>NC_090323.1:152184905-152789731 GCF_040869045.1 Eurosta solidaginis | reverse complement strand
CTTAAACGGTGAGTGTCCCAGATGCTTAATGTATGAAGACATATTTAAAGCAATATTCAATTTAAATTTATGGGAAAATTTAAACAAATCGACAAGAGGACTGACAAAACAGCTGTTTTGATTATACCTTCTTCAAAGCATTTTTTCTCGAGATAAGAATTTGTAATAAGGGCACTCCCCGCTTAGCAACAACAACTAACATTCATGGTGAGTTATTGTGCTTCTCAAAAAAATAGCACAATGCAAAAAAACTTGTTTATAAAGAGCTTGCCAACAACAAAGCAAAGCTCTTGTACATGCAAGTATACAAAGCTTATTTCTGTACGAAATGCTCTGGGAAAAAGTTGTACTACAACAGAACTTGACTTTAGTCGAGCCTCTATCACAACACATCGATCATTGCGTTCAGTGCGGGTTTATATCCATTGCCGGGGCGTTAAAGCTGTAAAGATTTTTACAGGTTGTAATCGAAATCGCTGTGGTCTTGTTCTCCTTGTTGCAACGTTTTTTACCATTTTTCCCCAAAGTTATACATAAATACTTTTTTAACATAAATTGAGCTCAGTAATTCAGAAATGTACCAGCAAAATATTTACAAATATCTGTCCTAAAAAGATTTTTCATATAAAATTAGTAACAAATTACGTATAAAAAAATTTAACTAATACATTTTTTCTCTCTTTTCCATTACAGGTAAGTGATAGTCATTGTAATCGAATGACACTAATTAGCTCAATCTTAAATTTCGTAAGTAAAATAGCGACAAGTAATTTGATTATTGTGCATTGTTCCTACAAAAAAGTCAAATTTCGTCAACTAAAACCTTTTTTTCGATAATTTAACAAAGTATAAAAGTATATGCAAATCAATCTCAAAAACATTTATGAAAAACTCGAGAAAATTTAAAAAAATTTCCAAATTTTTATAAGGTGTTTTCTAAATTTTTATGAATACTCAGTTTTGAAACACAATCATTAAAGTCTACCTAAATTTGCATTGATGGTGTTTCAGATTTTATAAAAAAAAAACAAGTAAGGACAGGACTGTCTTCGGCTGTGCCGAAGACTTCATACCATTCATGAATGGGGCTGAACAATAATCTTATCCCGTTCGTAATCTCCAAATAATCGGATATATAAGATAAGAAATATATAGATGTACATACCTAAACGATTTTTAAGATAAATATAAAATAAACAAGTAAGGAAGGCTAAGTTCGGGTGTAACCGAACATAACATACTCAGTTGAGAGCTATGGAGACAAAATAAGGAAAATCAATCTGGGGTAACCCTGGAATGTGATTGTATAACATGTGTATCAAATGAAAGGTATTAAAGAGTATTTTAAGAGAGAGTAGGCCATAGTTCTATGGATGAACGCCATTTAGGGATATCGCCATAAAGGTAGACCAGGGCTGACTCTAGAATTTGTTTGTACGATATGGGTATCAAATGAAAGGTGTTACTGAGCATTTTAAGAGGGAGTGGGCCTTAGGTCTATCGGTGGACGCCTTTTCGAGATGTCCCCATTAAGGTGGACCAGGGGTGATTCTATAATGTGTTTGTACGATATGGGTATCAAATGAAAGCTGTTAATGAGTATTTTGAAAAGGAGTGATCCTTAGTTCCATAGGTGGACGCCGTTTCGAGATATCGCCATAAAGGTGGACCAGGGGTGTCTCTAGAATGTGTTTGTACGATATGGGAATCAAATGAAAGGTGTTACTGAGCATTTTAAGAGGGAGTGGGCATTAAGTCTATAGGTGGACGCCTTTTCGAGATATCGCCATTAGGGTGGGCCAGGGGTGACTCTAGAATGTTTGTACGGTATGGGTATCAAACGAAAGGTGTTACTGAGCATTTTAAGAGGGAGTGGGCATGAGGTCTATAGGTAGACGCCTTTTCGAGATATCGTCATTAGGGTGGGCCAGGGGTGACTCTAGAATGTGTTTGTACGATATGTGCATCAAACGAAAGGTGTTACTGAGCATTTTAAGAGGGAGTGGGCATTAGGTCTATAGGTGGACGCCTTTTCGAGATATCGCCATTAGGGTGGGCCAGGGGTGACTCTAGAATGTGTTTGTACGATATGGGTATCAAATGAAAGGTGGTAAGGAGTATTTTAAAAGGGAGTAATCCTTAGTTCTATAGGTGGACGCCTTTTCGAGATACCGCCATAAAGGTGGACCAAGGGTGACTCTAGAATGTTTGTACGATATGGGTATCAAACGAAAGTTGTTACTGAGCATTTTAAGAGGGAGTGGGCATTAGGTCTATAGGTGGACGCCTTTTCGGGATATCGCCATTAGGGTGGGCCAGGGTGACTCTAGAATGTGTTTGTACGATATGGGTATCAAATGAAAGGTGGTAATGAGTATTTTAAAAGGGAGTAATCCTTAGTTCTATAGGTGAACGCCTTTTCGAGATATCGCCATAAAGCTGGACCAAGGGTGACTCTAGAATGTTTGTACGGTATGGGTATCAAACGAAAGGTGTTACTGAGCATTTTAAGAGGGAGTGGGCATTAGGTCTATAGGTGGACGCCTTTTCGAGATATCGCCATTAGGGTGGGCCAGGGTGACTCTAGAATGTGTTTGTACGATATGGGTATCAAATGAAAGGTGGTAATGAGTATTTTAAAAGGGAGTAATCCTTAGTTCTATAGGTGGACGCCTTTTCGAGATATCGCCATTAGGGTGGGCCAGGTGTGACTCTAGAATGTTTGTACGATATGGGTATCAAACGAAAGGTGTTACTGAGCATTTTAAGAGGGAGTGGGCATTAGGTTTATAGGTGGACGCCTTTTCGAGATATCGCCATTAGGGTGGGACAGGGATGACTCTAGAATGTTTGTACGATATGGGTATCAAACGAAAGGTGTTACTGAGCATTTTAAGAGGAAGTGGACATTAGGTCTATAGGTGGACGCCTTTTCGAGATATCGCCATTAGGGTGGGCCAGGGGTGACTCTAGAATGTTTGTACGATATGGGTATCAAACGAAAGGTGTTACTGAGCATTTTAAGAGGGAGTGGACATTAGGTCTATAGGTGGACGCCTTTTCGAGATATCGCCATTAGGGTGGGCCAGGGTGACTCTAGAATGTGTTTGTACGATATGGGTATCAAATGAAAGGTGGTAATGAGTATTTTAAAAGGGAGTAATCCTTAGTTCTATAGGTGGACGCCTTTTCGAAATATCGCCATTAGGGTGGGCCAGGTGTGACTCTAGAATGTTTGTACGATATGGGTATCAAACGAAAGCTGTTACTGAGCATTTTAAGAGGGAGTGGGCATTAGGTCTATAGGTGGACGCCTTTTCGAGATATCGCCATTAGGGTGGGCCAGGGGTGACCTAGAATGTTTGTACGATATGGGTATCAAACGAAAGGTGTTACTGAGCATTTTAAGAGGGAGGGGGCATTAGGTCTATAGGTGGACGCCTTTTCGAGATATCGCCATTAGGGTGGGACAGGGGTGACTCTGGTATGTTTTTGTACGATATGGATATCAAATTAAAGGTATTAATGAGGGTTTTAAAAGCGAGTGGCCCTTAGATGTATATGTGAAGGCGTTCTCGCGATATCGACCAAAATGTGGACCAGGTGATCCAGAAAATCATCTGTCGGGTACTGCTAATTTATTTATATATGCAATACCACTAACAGTATTCCTGCCAAGATTCCAAGGGCTGTTGATTTCGCCTTGTAGAACTTTTTCATTTTCTTCTACTTAATATGGTAGGTGTCACACCCATTTTACAAAGCTTTTTCCAAAGTTATATTTTGCGTCAATAAGCCAATCCAGTTACCATGTTTCATCCCTTTTTTCGTATTTGGTATAGAATTATGGCATTTTTTTCATTTTTCGTAATTTTCGATATCGATAAAGTGGGCGTGGTTATGGTCAGATTTCGCCCATTTTTTATACCAAGAAAAAGTGAGCTCAGGTAAGCACGTGGGCTAAGTTTAGTAAAGATATATCGGATTTTGCTCAAGTTATTGTGTTAATGGCCGAGCGGAAGGACAGACGGTGGACTGTGTATAAAAACTGGGCGTGGCTTCCACCGATTTCGCCCAATTTCACAGAGAACAGTTACCGTCATAGAATCTATGCTCCTACCAAATTTGAGAAGGATTGGTAAATTTTTGTTCGACTTATGGCAATAAAAGTATTCTAGACAAACTAAATGAAAAAGGGCGGAGCCACGCCCATTTTCAAATTTTCTTTTATTTTTGTATTTTGTTGCATCATATCATTACTGGAGTTGAATTTTTGACTTAATTTACTTATATACAGTAAAGATATTAAATTTTTTGTTAAAATTTGAATTTAAAAAAAATTTTTTTTAAAAAGTGGGCATGTTCTTCATCCAATTTTGCTAATTTTTATTTAGCACATATAGAGTAATAGTAGTAACGTTCCTGCCAAATTTCATTATGATATCTTCAACGGCTGCCAAATTACTGCTTGCAAAACTTTTAAATTACCTTCTTGTAAAAGTGGGCGGTGCCACGCCCATTGTCCAAAATCTTACTAATTTTCTATTCTGCGTCATAACGTCAACCCATCTACCAAGTTTCGTCGCTTTATCTGTCTTTTGTAATGAGTTAACGCACTTTTTCGGTTTTTCGAAATTTTCGATATAGTCCGATATCGTTCATTTTAAACAGCGATCTGAGATGAGTGCTCAGGAACCTACATACCAAATTTCATCAAGATACCTCAAAATTTACTCAAGTTATCGTGTTAACGGACGGACGGACGGACGGACGGACATGGCTCAATCAAATTTTTTTTCGATCCTGATTATTTTGATATATGGAAGTCTATATCTATCTCGATTCCTTTATATATGTACAACCAACCGTTATCCAATCAAACTTAATATACTCTGTGAGCTCTGCTCAACTGAGTATAAAAATGGAAAAAACCCTTATCTGAACGATCGGTTGCATGGGATATATATTATATATAGCTCCGATCGAAATGATTTTTACAGGAATTCTTCTATGATATATTAGAATATATATCACCAAGTTTCACGTTTTTATATTGGAAATTAAGGGAGAAATTGCCAAAAAGATATTAGGTTCTCTTCCTAGAGAGGTGCGCATGTTTGGCCAATCATAGCTATCTACGCTATTCTATCGTTTTCTGTCCACCCAATGACGAGTCTTTTTTTGCGCCTTCCGGCCAGCTTTTGCGCCAACTTTTTTAAGTCTTCAGGTACCACCCTCAACTTGTAAACAATGTACCACGATGCCAGAACAACGCAAAAATTTTCCTTTTGCTCTAATACTTCTACCGCTCCTTGCTGAAATAAGATCGCATACTTGAGAGTTGATATTTGCTAGCGACCACTGCAGTTTCCACCTACCGATTTCGCACGCCTTACGTTGAATCCGCGGGTGCTGAGCCCCGAAACATCGTCAGCGTTTAAGGTTTATATGTAGGAACTGCAGCTTCACTGAGCTGTTGCAACATGCCCTCGATTAAATTTGTAGTTATTTGTTCCCTATCTTCCTGCCTCCTTGATTTAATTTTCTCAAAATAATCGTGATTTGAGACGATATATCTGCTTCTAGCGTGTAATTATTGTTGTCCTTAGGACTTCTGTTCTTGAAGTTCAAATAAATACTGACCTTGCCTCTAACTGCTTGTTTATTTGTAGGATATAGTGCTGATCCACCTCCGTAGGCCGAGATACGCGATGTCTCCTTCAATCCTGTATCGATATATTCGGAATCTGACCCTGAAGCAGGCGCAGCGCATCCTCCGAATTCATACACACCCAAGCTATGATATCATATATTTAAAAATTTTTTGCGCCCCCTGAACTTTACAAAACTTTTCCACGCAGCAGATTTGAAGAAGAAGAAGCGATCCAGTACTTTCATCTCGCAACACGCATAGATACTCATTTATTACCTCATTTCTTTCATTTGGCTTCCTCGAAAAGTCAACGTTTTTACTTTACCTCCAATTGTTACTACTCGCTTCATTCTCACGAACAGCTTTCCCTGATTACTAGTTACTAGGGCTCCACTGTCCTCCAGATTTTAACATACATGCATCCAACTAGGGCACTGCGTGTCTTGTTGATGCGCCTATCCTATTTAGTACCCTGTTAACAGGTTAATTTTACCCTCTCAAATTAGGCGTTGAGTTCACCACTGCCTCTTTGTACTTCCCGAGGCCTCTACTGGTTGCAGAATCGTGGGTATCTCCGAGCAAAGCTCTTCTCAGTGAACTGCTTTTGACCTGTTGGTACGGGCCCATGCTAGGCGTTCGCTGTTCTGACTCGGCTGCTCCTCCCCCGACATATGTAGTGTTTGTCCTGCATGCGATGTGTCCCCTCGCGTTTCCTGGGGAGTATGCTTTCCTCTTCCGCAAGTTTTGGGTACTGTTCTTTGAGTACTGGATTCACCGGACAATTCCTGGCATAAAGGTCCGACGCCTGTTTGTGGAGTTCACCAAGGACCTGCTTGTGTTTTTTTGCTTCATACGGCTGAGTTCTCAGGTGCCGTGTTTCCTCGAAATGCTTACGGAGATGACTCCTTAAGTCCCTAGGAGGTGTTGGCTCATCAATCAGATGTCTGTTGGGATGCCCAGGTTTCTGGGTATTCAACAGGAACTGTTTGGTTAGCATCTCATTTCTCTCCCTGATGGGGAGTATTCTCGCCTCATTATGTAGATGATGTTCTTGGAACAAAAGAAGACAGCCCGTGGCGGTTCTGAGAGCAGTATTTTGGCAGGCCTGTAGCTTCTTCCAGTGGGTAATTTTAAGGTTTGGCGACCATATAGGGGACGCGTAGCATGCAATCGGCTGGCCAATTGCTTTGTATGTGGTAATAAGCGTTTCTTTGTCTTTTCCCCAAGTACTGCCAGCAAGGGATTTGAGGATTTTATTACGGCTCTGGATTTTCGGTACAATTGCGGCTGCGTGCTCACCAAAATGTAGATCCTGATCAAACGTCATACCCAAGATTTTGGGGTGTAGGACAATGGGTAGCGTAGCGCCATCGACGTGGATGTTCAAAATGGTCGACATTTGGGACGTCCATGTTGTAAATAAGGATTTAGTCGGTGATAATGCCAGGTTTCGCGAGGCGGAAAAACTGGAGAGACCAGGGAGGTAGCAGTTTAGTCATCGGCGTAGAAAACGATAGTAACTCGTTCTGGTGGCGAAGGTAGCTTAGATATGTAGAAATTAAACAAAAGTCGGGATAGGACACCACCCTGTGGCACCCCTTGTTTAATTCTTCTTGGTTTTGATGTTTCATTTCTAAATTGCACCGATGCCTGCCGACCACCCAGATAATTTGCGGTCCACCTTTTAAGACATGGGGGAAGGGTAGACCCTTCCAGGTCTTACAGTAACGTTCCATGGTTGACCGTATCAAAAGCTTTTGATAGGTCTAGCGCAACTGTTCTATGGTGGGGGTTTTGATTTAAACCGCAATTTATCTGGGTGCTGATGGCATTTAGCGCGGTGGTGGTGCTATGGAGCTTTCTGAAGCCATGCTGATGACAGGCTAGCTGCAAATTTGCTTTGAAGTAGGGGAGCAAAATGGCTTCAAGCGTCTTGGCTACTGGCGATAGGAGAGATATCGGGCTATATGACTCTCCTATGTTAGCTGGTTTCCCAGGCTTTAGTAGCGGGACCACCTTGGTCAATTTCCATTTTTCGGGTATGACAAAGGTGGAAAGACACAGGTCGAAGATATCTTTCCCTAGGCTTTTAGGCATCGGCATGGCTATGCCTTCCGGGCCCACTGCTTTGGATGGTTTAATTTGTAGGAGGTAGCACCCATTGAATGGCTGCTGCTCCTTCACCGAGCTCATTGACTTTTTTTGCTACCTCATCGCTTGTATTGCGATTCTCTTTTCAGCATCATTATATAGCTACATTAACCAAATATCTGACCTTCTAAGTTAACAGCACTAACGCACATTACAAAGCTATAAACTGTTATATTTCCCACAAGTATAACGTCAGGTTGGGTCGAACTGCCCCGGCAATACAGATCTCGCATGAATTGAATTTTTTCATGGTGCTAGCAGAATTGGTTTGACGACCAAACGGAAAAATCCCAACAGGGTTTATGTTATAAAATAGCTCTGGACTGTTGACAAATACTAGAAGTTTTCTAAAACCTAGCCTAGTTGCTTCATCGAGACTCTATCCCCGTACCAGCTAGAGCCTTGACTTCGCAGGCGAAGGACGCGAACATGGAACGGTCTGAACTCTTTCTTTCAGCAGCGCGCACTTCTAACATCTAATCTTACTGACGAGGCCCTTAAGCATATGACGTCAGACGGCACTGCCCAGTTACTGCGGTCATCGTGATTTTTGCATCTTCTCTAATACCGTAAGATTTGCACATTATCTTAAAAAATTTTCAAACCAAGCATTTCAATCCACTCCTTTCTTGCTTGATGAATCATATGCAACTACTGTCTCCTTTTGATTTCTCCCAAGCCGATTGGACAGTCTACCATAGATTCATTGAGTCCTGCACCCTATTTTGCCAACTCATCGGCTTTTTTGTTACCTTCTATACCTTTATGACCGGGAACAAAGCATATATATATTGTCCAGCTTCGCCGAATTCTCTCCAAAGGTTGGCTGGATTCTAGAACATTTCATGATGAAGTACTGTGTGAGTTTATTGCCTTAATAGCCGTCTGACTATAAATATATATATTGACGTGACTGCAGCTTAAGTACGCTCTCTTCCAGAATATTACTGTACCAGCCCCTTTTTCTTTAACTCTTAGCCCTTTAATCCTTTTGTTTCTGTATCCGCGGAAACCGCAAACTTTGAAACCAATTTTTGCATATTCCTAGATCAGTAACAAATTAAGCCAATTCACTGTTACTGTTAAAAATAAATAAATGTAAGGCGCGATAACCTCCGAAGAGATCTAAGGCCGAGCTTCTCTTCCAATTTGCGTCGTGCTCCTCTTGATTTTCCCTACAAATTGGCCGGACGGGACCTACATGTTTTATGCCGACTCCGAACGGCATCTGCAAGGCAGATGAGTTTTCACTGAGAGCTTTTCATGGCAGAAATACACTCAGAGCGCTTGCCAGTCACTGCCGAGGGGCGACCCCACTTAGAAAAATTTTCTTCTAATTGAAAAACCTTATTTCTAAAATTTTGATGTTGCTTTGCCCGAGAGTTGAACCCAGGGCATACAGTGTGACAGGCGGAGCAGGCTACCATCACACCACGGTGGCCGCCACTGTTACTGTTACTTAACAGAAATTCACTAATTGTATTTGCATTGAAAGCACATACATACGTACACGCAAATGTAAATAACACCCGTAGATCTAGCTAATATGTATAATTACAGATATATATGATAGTCTTTCAATATCCAGCTATGAACTTTGATATGCGATATACATCACAAATCATTCTCCATAATTACAATACATAAATGCAACAACAAAACATACATGCAAATATTTAGCAATAAATATCTACACATTCTTGAAAGTTTAGGTCTGGGTCAGCATTTTGAAATTGGATCATTGATTGCAGCTGCGGCGATATTGAAAACTGTGACGTTGGTCACTGTCACTGTCAGTGTCGCCAACTGCACTTCGCCAATGTATCTACATTGACTGACTGACAGCCGTTCAAGCATCTAGATGTCCAGCACAATTAGCAGCCACAAGCGCAGCTGGGAAAAAACTGAGACTCAAATACGGTCAACCTAGCGTACAACAGTCCAAAGTTTCATTAGAGTAGCGATAAATACTAAGCCGAAAGTGGGATTTAAAAGTAGATACAATGTAAAACATTAACAAAAAGAACAGTACATAATGACTTGCGATGTGGAAGAGGAGGTTGCTATAAACAGAGTTTTGAACTGCAGCAAAATGGTGGGAGGCGGGAATGGAGGTCGAAGAATGGTGGCAATTGCGAAAATTTCATTACGTTCATGTACTAATATCTATCTATGAACCAGCATTAAAGTGTGAATGTATGTATGTATGTGTCCAGCTAAGTCGACCAAACACATATGGTGGCAAACAGCTAACCATTTGGCTGCTGTTGTTCCACGGCTTACATTACATTGTTTAATGTTTGTTTTAAATTGTTGAGATATTTTCCAGCGTGAGATTTTTTTAGTTAGATTATGGCAAAATGTTGGCAGCTGAGAAATATGCGTTAATGCGCACGTGCGGTGCGATTGCTCTCGGTTGGATAGTGAGTAGCAGTGGTCAGCGGTAGTACGGATTGTGCTCTAGCGAAAGGCAAAAACTCCACACTTCAACACATCATGGCTTTAAAATGGGGTTAACTTTCTGTTATCACGCCTCAGTGTTTCTTGTTTTCGGGACTTCCATAGGTTAAATGAGTTTTTTATTCGAGGTTCGCTAAAGAAGGAAGTTCTTTATGCACTGACGGCGATTTTAGCCTCACTGCAAGACTCTCCGAGTTTTGGAGTCCCTTCCTTTGCCCCGCTCTCCTAAGGTTCTTCTTCTTGCAGCAGTGCTTTCCCCATTCCATTGGTCACTGAAAAAGTGTCATCGATAACTTTTCACGAGAGTCGTAGCAAACTAGCAGTCTCAATAGCGTACGACCATAGGGATATGGGTATTATAGGCGTTGGATTCACATTGCAATTGAAAATATGGTTGGTGTTCTGTGGGCATACATCACAAGCAGGACATACATTGCGCATATCACAGTTTATTCTCTATAAGTAAGAGTTTTTTACAGTATCCATACCAAGTTTGTTCCAGATTGATGCGCGTCTTCCTGGGAAGTCTGCTTTCCTCAATTGCGAGTTTCAGGCATTGGACTCTGAGAATGGTTCGCTTGGCATTTATCCGCGCATAACTTTGCCGTCCCATCGTCATGAGGCTGGATATGATTTTATTAACGACCAGGAAAGCTGTAGCAATTCGCTGTCACTCTCTGCGTTGGACAAAGTAAAAGCAGTTCGACTCTCCAGATATCCCTTTTCATTCGCCTAAACTTCTGTACCTAATTGGAGTATAGAGTCGTAGGCTGATGTGAGCAGCTATCCTTGCCTTTCACGTATTCACATTCATTACAGTGTGTGCCCCTTTTCGCAGAAATATTGACCTTTGTTTTATTCTTGTTGGATGAATACTGTGTTCTGCAACCTATCTATTTACGATAACATTATCTAATTTAGTATTCAAGCTTCGAAACGAGCTCAAGGCCAGAACAATATTTTTTATACTCAGTTGAGCAGAGCTCACAGAGTATATTAACTTTGATTGGATAACGGTTGGTTGTACAGGTATAAAGGAATCGAAATAAATATACACTTCCATATATCAAAATCATCAGTATCGAAAAAAAAATTTGATTGAGCGATATCCGCCCGTCCGTCGGTCCGTCTGTCCGTTAACACGATAACTTGAGTAAATTTTGAGGTATCTTGATGAAATTTGGTATGTAGGTTCCTGGGCACTCATCTCAGATCGCTATTTAAAATGAACGATATCGGACTATAACCACGCCCACTTTTTCGATATCGAAAATTTCGAAAAACCTAAAAAATGCGATAATTCATTGCCAAAGACAGATAAGGCGATGAAACATGGTAAGTGGGTTTACCTTGTCATGCAGAATAGAAAATTAGTAAAATTTTGGACAATGGGTGGCACCGCCCACTTTTAAAAGAAGGTAATTTAAAAGTTTTGCAAGCTGTAATTTGGCAGTCGTTGAAGATATCATGATGAAATTTGGCAGAAACGTTACTCCTATCACTATATGTATGCTTAATAAAAATTAGCAAAATCGGTGAACGATCACGCCCACTTTAAAAAAAATTTTTTAAGTCAAATTTTAACAAAAAATTCAATATCTTTACAGTATATAATTGAATTATGTCAACATTCGACCCCAGTAATGATATTGTGCAATAAAATACAAAAATAAAAGAAAATTTCAAAAAGGGCGTGGCTCCGCCCTTTTTCATTTAATTTGTCTAGGATACTTTTATAGCCATAAGTCGAACAAAAATTTACCAATCCTTGTGAAATTTGGTAGGGGCTTAGACTCTAGGACGATAACTGTTTTCTGTGAAAAAGGGCGAAATCGGTTGAAGCCACGCGCAGTTTTTATACACAGTCGACCGTCTGTCCTTCCGCTCGGCCTTTAATACGATAATTTGAGGAAAAATCGATATATCTTTACTAAACTCAGTTCACGCACTTATTTGAACTCACTTTGTATTCGTGTAAAAAATGGCCGAAATCCGACTATGATCACGCCCACTTTTTCGATATCGAATGTTACGAAAAGTGAAAAAAATGCCATAATTCTATACCAAATAAGAAAAAAGGGATGAAACATGGTAATTGGATTGGTTTATTGACGCAAAATATAACTTTAGAAAAAAATTTTGCAAAATGGGTGTGACACCTACCTTATTAAGTAGAAGAAAATGAAAAAGTTCTGCAGGGCGAAAACAAAAGCCCTTGGAATCTTGGCAGGAATACTGTTCGTGGTATTACATATATAAATAAATTAGCGGTACCCGACAGATGATGTTCTGGGTCACCCTGGTCCACACACATATACACCTACCACCACTGCATTTTAAAATATTCATTAACACATTTCGTTTGATACCCATATCGTACAAACAAATTCTAGAGTCGCCCCTGGTCCACCTTTATGGCGATATCTCGAAAAGGCGTCCACCTATAGAACTAAGCCCCACTTCCTTTTAAAATACTCATTAACACCTTTCATTTGATACCCATATCGCACAAACTAATTCTAGATTCGCCCCTGGTCCACCTTTTTGGCGATATCCCTAAATGGCGGTCAACCATATATCTATGGCCTACTCCCTCTTAAAATACTCTTTAATACCTTCCATTTGATACACATGTCATACAAACACATTCCAGGGTTACCCTAGGTTCATTTTCCTACATGGTGATTTTCCCTTATTTTGTCTCCATAGCTCTCAGCTGAGTATGTAATGTTCGGTTACACTCGAACTTAGCCTTCCTTACTTGTTTGTAATGATTATTGTTTTTTTTTTTTTTGAATTCTTCAATAATTGAAAAATTTATTTTGTTTTTGGAATAGTAAGTAGAAAATATTTCAGACAACCTGCCATAGCTGCGCAGATAGATCCATTTCGAAGGGTGCTAAGCCTTCATCATCAGTACGCTTTAGGAACGCTGCGCTAACAATTTAGCTACACAGCGGTGGTTTGTTTGACTGGCAAATTTGCTACTTCTATTACTTTTTACCAACTATATTTATTCAGTGTTGCGCCATCTGGTGCAAATCACTGATAATGCTGGATTTTTGTTTATTGTCAATTACTTTGTTTGACATTCCCAAGTGCTCATGGTTTAATAACAATTGTTTTTGTTTTTATCATTAGAAAAAAATTATTGTTCTGGCCTTAAGCTCGAATCGAACCTTGAATCATTTATCAATAGGCCGATAAAACAAAAACAATTATCTAGATTAGTTTAAACTATGTCAGATCGCAATTTCGTGCTTTCAAGATAGCAACCAGGTAGCATTAGTTTTTAATATTTCCCTTGTCTGGGTTTTGCTGGACTCGTTCGTTATCTGCCTTTGGCCGGGATAGCTTTATATACGATTTAACTTTGATCGTTGTCACTAAGACGCTCCATGATTATCCATACAACAGCATTTAATACGAAGCTTTCTGAACCTAAGGGAATGGAGTGTCCAAAGTAGGGACATGGTCAGCAGCTGTTATCCTGAGGAGTTCCCAATTCGCTGTTGCATTGAAGTAATTTGTTCTAAAATTTGAACCAGGTTATACGCAGACAACGCTAATATGGCTATTTCTGTATTAGTCCGATAACACGATTACAAAAATGTTTGCTATAGTCTGCTATCCGAATCGCAACACCCGCCAATCACTTCTGGCTTTATACTGTTAACTGATAATATCATATTTAGATCCGTGAGCAAGAAACAGTGTCAGAAGAAGTTTATTGGCAAGCCGTCTGCGAGTAAGATTGCATTGAATAACGCGAATCATAAAATTGCTATATCCCACTGGCCCAGGGACTTCTGTAAGATACATTGCCCGCATTTTGAACTTTCGGTAGTTAGCGTTCCGTTATCTACAGCCGAACTATATAAACAATTTTGCCTTTCTACATAAGTCCAAAAACTTATTTTTATCTCTCTGAATCTGCCCGATTTCTTTGACTTCGATCTCTTCTTTGACGACGTCTTGCACTTCTTCCTTAGTTGGGAGGCAGTCCCTGAGTTTTTTGAAATTTCCCAAATATTCGTACCCAAAAACTAAGCGAGGTCACCAGTTGGGATCAAGCATCAAGACATAAGGTTTGATGTGACCTTAATAAAAAATTGATATGCGTACAAGATTTTTCAAAAAAGGGTGTGAATTAGTAGCACCTCCAAGAAAAGACATCAACAATCTTATATATAAACACCGTTAAAATCTTGGCGCGTAACGAATTGTTTGAAATTAATATTAGCGCTGCAATTAAAAAAAACACAACTTGGTTCATCTGCGTATGAATTAATTTTGTTTGTTTGTCTGGCATACAATCTTGCACATTTTAATGTCGCACCTTTGAATTTAGCTGGACAGCTCACTTGAGGCCGCTAAAGCAGAACACAACAACATTAACAATTTTACTTACTTCCGCGATTGTTGGCGTAGTTTATAGCTTTACTGCTGCTTAATGCATAGGCGTTTGATTGTTGCTTGATTTCTTGCTTTAGCGGTGAGTTATCAAACTTCTTTGGGCATATTGGCCGCGCCATTAAGTTGTCGTTAATGCGTTGCAATTTTGCCATAAAAACGGTTAAGACCCATACTTGGCAAGTTCATAAGCCGATTAGACGCATTAATAAGCAAAGACACACACATACATATGTATGTATGTATAAATATGTTGCTTATGGTTTTACTATGGTTCAGCGTCCCAATCTTGGGCCTTTCGCCCAAACTCGGAAATTATTAACAGCAACTTGCCTCTGAGTACACACACTTCCAAATAAGTGCTGTATAAGAAGTGTCAAATTAAAAGTCTCATCTCTTGTTAAACAAGAAGAAAAGCTGAAGTATGTGCCAAGCAGAAACAATGCAAGATTTTGATTAAGGTAGGTTACTTTTTTGGTGGTATTTGTTCGATGGTTGTTGTGCCTTCAAAATGATCAATTTATTGATGCCAAATAATCGTCAGAAATGTGTTGAATAATGAAATAAACAAATATGTCGGGATATACATATATATATGCAGTGCTTGATACGAACGGTACGACAATAATCGGATGCAAATTGCAACTGAATATTTTGGGTGACCTGGCTCCGCAGGTACGGTGGAGAGCATCGGTGCCTTGGATATGAGGGATCAGCGACCGGCAGGTTACATTATTTCGCGGTCCCCAGACACACTAAAATTAATTGCCAAAGTAGCTCTGGAAAGCGCCTTCTTTCGATACCTTTCGCGAATCAAATGTTTGCATGCGCTAACTGTCACTGTGTCACTGTGAAGGAAACATAGACCGGTTAGCGGAACTCGGGTACCCGGCGGAGCTATTTCTCTTGGATAAAAGCTTCTATCATTGGAAAGATCGAAAGCGTGGAGATAAGGGGGGTTAGAGGTTTGTCCGCAGGGACCCATCTGCGGGTGATATGTATGGAACATAATGATGGATTCTCAGCTTGGGCAGCTGGCGCCACTTTGTCAATTCGGGGAGTATGCGGATGCCCTCATCTTATTGGTTGAGCGAGAGTCAAGGGCGAATATTGAGTGGGACCCTGCATGAGGGTTGTCTGCATGTGTTGTGTGTATGTCCGAAGTACTCGGGCATGAGAAAGCTTAGCAATTGAGGGAAAGTTATTGAAGGAGGAAAAGTAGTCGATCAGCTGATTTGTTTAATAGGTATGCTTTTAAGGAGTTCAGAGGGAGGAGAGGACGAATGACCAACATTGATCAAGGACTGTAATATCTGTGTGTCTATGCGAAAACTTTAAATCTCGAACAGCTGGGAGCAGAATGCCTATGGAGATTTTTCTATTTCTGGGTATTTAGGATCTTTGACCCGCATGCTTCGTGAGGATGTTGGCAATAACTCATGATAAACTCAACACTTGCTGGTAGTGATCCTGCTCAAGGAGTGCAGAAGAGTCGTTTGACGAACTCTGCTTCAATGTGGCTTCACACAGGGCTTAAGTTTGTTCACACATAAGCCTCGCACAACTTGGTGCCACAATACATTGCCTAGCTTACACCAAGTAAAGTAATTCCCGTACACAAGCTGCTTTCACCCTCAATCCAACCCTAGTTAGTTACGCCTCTCTTCTTGCTGTAGGGCACTATTAATAAACAGAATTAAAAGCCGTTCACTGCTCTTGGCAACAATTTGTTGGCAGTGAACGTTGATAGGCGCACTTCTCTCACATACGCAACGCCGATAACAGTAAGTCTTCAGAGAAAAGTAAGGTGGGCACTACCAACGTTGAAAACCGAATATGGACGTTGACACCCTGATACGGTATTGTGCTTGGCTCCTTCCCTGTTTATTATTTTTAACTGACTGAAAGAAATGGTGCTAGTAAAATAAACAAATCTGTTCTGTTGTTCTTGAGTTAACGGAGATTCGGTGAAATTGATCGAATTACGGTTAATTCGACCGAGTTCTTTGTCAAGCAAATAAATTAGTTTAGTCATTTGAGCAGAAGAGAAATTGTCGCTCTTAAGTTAACAAAATTCTGGAAAATTTACAGATTCCTAATCAATCTAACTTTTTTTTTTTTTTCATAAAACTGATCTCACTGGTCATTTCAACAGCGATCAATAGTCAATACATGAGCAAATTTCAAAGAGAATTTTACGCTCACAGCGCGCTCTACTATGTACGATGGTGCAACTTGTTAAAAAAAACACCAAAATAAGAAAACCACCAAATCGAAAAAGCACACAAAATGGGAAAACAACAAAAAAACTAGTTTTCAGGTATCAATACAAAACGAAAACCCCTTTTTTGAATTTAATGTGCAAAAAATTATGAGATACCGGGACACCTATTTATCGGGTTAAATTTTGCAACTTCTCCTCCAAGCGAAATGCAAAATTGCGCCCTCTTGTTGCAAAAGTTTTGTTTGAACGAACAGGATTTTTCCAAAGTTAGTAAAATTTGTTTCAAGTTTTTACGAATTACGCGAACGTATCTAATAAGATAATGAAAAAACATCCTTTTTAATGTTGATTTTTTCGACAACATAAAAGTTTGAGTTGTGTTAGAATCGTTTCAACTTAAAGTGTTACGAAAACTAAACTTGCCGAATTACATGTAAAGTTACTCCAGTGGTAAATTACCTTCTAGCGATTTGATTCTTTACTTTTCTATAACTTACAAGTTCTCTATTTAAAATGTTATGTCAAACATTTATACAAGTTTTGTTCGAAACAATCAAGTGTGGCAACTACATGCGAGAGAAGAAATTAAGAATGAGTTGTGCTGCAACTGAAAGAATTGAGAATCAGCTTTGTGACTACTATTTTCATTTCTATTTGCAAAGCGAAGTTCAAAACTATAAATTAAATAAATTATAAAATATAAAATTTGGTGAAAGTGAGTTTAATAAAATAATAAAGTGTATAATGTTTAATGTGTGCCAGCATATTTGATGTGCTCCCAATTGAAGTTCGGTTAGTAAGTGCCACCGTCGTGTGATGGTAGCGTGCTCCACCTACCACACCGTGTGCCCTGGGTTCACACCCCGGGCAAGGCAACATCCAAATTTTAGAAATAAGGTTTTTCAATTAGAAGACAATTTTTCGCCCATCGGCAGTGTTTGGCAAGCATTCCGAGTGTATTTCTGTCATGGAAAGCTCTCAGTGAAAACTCATCTGCTTCGCAGATGCCGTTCGGATTCGGCATAAAACAAGTAGGTCCCGTCCCGCCAATTTGTAGGAAAAATTAAAAAGGAGCACGACGCAAATTGGAAGAGAAGCGTGGCCTTAGATCTCTTTGGAGGTTATCGCGCCTTACATTTGTTTTTTTTAGTAAGTGCGTACATATGTATGTATATGTAATAAACATACGTATTTATGTATTCACATATTTACATATGTATCTATATGGCAACATAGGTGCTTTCGTTCAAAGCTATCGCAACAACTTTTTTTGTTCATTTGACTACTAAAACGGTCAATTACGAATCAACGATTTCTGCGCAGTGGATTCAACATCTTGTTGCGATGGATAAAAATTGACAGAAATTTCGGTTGAATTGACCCGTATTTCGGTTGATTTTACTAGTTTTTTCTTTCAGTGTGACTGCTATTTGTTTTGTCTTTATGTTGTTCTTGGAGTATACTTTGTGTTGGTGTTTTCTTTATTATTGCTGTCTCTTTGCTACTGTTATGGTGCATACTTGAGTACTTAAGTGTCGATGAGTAGCCTATTTCGAGTATCGAGCCATTAAACTGAGCGGAGGTATAAGCAATTGTTTCAAAAACACAATATTTCAAAAAAAAAAAACGCATTTTGAGCAGAGGTAGAATTAAACAAAAAATTTAAGATGACACTTAGCGTGACGTGGGAACGCTGTACGGATGTACGTAGCAGAGTTGATATGAGCGAAACAGATAGCAACTCAGTTCATGGAAATAAACTAAAGCAGAAAAATTAATCGATAACGCATCAAGTTATACATGAGCGTTCGATTTGCTATAGAGGTTGTACACACTTGCTATAGATAACAATGGCTATTAATGAAAACTGCGCAAATTTATAATACCGTTCAATTCAGTGGTTTATTAAGAAGTAAGAAAATAGTTTCATTTTACATATTATGAATGACATTTAAAACAGGGTTCACGATGTTCAAAGATTCAAAGTACAGAGTTTCAATGTTCAACACTCCTTCTCAACGTGAATGCTGTTTTACATTAAAAAATAATTACAAAATATTCATATCATTTGTAAATTTCATATGTTTGACTTTCGGAAGGCTTTTCGTGAATACATCAGCTGTCATCTGGTCCGTTGGACAATACGATAAAACGATCTTTTTAGCATTTACCAGTTCGCGTATATGGTGATATCGAACGTCGATGTGCTTGGTTCTATTATGGTACACAGGATTACTTGCCAGCTTTTGTGCACCTTGATTACCGATGTTTAGAGTGTTCGGATCACCATTCCAGAAACCTATCTCTGTTAGGAAACGTTGTAAGTAAACTGCTTCTTTGGCGGCATTTGATGCTGCCATATATTCAGTTTCTGTGCTGCTTAACGCTATGGTGGCTTGCTTCTTGGACTCACAAGATATAGCGCTGTTTCCGTAAAAGAAAACGAATCCCGTATATGATTTTCGGTCATGGGAATCACTTCCTCAATCAGCATCGACAAAACCTTCAACATGTTTACTACCCGCCTTGTACGTAAGTTTTAAGTCTATGGTAGCTTTCAAATACCTCAAAATATGTTTCGCCGCAGTCATATGCTCAACATGTGGATCATTGTTTCTCTGCGATAATTTTGAAACAGAGTGTAAAATATCTGGTCGGGTTGTTATGCTCAAATGCATAAGAGTCCCTATCAACGATTGATATTGCTTAATATCTGCTTTGTTACAGTTTTCGTTACATGCAACTTGATATCCAGCTTCTAATGGAACAGCCGTTGGTTTACATTCATTCATGCCATACTCATTTAACAAATCTTTAATATATTGTTTGTGACTCAAAGTAATATGACCCACCTCGTCTTGTCGATGGATTTTTATTCCAAGAAAATGTTGGAGTTCACCTTTATCTACTACTTCGAATTTTTTAGATATCAGTGCTTTAATTGTTAGCAACTTCGATTTACATTTGCATGCTATGATCATGTCATCTACATATACTGCGATAAGAACAAACTCGTTCTCGAACTTCATTTTATATAAAAATGGCTCATTCTCACAAGCGCCAAACCCAATTTGCTTAAGGACTTCATCTAACTTAACATTCCATTGCCTGCCAGATTGTTTCAACCCATAAAGTGATTTCTTCAGCTTAAGAACTTTTTTGGGTTCTTTCTTGCAAATAAAATATTCAGGTTGCTGCATGTATATTTCGTCTATCAAATCGCCATTTAAGTATACAGTACTAACGTCTAACTGATGTAAATGCATTTTGTTTTCTACAGCTATTGCCAATAGCATGCGAATGGTAGCGTAGCGAACAACAGGAGAAAACGTTTCACTGTAATCTATACCAAAACGCTGCTCACATCCTTTAGCTACAAGCCTTGCCTTGTATCGCTCAATTTAACCACTGCTATTAGCTTTCAATGTAAAAACCCATTTATTTTTAATAGCCTTTTTACCCGGTGGTAAATCTACATACATCCAAGTTTCATTTTTCATCAATGCATCGAATTCATCTTGCATTGCTTTTTTCCAGTATTCGTGACTCTCTCTCGATAGCGCTTCAGTGACAGTAAGTGGAATGCTCACATTTGTTATATTATTGATAACATGGTACTGCTTTTTAGGACGTCCACGCAATCCTGTTCGCACCAACCTGGGTCTACCCCTACCAATTTTATTAACGTTCTCACTAATCTCCTCCTGGTTGCTATTTTCCTCAGAATAGCTTGAACTTGAAATCGGCTCATCCGCACTATCATACACTGAACTATCGCTATGAATTTCCTCTGTGTCAGCTGTTGGCCAAACAATATTTCTATTACTCTCCTCCTCGACAATGAATTGTAAATCTACTGTATCTACATTTGTTATGCTGTCACTATACGCAATGTTGTCACCAACATTTGCCTCATTGAAAATAAAATCTCTTTTTATAATAATCTGATTACATTCTTTGTCGTACAAACGATATGCTTTGCTTTCAAGTGAGTATCCAACCATTATAAATTGTTTTCCCTTAGCTTCGAATTTGCCGTGCTTTGTTTTATCT
Source organism: Eurosta solidaginis (assembly GCF_040869045.1). Taxonomy (NCBI): domain Eukaryota; kingdom Metazoa; phylum Arthropoda; class Insecta; order Diptera; family Tephritidae; genus Eurosta; species Eurosta solidaginis. The sequence continues at coordinate 152,768,777 of NC_090323.1, read as the reverse complement.
AGCCCTACTGCTATAGCGCCAAACGTTTTTAAGTGTGCGACTATTGGGGGTTTTATTAAACCACGTTTCATACGGGGTTTTGTTAACAAGATAGTTTGTTGGACACCTATTTCTCAAATAAGCTGCCGTTGATATAGCTTCAGCCCATACATTTTTCTGAATCTTAGCATGTAAAAGCATACATCGTGCCATTACCACAAGTGTGCGATTCGCGCTTTCTGCTACACCATTCTGTTGTGGTGTATAAGGCACAGTTAATTCGTGACGTATACCATGTTTTTTCAAAAACGAATCGAACTCACTATTAACATATTCTTTGCCATTGTCGCTTCTTAATGCTTTTATTTTGCAGTTTGTTTCGCGTCCTACATACGCCTTGTATATTTTAAATTTATCTAAAACTTCGTTTTTCGTTTTTAGAAAATAAATACTAATAAACTTTGACTTATCATCAATTAGTGTCAAAAAATAACGCGAACCCCCTACTGATTGTATATTTATCGGGCTACATACATTTGAATGTATTAGTTCTAATAACATTTCTGATTTTCTCTCAGATTGCTTAGGGAATGGTAACGAATGTATTTTACTTTCTACTGCTTTGCTTATAGAAATGAAATTCGCCTTCAAATTCGGCGAGTACAATACATTGTGCAACCGAACATTTCGTTGTTTTGTTTTCAACAATACATCACCTTTTCCAAATGCTACTATTGATGTGTTTGATGCTAGCCAAATATTCTCTCTTACCTCTTCATAGTTCACGAACATTGCCTTATTGTTACACATGTGAGATGTTGCCCCGCTGTCTATATACCAACATGTTTCGTCGCATGTTCTGGGCGATTTTGTCATTGCAATAACATTCATAGCAGCTTCTCTAACATTTTTCTTTTCTTTGTTGTTGCACTTACTTGCATAATGCCCTTTCTTACCGCATACAAAACATTTACCATTTTGCGGCAGTTACCCACCGACGTGTGCCGTACGTAAGGACGTTTGTCGTACAAGCACGTTTGACCGAACTCTCAAGCCCGTAGGAATCAATGTGTGCGTCTGTGTACATGTACATAACATATTTGTGTGTGTATTGTTTACAGATAAGCACTGTTGCCATTGACCATTTTGCATGTATGCTTATGGAAACATCAACTTTTTCCAATTTAATTTTTGATATTGTAAAAGCCCGGAATACATATTAAATAAGTGTAAATAGATTAAATATTTATAATCAGCACTTTTACATAATTATTTCGAATTATTTCCACAATTTTTCAAACTTTAATTAGGCTTTTTTGCATAAAATTGCAAACGGTCAAAAATTAGCGCACAAAAGTTTACTAGGCAACTCTGTCTAGTGAGAGAGCGATCAGCTGACACGTTCTTACGGAAAAAATCAAAATTGTTTTGATTTCTACGTTCCGGGCTACGTACGTACGGGCGTTGCACGTCGGTGAGTTTTCGTTTACATTGCACACTCATAAGATAGGTCGTGTCAGCTGACACGTTTTTTCTACGTACGTTCGTGAGTAACCACGGCTTTAAACTTCTGCTGCGTTCTCTTATTGACATTTTCACGAGCTACGAATGCTTGCTGTCCACCAATTTCCGATGCTATGACCTGCCTTTTACGCCGTTCTCCCTCTTCTAAAAACTTTAACTTTAATGCATTAAAATTTGGTAGATCATCGCGCGTCTCCATCGCTATTACAAAATTCTCGTACGATTTAGGTAAGCTTGATAACAGAATTATACTTAACAATTCATCTTGTATTGAAATACCAGTCTCCGCCAACTTATCAGCCACTTCGGTAAAAGAATTCAGAAATATTTGTACATTCTCCTCCTCGCCCATTTGCTTGCTTAACAGCTGCTTGTACAATGAAACTTTTTGTACTGGACCCTGAGGCTTATGCACCTCCTTTAATTTCTGTCATGCTTCTGCTGATGACTTGCAGTTTTTGATATAAATAAGTTGATTTGACTTCACACTGAGTAGAATCGTTGCCAATTTACTGTCCATAATGCCAATTCGTCTGCATTTGTAGGTTTCGCTTCATTTACCACTTTCCACAAACCACCATGGATTAGCACACTTCTCATCTGTACAATCCATGTTTCATAGCTGGACACATCCAGTTTTTCAATAGCACAAAGTGATGATGATGCCATTTTATATTACACAAATTTTATATGGAAACTTCTGGGCACATAACCTAATGAAAACTGCGCAAATTTATAATACCGTTCAATTCAGTGGTTTATTAAGAAGTAAGAAAATAGTTTCATTTTACATATTATGAATGACAGGGTTCACGATATTCAAAGATTCAAAGTACAGAGTTTCAATGTTCAACAGCTATCAATGAGGTATCGACTTTTATCTATGAGTTATCCGCTTGTTATTGAATTATTAGCAATGTTTTATCAAAAAGCTATACATATGCTATCGAAAAGTTATGGAATGGTTGTTCGGGGGTTACCGACTGATGATATCGAGCATTTATAGACGAGCTACCGATTTGTTATCCAAGTGTTATACATTTGTTAGTGCAAACATATATTATCGATGGGTTGAACAATTTCTAAGAATTACCGATTTTTTATCTAAAAGTTATCGATTTTTTTTTTTAAATTTTTACAATTGCTTTGGAAAAGTTAGCGATTACTTCGTAAAAAATTATCGATTATTTATCGAAAAGCTATCGATAATTTATCAAAAATGTATCCATATGTTATAGAAAAATTATCAATTTGTTCTTGAAAAGCTATCGACTTGCTATCGAAAAGTTATCGAAGTGTTACAAATTTGTCACCGGCATATTATCGATTTGTTATCGACGACTCATCGACTTGTCATAAAAAAGATGCCGAGAAAACATAATAAAATCGATGAGAAATCTGTAACACGTCGATAACAAACCGATATGAAGACTGACTCTGCAATAACAAGCCGCTAACTTGAGGGAAATTCCGCTATCAAAAATATGCTGGTAATAAAACAATAAATTGCCGGAATTGGTTGCTGACTATCAGAAGCCATCGAGGCTCTTCGCAACTAGCCCGAAATATTTTGGTTCTGGCTAAGTTTACTCTGTTGTGGTTTACCTTCACGATCTGTGCGAACTTTGATAAAAACATTGATTTTCAATACGTACCCCTGTATGTTTACACATCGAAGTTCACGAGTACTTGATACTGGCGCCTTTTTCATACTACAAATTTGCAAATGTATTTTAATTTGTTTGCTACTGCCCTATTCAGAATTCTATTTTTTCCTGTTTCCATTTTCACCAAACAAATAATTTTGTTCGCTCCTCTTAATATGTTTGACATGTGTTTATGCCTTGTTGACATTTAGCCAAGGTGACATTTTATTGTTTGCTGTTGTTGCTTACTTAGACTTGTCAACACATAAGTGTTAAGGCAATTGTTAATGCTACTGTGGTCAGCTAGAAGAGCTCTCTTTTGTCACTTATGGTGCAGGCGTATTGTTGTTGGTGTGTCTAATGTAGTGGCAGTTGCAGAAGTGATGACTGCTACCTGCAGCTCACATGGATGACAGCAGCAATTTCAACGTGTTAGCTTTTTTTTTGGCAGCAACTTGTGTTCTGACTTTACCTGCCACCACCATTGTGCACTTGAATTTCCACTTCTGATTGGAATGGACATCTTGCCATGTTTATTTTTATTTTTTGAAATTTTATTTATTTTTTCCTCTTTTTATGCACTTTTAAATATTTACTTGTACTTGGGCCCTATTCTAAAGTAAGAACAGCTTGTCAACAATGCTTAACATCAAATGACAATTGCCAAGTTTAAGTCAATTTAGAGTGAAGCAATTATCTGAATGAGTGTGAATGGATGTGGTGGTGTAATAAAAGCAAACTCTTTAATTTTGTTAATGGAAAATTCCTTAGGTGCATTGCTCTTTCAAGCAACTAGGCGTACGAAAGCACGGACCTTCAAAATCTTTTAGTTAAAATTGCGTTTTGAAAATTCCGTACCAAAACATGCACTTGGTTTTTCGTTTCATACCTCTTTCAAAGAGAGCACCTTTTTACGACAAAAAATCCCTGTATATATAGCCAATGTATAGTCTATTTACCCGGTCATCCGCTTGTCAAACTATTTACTTATCTCGACAAAATATGATGATATATCATAGCGCTGACTCCCGCGAAAACATAGTTAAGAGCCAGTATAGTACTCTAAACGAGCTCTCTTCGGATATCTAAATTAGCAGAAAATGTTCAAATGCGGACACAAAAAGGAATCTTAAAAAAGAGTCCGAAGTGACTACAATGTCGACGAATGTCAATAAAGTTGGAGTCTATTTGAAATCATACTGCAACTCTTTCCTGATACCTTTCTGATTGTTGCTTAGCTTTATTGTAATTTTTTGGATTCTTGAAACTCATATAAGAAAATCTTGAACCTTTTTGGCTTTATTGAAATCTTTTGAATTCGTATCAGCGGCAGGTTACGTTGAAGTGGCTACCCGAGAACAAAATAGGCTAGATAGCCCGTAAGGAGCGCTTTCTTCTGCAAAGGATTTGTAGATGAAGTAAATAACCGTTTCTTCCCCTCCATTTTATTTATAAATCCTGCTTCTAACTTTTCCGCATGCCTTCACAAAATTTAGTATCCATTTGGTACTCCTACAAGTTCGGAAATTGTACCCCTACTAAGCGTGTAAACGTGGCCCGATTTCCTTAGATACTCGAAAGCCCAGTTTTAGTAGCTACCTCTCGTAGGCTTGGCGGTGGATATGCTCTTTAAGCATTTCCTTCCAAGTTGCAAAGAGCATACCTACGTCAGACAAGACAATTGAACTTTTAAGAGTGAGGGGATTTGATAGCAGCCTGGCTGCCTGTGAAAATTCATCGCCGATATTGTGTCCCTATCCCAACTGTAGTTTCCTTGCAGTCTGGTACATCTACCTGGAAGACACTACAGCAATCACATAGCCTGAAGGAGGATTGGAGGTCTATGTTCTTTGAATATACTCCATCTCTAACTATTCCGTTCAGCCTAGACCGCCAGTGTTTATGGAAATGCTGCCGTCAACAGCAAGATACCTATACGATTCCGCCCAATCCGCCTACCCATCTCTTGGTATGTTGCTTTCCGCAACTCTTGTGGTTACACAGCTATCTGTGGTAGGAGAAAGAAAACTGTATTTGTTTAGTATGCTATGGTTTTAGAGTTCTAATTGTACAACTCTCAAATGCAGGGCTGACGGAGCCGCTGTTCGAACAACTGCTACATCCAATGGTGCGATGTTAACAATAATCTAAAGAGGTTCGCTAGGTATATGCTGATCATACAAAATCTGTGGAATTTACCCAAAAATTCATATATGCTGCCTAATTACACCACCGAGGATCTCGTAGCGGTGGCCGTTGAGCAAAAGAATAAGCAGGCATTTATCCTGGCGTCCTGCTACATGGCCCATGCTGCGGAGGTTCCACCGATGGAGTGCAAAAGGCTAGTACAGGAGGAAGGGCGCAAAGGGCGGTTGATCATAGGCGCAGATGCAAATGCGCACCACAATGCGTGGGGAGGAGCAGATACGAACGAGAGAGGCGAATCTCTATTTTGTTACATTCTGCAAACCAATTTGCAGATAGCCAACAGGGGAAATGTTCCTACATACATTGGTCCAACATCCAGCAATGCTCTGGATATTACATTGAGCTCCGAGCGTGATACAGCAAGGTATGATTGCATGGTTCTCGATAGACCATCCTTCTCCGACCATGCGTATATAAGCTTCAGCATCCCACTAAAGAGGGTAGAGAAGGGAGGAACCTTTAGAAACCCTAGGGCAACGAATTGGACTAAATTCCAGAGACATGTAGAAACAAAACTGGGACAACCCAAAGAGGTTGCTAATGTAGAAGAACTGGAGGAGTCGAATGAATTCCTAACAAGGACGCTTATGACTGCGTATAACAAAGCTTGCCCTCTAAGAAGATTCAGAGGAAAAGCAAAGCCGCCATGGTGGAGCAATGAGCTGAGTCTTCTAAGAAGACAGGTAAAAGAAATGTTTAAACTCGCAAAGACCGCGGAAAACGAAGCGTGTCGGGACGAGTACAGGGATCTACTGAGGATCTACAAGCGTGAAATTACCAGGGCGAAGAGAAACTCATGGAAAAGTTTCTGTACGGACATAGAATGAAACAGCACGGTTGAAAAAAGTCCTAGCAAAGGGAAACATAGTCCAGGGACTAATAAAGAAAGAGAACGGGGAATGGTCACGTGATAGTGAGGAATCCCTTGAGGTGCTTCTCGATACACATTTCCCATCGGGAGACGGTTTAGAAGAACCAGCAGGCATCACTCACACTTCGATCACGGAGCTAGTGGTGCCGGGCTTGGTGACCGATACCAAGATCGAGTGGGCAGTGAAGACGTTTTCTAAGTTTAAATCGCCGGGCCCAGATGGTATATTCCCAGCCATGCTACAAGTCTCAAGTAGGGCAGTCGTCGAATGGCTTAAAATAATATTCGATGGGTGCATAAGACTGAATCATGTACCGCACTCTTGGAGAACTGCTTGTGTAGCTTTTCTACCAAAGGCGGGGAAGATCGGTCACGTGTATCCCAAAGACTATAGACCCATTAGCTTAACATCATTTCTGCTCAAAACCTTTGAGAGGCTGATAGATGTGTACATAAAGTCCAACGTGGATGAAAAGCTGCTCTCCACAACACAGCATGCGTACACCAAAGGCAAGTCGGTAGACACCGCATTTCATAGGGTGGTAATAAGCATAGAGAAATCCCTGGAATATATGGAGTATGCTCTAGGAGTCTTCTTGGACATTGCCGGGGCTTTCAATAATGTTGCAAAATGTGCGATTATGGATGGTCTTAATTACATTAAAGTACATCCTGCCTTAATCAGATGGATCGGCTGCATGTTAAATTGCAGAAAGATTACATCACAATGGGGATTGTACGAGGCCACGAAATCAGTGGACAGGGGCACGCCGCAGGGAGGGGTGCTATCACCTCTGCTGTGGACACTGGTCATCAACCAACTGCTCAGGCAATTCGACGAGGGACCCGTAAAACTTACGGCTTACGCAGATGACGTTGCAATTGTCATAAGTGGAAAATGCCTTCCAACGATTAGTTCTTTGATGGATCGGGCGCTTCGGGATATTCATACCTGGGCATCTAATGTCGGGCTGAAAGTCAATGCGGAGAAGACGGATATGGTCTTGTTTACAAAGAGGTACAAGGTCCCAAATTGGACCAGGCCTAAGTTAGGAGCGGTGGCCTTACAGGAGAAACCTTGCACAAAATATCTAGGAATCATCCTAGACAGTAAGCTGTCATGGAAGCTCAACGTGAAGGAGAGGGTCAAGAAGGCCTCAACGGCACTCTATGCATGTAAAAGAATGCTGGGGTGTACGTGGGGCATATCACCCTCTCTTTCTCATTGGGTTTTTACAGCGATTGTAATCCCTATTCTATACTATGGAGTTCTTGTTTGGTGGAAAGCCACACAAAAAACAACATACCTCAAAAAATTAGAGAGGGTATGCAGACTATCGATGCTTTGCATTACGGGAGCCCTGAAAACAACCCCGACGGCTGCACTGTATGCCATTCTGCACTTTCCACCTATAGACCTGGTAGCAAAGAACAAAGCGTTAACGACCGCAACCAGGCTCGATGCTTCGGGGCAGCTTGAGCGCCGACCATATGGCCATAGTAGTATAGCGTCCTCAGTCACAAGACGAACAGACTACATGATTCCCTACCTGCACTTTGAGGGAGATCTTAAGGCCACAATAGAGGTGGACGGTTGGCGCAAGGGTGCGCAAATGGCGGACGAGGCGATACATGTGTACACCGATGGTTCCAAAATAGTGGAAGTAGTAGGGTCTGCGGTATACTGCGCTGATCCGGAATTAAGCAGATCCTACAGGCTGCCGGATTACTGTAGCGTTTTCCAAGCGGAAATATTAACCGTAACCAAAGCAGTATAAACCCTGGAAGAGAATAGCTTAAGCTGCAACCGTGTTAACTTTTATATTGACAGTCAAGCAGCAATTAAGGCAATAATCTCGCATAGCACAGCATCTAAATGCGTGTTAGAGTGTAAGCAGTCTCAGGAGAGAATCGGGACAGGGAGAAGCATACATCTATATTGGGTCCCAGGGCATATGGGAATAGATCGGAATGAAAAAGCGGACGAATTAGCTAAAAAGGGCGCATCCCTTGAAGCTTGCTCCGTAGACGTCCCAATTAGATTGGGCGAGATTAAGCGAAGGCGAGAGGTGCACATGATCGACCAAGCAGAAAAGGCGTGGGTTCAAACGCGGGGCTGTAAAGTGTCGAAGATTATGTGTAGGTCTTACAACCTTAGACTAACACAGTTGCTTCTATCATTAAAAAGAGAGGACTGTAGACTCATGACGGGTATTCTGACTGGACACTGCCTTCTGGCGTCACATGCCTTTAAATTAGGCTTGGTCAGTGATAGCAGGTGTAGGAAGTGCGGGTTGGAGGAGGAAACGATCGAGCACGTTCTGTGCTCGTGCCCTGCACTTGCCAGGCTAAGACTCCAGATATTAGGAGTGATACAGCTGTCAGATCTAGAAGCAGCAAGTGGCTTAAGTCCTAGGAAGCTTCTAGTATTTGCCAAGAGGACGGAGTTATTTTATAACATAGGTCCTGGTTTTTGATAGGGTTTTTCAGTTTGGTCGTTAAAACAAACTTCTGGTAACACTACGGACTCAATCAGTCTATGTGAGGTCCTCATGGACCGGCCAGTTCAACCTACCTACCTACCCAAAAAGCCTTGCTCAAGGCTGACCGCCATACGACTATCTCAATCAGGGCTATTGGTCAGATAATCGCGGTATACATCCATTTGCATGTATTGGTGGTGAATCCCATATTCAGGTTCATTCAGGTTCATCTTTTTATCCAGTACTACGCCTACGAATTTGGCCGTATTTGCCAGGTTTAGGCGCACACCATATAGTTCTTGCTGGTTAAAAGGTTGTAATTGTATCATGTGGTATGTAGGACAAGCTTAGTTTTATCGGAATCGAAGTTGAGCCCGCATCGAGAGACCCATAAGAAAACCTCTCGCATTGGTGCTTGCATCAGGTCGCATAAAGTTTAAAGAAACTTGCATCTGTACGCAATAACTAGGGCATCAGCAAATGTCACAATCTTTCGCTTCCACACCTTGTATATTTTAAGAATGAGTTTACCGATAGGTTCCAAGAAAGAACACCACCACTGCCTCTCGCGACACAACGTATGATTTCAACCTTCCCCAGTGTAGAATGTACGGTTTAAGAAATGGCTGTTTAAAGAGCTGAGAAAAATTTTATAATTCTACATATTAATCAAAGTTTTCTCGATTTAAAATATAAAATTTGCAATCCGCTTAATATTCGACTATAGCTAAGCATGTCCCATTAGGGCACTAAAAAAAGCTAGGAATGTGCAACATTGTAACAACTGAGCCCTTTCCGCTCTTCAACGTTCAGTTGTTCTTCTACAATTCCATAAACGTTTACATAAAGTACGTTTTTTGAAATTTTCATAAAAATACATATGGAAAATTTTTTGTTGGATTCTTGTTTCAGAGCACTTTAAATCCCATTCGCTAGGCACTTAGAAGTACAATGTATAGAGCTCTGGAGAAGATTTTAACTTGGTTTTCAGAAAAGTATATTCCGTTTGTATTTTAAAATCAAGACCATGGGGACTACGGGTATTATTATCTTACGCACTACTCTCACAGATATTTTTATGAAAAACTTAGGACACGCACCTTTTCGACGGCAGTTGTATAAATTTCTAGAAGGGTACTTGACGATATTTGCTTTGGTCATATACGAATTAGAGCTTACGATTTCTTCTCGAACACAAGCGAGATTTTCGAGACCCGAGAAATCGAGAACTCGACTTCTCGCGAGATTCTCGTGTCTTGAAGTACCCGCAAATCTCCCGAGCTTTTCGACATTGATACTTAATTGCTGTATGGACATTATTTACACACTTGGTTTTTTTTTTACTTGTGACTTTTTTGTTCATTATATTGCTTCAATGACATTTAACTCAAAACATATCTATTTATTATACATATAATTTTGTTCGCAATATTTTATTTTTCAACGAGACATCAAGAACACGGCTCGAATTACTCGTAGGGCTCGCAAGATTCTCTAATCTCGAATTACTCGTAATACTCGCGATCTTCTCGACTTTTAATTCAGTCGCTGCATTGGCAATATTCTATACATTTCGGAGTTTTTTACTTGTGGTTTTCGGACATTTTGGCATGTGCTCCAGAAGAAATCGTAAGGTCTATATAAAACAGCCAAAGAATTGATTAAGTTGAATATCGAGAAGCTCGCGAGCTTTACGAGTAATTCGAGATTCGAGAGTATCTCGAGCCTTACGAGTAATTCGAGATTCGATAATCTCGCGAAAAAGCGAGACTCGCGAGAAATCTCTTCTCGAGCATGTTCGAGAAATCGTAAGCCCTAATACGAATACTAAAATATTATTTCTCCCTACTTCTTTCAGTCCTGCTCCCCTGTATAGTATCTCTTTCTGTAAATGGCTCTCCCAATAATACTATCTAATCTCGTTAGTCCCAACAGTCTTTCGCCTAGTAATTCATTCCCAATTTCTGTCACCTTGCTCTCTCTGCTTTCACCGTTATTTTATTTTCCCTTTGCTACTTTTTTGCACCTCTGTCGCCCTTTCTTTTACCTTCTTCCTGATCCTATTTTCCGCTTCCACTGTCATTTGACGCCGTTTAACTTTCCCTACTTTATTATTTTTTTCTCTCTGCCTCTCCCTCACTGCGTACTTCCATTTCTTCCTACTAATGGTTATCCCTCCTATTCTTGGAACTCCGGTTCTTTTGCGTTTGTTTGTCGAAAATCGGATGAAATTTCATTTAAATCGGGTCAGGGGCTATACAAATCATATTTTTGTATGTTTGTAACTCTCTTTTAATAAAAAAAAAATGTTACGTATACGAATCGGTACCCATTTTTTCTGCGGGTACGCATAAGTTTGCATGTAATTTGTTGGTTTTGAATAAAACAATGTTCTTATTTTCAATACGAGCCACATTCACATGACCAACTTTTTACAGAAGAACGAACATTTTCTCAAATTCTGTATAATTGGGAATTTGTTAGAGTTAAAATGCAAAACCGAAAAGCTTTAGATCAAAATGGCTTGTGAGTGATGCTTTTTACCAGTGATAAGTATTTGTTGAGCACAAAAAATCCGGTGCTACTCCTCATATAGCATTTCTGTATCTACTTACTAATTATATACATATACAAATATGTACATATCGCACACTGAATTCAAACCCGCGATTATCTTAAAATATAACAATTTTCAGGAAAGGCAAAAAACCTGATTGACTTTCCCATATAAGCCAAAGCAACTTTTAGTGTTCACCAAGCCTTCCCTGTGTGAAGGTATTGAGTTAGGCAACCCGGTAGTATGCAGATTTTTTACTTAGCCTCCTATCGTGGGTACCTGTTTCGAGATACTTAATTGCCTTTTCATTGCACTTGATTAATATTATTTAGGTCATAGCTTTTGATGGATAACAAAGCATATTTTTTGCCTGATTTTAAATTAGCCATAACTGATTGCCCCGATATTTGTCTCAGCAGTTTTTATACTCAGTTGAGCAGAGCTCACAGAGTATATTAACTTTGATTGGATAACGGTTGGTTGTACAGGTATAAAGGAATCGAGATAGATATAGAATTCCATATATCAAAATCATCAGTATCGAAAAAAAATTTGATTGAGCCACGTCCGTCCGTCTGTCCGTTAACACGATAACTTGAGTAAATTTTGAGGTATCTTGATGAAATTTGGTACGTAGATTACTGGGCACTCATCTCAGATCGCTATTTAAAATGAACGATATCGGACTATAACCACGCCGAAAACCGAAAAAATGCGATAATTCATTGCCAAAGGCGGCTAAACCGATGAAACTTGGTAGATGGGTTGACGTTATGACGCAGAATAGAAAATTAGTAAGATTTTGGACAATGGGCGTGGCACCGCCCACTTTTACAAGAAGGTAATTTAAAAGTTTTGCAAGCTGTAATTTGGCAGTCGTTGAAGATATCATGATGAAATTGGCAGGAACGTTACTACTATTACTATATATGTGCTAAATAAAAATTAGAAAAATTGGATGAAGAACACGCCCACTTTTTAAAAAAAAACCTTTTTTAATTCAAATTTTAACAAAAAATTTAATATCTTCACTGTATATAAGTAAATTAAGTCAAAATTCAACTCCAGTAATGATATGATGCAACAAAATACAAAAATAAAAGAAAATTTCAAAATGGGCGTGGATCCGCCCATTTTCATTTAGTTTGTCTAGAATACTTTTAATGCCATAAGTGGAACAAAGATTTACCAATCCTTCTCAAATTTGGTAAGGGTATAGATTCTATGACGGTAACTGTTCTCTGTGAAAATGGGCGAAATCGGTGGAAGCAACGCCCAGTTTTTATACACAGTCCACCGTCTGTCCTTCCGCTCGGCCGTTAACACAATAACTTGAGCAAAAACCGATATATCTTTACTAAACTTAGCCCACGTACTTATCTGAACTCACTTTATCTTGGTATAAAAAGTGACCGAAATCCGACCATAACCACGCCCACTTTATCGATATCGAAAATTACGAAAAATGAAAAATGCCATAATTCTATACCAAATACGAAAAAAGGGATGAAACATGGTAACTGGATTGGTTTATTGACGCAAAATATAACTTTGGAAAAAACTTTGTAAAATGGGTGTGACACCTACCATATTAAGTAGAAGAAAATGAAAAAGTTCTACAAGGCGAAATCAACAGCCCTTGGAATCTTGGCAGGAATAGTGTTAGTGGTATTGCATATATAAATAAATTAGCAGTACCTGACAGATGATTTTCTGGATCACCTGGTCCACATTTTGGTCGATATCGCGGGAACGCCTTCACATATAAATCTAAGGGCCACTCGCTTTTAAAAACTTCATTAATACCTTTAATTTGATATCCATATCGTACAAACACATTCTAGAGTCACCCCTGGCCCACCCTAATGGCGATATCTCGAAAAGGCGTCCACATATAGACCTAATGCCCACTCCCTCTTAAAATGCTCAGTAACACCTTTCGTTTGATACCCATATCGTACAAACATTCTAGAGTCACCCCTGGCCCACCCTAATGGCGATATCTCGAAAAGGCGTCCACCTATAGACCTAACGTCCCCTCCCTCCTAAAATGCTCAGTAACACCTTTCGTTTGATACCCATATCGTACAAACATTCTAGAGTCACCGCTGGCCCACGCTAATGGCGATATCTCGAAAAGGCGTCCACCTATAGAACTAAGGATTACTCCCTTTTAAAATACTCATTACCACCTTTCATTTGATACCCATATCGTACAAACACATTCTAGGGTCACCCCTGGCCCACCCTAATGGCGATATCTCGAAAACGCGTCCACCTATAGACCAAATGCCCACTCCCTCTTAAAATGCTCAGTAACTCCTTTCATTTGATTCCCATATCGTACAAACACATTCTAGAGACACCCCTGGCCCACCCTAATGGCGATATCTCGAAACGGCGTCCACCTATGGAACTAAGGATCACTCCTTTTCAAAATACTCATTAGCAGCTTTCATTTGATACCCATATCGTACAAACATATTCTAGAGTCACCCCTGGTCCACCTTTATGGCGATTTCTCGAAAAGGCGTTCACCTATAGAACTAAAGCCCATTCCCTTTTAAAATACTCATTACCACCTTTCATTTGATACCCATATCGTACAAACACATTCTAGAGTCACCCCTGGTCCACCTTAATGGCGATATCTCGAAAAGGCGTCCACCGATAGACCTAAGGCCCACTCCCTCTTAAAATGCTCAGTAACACCTTTCATTTGATACCCATATCGTACAAACAAATTCTAGAGTCAGCCCTGGTCCACCTTTATGGCGATATCCCTAAATGGCGTCCATCCATAGAACTATGGCCTACTCTCTCTTAAAATACTCTTTAATACCTTCCATTTGATACACATGTCATACAACCACATTCCAGGGTTACCCTAGGTTCATTTTCCTACATGGTGATTTTCCTTATTTTGTCTCCATAGCTCTCAACTGAGTATGTAATGTTCGGTTACACCCGAACTTAGCCTTCCTTACTTGTTGATAATAAAATCAATTAACAATATCAATGAATTGTTTCATAAATTTTTTACAAGTTTTTTACCATAGAAAATTTTTCAGTTTTTCAGTTGTTTGGTGAATGTCATAAATTGAACCGTCAAAAAAATGTTAAGTTTTTATTGTGCGTAAATGTCATAAATAAGCTAACGAGTAAATATTTACCACGACTTTCGAGTGATTAGGTTTCGTTTGTAGTCACTAGTCGGAATAATTGATTGTACTTTGTTATTGCCATAACAATTTTATTGACATAAATAGTATTTATTAAAATCTGTAACTGATTTTCTTTCTTAATTTTTCTTCGCAATGTCTTTCTATACAAATAACAGATCATGGTAACCCGAGCTCGCAAATGTGCGGGATTTAGAATTTCCAAAAAATATTTATATCTTGGCTACGCCAAAGAAGCTACTTGTATCAGTAGGCAAACATTCGCAATCAGTAGCGAAGATACTTGAAGTCGTCCTGCTTTCTTATTTCACCGGAAATCAATGGTTCCCCAATCATCGGCATGGTTTTCGAAATTCATCAACACACAAATAAATTGTGTACCGAATTAAAAACCCCGCCATAGAACAGTATTCCTAGCGCTAGACTGCACAGCACGTTACTGCAAGACATGCAAGTCTCGAAAGGTAGACTGTAAATTATATTTGTGATCGGTAGGCATCGGTGCAGTTTAGGAACGTAACATAAAAACTAAGAATAATTAAACAAGGCAAAGCCCAGGTGGTGTCCTATCCCAACTTTTGTTTAATTTCCACATATCGAACATTTACATTCGCCATAAGGAAGAAGGAACTATTGTGTCCTATGCCAATAACTGCACGAAAATGGCAACAAGTCTCGCCTCATCCACCGATGAGCTATGCTATAAAATCAGCAGCTATCTCCCTGGTCTTTCAAGTTTTTTCACTTCGCGAAATCTGGCATTGTCACTGACCGAACCCTCGGCGACCTTACTTACAACACACACGAAGAAATTGTCAACCATATTGGACATCTACGTCGATGACATTGGGCGACCAACTGTCTTACATGCAAACATACTGGGTGTTACATTCGATTAGGATCTACATTTTGGCGACCATGTATCTAACCCCAACTGTACCTCAAATCAAGTCTCTTGCCGGCAGCACTTGGGGCAATGATAAAAAAACTGCTAATAACCAATTGGCCGGCAGCTTATAGATATGCTTAGCGTCCCCAATATGGTCGCAGAGCCTCAAAGAAACACACTGGAAGAAATTGAAGCCATGTCAAAACACCGCACTTAGAATTGCCACGCGATGTCTATTTATGTCCCCAGAGCATCACTTACAAAGTGAGGTGAGAATACTTCTCATAAAGGAGAGAAATGAAAGCAGTTTCAGCTAAATACCAAGAAATCTCGGCACAGCAGTCATCTGATCAAAGAGGCCCCGCCTCCAAGGCAGCAATAAGAAATCCGCCACAGAAACATACATAAAAAGGCGTAGAATTACCTAAAAATAGTAATTTCTGACTCTATTTGAAACCGTCATGTTTTGGAAACTTTCAGTTATATGTTCTTTTTTGGAACTCATTTCTTTCACTGAGTAGGTAAATTTTCTGGAACCGAATTCTAAATTTTGGGGCCGGCTACTCTTTTGAAACTTTTTTTGAGCCAGTTTGATTTTGTATTAACGATAAAGATACTCCCCGAAGGCTTTGGGGAGTGTTAACCATGTTGATGGGCCTTTGCTGGAGATAGATCCGGTACGTTGCAGTAACACAGCACCATTAAGTTACTAGCCCGACCATCTCGAAAACGATTTATATGACCACATTAAACCTTCTAGGCCATTCCGCCCTCCCCACCCTCTAGTTCCATGAGGAACTTGGGGTCGCCAGAGCCTCGGCTGTTAATGTAACAGGATTCGCCACGGATAGGTGAGTTTGACAATTGGGTTGGAGGAGCTATAATTGCGCTGGCAACCCCTTGCGAGGATTGCGCTGCACAACCCCTTGAATCAATTTAGTATTTTAGTCGCCTCTTACGACAGGCATACCTAACGCGGGTATATTCTAAGCTCCCTAACCCGCTGGGGTAATTTTCTAAACGGTTAGTATTACAAAAAGTTTTTTGAATCAGTCATTTGTTTGGATAGCGTTGCTTTTTTTGTTTCTTTTTTTTCTGCAGCCCCCGCGTTGAACCTGTCTACGTTTTGGAACCGGTTCTGAAATAGTTGCAGCCTTCAAGGTCAGACTTCAGCACCGCGGGTACAAATGTGACTGCTTACTGTCCCTCTTTACATTCGATTAGCAACATTTCGGAGGTAGTCACAAAGTCTTGTCAAAAACTGGTGCTTCGTGGGTCTGGCTGTCACATTTTCTGCACGGCAGTTATTCTTCGGGTCCAGTAAAAAAAATCTTCCAAAGAATCTAAGTCGTGTTCTAGAGCCGGGTACTTAGACAAGCAGTCTCTTTGGTCAGCATAATGACCTCATCTCCATGTTATGCTAGAACCTAAACGTCTTTGTACGTACCAGATTTATATAATTTGCCATAAGCATTTAATAATCTTTCTTCGATTACTTCAACATCGAAAATAATAAACAATCGAAGCAATTTGAAATTCCAAGCAAAAGCTTCGAGAGAATCCTTAACAAATACAAACTTTCATCATGAACATAAAATGAGTTTGTACTTCTTGTAGTAGACTTCCTTGAAATGGCCATTTCGTTTACTTGACATGATAAGCTTAGTGGTGCAAAGTAATTGGTATTAAGGTAGCTTACTTGTGTATCGACACTAACGTCAAGTTGATTGCTAAATCTTTTAATCCTGTCAATTAAGTACTTGTCTGTCTATTCAATGCAACTTTCTACGAAATTGTGCGTACGATGGACAAGGCGCCTGCAAAGTGCCACTTAACTGCCTATGGTCTTATTTACGTAGTTGAGCAGCTCGGTCGAAGCTGTGAGAGCTGTGACAGCTGTAAGCAGTTGATTAGCGTGTGTAGCAATTTAGAAAGACACTGTAAATAGTTTACTTTTGATTTAGGTGCATATTTACTTGGTTGATGGGTAATAACTTGTCGTCAATGAGGGGAAATAAGAAATATGTAGGATTTATGTTGCAAATAAATGTTGAATTAAATATTTTATTAGCACTTTTTTTAATATGCAAAAATATGAATACATAGAGCAACTTAAAATAAAAGCTTAAAATAAAGGAATATTCCTCCCCGGGGCCACAAGCTGCGGCCCTTGATGGGGTCTTGATAGCCCCATTAGGCTTCCATGATAACTTACTGTCAAGAAGATTGCTTAGGTATATAATCTTGCCTGGTGAAACCAGCGATTACTATCCAATTGCGAATGGTTTAAACTAAGGATTATAACTTTGTGGTCAACAGAGCTAGTTCCGTTTACCTGTCACGCATGATCAGCATAAATGACCACATACCAGTCCATTCTATCGAGGTTTAGAAGCTGGTCGCTCACAAACGGAGCCATCGTTCCCTCTCCTATTCATTCAGCCATAACCACTCTGCCAATTAGAAGAATAAACCCTCCAGAGTCGATTCGAATTTGGCTGCTCGTAGGACATTGTTGGAAGCTCGTATTAAAGAAAGGTGGTCAGTAGAATTTTTTTGCTCTCAATTGCTTTCTCTATTGACGAGAAATGTCTGTAGACAGTGTCTGGATTAATCCTACTCTATTGAAAGCCCCTATATCTCCAACTCTCTTTCGGACTACCTGAGGTTCATTTCACAAATCATACAAGTCTTGTAATACGAGTAAACTTATTCTGAAAACAAAGTTTTGTTAGAACAAACTCATTTGTATAAAAGGCTTGTATTTTTATAAAACGGGTCCAATTATCCCTATTGCCTTCCAAGCAGAAATATCGGTTTAGAAAGCGAAATACACTCTCGGCAGGAATATCATTATTTTTAGCGACAGCAAAGCGGCATTCAAATCACTTCGCTGTTACAGTTTTTAATTCTGAGCTGACACTAAACTGTTGCCGATTCTCCCAGGGGATGATCCAACAGGATCGCTTACACCTCAAATGGGTCCTGGGAGATATGCACATTACTTAATTATATCCTTTGCCACATGTACGCTTATACTTCAAGAATACATTAACCGCCAAGCTTACGATAAATGGCTTCAAAGCTTAGGCGCCGAACATCTAAGCCAACCTGGCCAAATTGGCATCTTAAGAGATACCGCCACGTTTACACCTGAAGTAGGGATAAAATGTACACTTATAAGAAAACTAACTGCGCTTTGCCTTATTGGATGCCGTACAGAAAGGCTAGATGTGGACTCCATTTTGATTGTTGGCGTTGTCCAAGGAGAATGAATGCCTCCCTTAGATACCCAATGGATTCTTACTACAGATTGCCCGGATGCCAACCACATCTGACGGCTCTGCTCGTTTATTTTAGCCACACGAGAATATTATATCCTTTTACGTCCGCAGCTTCAGTTACCGCCGCTGCCCGCATATACGCTGCTGTCAGAAGCTCCACCAAACTACATTGTTTTTTTTATTTATTTATATATTTATATATTTCGGAGTATTCCGAAAATAGATTAAATCTTAAAGGATTTTGAATAACGGAACCATAATCGAAGCCAACCTGAAATAGTTTTAAAGAACGAAAACTCAAAGGGACTTAATGGAAATAATTTTTTAGAAGCAGAACGAAACAATGGATATAATAAATGGAAGAAGACAAAAACGGTACCGAAAAAATTTAAAAGACAGAACCAAAATGGGAACGAACTGAATAATCACCCAAAACCAGGTCGGAACAGGAATAATTTTCAATGCCCACTCCTTAACCTAAACTTAACCCAACCCATTTTTGAAAATCAAAGCCAAGAGCGGAACAAACTGCATTAAATTTAAAGAACGTTACCAAAATCGTAGCTAATTGAAAAATATTAAGAGAATGAAACGAGATTCGGAACTGTGACGGACTAATTCCTGCTGAGGTATGCCCAGTCCGTCCAGGGTTCCTATATTTGGTGGGGGAACCTATACCGATGAAAATAAATAGACAAAGGAGTTCTGAAAACGTTATAAAGTTTATTTAAAAAGGGATCGATATCCTTAAGAGCTACTCCTATTCTTTGTCCCTGTCTAAATAAGAGTAGCTGAGGTAGAACCCCTCTGCTAGCTCTCCGTCAGTTGGAGTAGAAACCTCCTACTGAATATAAAATAATTCACGAAATGAAGTAGAAACCTTCAGGTCGTGTTGGTCAGTGGTAGAAGCCCACTGACTCGTATGCCTATCTCCTAGCTTCTGATCTTACAAGCTAATTTTCCGCCCTTATATACGATTTTTTTCGCCGGTGGACAGTTATTTCCTAAAAACAATTCGTTGTAATAATTCCTCAGTTATAAAATTATGTAGGACTGCACGCAGGCAGTCAGTAATTTTACAATAACAATTATAAAAGTTGGAAATGCAAAAATCGAATTCTAGTTAACGCTACTTTCGCTGTATTCTATTGGTACATACATACGCTTACATGCTAACATGCGTTTTCCCTCTTTCCATTATCATACATATGGTGGTACATCGGTATATATACATATATGCATATTTTCGATCATGTATGGCGATTCGCTATCCCGGCATTTCATATCCCAATTTTAGGGAGCCCTAATATACATAGCGAACAATGTGCCAAATCTCGTACGTACGCTTGTTGTATGCCTGCCGTGTTTTCCAGTCTTTGCTTTACCTATCGAATTCGATCATTTGTGTTTATGCGTATGTTCGCTGTCACTTGGTTTTGATGGTGCGTTGGCCTCGTTTGATGCTGTCGGCTTCTGCTTAGCGCGTGCGTTGGTGTGTCGTATGCTTGTACGTAAGTATGTAGAGAAAAGTCCCAATTAGTAGCAGCGCTTAGTTTGGCGACTTTTACTGCTGATCTTTGTTTATCCAAATTATTATGTATTATGTTGTATTTGTGGCTGAGTGCATTGGATGCGCAAAGGGTTGGTTGACCGGCATAATTTTATGTTTTTGTGCATTTCCATTTTCCTTCCAAATGTTTTAGTGTATGTTAGGGTGACCTATATTTGAAACTTATGTGGGCGAAAAATGTAAATATTGTGCTTACGTGCAAAAGTGCGCAAGTCTGGTTTATCCTTCAATTTAGTAAATAATAATTCAATATGCGACCGCATGTATTTGTTTTGACGTGTAATTCATAAAGGTATAATTCATGTAATAAAAATGTATAAATGTTAAATTCAGAGTTAAATTCAATTCTTGTATAACATGAAAATGAAAAATAGGTATATGTTGTGAGGGTACAAACCCTCGGTTTTGGGGTCCTCACACTCCCCCCTCACCTACCGCAGCGAAGCTTACGGTCACCGTGCCCGTGCGTGTGATCCGTACTCGGAAGAAGTGTTCGCTCACACTGCCTTCGTCGTCGCTGTCGTCATGGTTGTTGTTGTCGTTGAGGCTGCCGTTGACCTTACTGTCCATACGGCTTAATATTTCGCTGTCGTCGTTGTGTTTGTTGAGGCTGCCTTTGACCTCGCTGGCCATACGGCTTAATACTTCGCTGTCGTTGTTCGTTGTTGGCGTTTTGCTTCCCTTCCCATCGGCGGTGTGTGACTCCAGTCTATACTGTAAATAAAAAACTGGTGAATTTTCCTTAGGATGCTCTCACCGTATATGGTGGATTTAAAAAAAATGTGGTATATCATGAGCCTAGTTACGGGGTATATTTATGTGATTATGTAATTGTGGTTAGAGTTTACCGCACTTCAGTGGTTGATCCGAAGTTCGGGTACTTCTTGAAATGAAATTTCTTCGTGTATGATTTGATACTGTTGCGGTTGGGCGTGTGCGTTACTACCGATTTGATTCGAGTTGCAGTAGAATCTCACGTAATAATCCGTTATTCCGGAGCTGTCTCTGTGTGTGTGTTCATTTAGGGCTGCTATAGCAAACTGTCTTCCTAGGTGTAATCTTGCTACAGGTATCGGTCCTTTGGCGATCTGTACTTGGGTTCCTCGAGCGACCTGTACCTGATTTTCTGGAAATGTTCGTGCCTGATTCTCCGTATTGTTTTGCACTTGAGCGTCTTTATATACTATCAGTTGTTGGCTAGGACTTTGGTCCTCTTCGTGTTGTCTCTCGGCCTCTTCGCTGACTCGTGTGAGCGTACCACAGATGGCTACCTCGCTGTTCTCTCTCTGTTGTTGTACCTCGGGGATATTGTTTGTTGTTCGATTGGACGATGTTGACGGGATTTGATCTTCACTAGCGTTCTTCTTGTTACCCTGTTCATTCCTTTGCTTTATGGATTCATTGTTGTCGGCGGCGTCGGTTGCGTGGTATGCTTTCAGCTCACTTAAGTGGGCTGTCCTCCTCCTTCCTCTGAAAACTTTGTCTAGCTCTACGATCACTGGTGATACAAAGTTCGTTACCCGGTGGGGTCCACTGTACCTGGGCGCTAGTTTGGCTGCAAAGTTATCCACCGCTTTTGACAGCTGATGCTCCTTTACCAGCACTAGGTCGCCTATAGCCGGTCGCCATTGCCTTCTTCTTAAATTATAATGCTTTGCTTGCTCTGCTGATGCTCGCTCTTGCTTCCGTCGTACCATGTCGAATATCTCCTTCATCTTCATTGATTTCTCGGCTGGATTAGCTACTCTCTCACCTGAACCGTATGTATGCTCGTCGTAAAGGCTATTGGGAATCCTTGGTTCTCTGCCTTGTACTACATACGCTGGACTGTACCCTGTCGATTCGCATACGCTTGTGTTTAATGCGAGTGTTATCTCTGGTATCAGCTCGTCCCATGTTCTCTGCTCATTCCCTGAAAACTGTGCTATCATCCTCTTGATGTTGCGGTTCGCTCTTTCTGTCGGATTCTCCTGCGGTGTGTATGGTGCTGTCAGCTGGTGTTTTACGCCAAGCTCCTCCAAATACTTCTTAAAACGTTTGCTCACGAACTGCGCTCCGTTGTCTGTGATTAATACCTTTGGAATGCCAAATCGTGCCAAAATTCTCTCTCTAAATCCTCGTACTACGCTTTCTGTTGTTGCCTTTCTAATTGCCATTATCTCCACCCATTTTGAAAATCTGTCAACGAAAACTAATGCCATTGTATTACCATGTTTTGAGCGTGACATTGGACCAACAAAGTCTGCACACACTGTTGCCCACGGTTCTTCTGGAATTTTAGTTAACATCTTACCCGCGGCCTGTTGTTGACTAGGTTTGTATACCTGACATCCATGACATTGCTGTACGTACTTTCTTACGTCTCTGAACATTCCGGGCCAGTAATATCGTGTCGTCGCTCGTGCAATAGATTTTCGAACGCCCATGTGTCCTGCGCATGGTGTGTCATGAATTTCCGCCAGCACTCTGCGTCTCTGTGGGGTCGGTACACATAGCTTCCACGGTACTGCGTCTTCACCATCAACTTGACTCTCTATTCTCCTGTAGAGCTTTCCGTCCTCGATCACATAGTCTGGGAATTTCTCCGGAGCCTTTCTTACCTCTGTAATCTTCGCTTTTAGCCACTTGCACTCGTCTTTGCCTTGCTCTACTGTCAACGTAGTTAGTTGCTCGTCCATCGGCTGTCTAGAAAGTGCATCTGCCACCACGTTTAGCTTTCCTTTCCGGTACTGTACGTCGAATGAGTATTGTTGTAGTTCTAGTGCCCATCTAGCAATCCGTCCCGTCGGACTGTCTATTGCGTTTAACCATTTTAGAGCTAGGTGGTCTGTGATTACCGTGAACGTGTATCCCTCTAGGTAGGGTCTCATCTTCCTTATCGCCCACACTATTGCCAAACATTCTTTCTCTGTCGGGGAATAATTTGTTTCTGCCTTGTTAAGTCGCCGACTCGCATAAGCAATCACTCGTTCTTCGCTGTCTGATCCTTGGGTGAGCACTGCTCCGAGGCCAAAATCGCTTGCATCCGTCTGTAGGCAAAACTTCTTCGAAAAATCTAGGCAAGCTAGTACAGGTGCTTGGGTAAGTGCGGCCTTTAATGCTTCGAATGCCAACTGCTGCTCTTCCGACCACTTCCACTTCCTTCCTTTCTTTAGCATTGACGTCAACGGGTGTGAAACTTGTGAAAAGTCTGAGACGAATCTCCTGTACCACGATACCACTCCTAGGAATCTCCGTAGTTCGCGTAAATTGTTTGGCGGTGTCAACTCTTTGATGGCTGCTATCTTGTCCGGGTCCGTGTGAATGCCTTCCTCGCTAACGACATGACCTAGATACTTTAAACTTTTCTTAAAAAACTCACATTTTTCCGGGTTTATCTTAAGGTTTGCTCTTCGCAGCCGTTGAAATACTTCCGCCAGGTGTCTTATGTGTTCTTCCAATGTTTTGCTCGTAATGATGATGTCATCTAGATAGGCGAATGCGTAAGGTTCCAACTCTGGTCCTATAACGTGATCGAGTGCCCTCTGGAAAGTTGCTGGGGCTGAGTGTAGACCGAACGGCATTACTTTCCATTGATAAAGCCCACGTCCGGGTACAGTGAATGCGGTGTATTGTTTGCTGTTTTCTTCCATGGGGATTTGCCAATATCCGTTTTTTAAATCGAGGCTGCTGATAAACCGAGCACTTCTCAATCTATCCAGGATGTGTTGGATACGGGGTAACGGGTATGCGTCTGGTACTGACCTTGCGTTTAGTTGGCGGTAATCTACGCACAGTCTCCATTTACCATTTTTCTTCCTTGCCAAAACTATTGGTGCGCTGTGCGGGCTTCTAGAAGGTTCGATGCAACCTTTCTCGATAAGCTCATCGATTTCCTTATTAATAATCTCTTGCATCTTGGGATTCTTCGGGTAATATCTTTGTTTCATGGAGCGGTCGTCTCTCATCACTATCTTGTGCGTGGCCACGTTGGATACACCTGACATTTCCTGGAACATCTGTAATTCTTTGTTGAGAAATTTACTCACCGACTCGTCTGTGTTCGCAACTTTTAGGCTGTTATCTTTGTGACTACTTCCATTTCTACTTTCGACCATTGTTGTACAAGTGACCGCATCCTCCTCCTGATTGTTTGTGTTCAAGGTTAGCGTTTGTTCTCCGCATCTCATCTCCATGTTCACCTTCGCTAGGTAATCCGTTCTAAGCACCACTTCGTCGACTAGTCCTGGTAGGATTAGCATTTCATTTCGCAGCACTTGGTTACTCATTCTCACTTCTACATCTACCGCTTCTATGATCGTCTTAGGTTTGCCATCTCCCAGTATCACTCGTGTTTCTATCGCCTTGAATATACCTGTCTTCAGCCTTCTTGTCAATGTTCCACTCACAAAGCTCCGCGTCGCCCCTGTGTCGATTGCTGCTACTACCTCTTCGCCATTCACCGTAATATTCGCCAAGATCCGGCCGTTTGTATGTCTTAACGTGTTTAGTTTTCCCGAGGTTGCGTTTGGGGAGACCCCACTCCTCGGTGCCAATGAGGTCTCTGGCCGTTTCCCTGCGTTCGTCTACAACAATTTCGTGTGAGTGTGCCTACTTTTCCGCATGTCCAGCAGAATTCGATGCGAGCGCTACGGCAACCGTATGCGACATGGCCGCCTCCTCCGCATCGTCTGCACGCCGTGTTTGTATCGATGTATCTTGGTGCCGGGTCTGATTTCTGGGATGGTTGTTTCTCTGTCTGCTGTTCCCGCTCCTCTGCCTGTATATATTGGTAACGTTCTTCTGGGCGCCTTGGTACAAATGGTCTTGCCGTTGGTCGCATCGGATCTCTGTCAGGGGTAATATTTTCATAATCTTCTACCAAACTTACCAATTCTTCCAGGCTGCTGACCTCGCCTCTTTTAACATACAGCTGGATTTCTCTGCGGGAGTTCCTGTATATGCGGTTTAGCTTTTGGTCTTCGGTGTAGGCGGCATGTCGCATCAGCCCTTGTAGTGCTAGCACATAATCCTTAAACTTCTCTCCTGGTCTTTGCATGCGTGCCCGTATCTCGTCGTCCAACTGTTCAAAATATCTGGAGCTGAGGAAAAATTTTAGGAAATCTTTCTTGAATGAGTCCCACTCGTTCCAACTCCGGTTGTTATTTCGGTACCAAACCAACGCTTTGTCTTTGAGTAGCTCCGGCAATGCTCGTGGTATCGAGTTGACGTTTATTTCGTATCCTTCTGCCAGTTCTTCCACGCGTTCTATGAACCCTAGTGGATCCTTGCCCCCGTCGTATTTTAAACCCCATTTTCTTACCCGGTCCATAGTGGTTGCGTATGTGCCTGGCTGTTGCATCGCATATAGTGGTGGTTGTGGGACCTCGTGCTGGATGGGTGCGCCGGTTGTATTCTCGCCATCCGTTCTCGTAGCGCTTGGAGATGTCGACCGACTACTTGCCTGTGGTTTGTTTAGATTAGATGTCGTCCTTGCATGTTGTAGAGCTAGTTCTGTAAGCCGATCACGCCATTTCTCGTTGTCCTTTTCTGCCTGTACGAACGCCGCCAATCGCTTCCTTAGTTCGTCTACCGTTCCCGTATCATCCAGCTCGAACTCCGAGTGGTAACTTACCAGCTCCTCTCGGGTCAGATAATATACCCATGATACCTTTACCATTTTCTTATTTGCGTATCTTTCCTTGTTAGTTTGTCTGCTTAGCCTTCGTTGCTTTGCCTTCCGTATATCCTTGTTACCTTCCTTTATGTAAAGCCTTGATGATTTCCTTGATTTTATTTAAGCCTGCTCGGGCGCCATACGTGATTTTATTTATAAGCCTGCTCGGGCGCCATATGTGACGGACTAATTCCTGCTGAGGTATGCCCAGTCCGTCCAGGGTTCCTATATTTGGTGGGGGAACCTATACCGATGAAAATAAATAGACAAAGGAGTTCTGAAAACGTTATAAAGTTTATTTAAAAAGGGATCGATATCCTTAAGAGCTACTCCTATTCTTTGTCCCTGTCTAAATAAGAGTAGCTGAGGTAGAACCCCTCTGCTAGCTCTCCGTCAGTTGGAGTAGAAACCTCCTACTGAATATAAAATAATTCACGAAATGAAGTAGAAACCTTCAGGTCGTGTTGGTCAGTGGTAGAAGCCCACTGACTCGTATGCCTATCTCCTAGCTTCTGATCTTACAAGCTAATTTTCCGCCCTTATATACGATTTTTTTCGCCGGTGGACAGTTATTTCCTAAAAACAATTCGTTGTAATAATTCCTCAGTTATAAAATTATGTAGGACTGCACGCAGGCAGTCAGTAATTTTACAATAACAATTATAAAAGTTGGAAATGCAAAAATCGAATTCTAGTTAACGCTACTTTCGCTGTATTCTATTGGTACATACATACGCTTACATGCTAACATGCGTTTTCCCTCTTTCCATTATCATACATATGGTGGTACATCGGTATATATACATATATGCATATTTTCGATCATGTATGGCGATTCGCTATCCCGGCATTTCATATCCCAATTTTAGGGAGCCCTAATATACATAGCGAACAATGTGCCAAATCTCGTACGTACGCTTGTTGTATGCCTGCCGTGTTTTCCAGTCTTTGCTTTACCTATCGAATTCGATCATTTGTGTTTATGCGTATGTTCGCTGTCACTTGGTTTTGATGGTGCGTTGGCCTCGTTTGATGCTGTCGGCTTCTGCTTAGCGCGTGCGTTGGTGTGTCGTATGCTTGTACGTAAGTATGTAGAGAAAAGTCCCAATTAGTAGCAGCGCTTAGTTTGGCGACTTTTACTGCTGATCTTTGTTTATCCAAATTATTATGTATTATGTTGTATTTGTGGCTGAGTGCATTGGATGCGCAAAGGGTTGGTTGACCGGCATAATTTTATGTTTTTGTGCATTTCCATTTTCCTTCCAAATGTTTTAGTGTATGTTAGGGTGACCTATATTTGAAACTTATGTGGGCGAAAAATGTAAATATTGTGCTTACGTGCAAAAGTGCGCAAGTCTGGTTTATCCTTCAATTTAGTAAATAATAATTCAATATGCGACCGCATGTATTTGTTTTGACGTGTAATTCATAAAGGTATAATTCATGTAATAAAAATGTATAAATGTTAAATTCAGAGTTAAATTCAATTCTTGTATAACATGAAAATGAAAAATAGGTATATGTTGTGAGGGTACAAAACCCTCGGTTTTGGGGTCCTCACAGAACAAACTGAATTAAAATCAGACGAATTTGAAGGAATGAAGCCAAAAACAAGTTAAAACTGAAATAAATCTGATTTCCGACACCTTAATCCGAATTTTACCAAATAATTTTATAAAAGGAAACAAAACACAAACAACTTATTTTAGAAGAACAATAAAAAAATTGGAACTAAATCGAAATAATTTATAAAGTTTAATTGAAGAACGAATCTAATATTTAATCTAAGCTGAATTGCTTTTAAAGAACGAAACCAAAATAATTTTTAATAATAAACTGGGAAATGAAACAAAAATTGTTACAAAATTTAATTGACTTTAAAGAGCGAAACCGAAATTGTTTTAAATATTTAATTGAGGAACAAAACAAAAATTGGAACACAACTGAATTGACTCAAAAGAACGAACCCGAAATTGTTTTAAATATTTAATTGAGGAACGAGCCAAAAAATTAAACAAAACTGAATTTATTTTAAAAAACGAAACGCTATAATTTTTAATAATAAACTGAGAAATGAAAGGAAAATTGAAACAAACTAATTGAGAGCGAGCTGATTTTGAAAAACTAGAAGCAGCTCCAGAAAGGAAAACTCTATATCAAAAAATAAACACAAAAAATGAAACAGAAACCGAAACTGGGTCTAACATCCAGCGAAACCAGAAGTTTTAACCACAGTAGAATTTATTACCTAATTTTTTTCCGATAGAGGTTTGCAATAATATAATAATAAAAACAGTAAAGGTGTCTAAGTTCGGGTGTAACCGAACATTATATACTCAGCGTGAGCTTCAATTGTACATTACATTTCAGATAAATTACTTTTCTATATAACACGTGGCACCACCTGTTAAAAAAAAAAAAAATATCTCCCCATTTTCTCTTACAATAAAACTTGATAAGTGAAATACCATTGATTCAAAACTTATTATTCTAGTCTACGACCCTTTTAAATTTCTTTTGTATCTAAGTTGTCGTGGTCTTTAACAGATCCCGTCCATTTTTACTAGAAATGTTTTCTGCTATAAGGAAAATATGTGTACACAATTTCATTACGATATGTTAACGTTTCTTCGAGTTATGGCTCCCTAAACATAGAAAATTGCTTAGTCATAAAAGGGGCGGTGCCACACCCAACTTCAAAAATTTTAGTGTTTTCCAATTTAATGTTATAACTCAATTTAGAAAGTAAAATTCTATTGCCGCAAAGCTCTTTTTCGCTATGATATAGCTTATTATTTTTGTCTACGACCCTTTTAAAAATATTTTATATATGGGATTTAACCGATCTCGTCGATTTTTCCTAGAAATATTTCCTGCTATAGGGAAAATTTGTATACCAAATTTTATTACGATCCGTCAATTTTTCTTCGAGTTATGGCTCCCTAAACGTAGAAAATTGCTTAGTCGTAAAAGGGCCACGCCCATTTTTTTAAATTTGAAGATTTTCCTATTTATTGTTATAAATCCACTTGGGAAATGAAATAACAGATCTCGCTAATTAAATACATATGATCATATTAATATAATATTAAGAGCGGAAGTAATAAAAACAAATACTGTAAAAATCCGAACAAATGTTACTAAGCTTCCATAAGCGCGCCTAAAATCGTATCCACATCATTAGGAATAAACTACATACAGAGTGTATGTGCCTAAAATGGTGAATAAAAGGAATAGAAATTAAAAGGAAATTCTTAGAGACCAATTGTACAGCGAGCAACGGGACATTCATATGGCTGAGTAGCTAAAGGCATCTGCCTTTGCACTGATATGAATGTTGGAGATTCGAGTTCAATGCTCAGCTCCCGAAAAGCTAGCTGATGAAGAAGTGAAATTCAGAAACATGTCCTAGTAACTCTCGCCGTTCGTAATCTTTACAATTTTTCTCTAATACCAAAAACAAAAACCTTTGTTAAAAATTACCAATGCTATTTTCACGTTCGCTAATGCAAGTATAAAAATTATTAAAAAGAACGCCGTCATGCTCTACTAATTTTGTCAAACTCCAATGTTGTTCAGCATTAATTTAAGCCCTACCAGGTGGTGCTTGCATGCCATAATAAAAATTGTGAATAATTTTTTTTTTTGTTGCCACAGAAATTCCATTATTGTTAATAACTATAAAAATCAATAAAACAATATTTTTACATACTTTAACAGTTTACATATTTTATATCCTTGAGGCTCTTGCTTCTTATTAGTATGTGTGTGCTGTGGGTGAGTCTATTAAGTCTATGAATATGAGAGAGAAGCCATAAGACTTCAAGCTAGCTGTATTTTACAGTTACTATCTCTCACCTTATGTACACATCCTATCCAAGGATGTTTGTGGCAACTTTAATTAAAATTTTGTTAGCAAAAGTTAAGCGTGCAATATGTGGTGTCGTGCATGTGGCGGTTTTTGTGGTAAGCTAAACGACAAGTAGGAATTATAAGCAAATTTCTGGAAAATTTAACTAAAATTCCAAAATCGCATGAAATTTGCAAAGAGTATTTTTTCAGAAAGATTTTTACTTGTTATGTTATTTTTTACAGATGTTATAGCATTCATTTTATATGACAGTATTTAAAAAAACATTTGTTGTAAACTGCTAAGAAAGCAAGTAAGGTTTTCTCTGTTTCTCGTCTTTTAAAGCGTAAAGAGTCATCTTTTTCCTTTTCAAGCCGCAGAATGACAATAGTGTGAAACATTAAAAAAAAAAAACTTTTTGATATTGGTAAAAAAAAAAAAACTACCAAAATAACGAATCAAGCCAACAATGCATGTAAAATAGCAGTAAATATTTTTATCGAAAAAAAAAACAAATAAACAAATTCACGCGGCGCCACATAAACTCACAAAACGTACTGCACTGCGTGTTATTGTTGCATGCGAATGTTTTGTTAGTTTTAATGCTAGAAGCATAGATATGCGTTTTTTATGGTCTTAAAAAATGTTCTAACATTTCAAGTGGTTATAAATTCGATGGGGTGCAAATTGTTATTAAATTAATTTTATTCGTCGTAAAATTAAAAACAAATGTTTGTTGCCATTCATAAATTTTGTATGAATATTGCTTGTTTTGATTCCAATTATTGATTATATATGGTGTTTTAACACGGCATAGGAGAGTATTTTGCATCCTTAACAAATAATTTGCGTATATTTTTACAACACACATCTTCTATTATAAATATATCGCGAGAAAACGATGCAACCAGAGCAGCTCCAACAGTTTCAAAGGTAAGAACAACCTTGAGTAACGATCACAGCATTATTGAATTGGATTATGATCCTGGTAATGTCATGTTTTGATGAGCTTAGCTTTGATAGAAACGCGTTATCGCCTACCTCATGGTATCAAAGCGCGCAAAGCTAACATCAATATTTAAAAAAAAAGGTTTGTTTCAATTAAAAACAAATGTTTTAAGAGGCGATGCCTCTCGGCAGTGGTTTGGGTATTTTTGCAATGAAAAGCTTTTCAGTAAAATTCATCTACCAGCAGATGTACAATATGCAGAAAAAAATTTGAAGAGGCACGATGCGAATGGGAAGAGCAGCTCGGCATTAATCTCCTTAGAAGTTTATCCCGCCTGGCATATTTTCGTAACCCTTGTTTTTATTTAGCCTATCAGATTGATTATATTTAGCGAGAGCTGTAAATAAAAGGCGGGCCAAAATCGTTCCACTCAAACATTCTCGGAGCGTTCATAACTTAGGATTCGGATATGAGTACGAAATATGTAAAAAATATCAGCCTCAGAAATATGATCTTATAGGAGTCTTTTATAACTCTGATTTGATAAAGTTATTAAGAACGAAAATTATGAAAATTATTCAACTAAGCAGCTTCGGAAGAGAAATTAAAAAATTGTAATTTCAGATATTTCATTTTAAATAAAAAATCAAATATCACAGACTTGACTTCAAACACGATGGAAAAGCTGGTTGCTTCTGTTATAATCTGCCTTCTGGTTTCTTTCTTTTTGTATTGGAATGGACGCTTTCTCTTTTTTCCGGTGTAAGTTTCTGCATCGTATGGATGTAAGTATTATGGACAAGCCGCATGCCAGCTAATTTCCTATGTATGCATTTGGTGCTGGCTGCACTGGCACCGATGCTCTAGGTATAGAGCATTTACGTTGCTTTCTTAATCTGTTTATTCTAAGGGCTTCCTCATTTACCTACATAGTATAAAGCTTAGAATATGCATATATTTCTCTGAGAACCGTCTTAAAAAAGACAGGCTGATAAGTGTAGAAAATGATCTAAGGCCAATGGGTGTCATATATGACTCCTATTTAGACTCATAAAGTATATGATATAAGGCTTGTATTGGGCAACCATCGTAAGAAGGTACATACATTCTGCACTTATAAATGAGCTCATACTGAGCGTAAACTATCCGAATCAGGTCTCCTTTCTGACTAATTTGGAATGACTTTTTTAATTTTAAAAACCTCAGTATCCTATGTATTGTTGACATTAACCTGCGACTTCGTAAATCCTCAAAATAGTCCGGAAGTGCCTCTTTGAAAATATGGGTTACGGGTCTAGTAGTGTGCACGGTTGCACCATCCTAAGATAAAATGTGGATCTGTAGCTCAAAGAAAAATATCTCCATGACACCACCAGCAACGTAGCACACAGTAAAAGTTAGCGGATTATACATGGCTTTTCGACAAATGGTTTTGTTGATTCACGTAATCGGTCATAACGATTTTCAATAGAAAATTTGTATCCTCCTTATTGAGATTCAGAAAGGCTTAAGGGAATTTTAAACGTGTTGTCTCTACTTTGTAGAGTAGTCTGTCCGTGAAGTCGTTTGTTCGACGTTTCAGCCTCTTATATTCATCTTGGGCAACATTGGCGATATTCTCAGCTAGGAACAATTAGTTTTGTACCTGCCTCTTCAAAGCATGTGGTCTAGCGCCTAAGAGTTTGTCTAATTGGTTTCGATGGGACAGAAAATTTGCGACGGAATTCGTGCTGCGCCAACACATCCACATCGACACAGCTGAAGACAGTCCCGCATTTACTTGTTTCAAATGAAATGAATAGAAAAATTTTCCTTAAGCTTTCATCTATCGTAAGACACATACGCTGTTTACTGCTACCACATATGTCACGCTAGTCACCTCTGCAACTGCTATTTAAGTTAAACATGCGCTAATAAAGCAAATAAATATTGTAAATGACATTAAATTCAACTTAATTGCTACTATAGTTAAAATGAATAAATTATTACTTTCTAATAATTTCAAGCTTTAAGCAAATCTCGATTTATAAATGTAAATTGCCTAATTGTGCATATGAGGACTGAGCATAATTTAATAAGCAAATAATGAAAGTAATAATGATAAATTTAATAAAAGGTATATTAGTAATAATAATAATAATAATATAAAATATATATCAGGAATATAATAGGTATTTAATTGCTTTTAATGCATTTTGCATGCGCTTGCAATCACCACATTCATATTTTAATACAAACACACTTACATATGGCTCAAAATTCTAATTCACCAACACATTGCACAGTGTCAATTTATTGTAAATATCGGCTTATCGCTATCGTCTTTCAACCCAACCATAAGTTTGGTCGAGACCTGCCTCAGGCGCACCCAGCAATCAGCATAGCATTTAACGCGCGCGCCACTCGCTTAAATATGGTTTTTTTTTTTGCTTTTTTTCTGCTGCGGCACGTGAATATATACATATGTATGTGTCTACTATGCATATTTAAACTGCCATAAATGGTTGAAAAAAAGATATAATAGAAATTAAATATATATGTACTCATGTACGCACGTGAGAAGTTATACTTCTTTGTCATCGTTAAAAAATAGTTTTGCTAATATAAAATCGCGAATTAATTTAATGTTATTATTTTCAAATTATGTCCACTGTCATAGCATCTTCCGGTAATGATTAAATCAGAACTTCAGTTATCAGCGGTTTGTGATAAAGAGGGCTACCTATATACATATATACTAAATTTCAGGCCCTGGTCCACTTCTCGGAAAGAAACTTCACAGGAACACTACACGGGTTGCTGCTAAGCTTTCCTGCAAATTTGAAGAAAATTGGCGGAGTGGTTTCGAAGTCAAACCTATATTTATATATATAGACTAAATACATACATGCATACAAACATACCAAAAACAGAACTTCTGTTTAAGAATTTTTACGAAACGTGTAAAATTTTTAACAAAAGACTTTTTAAGAGATGTATACATTCTTCACCATTAACAACATACATAAACACGTATAAATATGTATGTATGTAAAGCTGATATGAAATGAAAATACAAATATACATACATACATACGTCCATACTTATACCTATAAAGGCACTCCCGAAGTTAAATAATGCTAACGAAAGCTGGCTTTTATCGAATGCATGCATACATACATACATATATCCATAAACGTCCGAATAAAAGCAAGTTTCCTCGTACAACTCCCAGCGAATATTCATACACACGAAGTGCATTTAAAATCATACTTTTGTGTTACATGTTTTAAAACTTCACTCTCATCAATTTTTATAACGCGCCTAAAGAAGTTTAACTTCAAAACTATTAAAAATAAATTTACCAAATCAAATGCATTAAACAAACTTGAAAAACTAATTATTCGATTGCACGTGAGAAATAAAAACAATTCGAGGAACGATTAAAAAAATATGAAACTGATTACCTCACGAATTTCAATAACTTGCATGGAGGTAACGACAAATGTCCATGTCATATATGGACATAGGCACACTTGGCCACTCATAATGACTTCACGGCACCCGCAAGCATCATATACAATATTTTCAATAGGGGTATTCGCGCTAAAGTGCAAATTATTTTAACAATAAATATAGTATTTTTAATGTTCAAAAATTCTTTTACCATACAACAATATTGATTGCTATGTGAAATATCCCTCTATCTTCGCTGCCGTCTCGACGACACCCTCTCTTAGCAATCTTGCAAAAAAACCCCTATTCCAGTAGTTGGTTGAAAATGGAAGGAGCGTCTTTTTCAACGCATGATGTTCAAATTTTATTCAAAAATATGTATCTAAAACTCCCTAAATGAAGGAAATCAGTAACGGGACCTTCTTTAACCATATTCTGAAAAGGGGTGTTGCGGAAACAAATTCTGAGGTGGGGGTGATATCGAATTGCTAGTCGGCATAGAATTAAACTCTGCTCAGGCATTGATATGGGAAACTCGCGCCATTTTGCCTCATATCTTATTATTATACTCAGTTGAGCAGAGCCTCACAGAGTATATTAACTTTGATTGGATAACGCTTGGTTGTACAGGTATAAAGGAATCGAGATAGATATAGACTTCCATATATCAAAATCATCAGTATCGAAAAAAAATTCGATTGAGCCATGTCCGTCCGTCCGTCCGTCTGTCCGTTAACACGATAACTTGAGTAAATTTTGAGGTATCTTGATGAAATTTGGTACGTAGGTTCTTGGGCACTCATCTCAGATCGTTATTTAAAATGAACGATATCGGACAATAACCACGCCCACTTTTTCGATATCGAAAATTTCGAAAAATCGAAAAAGTGCGATAATTCATTACCAAATACGCATTAAGCGATGAAACTTGGTAGGTGAGTTGAGCTTACGACGCAGAATAGAAAACTAGTAAAAGTTTGGACAATGGGCGTGGCACCGCCCACTTTTAAATGAAGGTAATTTAGAAGTTTTGCAAGCTGTAATATGGCAGTCGTTGAAGATATCATGATGAAATTTGGCGGGAACGTTACTCTTATTACTTTATGTCTGCTTAATAAAAATTAGCAAAATCGGAGAACGACCACTTTCATTTAATTTGTCTAGGATGCTTGTAATGCCATAAGTCGAACAAAAATTAACCAATCCTTGTGAAATTTGGTAGAGGCTTAGCTTCTAGGACAATAACTGTTTTCTGTGAAAAAGGGCGAAATCAGTTGAAGCCACGCCCAGTTTTTATACACAGTCGACCGTCTGTCCTTCCGCTCGGCCGTTAACATGATAACTTGAGAAAAAATCGATATATCTTTACTAAACTCAGTTCACGTACTTATCTAAACTCACTTTGTATTGGTATAAAAAATGGCCGAAATCCGACTATGACCACGCCCACTTTTTCGATATCGAAAATTACGAAAAATGAAAAAAATGCCATAATTATATACCAAATACGAAAAAATGGATGAAACATGGTAATTGTATTGGCCTATTGATGCAAAATATAACTTTAGAAAAAAACTTGGTAAAATGGGTGTGACACCTACCATATTAAGTAGAAGAAAATGAAAAAGTTTTGCAGGGCGAAATCAAAAGCCCTTGGAATCTTGAAAGGAATACTGTACGTGGTATTACATATATAAATAAACTAACGGTACCCGACAGATGATGTTCTGGATCACCCTGGTCCACATTTTGGTAGATATCTCGAAAACGCCTTCACATATACAACTAAGGGCCACTCCCTTTTAAAACCCGCATTAATACCTTTAATTTGATACCCATATCGTACAAACACATTCTAGAGTCACCCCTGGTCCACGTTTATGGCGATATCTCGAAAAGGCGTTCACATATAGAACTAAGGCCCACTCCTTTTCAAAATACTCATTAACACCTTTCATTTGATACCCATATCGTACAAACAAATTCTAGAGTCACCCCTGGTCCACCTTTATGGCGATATCTCGAAAAGGCGTCCACCTATAGAACTAAGGCCTACACCCTTTTAAAATACTCATTAACACCTTTCATTTGATACCCATATCGTACACAAAAGTTCTAGAGTCACCCCTGGCCCACCTTTATGGCGATATCTCGAAAAGGCATCCACCTATAGAACTAAGGCCCACTCCCTTTTAAAATACTCATTAACACCTTTCATTTGATACCCATATCGTACAAACAAATTCTAGAGTCACCCCTGGTCTACCTTTATGGAGATATCTCGAAAAGGCGTCCATCTATAGAACTAAGACCCACGCCCTTTTAAAATAGTTATTAACACCTTTCATTTGATACCCATATCGTACAAACAAATTCTAGAGTCACCCCTGGCCCACCTTTATGGCGATATCTCCAAAAGGCATCCACCTATAGAACTAAGGCCCACTCCCTTTTAAAATACTCATTAACACCTTTCATTTGATACCTATATCGTACAAACAAATTCTAGAGTCACCCCTGGTCTAACTTTATGGAGATATCTCGAAAAGGCGTCCATCTATAGAACTAAGACCCACGCCCTTTTAAAATAGTTATTAACACCTTTCATTTGATACACATGTCATACAAACATATTCCAGGGTTACCCTAGGTTCCTTTTACAACATGGTGATTTCCCTTACTTTGTCGCCACAGCTCTCAACTGAGTATGCAATGTTCGGTTACACCCGAACTTAGCCTTCCTTACTTGTTTTTATATTGTATATTATTTTTGTAAAAATAAGCAAAAAAAATGTAACAACATTTATTTATTTATTTGTTTATTATTACAGCTTTTTAAGCCTAAAACCTAAAATATTACAAATACTAAATACATTTTGATAATAAAATTACAAAAATTTGGGCTGTCGAAAGCCGTGAAATTTCGATCAGAATAGTGAGTGGCGGTTCCAAAACGCTTCCCGGAGTACAGTAATAGGAGGTTTGAAAGAACGTGTTTCCAATTCTGGAGGTTGAAAAGAACGTTTCTCCAATCATAGAGGTTGGAAGGAATATGTTTCCAATCCTGGAGATTGCAGAGGACGTGTATCCAATTCTGGAGGTTGGAAAGAACGTCTTACCAATCCTTCCCTCCTCTACGACTAATGATAGCATTGTTTGAATACTTATGTTGTCGGAATGCGACAGCTTCCGATAAACACATCAACTGGTATCCCAAAGTAATGAGCAACATTTTTTGGAAGGCTGGAAAGAACGTGTGCCCAATCCTGTCCCGAATCACGCTGAAAGGACGTCAGTCCCATCAACGCAGCAACTGTCGGTCTGAGACTGCGATTTCGAGGTTTGGCCCCATTCCCTCGTTTTTTGACATGATCTATGTATGAATATTCTGTCGGGCGATCCATTTTCTCTTCATCATTCGGCAGCTTAATACTTATTTGGTTGTGCATACCCCTACATACATAACCATAAGCTTAATTTTTTAAAAAGCTCTAAGCTTTGATAGCCTGCAAACCAACTCAAATTTTTTGAGGGATGTTCTTTTTTGTATGGCTGCCCACCAAAAACGTACTTCTTTATTTAGGATAGGCTTTACAATTGCTGCAAATACACAACGAGAGAGAGAGGGCGATGAGTCCCACGTACACGCCAGCATTCTTTTACATGCATAAAGTGCAGTCAAATCCACTTGTGACAATTGCAACGAAATCTGCGTAAGCCGTAGGTGTGAGGGGTACTTCATCAAACCGTCTGAGCAGTTGTGCTGATAACTAGCGTACACTTTCCATTGATTTAGAGGCTTGTGAAGTAATCTTCATGTAATTTAACATGCAGCCGATCCATCTGTTTTTTTTTGTTTATAGCCCCGGCAGTGTCTAGGAATACTCCTAAAGCATACTCCTTATATCCTTATTTGGTATTGGATTTAAAAAAAAGCAAGGGAAAGTTTTTAAAAGCAGATTTAAAAAATGTTTGATATCAATATGATGGCAAAGAAAATTGTGGCCGATCTTCGAAAAAGATGGTAGATAAGTTGTAAGGGAAATCATCTACCACAATTGAGGTGAATCGGCAGCACTGGTCAAAAGTGTAAATTATCTAGGCATTAGAACACCAATTGTAATTAAATTAGATGTAAAAAAAATTTGGAATTGCACAAATGGTATACAAAATGAACCAAAAATAGTCCACATGCATGAATTCAAATCTAAAGGAACCCAAATGAAAATATCTTACCCAGCACCAAGAGACAACAACAATTACTGTCAGAAATTAATTTATTTTTCAATTAAGTACTTATGTGCATACACACATAAGCACTCGTACATAAATATGCCAACACTTGTTGAATAACGTACTCGATGTCCGAGGAGTGAGTGTCGTTGTTGTAATCTTCCGGTATGAAAATTATATATGCTTGGTTCCTCCAAGCCCAAACAATTGTTACAACAAATATTTAACATACCCATATAATTACTAGCGCCCCACTATACTTAAAAATTTTACTTTTTATTTTTTTTTTTTTCATTTTTGCATAAAAATATGTGCGCATAAATAATTTTTATTGTATCAACGTCCTGTTAACAACGAATTTTATGTTTTACTTAGAATCATAAAAATGTTAAATGTCTGTTAATATGTGGCAACAAAGATACAAATAGTAAAATTTTAATTATGGGTTTCCTTTTTGTTAAAGACAAATGTGTATTTACGTTTATGTTTGCAAGTATTTACATTTATAACTACGTGAATGCATAAAAACAAAATATTTTTTTATTCGAATAATTGCAACCTCAAAATAAAATTTTAAATTTTTTCAAAATAATAACACTATGGAATATTGACACTGATCCAAGGCAGCAGATAACTTGAAGAATAAAAGAAATTTCTTCTTTCAATAAGACATTGCTTTGATCAGGGCCTTCACTTATCTCTTCTTGGGAGTGACGTTACATGTGTTATTAAATACTCATTATACCTTTCATGAACATGAAATGGTATATTAACTTTGGTCCGATGTTTGTAATGTTGAGAAATATAGAAGATAGACTCACCATTAAGTATACCGAATTGATCAGGGCGACGAACTGAGTACATATAGCCATGTCCGTCTGTCCGTCCGTCTGTTTGTTTGAACGCAAACTAGTCCCTCAAATTTTGAGATATCTCAATGAAATTTGGCACAAGAATGTATTTGTGTATTATATTAGGCATTTGTCAGATCCGGTAGGATCGGCACACTATAACATATATCACCCATACAACCGATCGTTCAGATAAGACGATTTTGGTCATTCCTGCCGCAATTTAGAAAGTATAAACGTGAAACTCGGTGATATATATTTTAATATACCATAGAAGATTTTCTGAAAAAATCACTTTGATCGGAGCTATATATAGTATATATCCCATACAACCGGTCGTTCAGATAGAAAGATTTTTGGCAATTTTTCCCTTAATTTCCAATATAAAAACGTGAAACTTGGTGATATATATTCTAATATATCATAGCAGATTTCTTGTAAATATCATTTCCATCGGAGCTTTATATAATATATACCCCATACAACCGATCGTTCAGATAAGGGGGTTTTTTGCCATTTTTTATTTTATATTTATCTTAAAAATCGTTTAGGTATGTACATCTGTTCGCTATATACTTCTTATCCTATAAATCCGATTATTTGGAGATTACGAACGGGATAAAATTATTGTTCAGCCCCATTCATGAAAGGTATGAGGTGCCGTCCTTACTTGTTTTGTTGTTATTGTTGCAGAAGTGCTCTAACGGAAGTCCGAGGAAACTTGCAGTTTCAACAGGGGTGGGCCAGAGCAAAGGGTTGTTAGAGGCTCTGATTCCACATTGCAATGGAAAAGATGGTTGGTGTCATGAGGGGACACGTTGCAAGTAGGACAGAGGTTATGTAATTCAGGGTTGATTCTGCATAGGTAAGATTTTAAACCATCACAGTGTCCAGATCGAAGTTGAGCTAGAGTGATGCGCGTTTTCCTGAGAATGTTGCTTTCCTCTACTCTGAGATTAGGTTATTTGACCTTAAGAATATAGTTCGGCGGGTTCTCTGACTCTCTCTGAGGTGGTTATGTTTAAGTATGCGTAAGATAGTTTAATTAAAGGCCAATAAAATCGACCATTTGCTCAGGCTCGAGGGTGCGAGTTAGATCTGGGTATTTAGTTTGCATAGCAAAAACTGGTAGCCTATTTTAAACGGATTAAATCGAAATTTATGTAGAAATGTGCTACTTTCATTGGGAAAACTGGGCGATGCTAAAGGTAGAGACAGCAGGCTTCATGCTTATAAAGCGAGCAACTACTCAGACTCGATTTTCTGGGCATGCGACATTATTGGCAAGGATAACAAATAGTGAAACCGCTAGATATCGTTTATGTTTACAACATATCACATTCTTGTCTCCCGGGAGGCCCTGGACAAGGAAAAATTGAAAAGGTATAATGATAAATCAATTTCCAGCGCAGTATGCAGCACATCCTACAATTATTCACCTTTTATATTAAGTTAAACTGGTTGTATGTAGGATCCTCACAAAGACTGAATTCTCTTCTTTCTGCTACCTGCAGTTTGTTTAAACGACCAAACATAAATGCCTTATTTTTATATTGGATTCCGATCGATTTGTAGACTTTTTTGTGTAGTTTTAAGCTCGTTCGATCTAAATTGGTTGAGTGCAAATAAAACGAGTTATTTCACCTTACAGCCCAACGTTTCGCCAACTTTCTTTGGCATCTTCAGGGGCGGATCTATGTTTTTAACAACAAAACATACCAAACAACTACAGTTAATGATTTAAAATAAATGCCTTATCATTAACCCTATTATAATCCATATTTTCAGATAGCTCTGTCATCTTCGCAAATACCAGAAGCAATATAGAACCTAATGTACTTTTTATTCCAAAATCGAAAAACAATGCCCTTGCCCATAGCTGGAGCAGGTCATCGAATATATGTTCAATCGCTTCCGCCTCCAGTTTGCACTACTAGCATCTGCTGTCTCTGATTCAGCCTATTTTATGTATGTATGTGTGTGGGTGAAAGGCAGCGCCCTTAATAAGAAGAAAGATTTTTTATTAGTGACAAGACTAAGCCTTCGTCATGATTTTTGACACATTGCGGCCACCCGCTGGACCTTCGCCTTCGCACTTTGGTTCACCGTTTTCAACTCTCAACCCTCAATTCCTTATCCAATTTGATTTAGTGCTCCGAGATTCCAGCACTCCACGAATCTCCTAAAGGATGGAGGCGGTTCACCTTGCAACATTCTTACAATATCTAGATCTAACAGTAGACATCTGCCCAAAGGGACTATTGAGATGAAATACGACCACCGCCAGTGACAGCTTCGTTATATCATTCATACTGCCATGGAAAGAGTCATTGCATTACTTTACTTTAGGGTTCTCAAATCACTTTTTACGTTCTTCTTCTTCTTTATAGCAATGATGACACCTCCCTAAGATTTTAGAGAGTTTTATCATTGTCAGTAGTGTTTTCCCGGTTTTTTACCTGGTACACTGTACAAAATAGCCCAATAAATGACTATTCCGACCATCTCGAGAACGATTTGATGTGAAAAATTTGAATCTTCAAAATCATCAAATCCCTTTCTTCTGTGAAGCACTTGAGGTAGGCATAACCCCGCTTGCCAAAAAAATTCGCTCCGCCACGCGTAGACGAGACTGACAACTGGGTTATAGGAGGTATAAAGTCATAATTCTTTTTGAGGGGAATGCATTGGAAAACCCCTAGAATCCCTAATTCATTCCACTTTCTCTGTTTGCATATATGATTATTACTTTTCTATGTCTGATTTGTAATTTTCGTGGTAGGTATTTGTGTACTCATCCGTATTCTCGCTTTAGACCTACATGTCTTGTTGATGCGCATAGCCTTCCACATTATTTAGGGCTTAGGTCCCTGTTCTTAAGGAGCGAGTTTATCGTGTTTAGACAATTAAGCCTACTCCCCCTTATACCGTTGTTAGAATCAAAGGCTTACCGCATTTAGATTCTAGTCAGTGATCTACCTTCTAGCAGGATCCACATTAGCACGTGCAGCCGATTGAGTCAAGTACGGCTTTGAGACTTATCCAATTCTTAATAATATGCAGTACTCTTCTTAGTCTCTGTTCGAGCTTGACTTCCGCTCTTTCAGCAAGCTCACACGCTCAGCCACGTAACCAGGCGCTTAGTAGTTTCGTTGAGTATCACAATTTTTCAAGGATATGAAATTAACTTTCACATATCAGTTTTAACTCCTGCATGCAAAATTTATAGTAGGAGGAACAACAAGAGTGCGTTGATAGTGGAAGAAAGTTTTTTGAAACCTGTACTGGTGCCCCAATCAGTACTGGTGCCCCACAATTTAAAAAGCGAACTGAAACATGGCTGCAATAGCTGCAGTTTAGGTAGCTATTGCGCGATTCATGTAGTATCTACCGAAGAGCAGATCTGTGCTACAAAAAGAATTGTTTGACTTCTGCGATATGAAGCCACTAACGCAGCGATATATGTCGAGAGCCAAGCAGCGTTAAAGTTTAAACATAAAATTGTTTAAATGTGAAATTCTGCTGAAGTTCCAAGTTTCATTGGATGAAATGACCATAGAAAGTTCCAAATTCCATGTAATCGACGGTCGCAGCTGTTTGGATGAATGTGCCCAACCAATGACTTAAGTCATGCGACATTCGATTTTGTCTAAATTGTCTAAGTTCACCTGTGGTGAAAATGGAAAGCTTAACACCATCTAAAGTTAAGTTTTGCTGTTGTGGTACTAAATAAAAGAATAATACTAAACTGGAACTAAAGTTACGCAACAGCGAAGTCATCACAAGCATAAAGCTCATATGTATGCTAAGCCGGCGCTTATCGGCAACATGTTTCGTTGCCAATGGCACGTACCGACCAAGTCATTAAAACTACAACGATCTATACATGCATAAGTAAATGTAGCTGTTTGTAGCTGTTATGGATATTAATGCGGTCAGTAGCTACAGTAACAACCACATAAACAATAACAACAAACTTTAGATGGACATAAGTCAAGTTTTCTGAAGCATTTAAAATGATGAATTACCACTTTGTGCCAACAACTTTGGCGGCAAGGAAATCATCTGGGGGCTACATGATTGGCATATAAAATTCTCGATGCCAATATAAAATTGAGTAATGGTAATGACATAAGAATGAATACTTGTAGAAAAGTAGCACTAGGATAAGTAATAAATGTATGAAATAGTAACAGCTGCTGAATTCATATGTGCGAAGCTAATGTTGTATAAAAATATATTTATATACATAGTTGTATTGAGATACTTGTTGTTGTTAAACTTTTCTGACAAACTCTTACTACGCACAGGTTGGCTCTTTTCTCCTCCCTCTCTTCCACCTTTCCACGAAATTCACTTATGCTTATCGGTATGCTTTCATGTATTCATATCGCCGTCTCAATCTGACGTTTGCTTCGAGGCAAATATCATGCATTTGGAAGCGAAATACACCTTTGTCTTCTCGAGGCGTTTTGAAAGTGAGAATCTTAATGGAGTATGAACGGGTGTGGGAGTAAGTATCGAAAAGAGAGTGGGAGCGGTAGTAGGAGTTGGACTGGGACTGAAAGTGGGATTTCCAGTGATAGTGGCACTGGGCTTGGGAATGGAAGTAGGGAAGAGGTTATGAGAGTTAGAGTGGGAAGATGTAGGAAATATTAGACACCGCAGATATTCGTAGGGCAGATATTTACAGTAACGCAAAATGGAGAGTGGCGTAGGACCCTACCGAAGACATAACAAAT
Source organism: Eurosta solidaginis (assembly GCF_040869045.1). Taxonomy (NCBI): domain Eukaryota; kingdom Metazoa; phylum Arthropoda; class Insecta; order Diptera; family Tephritidae; genus Eurosta; species Eurosta solidaginis. The sequence continues at coordinate 152,724,867 of NC_090323.1, read as the reverse complement.
TAGCTAAGAAGTGTGCCAACTTTGTAACGAGAAGACCGCATTCTTTTGAAAAGAATACTTTATTGTGAACTTCATAAGCTGAAAAGACCACACTACTTCAAAGAGAATGTTATATATTCCACTTCAGCGGATAAGTAAATTCATAGCTCTATTGAGTTTGATTTATTTAAAACAAAAGCTTCCGCGAATCTCCCACTAGGGGGCCGATCCCAAGGACAGGAGACGGGATTTGTATATTGCTCTCTTTCGAGTAAAACACCGCTTTGGATTGAATGGCCATGTTGATATAGTCGCATTTTACGACTGGTATACCTACCGCAAGGGGAGTGCTTTCTTACAACTAATACTAATTAGTTCTTATATATAGTTAGCAAGAACAGGAGTATACCGGCGCTTACGTATATTCAACTCCAGATTATTCAATGGCGTGCGACTTAGAGAGTACAACAAACTAGCCTCAACGGACGTAGAGCCTAATGCTCAACCCACCTCCTGCCTAAATACTTACTTAACTGGCGCTTAAGCGTTTAAACGGTTACGGCCGTCCAACAACTCGCTTAGTGGGGCAGTTCTCTTCCTCTGTTCCATAGGTTGCGGGAATACTTCACGGCTATACCAAGGTAATTGGGACTTAGCCTGTAGGAGCTTTAATGCTGATTAAAGCCCTATATTAAATTAGAGGCTTTTGATGTTTTCTCTGCAACAAAAAAGTATTTTTCAATACAAATATTAAAATAATTTCATTTTCGGAATTGCATTTCAACCTCTTCTTTAAGGTTTAAAAAACTTTGAAGGAAGTATTTATTTTTTTGGTTCAAAATATTAACAGCCATACAAAGGTGCAGACACCATACAAGCCTAACGCAGCGTAACTCAATTTTCCACTTACATGCAGATCTTTTATGTTTTTACACAATCAATTTTCCAAAATTCGAAACAGCAATTAAGTGACAGTAACAAATCACTACAAGCACATTGGTATGTGCGTACAAAACAAGAGCAATTGAAATGACAAACCGTTACCACAACTACAAACTAGGCAACATTTTTTGTTAACCAAACGCTGCCAAAAGCCTAATTCATTGACATGCCAGCGGCGAATATTGACATTTGTGCGTGCTACGCAAGTTATTTTGTTGTTTTTGTTATTGTGACATGAGCAATTTCTTTAAGCTATGAAAAAAATCAGAAAAAGTTTTACGGAACATAATAAAATAAAAAACAAAAAAAACTTACTTTTACGGTAGACTGTCCAAAAATGGACAATAGCTGCTGGCAAGGTTCGTTTCTTAAGTCTTTAGTTTTTTTTTAGTTGGTGGCTACTCGTACCATTAAATTAGACAAATTGATACTTCTTTAATTAACTTATGAACTTTACCGCTCATATGATTATATTATTTAACATTATTTAATTAAATTGGATTAGTCGCAATGTGTGTTAACGAAGTTTTATTCTTTTACCCTTAGTTTAATCAACTAAAAAAAATCAAACGACAAATCACTGACGAAGTTTTTCTTGTTGTCACCTGTATTGTATTAATTACAACAATTCTTATTCTATTTCGATTACACTTTTGATACTTTTCGTACTCTTTAGAGATATTAAAAGTTGATTTGCAAATCACTTATTTAGTCGAACTCAATTCTTAATTTAAATTATATGCAAGTCGTTACTTATTTGATTTAAGATTTTAATACGATAAGCATGTCCTATGTCTGCAAGCATGTTCGACAACAAAATACATTTACATATTGTATGTACTTAGTTTTCCTTATTGAATTTCTGATAAGTGTAGCTGTTAATTATTAGCATTTTACTAATTAAATTTTATTTAATAGCACTTAATGCAATTAGTATAAGTGGCATTGGCACTATTTACACCAATAACTAAAACTTGTTTTGTTTGATAAAAAGCAAGATATGAAATTGATTGTAAATAAGGTATAGACTTCAGTTTCAATCACAAAATCTGCTTAAAAAAAAATGCAAAAACATTTAGAGCATCTATTGCGGGTTTTGTAATGACCAGTTTTGGAATATTAGTGTGGTATAAACGGAAAAGTATGCAAAGGTGGCTAATGCGCAAATCCTGTACCGAATTGTAGAAAATCTTTCTACTCTGGAGCGTAGCCTTGGTGTTCAATACAATTTCGATTCATTTATGCAAGACCCATTTTAATATTTATTTTCTTTTTTTGAGTCGAAAAAGACTTGGACATAAAATTATGCTAAGTGAAAGCTTATGGGATTCCAGGAATACTAATAGAATTTTCATGCCGAATCATCATTATTTTTCCGAGATTAAAAAAAATCCACAAATAAAGGTAGAATTCGTAATTTTGTTTTATAGGTCCTAAAAATAGCTTAAATCTGGACTTTTATTTTTTAAGAATAAATAGTCTGGCCCTATAATTGTGGAATGGCTAATTCAAACGAAACGGGATTTTTGTCAGTTCATTCTTTTGAATGTCTAGATTTGAAACCTATTTGGTTATTTGAAAATTTTTGACATTAGGATAGGATAGGTTAGGTGGTAGCTGCCCTGATAAGGATAGCTCACTTGGACAACACGAAGGTCCGTTGTGATACCACATACACCAAAAATAACGGTGACCTAGATCCAGCTACTTAGAGGATCGTTGGGTAGCAACGATAAAGCTCCGAATGATACCGATCTCAACTTTGGATATATCCTCGGGAGATCCAAGTGAGTCGCGACCGAAGTACTTTCGCCTAATTCTGGCAAAAGCTGGACAATCAAGCATAAAGTGATTTGGTGATTCCACCTCATCATCCTCCATACAGCTGCAGCAGGATGGAGTTTCCAGTATATTGAGACGTACCGCATGGATACCCATGGGACAGTGCCCTGTCAAAACCCCAATGACCATTGATAGGTGAGCCTTAGTGAACCCAATTATTTCAGCAGACCTCCTGCCTTCCACTTTCGGCCAGAAAGATCTTGCTACCCTGCAAGACGTGGTATCCGACCAACGTTTGCTGAGCTGATTCGAGGCCCAGCTATGGAGGAGCAATCCACAGGTGGCCAGCGGGATCCCGAAGTCCCTACAGCCATCTTCATCCGGTTCAGTTGTACCGATGCGGGCTAAGAGATCCGCTTGACAGTTACCCGGGATATCACTATGACCCGGGACCCAGATAATCTTAATTGTAAAATAATTCGATGCAATCGCAAGCGAGGTCAGGCACTCCCAGACCACCCTCGATCGCACTGTAGTTGAGCTCAAGGCCTTGATAGCCGATTGGCTATCAGAGTAGATGTTAAATTCCCTAACCGTGGTAGCACTGGATAGCATTCCATCCACCGCATCCTTAATCGCAGCAATTTCCGCTTGGAATACACTGCAGTGATCAGCCAACTTAAACTTGCGGCTTAAATTTAGCTCTTGACAAAAGACCCCCCCCCCCCCCCCCCCACCAACCTTTCCATCCAGCTTTGACCCATCCGTGAACAAGTTAACCGGTCCCATGCCCCAGATAATTCCTCTTCCCCAATCCTCTCTCTCTGGAATAACTGGGGTGAAGGTTGTATAGGGAGCTGTTATCGGCATACAGTAGTCCGTTCTGTCCGAGATGAAGTCGAAACTGGTAAGAAGGCTAGAGTGTCCGCGGTCAGAAAGTCTATATCCCATATCACGAAGCCTGACCAACGACCTTGCCGCGGCCGCCTTTCCCGCAATATCTACTGGGTATATGTTCAGCATGACGTTCAGTGCCAAGGTAGGCGTTGTTCTGAGAGCGCCACTGATACCGATCAGCGCCGTCCGTTGCACTGACACTAACATTTTGGAGATGCTCGCCGTGTCCAGTGCTTTCCACCAGACCAGCACCTCATATAGCAGAATCGGTTTGACCACCATCTCATAAAGCCAGTGTACTATTCTTAGCGAGAGTCCCCATCTCTTTCCGATAGCTCCTCTGCAGCAGTACAAGGCAATGGCGGCCTTCCTGGCCCGATCTTCCACATTGGGTCTCCAGGACAGTTTCTTGTCCAAAACAATCCCCAAATATTTAACCCTATCAGAAAGTACCAACGGTACCCCTCCAATCGAGGGAGTTCTGAAATCGGGCACCTTATATCTTCTTGTGAAAAGGACCAATTCCGTTTTTCACGGGTTGACCGCCAATCCACATGATTCAGCCCACCTAGCCACAGTATCCAGGTAGCCCTGAAGAACATCGCGCAGGGCGCCCAGAAATTTGCCTCTGACTAGGATAGCGAGGTCATCTGCATAGGCAACCACCCGACAACCATTGGCTTCCAGCTCCACAAGAAGCTCTTTGACTACCACAGCCCAGAGGAGAGGAGATAGGACACCCCCCTGTGGCGTGCCCCTGCACAACTTCCTCTTAATTATGGCCCCTCCCCACTCCGCTGCGACAATTCTGCCGCATAGAAGTTTGCTAATAAATTCAACCAGAGCCGCCTCGACTCCTAAACCCACCAGAGATCTTTCGATTGACCCCGGTAAGACATTGTTAAAAGCTCCCTCGATGTCTAGAAAGGCACCCAGAGCATACTCTTTGTGTTCTAGGGACCCCTCTATTTGCTTTACAATCGAATGGAGAGCCGTTTCCGTCGATCTGCCCTTGCAGTACGCATGTTGTGAAGCCGACAGTAACCCCCGAGGTATCCTTTCCCGTAGGTACAGGTCAATCAACCGCTCAAACGTCTTAAGAAGAAACGACGAGAGACTGATTGGCCTGAAATCCTTAGGTGATACATGAGAGCTTCTGCCGGCCTTCGGAATGAAAATAACCCTAACCGTGTGCCAAGACTTCGGGATATAGTTAAGCCTGAGGCAGTTAGTATATATGATGGCCAACCAGCGGCAGGAAATCCCCAAAGACCTTTGAAGCTGCGCAGGAATGATTCCATCCGGGCCCGGAGACTTATAGGGCTTGAACGACCCTATAGCCCAGGTTATCTGACTTTCCCGTATTGGAATGGCAGGCACTTCTGCATGGCCAACGACCGCCGACCATGCAGGCGAAGATCCCTGCGCAACTGGGACATCGGGAAAATGATTGTCCAGTAAAAGCCTTAGGGACTCCTCGCTACTCATCGACCAGTCCCCACCATCATCTCTCAGATACCCCAGAGGAGCGGGGTTCCTAGAGAGTATTTTTCTAAATCTCGCGGATTCATTGCAGCCTTCTACGTTTTCGCAGAAGCTTCGCCATGCATCTCGCTTGGCTATCCTTATTTCATATTTATAAATCCCCAGACTCACCTTATAGAGCTCCCAGTCCGAGGGTAATTTACTCCTCCTGGCTCTGTTGAAGAGCCGCCGACTGGACGCTCTTAGGTCGTCAAGAGAATCCGACCACCAGGGCGGCTTGCCCTTCCCCCTGTAAGTTTTCAATGGGCAGGACAGCTGAAAGGCGCTATTGCTTGCCGAGGTGAAGTTTTCCACCAGAACGTCTATCTCAGATTCGGACAGGCCCGAACTAATGATAGGCACCGCAGGCAGAATTTTTGACATTACTATCAGTATTTTGTCATAAATAAACTCATACTTTTGCATCTGTTTTTTCACCAAAAACTTGAATTCAATATTGCTTGAAATTTTGATGCACCACTGTGTTGAAACAATTAGAGCTCTGTATAAAAAAAAAACGTATTATTTGTTGCGGTCACCCTAATATCTTCATAATATAAAGTACTAAAATGTACTGTTATTCCATTTATAAACGCTTCCATCCATGTGACGTCTGTCATTTCAGCTGTTGAAAAATACATAGGCTGCCACCGCCAACTTCCGCTTTCTTTCCTGATGAACAGTGCGGTCGGATTGCCGTCTCAAATTTAATATCTCCATTTATCCATAATTTTTTTTAACAAAAGTTTGCTTATATTGTAAAAGTAAGAGTTTTTCGCTTTGTTGCCTGACGCGCAAGAAATATTCGACAATTGATTGGAGCAACGCCCATTGCAAGCGCAAAGATTAAGGTAAGTGGGCAGCCAACAGAAATAAAAGGGGGATTCTGATTTTGTTCTCCTAATTTATAGGGCATATAACGCAAGCGGCTGGGTTGCGCGCCCTGGTAGTGAGCAAGATATTTAATCATCAGCAAGTGGGAGGCGGCGAGGAAGGCGACAATTTGCTGAGCGCGCACACGAGTTCAGCACCAGTTGAAAGTGCTGTCGCTGAACTGCATCCATGTGCACGTACACAACAGCAGCGAAAATATATGACGAAATAGCAAGTAGCAAATGAAGCAGTGGACGGCGGAGCAGTCAGGACAGGTTTTTTAGTTTTAAGTGTTGCATTGGCGCTTAAGCCGCGCGTCTCAGCAGTTAGCCAAATTCATAGATAGGTACGCGGTCAGGTGTGCTCTTAACCTGCGCTCCACAACAACGTGATGATATTCTTGTAATCAAAGAGTGATGTAAGAGGAATTCGGCAATGAATCGAAGAGTTATCCAACATGGAGAATGATCACCTAATATGCTTGTTCTATGACTTGTCAAATATTAAATTTTTTCTTGCATACTTATTGTGCTACAGTGCTTGTGTTAGTTTCTCCTATTTTGTTGCTTTCATCTAATTAATGTGAAGGCGTTATCTCACGAGTAATTAAACTAATTTTTTTTTTGTTGACCGAAGCGCACAGACGCTGGCAGAACTAAAGGGAGGGGTAGGGTGATTCGAACGTGCTAGAAAAGTGCAACCAATGGCCTGCACAAGAAGTCTTGTAGGGTTTGCGGGGGTGTGTGCGTCTCCCAACAATTTGTTTGGTATTTTGATTGATTCGCATACGTAGGTGTGTTCTCACCGCGTTTTGTTGAAGAGCCAAAATTCGGAATGCGTACATAAGATAGCGCAGGATTTCATACAATATAATTATTATCAGCTTTTAATATAGGCTAGTGTATTTAATACATTTGATATTTCGTTGATTTATTATACATTACTTTTTAGCATAGCCGTTTGAACAGGCTTAGCGCTTAATTCCAACAAAAATTTAAACACTTAGTATACAAGTTATTTATTTATTTATTTGTCTCGTATTAATCTAGAAAATGTGAACATTTTCATACAGATTACAAGAAAAAAATAGACGCACAATTATTTAATCGTTAAAACTAAAAGCTACCTAAAAGTTTACGTATATAATTCATTTAATATCGATTTAAACATTTGTTTTGTGGAGGAAAAGTCCAGACCCACAGGATTTGAAAGCATATTAAACTCTTTTAAAGCTCTTGAAATTGGAGCATTAGACGCGTAATTTGTTCTAACCGTGTCCAGCCCGAAAGTATCGTGATTGATTATGGTAGTAAATATAATGCTATGAATTGTTGATCATTGAAAAGCGTGACTTATGTGTTGGGCGTGAGGCGACATCGACGGACGGGCTCAGACTTTAAGAGGGGGTAGAATGAGAGATTTGTAAAAGCCCAGTGGGCAATCGTTGGGGTCGACAGCAACAGCGGCCAATGTCGACCATGGTAGGGAGGGAAGATGAATACTTGCCACACAACATCAGTGGCAATTTTCCTCGGCATCGGATGCGAGGAAGAGACAGGGGGGAACCACAGTATTGCCTCCTAGTTAATGAAGGGTACGGGTTTTTTGTATGGTGCGGTTGGCATGCAGTGAAGGCACAAGAACCACCCCATAGTCCGGCGAGCTAGCTCGTGCATTAACGCAAGCGTACCCAGTGTTTTTCGAGCATGCCCAGCGGATGCACGAGGAATAAAAGTGCAGAGAGAGGAGACACCAATAGAGCTTCGGCGTTATCCAACAGCCTGTTCGTAACATAATTAAATAAACCAATCCATAGTTATAGGGCCGGTCTTTTATTCTGGCCGAATTTAACTTTTATTTTTGGAAAAATATAATAATTGTCCGAATTAACAAATTTCTTTCGGACTAAAAAATTAAAAGTTCAGAAATAATTTCCTGAAGTACTTTCATTATTTTATTATAAAGGTAATAACAGTTTGGATCCCTGCATTTATCTGATATTTTTATTCCATATTACCATTGAAAGGGTAGTGTAAGGGAAAATTGTATATTGGAAAAATACGACTTCTGAATAAATCGCATGTTTTATTGAATTATGCCAATTTGAAAAGTTGTTAGGCAAACTTAAATTATTAGGTTATAATATTGTTAAAAAATATATTGATTTTATGTTGAAGAATTTGCTTTAGTCTTGCTATATATTTTTTATTTTTTATTTATTCAATTTTCTACAAAAAAATTACTTAACAAGATCCGTCTTTTCATGTTGATTATATCTAAATACTTCAGTGTAGTACAAAAAATTAATAAAAAAACAACTTTTTTATAGTGAAATACAAATTTATTTCGTGTTGATTCACTTTACATTCAAAACTCCAAACTCTCTCAATGACTAAAATTAGTAAAACAAAGATGAAAAGACATTTCGCTATTTTTTTGCATGAGGCTGATCATAGTGTCATCAGTCAGCTTTTAAAATATTTTTTTTACGTATCCTACAAATTATTAACAAATCTTGCCTTCAGTTATAGTTGAAATCGCTGAGCTATGGTAGAAATAAACTAAAATCTTAATTATATCGAAATGTTGTTTATTTACAAAACTACTATGATAGTAGTACTCCACAACTGATTGAACCTTTACCAGACTGCGCGGCTTCTATTGCACTCATTTGGCCCTTTCACAACTCTCTTCCCAGGCTCTAGAATCTTCCTAAACAGCCTTCCCGAATCGTAGCTTATTTACTTCTCATTTCTGTATCTCATATTGATACATACATACTTATGTGCATGTGTGTCTGTAGTATATGTAATGTCATATGCGCTCCCTATTGCTGTGTAAATGTGTGCATAACGTATTTGTCGCTTGTTAGGTCTTGCTTTACAAAGTGATATTACTCGACAAAGATCCCCCCAGCGGGTTAGGGGATCAGAATATACCCGACGTAGATATGCCTGTCGTAAGAGGCGACCAAAATACCAGATTCAAGGGGCTGTGTAGCGCAACCCTTCAGGTTTCCAGCGCAATATACAGCTTCTCCAAACCCAATTGTCAACTTCACCTATTCGCGGCGAATCCTGTTTCACTAACAGACGAGGTTCTGGCGACCCCAAGCTCCTCATGGAACTTGGGGGTGGGTAAGGAGGGAATGGCCTGAAGCTTTAATGTGGCCACATAAATCGTTCCCGAGATGGTCGGGCTAGCACCTTAATGGTGCTGTGGAACCGGAGCGTACCGGATCTGTATCCGGCAAAGGACTATCACATCGACAACACTTCCCAAAGCCTTCGTTGAGCAACCTTATCGCTACAACAACAACAACAACAACTCGATAAAGATATTGCCGTTGATTTTTGATGTGTAAGCATCTTTTTTTAGGGTATAATGGGATCCATAATGAGCATATTTTTAGAGAGTGGTATGTTATATGGGGGAATATAAAAAGTAGGCGTAGTGTAAATATAGGTATGGTAGTGTAGCTAATACATTGTATTGTAAAGTGGGAGAGATGATATGATCTTATTAAAGACGGAAACAAAAAACGATGGTATATAAAGCAGAACTACAAGGGAATAAAGGAAATGTTAAGAAGATGAAACAAAAGAAAAGGAGGAAGAAAAAAAGCAGAAAAATAATATCGATAATAATATGGATGGTAATAACGATACTTATCTATCATCATGGTTGCGAAGCCAAAGCAAGCAAAGGTAAGGAAAGGAAAGAAAACATAAAGTACGAAAGGAAATTAATGGAGAATAAAAAAGGAAAAGTGAGGGAAAGAATGACTAGAAGTCAGAACTTAAACCGAAACTTAAACCGAGCGACATTTTATCAATTCTTTGTTATGCATTATCGGTTTGTAATCGATGAGTTGTCGATTTATAGCGCCGAGTTATGGGCACGTTATCAATAATGTATTATTTTAATTATTGGCAAGTTTTATATTCGTGATCCAAAAGTTATCGATATGCTACCAAAAACTAAATGAAACATTATCGATTTGTTACCAGAATGATAAAATTTGTTATCGGCGTGTTATCAATTTGTTATCGCAAGTTATAGATTTGTTTTCAAAAAGCTATCAATTTGTAACCAAAGAATTTTCGGTATGTTATCAAAAAAATGTCGATTTATTTTCAACGGCTTGTCAACTTGTTATTGGTGTTATCGGTTTCGTATGAAAAAGTTATCGATTTTTATTCAAATTTATAGCCTTTTTACCAGAACTTATCCACGACGGCCACCGTGGTGTGATGGCAGCGTGCTCTGCCTACCACACCGTATGCCGTGGGTTCACACCCCGGGCAAAGGAACATCAAAGTTTGAGAAATAAGGTTTTTCAATTAGAAGAAAATTTTTCTAAGCGGGGTCGCCCCTCGGCAGTGTTTGGCAAGCGCTCCGGGTTATTTCTGCCATGAAAAGCTCTCAGTGAAAACTCATCTGCCTTGCAGATGCCGTTCGGAGTCGGCATAAAATCATGTAGGTCCCGTCCGACCAAATTGTAGGGAAAATCAAGAGGAGCACGAGCAAATTGGAAGAGAAGTTCGGCCTTAGATCTTTTCCGAGGTTATCGCGCCTTACATTTATTTTTTTAATTATGAAAAGTTTCTTATCTGAACAATCGGTTATGGGGGATATATACTATATATACGACAGATCTCATTAGTTTTTTCAGACAACAATATGTGCAATATACGAAAGTATATGATTAAGTTTGAAGCTTCAATCTGATAAATTGAGGAAGATATGAGAAAAATCCTATTTTTCTGAAAAATCGGTTGTATGGAGGATATATGCTATAGTGGTCCGATCCGGCCGGTTCCGAAAAATGACTAGGCGGAAACCTAAATACACCCGCTCACCAAATTTTATCAATATATCTCAAAAATTGCGTGACTAGTTTGCATACAAACAGACAGGCGTACAGACGGATTATTTCGGTATACTTAATGGGTGGTCTATCTATTTTCCTTTAAGGACTTACAATTTTGAGATTCGTGCCAAAGTTAATGTAACATTTCCTTTTCATGAAAGGTACACAATTAGTTTCCTAGACATACACGCGTATACATATAGAATTTCTCGAGCCCTTGGCAGTCACCCCATTTTTTTACTGTGATTTGATCTATGTCCAGACAGTAAGTATCAATACTGTAAATTATATTTTTCGCTTGCACCTGATTCGAGGAAGTATATCGAAAATTAAAAGTGGAAGCGAAGATAATATCATTTCTCTTCAGGAAAACTTAACAATATTTGACACAACTTTGTCACAGTTTTCCGCAGCCGTATTGTATAATTCCTCTTACTAGAACTTAAAGGGTGCACTGACCCGAAGAAATGTTACAACATTCCAGCTATCAACACCTGTAGAGGTTATAAAAAGTGCACGACAGTTGAAGGTTTCAACAAATTTTGCAACATTCTGTCAAATTCAGCGTACCCCAAAGCCGTTGTGTTATTAGTGTTTTCGCATATTTCAATGCCCCTTGCACACACTGCCAAATATTATTCAGTTACAATACTGTAAAACTTTCGTAATTCATAACTTATGTCATCAGAAATTCCAACATTTCCACTGAGCCAAACAAAAGCGACTTGGTGAAATGAAAGACTTACTAAGGCACCAAAGGCAATAATAATAAAATCAAAAAAAAAAATAAAATTTAAAAGTTGCAAACAAAATTTTGTTAGTAGGCCAATAAAATGATAGAGCTTACAGCGTTATATATGTGCCAGCAAAGCTATACCAAAGTAAATATGTCTGAAAATATATTTATGTATGTACCAACAGCAGGCGAGCCTATAATTACCAGCTCATAAAACACAAACCACTATTGTGAATTGTAGTGGCGAAAATTTAAATTTTAACTCGAACTGTGCAGCGATTGCATGGATTTTAAAGCTTTCATAAGTATTGTGTATATGCATCTGTATGTGTACATTTGAACTGCGAAAACAATCCCCGGAAACACCATTATTAAAACCATAACTAACCTGGCGTCAACAGCAGGGGCGATTCACAGGTACCCTAGTTAGTCACAACCAAATTGGAAAAGTTAGTGGAAAGAAAGAGAGGAGGAGGCTTAACTCTTATTCTGGCTTAACAAACCCATGTGGCAGCATAAGTGCCTGATATTACCGCCCCATTTCATCGTATTGCAACAACGCTCATTTGTTGTTTATTATGGGGAGTTGAGTGAGTTGCAAAAGTTAACGAGCAACTTAAAATTTTTCGGCGCATTTTTTCTCATGTCGTCGTTTGGTTGTGTCGCACTCAAATTCTACACAATATTTTTGGTGTGTATTTTTTTTTCACCCATTTGTTGTTGTACACCAAAGGTGCACCTTTATGATTGTTACATATTATTATTGTAATTTTTTTAAGTTTATTGTTTATGACATTGCTTGCATACATACTCACACTTGGCACTGATCTCTATGTGCAATTGCAAAACTTGTCGACAAGTTTGAGGCAGGCCCACGCGTCCGTCAGTCGCTCTGTCTGCATGTGGAATTTAAGCGCTCAATAAATTTATCGCAAAAAAGTTATGCCTTTGAAATTTTACTTTTCTTTTAGGCTGTTAAACTGTAAGATGAAGTTAAAGGAGCGAAACACGGAAAAGTTGTGAGCGTGTCAGTGGCAGTTTCGAGCTAAACGCCGCTTAAGTGCGCGAAAAATATGTGGCAGATTTGAAATATGTTGCAAGTTGGTCTAAATATGCCATGCAAACTGCTGAAATAAAAAGTGTCTTTGTTTAAGGTGGCAGTGCCATTTCGCTTCAAATCGACTCATATTGGAAATGGGGCATTATCATTTTTGATTTATAATTCAATATTATTTGATTGCAGCGTACAAAGTATTGCAATTTTAAATATATGTAGATTCAAATTAATCGTGGCATTTTAACATTTAAAAGGAGTGGTTAATAAAAGTTTTGTTAGTTCTTCGATCAAAATTAACTAAGTTCATAAGATAGATGCAAATATTTTACAGTAAAACAAAACCACAAAATTAAAATCGCCGCCTAATCAGTAACTAAATTACAAAATACTCGGAACTCGGTGTATTTATATTCCCATGTTATTCCAATCATTCCCGAGTGCCCGTCGAACCAAACATGCTTACATACTTATAATTTTGGTGTTCGACACTTCCTTCTCTCTCTGACTCGCACCCATCTACTTAATTGTTAAATTTGCTTCAAATCACGTCATAGCTTCTACCTGCGCTCCAAGCCGCACGTAGAAAATATAACAAAAACTTATTGCGACATAGCCCCGATATGATCCTAAAAACACTTCCGAAACAGTACAGGAAATAAGCTTTTATGGGTCCCGAAATCATAGCGAAACCCAAACAATTGTGAAACAACTTCGAAAACATAGCGAAACGCAAACAATTGTAAAACAGCTCGAAGATAAACTCACAGCTATTTAAATAGAGAGGCATAAACTGAACTTTTAAAAAGATACTGTTAAATCACTTTTCTTCGAAACGACCCAAAAATAGTTTTGGAAACAATCTATAAGTGATCCGGTATAAGTTCGAAACTTTGCCGTAGCAATACTTATGAATCTCGAACAGTAAAGAAATGGCTCCAAAAACCTACCCGAAATGGTCCGAAACAGTCCCAAAACAATATCGAAAATAGTCTCAAAACTGTATTTAGAGAGTCTCGAAATAGTAACGCAATGGTCTTGGCGATATTATGACGAAAAAAAAACAAAAACTGATGCAAAACATTGAAGGTCTCGATCAGTTCTTAAGCGGCCCAAGAGTAGTCTTAAAAATTTCTGGAAATCCCAAAAAGTCCTTAAAACAATAACAAACAGTCCTAATGTAATCTTGAGAAAGTCAAAACAGATTCCGAACACATTCCCGAAAATGTACCGAAATAATCCTGAATTACTCTAGAAATAGTCCGAAATTTATTACGAATTTAATCCTGAACTGCCCAACTAGCCCCGAATTTAAACCGAATACCATCTCAAAAATGGTCCCGTAATGGCACTGATATGTAACCAAAAAGAAACATTGCCAACTCCATTTACTTATATGGCCTATTAACTAAATATCATAGGCCAAAGTCAATATACTTAGTTAAAACGGCTAAAAAAAATATGAAAGTTTCTGTTCCCTAGAGGCGTAGGACTAAACCTCCTCTTTCCAAAATACAGACATAACCAGTAGATCTTTTCAGATTATTGGCTACTAAATTTATATTAGGCGGCCACCGTGGTGTGATGGTAGCGTGCTCCGCCTATCACACCGTATGCCCTGGGTTCAACTCCCGGGCAAAGCAACATCAAAATTTTAGAAATAAGATTTTTCAATTAGAAGAAAATTTTTCTAAGCGGGGTCGCCCCTCGGCAGTGTCTGGCAAGCGCTCCGATTGTATTTCTGCCATGAAAAGCTCTCAGTGAAAACTCATCTGCCTTGCAGATGCCGTTCGGAGTCGGCATAAAACATGTAGGTCCCGTCCGGCCAATTTGTAGGGAAAAATCAAGAGGAGCACGACGCAAATTGGAAGAGAAGCTCGGCCTTAGATCTCTTCGGAGGTTATCGCGCCTTACATTTATTTTTTTTTTTTTTAATTTATATTATTATAAAGGTAAGAATTTCCGTATAAATTAACAGCCTGTGTGGCCGATACAGCTCACAGTATAATCACAATTATCTGGAGTGATAAATATATTGTGACCTGGGGACTCTCGTCAAACACTTGAAACATTGCTTGGCTTTTATTATTGCAGGTGCCACGAGCAGGACCTGGATTGTTTTGTCAAAATAAGTGCACTGCTTTTGTGGAAGTACTCTCTGCTATATGAGATCTTGGTATACTGGAACGCACTGGGCACGACAATGTCTGCACCTTGAGCCTGGGTCTAATGCCGAACATATATCCTGTGGAGGTTGCCGCAAAAAAGGCTGCGTCCCGGTCATTAATCATGCATCGTGATATGGGCCACACGCTCGGATACTCCAGCATTATTAGTAACTTTCACTTTACCCCACCAGGCAAAAACATTGCTGGCCGCAAACTTCTCCCTAAGTAAGCTTCAACTCAATTGGGTGCATTTGGGGAACGGAGACGGGGGAATAAATTGATTAGGCGCACGTTCATCTTAGTCTATCACTGAAGCATCTTACAAGCAGAATTGTTTGGCTTTAAATCTCTGACTGAAATGTACGGAAATAATCTGTGCATAAATGTTCCAATCGCCAGGTTACTGCGGTGGATCGCTGCTCATTTCCCTTCTATAATTTTTAATTTACTTAGATCTTTCTTTTACCCTTTCCCCTACCATCTATACCTTTAATAACCTTATCAACCAGCACCGAGGATTCGAGAGATCTACGACTCACTTGCAAACGGCACAAAAACTGGAAGCACTTGAAGTGCCAAAGAAATGTATTATTTCGATCCCGAGAGCGTGCAATTAATATATGAGAAATATATTCTGATACATTTTAAAAAGGGTGCGCTTCCAATTTCTTTTATGAGTTCTTTACCTGCATTTCAGGAGCGGTTTATATTTTACCAACATCAATTACCACGCGACAACTACTGTCGCCCCTTGTTAAGGTTGCGCGCGTTTGACATTTAACAAATGCAAGTTTTGTAACAATTCGCATAATATTTAAACTACACAATGTTTCGATTGCATTTTCCTTCCTGCGTGTCTTTTATTATTTTGAATTGCATTGTAAGATGTCAAACGAGCAGCACGCAACAGCGACAAAGTTTTTTTTGGCAATTGGCAAACAAGACACACAAACAAGCATAAAATCGTACAAAAGTGGTTTTTATTTTTACAGAATAACAAACAAATTTTTTGGCATTTTTTGTTGCATGTTATATTTGCAACATGGGCATTAAGTCAAACGCGTTTAGGGTTTGGCCCATGATTTATGTCACCAAAAGTGCAATGATTATACAGCAAAAGGTGAGACGGCAACAAGTCTCAACGAACAGGTGACAAAAGGTAAATGGTTTGGGAAGTACAATTGCATATGAAAAATTTGTGTTTATGGAAATTTATGATGAACTTTACAAAGGAAGTGTCAAAAAAAAAAAATTTCGAATACATTTAGGAAGATGATAGGCAGATTATATTGCAATAAATCAGACAGTTGAGGTCGATACTACAAAATGGAGTCGCATTTGACAATACTCGCTCTCACAAATTTAAGTGTTGCCTCTTGGGTTATCTGCAGCACTGTCTTCTTCAGGGTTTATTTCCTATTCTTCAGTGAAAATGGAAAAGTTTAAGTCAACGGAACTGAACGGCTGGATCTTCAGAGTATCACTTGTCCACAGCCAAGGAATATGGATATAGTTTTGACGTCGACGAGATTTATTTTTTATTTTTATTTATTTATTAAACATTTCTTAATGCATATTTTAAATAAATTATAATATTGAAAGAGCACATTCTATTACTCTATAGCATAAGAAAGGTAGATGGAATTTTTTATATTAAATTTTTAAAATAGTATTAAATGCCAGTTCACATATTAAAATTCTTTTTCAGTGTGGGGTGTATAGTTTTTAATAATATTATAGAATAAACTCATAATAATTCAGATAATTAGTTAAGATTACGATAGAGAAACAATTGATAATTCGTTAATTAGTTAAGGTTCCGATAGAGAAACAGTTGATATAGTTAAAAAAGTTAGATATGGCTTACAACAACGTCCTCAGCAAGGCTTCTAGATCGTAGTGGCTAAAACTAATCAGATACATTTTTATTTTATTTTGAAATAGGTTACGATTTCTTATAACTTGTACAGAAGTAGGGAGAGTGTTGCACATTTTGCACGACATCAACTAGTAGCTTGTGTAAAGCAAACCAAGTCCTCAGCATATGTACATCGTGGCTAATATCACATATTAGTTCGAAGTAACTCGTTGTACTATACGCAATGGCAAGATCATCTGCAAAGGCAGTCGTTTTGCCCTTCAATGGAAATGAAAAAATTTAATTAATATAAATGAGGAACAGTACCGGGCCAAGGACAGAGCCTTGGGGTACGCCCAGATTAACTTCCTGCAGGCTACTGTAGTAACTACCCACTTTAACTTTTTGTATTCTATTAGAAAGATAAGATGTAAACCATTTGTACATAAAGCCACGAAAACCTGCACTATGTATTTTTTCCAGAAGTATATTCCTGTCTACCATATCAAAAGCTTTTGTTATGTCGACAAATAAACCAGCACAGTTACTTTTACTATCTAGAGCTTTGTACACCTTTGAGCAGAAATCTAGTAGAGCGTCCTCTGTTGAGAGTCTGGATCGAAATCCGAATTGCATGGGGCTAAAAAAGTTCGATTTATCTAGAAAGTTCATAACTCTATTTTTAACCGCCTTTTCAAATACTTTGGAAATCGATGGGAGTAGAGATATGGGCCTGTAGTTACGTGCGTCCCTCTTATCCCCTTTTTTGAAGATCGGAATTACAATGGCACATTTAAGATCATCAGGAAAAATACCCTGAGTTATACTTTTATTGAATAAATGTTTCAGTATATCTACTACATTGAGCGATATTTTTTTTAATAAACTATTTGAAATACCGTCATCGCCGCAAGAGCTAGAGTTGGTCAATGTTTTTATAATTTTAGCGATTTCGAAGCTGGATATGGGGTTAAAAAAGAAACTATTAGTTGCAACTTGGCATAAGGGTAGATTGGCTGCAAACTGACAATCACAAAGGGTTGAACTTGAATTACCAATCGAGGTAAAGTATGTATTAAATTTGTTAGCAACTTCTTCTGGGTCTGTAGTCAGCTGGCTTTCAGCACGTAGGGTAACTGGCTCGTGGCTCCCTACACTGTCCCGGTTTAGGAA
The DNA here is from genome assembly GCF_040869045.1 of Eurosta solidaginis. Lineage (NCBI taxonomy): Eukaryota > Metazoa > Arthropoda > Insecta > Diptera > Tephritidae > Eurosta > Eurosta solidaginis. The sequence goes on along the minus strand of NC_090323.1, from coordinate 152,707,008 downwards.
ACTGTGGATGACGCCCCATTCTTTTCTAGTATTGCCCAAAGCTGAGTTAAACTTGTTTTTAAAAAATGTATCGCGCGTAGTGCGTATTGCTTTATTGGACTGATTACTAATTTTATTGTAGCGAGAGCGAAGCTTCCTACAATTGGGATGCTTAGCACATTTTTTGCCTAACTTATTTTTTAACTTTATTTTCCTTAATAGATCTCGGGTAATCCAAGGTTTAAGCCGCAGAGCTTGTTTACGCTGACTCACATTAAGAGTGCAGTTATTGACATGCACTTTTAAAGTGTTTAAAAATACACCATAAGCCGCCGATACGTTACTTTCCGCCTACACGTCTGACCAATTTTCGAGAAGAAGCTTGTTATTCAGAATCGTAAAGTTTAACTTACAAATCGATTTACGAGCGCGGTTGATACTTGGTTTGCCTGATGTAATACCAGTTAGCTGTATACCAGTCATCGTGTGATCGGTTACTTGCAAGTCCATATTAAGACTTGTACAATTTCTATTAGGAAGCGAGTTGAAACGACAAAACGCGTGGTCAATGCAAGTGCCTGAACTTGTTCGTGTTGGTTCATTTATGTAGGATTCCAAACCATTTACCGCCATTAAAGCCAAATATTCGTCGGTAATACTGGAACGATGCAAAATATCCAAATTGATGTCACCAAGAATAAAAAAATTACCCGATTTCGCATTTACCACTAAAGAGGGAATAACGAGATAGGTACAGACTGAAGTCTGTATACCCCCAAGAAAACAAATAGTTCGCCTTTGATATTGATGGAAAGCTGTAACGTATCTGCACTTTGTAAGCTATTACTAACTGACGAGCAGTCAAAAGTATCGCGTACAAAAGCTGCAACACCTCCTGCACTGTAGCTGTCATTGGTATTTGTATAAAAGTTATAATTGGGGATTTTATAATCTCCTACTTCATACGAAAAAATACATATTTCAGACAAAAATATAATATCTGGCTTTATACCTAACGCTTCTATATTACCAACGAATACATCGAAATTTTGTCTAAGACTACGTATATTTTGATGGATAACTAATAATTTGTTAGAATCAGTTGAGGGCGAGTTATTCAAAATATTATTGCTAGCGACGATTGGGTTATCATTAGGCAGAACATCTGAGAACATCTTTAAAAGTTAATATAAAAATTAAGAGAAGAGCTAAAATTAGCTAATTAACTATTAAATGCAAATCATCAAATGTTCTGATACTGATAACCTTCTCATTGTTGCCTTTTTTCATTAGGAAGCTAGATTTCCCTAACCATAAATATTTATATCGTTTCTCTTGTTTTAATTTATATGCCGCAGTAAACAAAGCTCGAGTTGATCGTGAGAGAGCATCGTTTATATATATTTTATTATTAGTGGAGTCATCAAATAGCTTTGCTGACAGCGAGCGCGCTTTTGCTTTTTTTGCGGTCATCACTCTCTTCTTGATTGAATTAGATGAGAAATGCTCGCAAACTACGTCACGGGCACACGGAGAGTCATTATTACGTTTAATGCTTTTTACCACGCATTTGTCGATATCTGTAGGCGCGATTGGGACTCTTAATGTGTCCATAATAATTTTTTGTACACAATCTTCCGCACTGCTGCTGTACTGTTGTGGGATGCCAGTAATTTCAATTGCATTCCCATAATCTCCCTGCTCTCTCCAAATGAGTTTGCTCGCCAATACTGTAACCTTTTTCTTAAGTGCTTCATTCTCCTCTTTCAGCACGCCGAGTGCATTAAGAACATTGGTGTTGACTTCTCTTAGCGCAATTATCTCTTCATATAGCAACTGAAGAGTGATTGCTTTGTTACTGCTGTCGGAGTTTTCGTTAGGTTGTTGACCCGTGTATTTGTCTATCTGCTGTTTTTGATTATTTGTGTTGGTATTAGACGCAATGTTTTCTTTAGCATTGCCTTGCCCATTTGCATTACCTGAAGTTGCTTTCGCGGACAGTTGTTGTTGACGATCTGGAACAATATCATGAAATTGGGAAAGAGTAACTAAGAAAATTGTAATACGAAAACTCGAGATTAATTGGTATACGGTCCCAAAACCCAACATACATTTGTGTAAACCAAGCGTTGATCTAGGCTCATTGAGCAGAAAGAGGAGGCTGGTAGAAAAATATACAGGGGTTTTACAGCAACGAAGCTTCAATGAATCAAACCTTACAAACTTACCTGATTTCTTCCTATTTTGTCTTAAGGCGTTACCCTTGTTTTTACTTTTACCCTCACTTTGCATCTTCCTAACAACATCATATTTGCTATATAGGAACCCCAGTATTTGTTTTGCAATTTTGTAGATATCCTTTTCTATTTATCTGCCCATGCAATAGGTATGAGGAGACGTCGACAGTGGTCACCGAGGAATCCTATCTGGTATGTACAGATCGATCAAGAACGTTAGATTTTTTAGAAGAAACGTTGAATGTTTGGTCTCCAGCCAGTGGGTAATACGTGAGTGATCTTACCGGTAATTGGAATGAACGTAGCTTCGACTATATTCTAAGATTTTGGTATTAGCCCCATTGAGAAAATTACCTTATGTAATGAGCAGTCAAAGGCAGGAATCTCGAAGAACTTTCAAGTTGTGCAGGAATAAAATCATCTTCCCAGAAAACAAAGAATTAATGGCCCACATAAGCTGGCTTTTTTGCAGTGGAGATCACAAGAACTTTGTGCGAAGAAATCAGCAAAATGTTGTCTAAAAGAAAGAAGAAATTTAGCGGTATTCATCCACCAGCCACGAGCCTTGGGGATTCATTGAGATTTCCCACGTTTCCGAGAAATTTCTCCACAAATTTTGCTTGTCTTTCCCTAATTCGGATTTGAAAATCCCCATATGTCGAACTACAATTTAATTCAGATAAATTACTTTTCTACATAACACGTGGCACCGCCCGTTTAAAAAAAATGTCTACCCATTTCCTTTTAAAATAAAACTTGATAAGTGAAATATCATTGATTCAAAACCATTTTTTGCTAAGTTATAGATTATTATTCTAGTCTACAACCCTTTTAAACTTGTTTTATATCTAAGTTGCCGTGGTTTTTAACCGATCCCGTCCATTTTTACTAGAAATATTTTCTGCTATAAGGAAAATATGTGTACACAATTTCATTACCATATGTTAATTTTTTTTCGAGTTATGGCTCCCGAAACATAGAAAATTGCTTAGTCATAAAAGGGGCGGTCCCACGCCCATTTTTTTTTAATTTGAGGTTTTACCTATTTATTTTTATAAATCCACTTTGAAAATGAAACACCATTGATATAAAGCTCTTTTTTGCAAAGATATATCGTATTTTATTCGTCCACGACACTTTTGTTGTTGTTGCAGTGCTTCGACCCACGTAATAGTTGCGACCGATCACAAATTGTCAACAATATCCTCTAACGGAAGTCCAAGGAAACTTGCTGTTTCGACAGGGGTGGACCCTAATGAAAGGGGTGTTAGAGGCGTTGGTTCCACATTCCAGTTAAAGAGATGGTTGGTGTCATGTGGGGACACATTGCAAGCGGGCATTCATTTTGTATATTGGGGTTGATTCTGGATAGGTAAGAGTTTAACTTCTTACAGTATCCACAATGAAGTTGAGCTAGAGTGACTCGCGTTTACCTGGGGAGTATGCGTTCCTCTTCCGCAAGTTTTGGGTACTTTTCTTTGAGTACTGGATTTACCGGGCAATTCCTGGCATAAAGGTCCGACGTCTGTTTGTGGAGTTCACCAAGGACCTGCTTGTGTTTTTTGCTTCATACGGCTGAGCTCTCAGGTGCCATATTTACTCAAAATGCTTACGGATATGACTCCTTAGGCCCCTAGGCGGTGTTGGCTTATCAGTCAGATGTCTGCTGGGATGCCCAGGTTTCAGGGTATTCAACAGGAACTGTTTGGTTAGCATCTCATTTCTCCCCCTGATGGTGAGTGTTCTCGCCTCATTATGTAGATGGTGTTCTAGGGACATAAGAAGACAGACCGTGGCGGTTCTGAGAGCAGTATTTTGGCAGGCCTGTAGCTTCTTCCAGAGGGTAGTTTTTAGGCTTGGCGACCATATAGGAGACGCGTTGCATGCAATCGGCTGGCCAATTGCTTTGTATGTGGTAAAAAGCGTTTCTTTGTCTTTTCCCCAAGTACTGACAGCAAGGGATTTGAAGATTTTATTACGGCTCTGGATTTTCAGTACAATTGCGGCTGCGTGCTCACCAAAATATAGATCCTGATCAAACGTCACACCCAAGATTTTGCGGTGTAGGACAGTCGGTAGCGTAGTGCCAACGACGTGGATATTCAAAATGGTCAACATTTGGGACGTCCATATTGTAAACAAGGTCGCGGAAGATTTAGTCGGTGATAATGCCAGGCTTCGCGAGGCGAAAAAACTGGAGAGATCAGGGAGTTAGCCGTTTATACTGTTGCAAAGCTCATCGATCTGTGGGCCTGGGCCTGTGACCATTATTGTGCAGTCATCGGCGTAGGAAACGATAGTAACTCCTTCTGGTGGCGAAGGTAGCTTAGATATGTAGAAAGGCATGTGCTAAATATTTGAAACCCTCTTTCCCTAGCCTTTTAAGCATCGGCATGGCTATGCCGTCTGGGCCCACTGCTTTGGATGGTTTAGCATTACCGATGGAATCCTCAACCTCTTTGGTGGGATTGGTAATTGGTGACGCGCTGAGTTTATGTTTATGTGCATGTCTGTTGGCCCTCCGTCTATCTTTGTCGACCGCAGAATGCATTGTATATTGTCGGCAGAAAGCGCTCGCGCATTTTTTCGCATCCGACAGCACTTTATCGCCAAAAGTGATGGAAACTTTTTCATTGTGCCTAGACGGATTCGATAGGGACTTTACGGTTACAACCGCTTAGGTACTCTTCCCATTTCGCCCGCTTGTGTTCATTCACAAGCAATTCGATGCGTTGGTTTATATCTCTTATTTGGGGGTCACCGGAATCGAGCTGTCTTAAAAGGTCACGTTCTCTAGCTAAATTTGCGGCCTCCTCCGGGAAGTGGGGCCGAATTTCGGGAATTCTACCGGCGGGAATGAAAAGAGCCGAGGCGGATTCAATGACCTTGCGGAAAGCACGCTCCCCTTGGCGGGCATCAGTCGGGATAGGGAGGGCAGCGAAGTGGTTGTTTGTAAAGGATTTGTATTCGCCCCACTTTCCTTTTTTAAAGTTTATGAAAGTGCGTTTTTATGTGATGATGAAATCTGCGGTACGCTCGAGCGAAATAAGTATAGGCAGGTGGTCGGATGCCAATGTTACCATCGGCTGCAAGTTGACGCATTTTACGAGTTCTTCGCTTACGACTGAAATATCCGGCGAACTGTGACAGCCTCCTACCATACGTATGGGGGCGTCTCCGTTTATTCTGCAGAACGTCGTTTCTTCTACTTGATCCACCAACATCTCACCCCTACTGTCCGCCCGCAAGTTTGAATGCCATAGATCGTGATGGGCATTGAAATCGCCTAAGATAATGCGATTGTTGCCAGTGAGTAAGGCGCTGATATTCGGGCGGTATCCACTGGGGCAACAGGTAGCAGGAGGGATGTAGATGTTGATGATTTATATTTTTGCATCGCCTGACCGGACAGATAAACCTTGACGTTCTAAGACACTGTCCCTGCGGCCGATGTCGGGATCAAATATATGATATTGCACAGAGTGGTGTACGATAAACGCGAGGCCGCCACTATTTCCGCTCTCGCGATCTCTTCTGTGGACATTATACCCAGAACAGGTCTGCAGAGCAGATCTTGCTGTCAGTTTAGTCTCTTGAATCGCAGTAATGCGGATGTTGTGCCGCTTCATGAAATCGCCTATCTCCGTAATCTTCCCATTTAATCCATTACAGGTTAACTGCAGAATTCTGAAGTGCATAGGGGGAGACGTCGTCACTCTGGGAGTAAGTGACGGGTGACTACGCCTGGGTTGTGGAAGGCTAGGACGCAACTGCTGTTGTTCCCCTGGGACTGGACGTCAGCATTGGGGGACCCGGTGTATTTGGGTATGCGGCCTGGCAACATGACGCAATGAAACCCGTCGGAGGGTTGCCGTCGCGGAGATCAGAACATCTAGGAAAGTGGCACCGTTCATGGCAGGAGCTGCATTGGGCGAATGTCGCAAACATATATATTCTGTGCTGGCAAACGGTGCAGAGGGAGGTAGGGACTAAGAGTCTGTTTCCCTGACCTACACAATTGCCACGACCCTTTTAAAAATCGTTTATATAAAAGTGGGCGTGGTCCTTAACCAATTTCGTTAATTTTTCTTCAAAGCATTCCTTATAGTAAAGGCAACCTCTCTGCCGAATTTTGTTACGATAGGTTTAACAATTTTTGATTTATGATTAATAATATTTGTAAAATTGATTTTATCGCAAGTAGGCGGTGCCACGCCCATTTAAAAATTTTTTTTATCAAGCGTCTCAATATCAGTCCACACGTCAAATTTCAATATTCTAGGTACATTATTTACTAAATATTCAGGTTTTTTGTGTGTTTCCAAAATGTTATATATATAAAAAGTGGGCGTGGTTATCATCCCATTTCGCTCATTTTCAATACCAATCTATTCTGGGTCCAGATAAGCTCGTGTACCAAATTTGGTGAAGATATCTCAATATCCGTGTTAACGGACAAAGGGCCGGACGGACGGGCTTGGCTCAATCAGACTTTTTTCGATACTAATAATTTTGATATATGGAAGTCTATATCTACCTCGATTCCTTTATACGTGTACAACCAACCGTTATCCAATCAAAGTTAATATATTCTGTGTGCAAAGCACGCTGAATATAAAAAAATGTCGGCTGTATTTGCACATACATAACCCCTAAGAGGGATCTTCTTTCAATTTATTGGGCAATATAACTACCCATCAATAAGTTTTATTATTTCATTTGCTTGAAAGCGTGCGAAATCTACTCCTAATATAATGTTCTACACTTTTCGCTATTAAAAAGCGCATAGAAATTATTCAAAGAGATTTTTACAACACAATTAAACTTGTAATTATATTTGCCATTGCTTTCAGCTTCATCATCGGCAACACTTCAAAGCAATCACTCTGCAGAATCCTTAAGTCTTTCCTACAATATTAAATTAGCCGTATATTTTCAGAGAAGAGACAACTTGGCAGAATTGTAAATATGGCTTTATGTGTATGTGTGTGTGTGTGAGTGTGGCATAAGTTAGTTAGGTGTACTTGTATTGTATGCGTAATATGCAACGTTTCAAGCAATTAATTTCTAAGGTATTTTATGACTACAGAATATTGCGCAAGTAAGTAAAAAACATATTTATGTTTAAGAAAGCAAACGCGGAATATATTGTGTAAGCATTATTTTGTAAAAACAAGTGTGTATGTGTGACTCGCATGAAGCCAATAAATCACATTAACAGTTGACGTGCTGTTATTGGAAGTGCCAGTGAAGAAATACTTTTTCACTTCTATTTTGTATTTGCGCTCTTGAAGTCTATAATTGCATTAACGTATGAGATTGGCAGGCGAAAATTCGAAAATTGAGGGGAGCATTATATGAAGCTGCTTGTTTTAGTTGGCTCATTATTTCAATAAAAATGTCACCGTCAACAAAAAAATTGATGAATGGAAAATTTCAATGAAAATTGTTGTGAGATGCAAAAATAAGACAACTAAGTATTTTTCAGAGTTCAACATACTGACATGTGAACGTTCGGTAGTAAATACAGGATTTATATGAAGAGTGAATATAAAGTACTCGGTTCTAAAAAAGTACAAAGCTATAAAAAGTTCTTGGTACTGAAAACAGACCCGGATCCAAAAGAGCTCCCAGTTTGTAAGAGAAAAGTACTCTGTTGAGAAAAACTTTCCGTTGGGAAAATGCACTCGGTCGGATCCGGAAACGTACTCGGTTCCGAAAAAGTTCCGTTTTTAAAAAGGACCCCGATATGAAAGTTACCCGAAAATGCGAAAATGTACTGGGTTTTTAAAAAAGTAATTGAATCCAAAAAACTAAAAAGTACCCAGTTCTAAAAATTCCGGTTTTTAAAAAACTATACGGCTATAAAAAATACCCAATTCTGAAAAAGTACACGAATCCGAAATTTACCGGTTCTGAAAAAGAACCCGGATCCAAAAGAGTTCCTTGTTTTTAAAGGGTACGACTCAGAAAAGGTTCCCGATTGTGAAAATTTATAAAATTCCTTGGTTTTAAAATTTACCCGTATGCGCAAAGTACTTATTTACCGGTACTGAAAATATAATCGGATGCAAAAATGTACTGAGTTTAAAAGAAGTTACTGATTCCGAAAAATAACCCGGTTCTGAAAGAGTACCCTGTGCTGACAAAGTCCGGGCCCTTTAAAAACTATCTGGCTATTAAAAAAACCCAATTCTGAAAAAGTACGCGGATTCGAAAAAGTATCCGGTATCCCAGTATCTAAAAAAACAACCTGGGTCCGAGAGAGTTTTGGTTCTGAAAAATACTCGTATCCGAAAAAGTACCCAGTCCCAAAAAAGTTCCCGGAGCCGCAGAAGTATCCGAATCTTAAAATGTACCCGGTTCTAAAAACTGTCCAGATTCGAGATAGTGCCAGCTTTCGAAAAAGTACCCATATCCGAAAAATAACCCGTTCCGACAAAGCACCTGAATTTGAAAAAGTACCTAGTTCTAATCAAGTACCCGGATCCGCAAACTAACTCTGTTTTTTAAAAGTACCTGTCTCCTCAAAACTACCCGGTCGAAAAAAAATACCAAGTTTTGAAAAGAACCGGTTCTGAAAACGTACGGTTCTAAACGAGACCAAATGGTGAATCTAAACCATTATCAACCCCCTTGAACGTACTTAAAATTTATGAGTTATTGAACTTGAAGGTTGAAATTTTTATTGTATAAAATTTTCTGAAGAAAAATTAGTTCTAAATAAAACCCTTTTATCTTTTCTTCTTTTTCAGACAACCCATAACCTTGAGAGAGGACATTCGCGCTACACATCAGCACAAGTGCGCACAGCCGCCTAAGCGGTGTTGAATTGGATTTAATCCTACTTAATTATGGAGCCGCACAATCAAAAATGTCTCATTTGAAAGCAAAACGAATGCTTGGCAGATAAGACAAATGTAAATTTAATAACGACAGTAAACTATTTTATCTAAAGCGATATGCAGATAAGTCATAAAATGGCGCATTGCAAAACAAACAAAAATATTAAATAAAAGCAAACGAAGATAGCAAAAAGGTGGGCGGGAGCGAGAGAAAGCGCTGCAAATTTTAACAAAAAGTGGCTGACGATGTAGCAAAATGTGAGCTCGTAAAATGAAAGCGGCGACTGATGAAATAATAATAAGAACTAACAAATTTTAATAGGAAAATGAAAAATAAACAATGACAAAAAATAAAAACTAAAGCAACAAGCGAACTTTGCAGCGTCAATGGGTCTGCACGCACTATGCGTTGGCCGCGCAATATTATGTCGGAAGGCAACGTTCAATCTGGATTGACCATAATTTGTGTGTGTGTTAGTGTAGTTGTGACCCCTGCTGTACTATTATTGTATTTATAGTGTTTCGCTTTATCTAATAGATGGAACTATTCACGAAGATTATCGAAATACTCAAAGGAAGTCGGAGGAAACTGGCCATTTGAACAAGACTATAGCCTAGAAGCATTACTGTTAGAGGCTCTGTTATGGTTGGTGCTCTTTTGGAGCATATTGCATGTGACGGCTGTGATTATGGAGCCAGAGTTTAAACTGTTAGTGTCCATATCGAAGTTGAGCCAGAGTACCCGCGACTCCCTTGAAAATCTGTTTTCCTCCTCTACGAAAGTTGGGGACTGAGCAGGTCTTCAGTGAACTCCACAAATAGGCGTCGGACCTCTATGTCAGGAATTGCCCGGCGAATCCTGTACTAAAAGAACAACACGCTAAACTTGCAGAACAGGAAAACACACTCCCTAGGGAAACGCGAGTCAATCTAGCTCTACTTCGATCTGGATACTGTAACAAGTTAAACTCTTACCTATCCAGAATCAACCATGATATACAAAATGTATGCCCCGTTTGCAATTTGCCACCACATGACGCCAACCATCTCTTTCATTGTAATGTGGAACCTACGCCTCTAACATGCCTCTCATTATGGTCAACCCCTGTTGAAACAGCAAGTTTCCTTGGACTCCCTTTAGAGGATTTTTATGACAATTTGTGATCAGTCACACCTATTGGATGGGGCGAAGCACTGCTACAACAACAACAACTACAACTAAGCTCTGAAAGCGGGGTTCACCAAACGTGACTCGGAAAAGAGATTTAACTTAAAGGCATCCGACTGCTAGGGAGAAGAGATTATTCCTCATTTTTTAAAATATGCCGATGAGCGACTAGCCGATGATTAAAGACAAAACAAGCGGTAGAACGGTTTCTAATGTATTTGCTACTAGCAACAGGATATATATAGCGCGATAAGCCTCTCTCCGAATAGCTGGTATTGGCTTTAGTAGCGGAACAACCCTTGTCGATTTCAATTTTTTCAAGATTGATAAAGAAGAACGGTGTAAATTTTAAAACTTGTGTTAGGTAGCTGACTCCCTCTTCGCCAAAGTATTTTGAAATCGTTTAGTTACCGACGGTACAAAATACTCGCAAATTACTTCAAGTGGGATAGCATTATATCGCCGTTGTCTGAGTTCCATATTGAAATACCTGATTTATGGGTTTATTTGGTTAAGTTGTCCCACAAGATTATGCTCTCTCGCTTAGAGTAAAACTTTTTCTACAAAATGATTTTCAGTATTCTACCTGCATATACAAGGCGACCCGGTGGCGACTCAATGGACTTCGGAGCTTCAGTTTCCGTTGGAGTTGGAAAGGAAGACTTAAGAACGCTCCGAAATATGTGAAAAGAGTATGAGGAGCATGTGGTTGGATATTATGTGCGTTACAATAACAAAAATTAAGCTATTTCCGATCTTGAGTATTGGTAGAGTGGGAAACGATGAGAAGGAAGTATTTTCTTAGGGCTTTAAGAGGAGTTTAAGTTTGATATCGCCCGACTGAAGTGAATTTCTAGATTAGTGTCCCTGCGGTCGGTTTCAGAGCAAAATAAATGCGAGACCGCCTATAATTCCCCCCCCCCCCCCCCCCCTGATCTTTCCAAGTAGCCTTATAGACATCGCAAGGTTCCTCTCTATCGACATGCTCTGTGATCTTTCAATCAGTTTCTAAAACCCTTCTGTAATTTCAGACATGTATTGCCGCAATCAAGGGGCGCGGCCAAGCTTTTAAATTAAGAAATCGCATTTTAAGAGTCGAATTTTTAAATGCATTAGGGAGTACAGGGATCTACTGAGGATCCAGCGAAACAGCACGGTTGAAAAGTCCTAGCAAGGGGAAACATAGTCCAGGAATTAATAAAGAGAACGGGGAATGGTAACGTAATAGTGAGGAGTCCCTTGAGGTGCTTTTCGATACACATTTCCCATCGGGAGATTGTTGAGAAGAGCCAGCAGAGAGCACTCATACCAAGATCGAATGGGAAGTGAAGACGTTTTCTAAATTTAAATCGCCGGTCCCAGATGGTATATTCCCGGCCATGCTACAAGTTTCAAGAAGAGCGGTCCTGGAATGGCGTAAAATAATATTCGATGGGTGCATAAGACTGAATCATATACTGCACTCTTGGAGAACTGCTCGTGTAGCTTTCCTACCAAATAAGGGGAAGATCGGTCACATGTATCTCAAAGACTATAGGCCCATTAGCTTAACATCATTTCTGTTCAAAACCTTTGAGAGGCTGATAGATGTGTACATAAAGTCCAACGTGGATGAAAAGCTGCTCTCACAACACAACATGCGTACACCAAAGGCAAGTCGGTAGACACCGCATTGCATAGGGTGGTAATAAGCATAGAGAAAGTCCTGGAATATAAGGAATATGCTCAAGTAGTCTTCCTAGGTATTACCGGGACTTTCAATAATGTTTCTAAATGGGCGATTATGTATGGTTTTAATAGCCTTAGATTAATTACATTACATCCAGCCTTAACCAGATGGATCGGCTGCATGTTAAATTGCAGGAAGATTACATCAGGGGTACTATCACCTCTGCTGTGGACGCTGGTCATAAACCAACTGTTCAGGTGATTCGATTAGGGACCTGTAAAACTTACGGCTTACGCAGATGACGTTGCAATTGTCATAAGTAGAAAGTGCCTTCCAGCAATTAGCTCTTTGATGGATTGGGCGTTTCGGGATACTCATACCTGGGCACCTAATGTCGGGTTGAAAGTCAACGCGGAGAAGACGGATATGGTCTGGTTTACAAAGAGGTACAAGGTCCCAAATTGGACCAGGCCTAAGTTAGTAGGGGTGACCTTACAAGAGAAACCTTGCACAATTATCTAGGAATCATCCTAGACAGTAAGCTGTCATGGAAGCACAACGTGGAGGAGAGGGTGAAGAAGGCCTCAACGGCACTTTATGCACGCAAAAGAATGCTGGGGTGTACGTGGGTTTATCGCCCTATCTTTCTCATTGGGTTTTTACAGCGATTGTAAGCCCTATTCTATACTATGGAGTTCTTGTTTGATGGAAAGCCATACAAAAAACCACCTACCTCAAAAAATTAGAGGGGGTATGCAGACTATCAATGTTTAGCATTACGGGAGCCCTGAAAACAACCCCGACGGCTGCACTGTATGCCATTCTGCACATTCCACCTGTAGACTTGGTAGCAAAGAACATAGCGTCAACAACTGCGATCAGGCTCGATGCCTCGGGGCTGGTTGAGCGCCAACCATACGGTCATAGTAGTATAGCGTCGTCAATCATAAGACGAACAGACTACCTGATTCCCTATCTGCGCTTCGAGGGAGATCTTAAGGCCACAATAGAGGTGGACGGTTGGTGCAAAGGTGCTCAAATGGCGGAATAGGCCACAGATGATTCCAAAGTAGTGGAAGGAGTACGGTCTGCGGGATACTGTGCTGATCCGTAAATAAACAGATCCTACGGGCTTCCGGATTACTGTAGCGTTTTCCAAGCGGAAATAGTAGGCGTAACCAAAGCAGTAGAATCACTGTAAGATAATAGCTTAAGCTGCAACCGTGTTAACTTTTATATCGACAGTCAACCAGCAATTAAGGCAATAATCTCGCACAGCACAGCATCTAAATCCGTGTTAGAGTGTAAGCAGTCTCTGGAGAAAATCGAGACAGGGAGAAGCATACATCTATATTGGGTCCCAGGCATATGAGAATAGATGGGAACGAAAAAGCAGGGCTGTAAAGTGTCGAAGATTATGTGTATGTCCTACAACCTTAGACTCACAAATTTGTTTGCATCATTAATAAAATAATTAAAAAAAATTTTTTAAGTTAAACGGTTTTATTGAAAACAATACTTACATGAAGTAATAATAACACGAAAAGCTAGAAAATAATTAGGTAGGTCCTAGGTACTAGTCATCACACTCCTTATCAATCTATGGCGTTGATCAGACAATTAAATAAAAGCGTTGGGCGCGTGAAATTTCTAAAAATGTGACTGATTAAGGTTCAGTTAGTTTTACTTATGACTATCAGTAGAAATATGACGCGTCCAACGCTTTTATTTAATTGTCTGATCAACGCCCTAGATTGATAAGGAGTGTGATGACTAGTACCTAGGACCTACCTAATTATTTTCTAGATTTTCGTATTATTATTACTTCATGTAAGTATTGTTTTCAATAAAACCGTTTAACTTAAAAAATTTTTTTAATTATTTTATTTTCAAGTTTTTAGTCTTTATTTAATTGCGTATTATTTCTCATTCTATTTAGTTCATTTAGTGACTCATTATCACAAGGATTCTTTCCTGACAATTTGTTACAACCTAAGTCCTCAATACATAATCCTTCCAAAGACTTTACTCGACTCTGCGCCACGTATGCTTGTCCCTCCTCCAACTCCAAAATATTTTGATGTCACTTCTACCGGACTGTATGCAATATTTGTTCCAAATATGAGCCAAATCGGGCATCATAGGTCGCTTTCTATTCATGTATCTATGTATTATGTGTTCCAAGTATGGGCAAAATCGGACCACAAATATGATTTCTGTGAATATCTCGATCCTTCCGCCACCTAGCGACGATTTTTTTGATAGGTCGCTTTCAATTCTTGTATGTATTAAGTGTTCCAAATATGAGCCAAATCGGGCCACAAATACGATTTTTGTGAATATCTCAATCCGTGCGCCACCTAGCGGCGATTTTTTCATAGGTCGCTTTCTATTCTCGTATGTATTATGTGTTCCAAATATGAGCCCAATCGGTCGACAAATACGATTTTTGCGAATATCTCGATCCATGCGCCACCTAGCGGCGATTTTTTTCTTATTATTGCATTGTCATCGGGTTCTGAACTATATTCCAAGTTTCATGCTTGTAGCTTATCGGGATGTTACTTAAATTTCAATTACAAGATTCGTTCACAACGGCCGTGCAGCCGTGCATGCGGCCATGCGGCCTGTCAACTCAAGCTAAATAAAACCGTTTAAAAATAGTGGACTGTGGACTCACATACATATAAGTTAGGCTTGGTCAGTGATATCAGATGTAGGAAGTGCGGGTAGGAGGAAGAAACGATCGAGCACTGCGCTTGCCAGGCTAAGACTCCAGCTATTAGGAATGATACACCTGTAAGATCTAGAAGCAGCAAGTGGCTTAAGTCCTAGAAAGCTTCTAGTATTTGTCAAGAGGACGGAGGTATTTTATAACATAGGTCCTGTTTTTTGATAGGGTTTTTCAGTTTGGTCGTTAAAATAAACTTCTGGTAACACTACGGACTAATTCAGTCTATGTGAGGTCCTCATAGACAGGCCAGTTCAACCTAACCTAGAAGAATTCGTTACTATGTGGATGGTATAAGGCTAGATAGCATAAAACTTGCCGTCGCTGAGCACAATTTGGGAAAGTGATATCGTCGTAGGCACGAACTGCTCTGTTCCGATTTCTCTCAGGACTTTATTATCTACTGGCATATTTGGCACATAGTCAGACGAAATTTTTAGAGGAGATTCTTGTGGTTACTCGGAATTTTTAGGGCTGTAAGAAATTATTTTTTTAATTTTATTGTACGGAAAATCCATGTCAGTTTGGATCAAATTATTGATATGTTTTTATGCCCCATATACTAATCCCTAGATAATTATGAAGAGTGCCGGGACAACGCCCCTATCAGGAAAAATTTTACTATATCAGTGCAGGCATCCAATATTTGGTGTAGATATTCAATAAATTAGGGAGCTTAAGTGGAAGTTAGAGACAGCAAGGAATAGGAGTGAGTACTCGAAAGTAAGTAATCGTGGGAGTGAGAGCTATATGTGGTTTGAGAATGAGAGGAAGATGAAGAGGGTGATGGGTATATGATACGAAAACAAAAAGTCTCGTTAGAAACGACATTTGACGGCTTTTTAAATAGAGCGATTGATGGCAAGCGACTACCACAAAATAAACTGTGTGTCAAGCAAATTTGAACGTTTCCTGCAGGCTGTATTCTTGCTTGGCTGTCTTGCGTTTAATTAAAACCTGCCGCTGCGCATGCGTGGAATGAAAATCGCCTATTTAAATAAATTCCTTTTTTTTTGCTTCGTTGTTGAGTGCATTCGCCATTTATCATTACTAAATTGCGTTGCGTGTGTGATCACATGCGAATGCGTGAGTGTCAAGGTTTTTGTGCCGCCGACTTTGAGTGGGTTGAAAGAAATTGCAATGACTACAAAACGACTCCCAAAGGAGTGTAGACAAATTTTTATGGGAATTTATTAAACAAACGCATTATGCCACAACAAACAACGCGACAAACAGCGGGTGGCGATGGCAACATATGGGCACAAAAATTATATGTACAAACATATATATGTAGTTGATATGACTTTGCAAGTGTCGAGGGAAGTTAAACAAAAAAAGTTAACAATAATCAAAGAAACAAAAAAATAAGCGCAATAAAAATAACTTCAAAGCCTGTACATTAGCTAAATTAATTTGCACATAAAATGCAGTTTTTTATGTTAATTGAAAGCGGTTGTAGCCTGAAGTGGTGCGCGCGCACGCGTATAACAACCCGCAGCGGTGGCGGCATGTTGTGCTATAAAAAATTAAAAAAAAAGAAAAAATAGTTAAATGAAAGCAGCAACAACAAAAGAGAATAATAATAAAAAATTTTAAATGAATTTCAAATACATATAAAAATATTTATTTAATTAAAATTTTCTGCTCTTTTCTCTTGCAGCTAATTAATTGGTCATTAACGCAATAAATTTTAATTTGTGAAAGGAATGCAAGCAAAAATTCGAAGAATAATACGTGAGAGCGGGAAATATTTGTGAAGAAAATTTTACACATGAAAAAAATTCCATAAAGATAAAATTAATTGAAAAAATAAAACAAGTTATTAAAAACTATTTATTAAATAAATAATCGAAAAAAATATTTTCAAAAGTGTTGCTCACATACCTGTGTGCATATTTATCTATTTATGCTTATTTAAATAATAAGTAAATACACGAAAATTGTTTACAAAAGGAGTGCACCAATATTCTATATCTACATCTGTTATGAGCTTCATATTAATACATTTTATAAATTAATAGTATTTATCTACAAATTCTGTTAAAACGCAAAGCTTTTTCTTCTTCTATGGAAATAAAAAATATGTTTTTCTTAAAAGTGCCTAGTGAGTGTTTGTTTCTGTAAATGCTAAAAGTATTTTACATTGCTTGCCAATAAAAAAAATTTACCAGCAAATATTAATAAAAAATGCCAAAATTTCAATAAAAACCAATGAAACTCTATAACAGATTTTGCATTTGAATATTTTACAAATTGGTAAAATCTGTTGAAAGAAACTGAGAAAGCTTTAAAACTAAATATAACATTAGAAGATTGCTGAAAAGTTGCTCAACAACAGCGCTGAAACCAAAGAAAAGGTAAGTGCAAACTTAAGCCTTTTTGCACAACTTGTGGAATAGCCCTAACCTTCCACACTATTTCAAAATAATTTTACTTCACACATTTTACATGGAAACTGTAATTTCCAGAAATTTAAACACAAATTTTTGTTCATTAAGATTTTTGGTACACGAAAATTACTACTTGAATTTAGATTCATACACAACAAAAACATTTAAGTTTCCTTTCTTCCTCTTTTCCTTTTTATTTTTGTCTACTCAAGCTTTTGCCTTCCTTCCCATTTCAGTTCTTTCTTTCTTGGCTTATCCCTTTCGGATTTGTGCTCCTTTATTTTCTTTTAAATTTAAATTTTACTTCTTACTCACTAAATTCATTGACAAATCCCTTTCCTTTCTTACCGCATTTTAGTTATGTTAGAGCTTCTGTTTTACACTTTAAATTTCGCTTTCCTTTTCGTTTCATAACGACTTCACATTTTGGCGAACAATATAGAAACAATCAAGAATTTTTTCTGAAATGATTCCGAAAGTAATGCTGAAATATAAAGGTGGTCATCCCAAAATGAGCCTTACGAAAAATGTATCCAAAAGACCTAGATAAGTCTCAAAATAGTTCTGTAATGATCCCAAAATAATCGTGAATTGGTTCCAAAAACACTTCCGAAATGGTGGTTAAATTGTCCCCAATCTTTTCCCGAAAACAATATTACGATAATACAGGTATGTCGCAATTCATGCCGAAATTATCAGAAGATAGTACTGAAATGACACCGAAACAGTTCTAAAATGATTCAAATTTAATCTTTAGTTGATCGTGACATAGATCCGGAACGACCACAATACGGCCTAAACAATTGTTTCTAAATGATCTCGAAACCCATAGCGATTTGACGCTTAGCGCAATCTTGAAACGCATCCCAAAATTATTCTGACAATAGTCCCAATCGTCTCAAACCTATCCCGAAGCTTGAGAGGGAAAGCTTTCGTTATTCAAAAAAAGCATCGATCTTCAGCTGCTGTACGTGGTTCCCCTTCAGTCTTGTAATGTAGCTCACCTTAGCTACATATTATATTTTTCTCAAAATCCATCAAAGGATAAAAGGATAGTAATGTGATGTCACGACCTCACTTGCTGTCTACTTAGGACTACGCTGTGATTGCTTTAGTCAGATTCATGGAGTCTTAATGCCAAGCACATTGCAGTTTAATTATTTAATGGGAAAGTCCAGTCGTAGCAGATTTGAGATTATTTAGTGCTGTCGTTGTAAACGACATTTCTGATCACGTCACTTCGGCGCCTAGGCCGACATCGGTTCTCTCGTTTTAATTTTCATTGAACTTTAAGGGCAACTTATGCAGTGCAGGTTGCAGTAGGAAACGATTGAGCTACGCTTGCCAGGTTCCAGCTGCTAAGAGTGTTAAATATCGGGTTATTATTAGTGTATTTTCTTCGTGGTATAATCGAGTTATCGAAGCGTTATAAACTTGCGAATTATAATAAAGCTAATCGATGAGTTATTGATTGTTTTATCGACGAGCTATCGGCTTTTTATCATAAAGATATCGATTTGTTCTTGTAGTGTCATCAAATTGTTAACGCGTGTTATCGAACATTTTTTATCGAAAATTTATCGATTATCTATCGAAACTTTACTTAGTATTTATCTAAAAGTAATCGATGTGGTATCAAAAGTCGTTCGCCCTTCCGCAATGATCACCAAATATTCTAAGTATATTTATTCCATGTAAGCTTCTCAGTTAACATGACTTAGCCGTCATTAACTTAAGAACGGTAAGTTGCACCAATTTAGAGAAACTAGGAAGAAGAACAGCTTTCCCGAAAACTTAATAGTTAACACTAATATTATATTAATCTTGTGTAGAATCTGATCGAAAAAATGCTCTTGAGGCTAACTGATAATAAACGTATAGTCAGGTCTAACAATGATCTCCTCCCTGATAATTGAAAGAATTTCAAGAGATTTTATATAAACAACCCTAAATTAGCTTATAACGAAATTTGTAAATGCTGCGATACATTATGTTATGTTATATAATGTTATATTATGTTTTGTTATGTTATATGGTAATATGTTATGTTATATTGTGTTATGTTTTGTTATATTATTTTTTGTTATGTTATGTTGTATTACGTTATGTGCTGTTATGTTACGTTTCCTATACTTTGTAATTTAAAAAAAAGCGAATATAATCTCAAATTATTATAAAATAAGTTATGTTATGTGGGATAATGTTATGACCAGGTACGTAAGATTGAATGTCATATGCCGTTTAACGTTATGTTATTCTGAGTTATGTTATGTGTTAGCGGTAGTGGTAGTGGTAGTGATAGTGTAAGCTCTAACTCCACTGACAGTTATAATATATTATGTATATATCCTAGCTGACGTTATGCACTACTTCATGTGCTGATATTCAGCCCAATTCTAGATATTCCCCCGGAATTTTGTTCTCTCGGATTTTTTTTTATTCCCTCCTAGGGAGAACAATGAATAGGGAACAGGAATTTCGAACTTTCAAAGTCAGCTGTTTTGTCAATTGAAATTTCGTTGCGAATTTGTTTAAATTAAGAGATAAAATAAAAACAATGCACAGTATTGCATTTCATATGGTATTCACTGAAATAAGTAATGAATAGGTGCCACAGCAATATCATCAGAGGAGCATAAGAAGAAGAAGACGGTGGGATAACACAAATCTGCTGGAGTTGCCTGCTTCCATTCAGCAATTTTCTGGCAGTCAAGTCGAGTTAAATTCGTCTTTCGTCATATCCCGAAATCTATTTAAGCCTTCTTAAAAGATTCTTACCCAATTTCTGGATGGATGCATCAAATATACCAAGAACTTTTCCGTTGCTTATGATATTCTTTTCGACTTAAATAAAGAATATTATATTAGAATGTACATATTTTAGCACACATTTGTACGAGTAACTGTTCTTTCTTAAAAGAACCAGTTTACTTTATTATTTTGATGCATTCCCTTTAATTTAAAAAGTGAAAAAGGTCCTAAGAAATGGCAGAGAAATCTCCCTCTCACTCACATTCATAATACCCCCTTTTCACAACATTGTTCAGAATAAGAGGAAAGGGAATAGTGAAAAAACTCACACGGAATTTTTATTTAGAATACGAGGAATGGGAGAAAGGAAAAAACTCGCAGAAGAATTTTTGTTTAGAATTGAGCTGATTATGATTTTAAACTCGACATCGGCGGAACTTCAGACTTAGCAATTGAAGTTGGTTTCGCCTTGCACATTCACATACAAAATTTTGCGAGGCACTATTATAAACATTCTAACTATACAAGAAAAATACTTGCTAACATATCTTGTGTCCAATTCCTCTTCTAATGCTTTGCTTAACCAAAGTTGGAAGTTGGCTACTTTTTCATGTCAGATGGTGCCAGTGTCGCTCAATCTGTGGTGTAATGAGTAGATAGCACGTACCTTTATGGAGAAAGGCATGCATAAATTGTGTTGAACGCATCTATATGAAAAGTTCATTGTGGCCCGGCCATTAATCTTGCACTGCTGTACTCAATAGTTTTTCTACGTTTATTTATTTCACTACCTTTCTATCTCTCCCTCTTTATAAATTGCTTTCTTTCAAATTACTTTCCCGTTCTTCGCTGAGCTCTCATATCTCAAAAGCTGACTCATTGTTGGCTATTTAGTATTTAATTAGAAACACCTCAACGGCAGCGCCTCCTATCGAGTGGTTGTTTAAGTACTAAGTACCTGGGAGACCTAGCTTTGCTCGGCAACGTTTCGTTGTGCTGAGAAATCTTTCTAATAGTAATCTGTGAGAAATTACAATTATTCATTTAAAGGAAAATTATTTAAAATTAAGTCGAATCATGTATAAGATTTTTTACGAAGACTTTTAACTTAAATTTTCCCCTTTAAAGCTTTAATAGAATATGAGTAAATATAGTAATATTTCGTCTAACTACCCCAACCCTAAACCGCAACCCTACTCAAAAATGTTCCTATTGTAATGCGGAGGAAAATACCTTTCATTTGATACTCATATCGGCATATCTCTTGCAATTTTTTTTAGTTTTGAATAGGTGGCAACCCTAAATGGCAACCCTACTCAAAAATATCCCTATTGTACTGCGGAGTGAAATACCTTTCGTTTGATACCCATATCGGCTTATCTCATGCAATTTTTTTTAGTTTTGAATAGGTGGCAACCCTAAATGGCAACCCTGCTCAAAAATATCGCTATTGCTATGCGGAGTGAAATACCTTTCGTTTGATACCCATATCGGCATATCTCATGCAATTTTTTTTTTATTTCGAATAGGTGGCAACCCTAAATGGCAACCCTAACCAAAAATGCCCCTATTATAATGCGGAGTGAACTACCTTTCGTTTGATACTCATATCGGCATATCTCATGCAATTTTTTTTAATTTCGAATAGGTGGCAACCTTGTGAAAAATTCTGAGTGGCAACACCTAGGTAGAAAGTGTGGAAATGAAATACCTTTCGTTTCATACCCATATCGGCATATCTCATGAAATTTTTTTTTAAATTTATCTCTGTGCCAAATTTCATTTAAATCGGTTGAGCCGTTCCCGAGATCGTTCAACTATACAAACAAACAAGAATTGCTCGTTTAAAGTAATAAGATAATAATGGAATCACCCATATGCATAAACAGTATGGCAGAGTAGTAAATATTCTACAAAACTGCATAGAAATGCGAATAGTTTATTGATACATATTTACGTCCAAGGATATGCCTAGCAGCAGCTGTCTTTTATTGATGATGAGCAGCAAAGGTAACCAAAAATCCCAACGGATAGTGAATATTTAAAAAATTTACATTCAATAGGTGGAGAGCCATCGCCAACCTCAGCCTTTGTGGCATGGAAATGGAACATAAAAAAATGGTGTAAAAAAGTAACTTAGTAGAGGTGAAGCTAAATTATTTGCACGTTGCTGATACACACGGGAGTCTTTCAACGCCTAAGCCCACACGTAGCTACGTGCGAGCAATGCTCTCGTACAAAGAGGTGTAACAAAGTTTTCAATCAAATTTTTATGCATTTTTTATACAGATATTCATATACCAAAAATGGGTATAGCATACTCAAATATATTTTTTCATAAATCGCACCTACCACGAGTAGATATGCAAAGTAAGGAAATAAAACTTGCCGTATGAGATTATGAAAAAGCGCGAGGAAAAAGTACTAAAAAAGTTATGAAAAAAAATTTGAAAATTGTTTGCTAATGCGGCCTGAAAATAGGGCGTGCCATGACACCAACTAACAGTCGACTTGCACACAGACAAATACATACACACATACACACACTTGCGCATTTGGAACACTTTTGGATTATTCATGATGAATGCAGCGAACCCGCCTCCCACAACTGCTAGCTCTAAACCGCCCAATTTCCTATACAAGCTTGGAGAATTGAAAAAAAAAAAACCGTGAAAACTGTGTGCAAACTATGTACATATGTACGTATGAGAAAAATGTGGGTCATTTAAACCACGATAAATACGCCAAGTGAAAAAGAAATCGGATAGAATTGTTAAAGTAGCTTAGGGTGGTTTTCGTGCGAGGAGGAAGTATTTAAGTGCCTAAAGACTTGGAAAAAAAAATTGAGAAACAAAAAACACCTTAACGAAAGCGAAAGAGGCTCGATAAAAACAAAACAAAACAAGTAAGGAAGGCTAAGTTCGGGTGTAACCGAACATTACATACTCAGTTGAGAGCTATGGAGACAAAATAAGGAAAATCACCATGTAGGAAAATGAACCTAGGGTAACCCTGGAATGTGGTTGTATGACATGTATCAAATGGAAGGTATTAAAGAGTATTTTAAGAGAGAGTAGGCCATAGTTCTATGGATGGACGCCATTTAGGGATATCGCCATAAAGGTGGACCAGGGCGACTCTAGAATGTGTTTGTACGATATGGGTATCAAATGAAAGGTGATAATGAGTATTTTAAAAGGGAATGGGCTTTAGTTCTATAGGTGAACGCCTTTTCGAGAAATCGCCATAAAGGTGGACCAGGGGTGACTCTAGAATATGTTTGTACGATATGGGTATCAAATGAAAGCTGTTAATGAGTATTTTGAAAAGCAGTGATCCTTAGTTCCATAGGTGGACGCCGTTTCGAGATATCGCCATAAAGGTGGGCCAGGGGTGTCTCTAGTTGTACGATATGGGAATCAAATGAAAGGTGTTACTGAGCATTTTAAGAGGGAGTGGGCATTAGGTCTATAGGTGCACGCCTTTTCGAAATGTCGCCATTAGGGTGGGCCAGGGGTGACTCTAGAATGTGTTTGTATGATATGGGTATCAAATTAAAGATGGTAATGAGTATTTAAAAAGGGAGTAATCTTTAGTTCTATAGGTGGACGCCTTTTCGAGATATCGCCATAAAGGTGGACCAAGGGTGACTCTAGAAAGTTTGTACGATATGGGTATCAAACGAAAGGTGCTACTGAGCATTTTAAGAGGAAGTGGGCATGAGGTCTATAGGTGGACGCCTTTTCGAGGTATCGTCATTAGGGTGGGCCAGGGGTGACTCTAGAATGTGTTTGTACGATATGGGTATCAAACGAAAGGTGTTACTGATCATTTTAAGAGGGAGTGGGCATTAGGTCTATAGGTGGACGCCTTTTCGAGATATCGCCATTAGGGGGGGCCAGGGGTGACTCTAGAATGTTTGTACGATATGGGTATCAAACGAAAGGTGTTACTGAGCATTTTAAGAGGGAGTGGGCATTAGGTCTATAGGTGGACGCCTTTTCGAGATATCGCCATTAGGGTGGGCCAGGGGTGACTCTAGAATGTTTTTGTACGATATGGGTATCAAATGAAAGGTGGTATTGAGTATTTTAAAAGGGAGTTATCCTTAGTTCTATAGGTGGACGCCTTTTCGAGATATCGCCATAAAGGTGGACAAAGGGTGACTCTAGAATGTTTGTACGATATGGATATCAAACGAAAGGTGTTACTGAGCATTTTAAGAGGGAGTGGGCATTAGGTCTATAGGTGGACGCCTTTTCGAGATATCGCTATTAGGGTGGGCCAGGGGTGACTCTAGAATGTTTGTACGATATGGGTATCAAACGAAAGGTGTTACTGAGCATTTTAAGAGGGAGTGGGCATTAGGTCTATAGGTGGACGCCTTTTCGAGATATCGCCATTAGGGTGGGCCAGGGTG
This sequence comes from Eurosta solidaginis, assembly GCF_040869045.1. NCBI lineage: Eukaryota > Metazoa > Arthropoda > Insecta > Diptera > Tephritidae > Eurosta > Eurosta solidaginis. The sequence continues at coordinate 152,682,818 of NC_090323.1, read as the reverse complement.
ACTCTAGAATGTGTTTGTACGATATGGGTATCAAATGAAAGGTGGTAATGAGTATTTTAAAAGAGAGTAGTCCTTAGTTCTATAGGTGGACGCCTTTTCGAGATATCGGCATAAAGGTGGACCAAGGGTGACTCTAGAATGTTTGTACGATATGGGTATCAAACGAAAGGTGTTACTGAGCATTTTAAGAGGGAGTGGGCATTAGGTCTATATGTGGACGCCTTTTCGAGATATCGCCATTAGGGTGGGCCAGGGGTGACTCTAGAATGTTTGTACGATATGGGTATCAAACGAAAGGTGTTACTGAGCATTTTAAGAGGGAGTGGGCATTAGGTCTATAGGTGGACGCCTTTTCGAGTTATCGCCATTAGGGTGGCCCAGGCTGATTCTAGAATGTGTTTGTACGATATGGATATCAAACTAAAAGTATTAATGAGGGTTTTAAAAGCGAGTGACCCTTAGATGTATATGTGAAGGCGTTCTCGCGATATCGACCAAAATGTGGACCAGGTGATCCAGAAAATCATCTGTCGGGTACTGCTAATTTATTTATATATGCAATACCACTAACAGTATTCCTGCCAAGATTCCAAGGGCTGTTGATTTCGCCTTGTAGAACTTTTTCATTTTCTTCTACTTAATATGGTAGGTGTCACACCCATTTTACAAAGTTTTTTCCAAAGTTATATTTTGCGTCAGTAAACCAATCCAGTTACCATGTTTCATCCCTTTTTTCGTAGTTGTATAGAATTATGGCATTTTTTTCATTTTTAGTAATTTTCGATATCGATAAAGTGGGCGTGGTTATGGTCGGATTTCGGCCATTTTTTATACCAAGATAAAGTGAGTTCAGATAAGTACGTGGGCTAAGTTTAGTAAAGATATATCGGTTTTTGCTCAAGTTATTGTGTTAACGGCCGAGCGGAAGGACAGACGGTGGACTGTGTATAAAAACTGGGCGTGGCTTCCACCGATTTCGCCCATTTTCACAGAGAACAGTTACCGTCACAGAATCTATGCTCCTACCAAATTCGAGAAGGATTGGTAAATTTTTTTTCGACTTATGGCATTAAAAGTATTCTAGACAAACTAAATGAAAATGGGCGGAGCCACGCCCATTTTGAAATTTTCTTTTATTTTTGGATTTTGTTGCATTATATCATTACTGGAGTTGAATTTTGACTTAATTTACTTATATAAAGTAAAGATATTAACTTTTTTGTTAAAATTTGAATTTAAAAAAAATTTTTTTTAAAAAGTGGGCGTGTTCTTGATCCAATTTTGCTAATTTTTATTTAGCATATATATAGTAATAGTAGTAACGTTCCTGCCAAATTTCGTCATGATATCTTCAACGACTGCCAAATTACAGCTTGCAAAACTTTTAAATTACCTTCTTGTAAAAGTGGGCGGTGCCACGCCCATTGTCCAAAATCTTACCAGTTTTCTATTTTGCGTCATAACGTCAACCCATCTACCAAGATTCATCGCTTTAGCCGCCTTTGGCAATGAATTATCGCATTTTTTCGGTTTTTCTAAATTTTCGATATCGAAAAAGTGGGCGTGGTTATAGTCCGATATCGTTCATTTTAAATAGCGATCTGAGATGAGTGCTCAGGAACCTACATACCAAATTTCATCAAGATACCTCAAAATTTACTCAAGTTATCGTGTTAACGGACGGACGGACGGACGGACGGACGGACGGACATGGCTCAATCAAATTTTTTTTCGATCCTGATTATTTTGATATATGGAAGTCTATATCTATCTCGATTCCTTTATATATGTACAACCAACCGTTATCCAATCAAACTTAATATACTCTGTGAGCTCTGCTCAACTGAGTATAAAAACATCATAATAAAGAAAATAAAATGTGTTTGCGAAAAAAATAATAAGAAATTTGCATGATAATGAAGTGCTGAATAGACATAAAGCACGAGCATAGTCTGTTGTTGTTGTAAGGTATAAGGTATAGACACACAAAGCTATCCCTATCAATAGCTTAGGGCCAGAATATGAATAGGAAAGTAGAATATATTGGCAAGCGTTTTGTATGCAAGTGAAAAATGAGAAGAAAAATTATACGACCAAGTAAACTATTTAACGTTGCTGAGTCACTCACTCGATTTGATTGAAAAGATGAAAAGGCGCAGATAAAAAGATAGTGAAAATATTATTTTGTTATGTACTACGATAACGGTAAACTAGCAAGTGTTTGAAACGATTTATATAAAGATGATTATGGAAGAAGTGTTTGCAAAGGGAATGGATAATGTACCTAAAAAAGAGATAATAGAAAAACCCAATTTTTGTTTTTTGATTATTTAAATATTATCTTTGCTTTGAGTTGAAGCAGATGAGATTTTTTGTGCTATTGTTGGTGTTATGCACTAGGAAATGTTTTCTTATTCAAATATGAGGTTCTCTAGACTTTGAAATTGAGGAATCGGATAGTGCCCCCAAATTATTTTGCTAAAATGACAGTCCTCGAACTTTCTTCGCCCTCCCACGGATAAAATATTCGGGTTGGCTAAACGTTCTGTTCTAAGCATGCGTACGTACATAGTAAATATTAACAAGTAAGGAAGGTTAATTTCGGGTGTAACCGAACATTACATACTCAGTTGAGAGCTATGGTGACAACATAAGGGAAAATAACCATGTAGGAAAATGAACCAAGGGAAACCCTGGAATGTGTTTGTATGACATGTGTATCAAATGAAAGGCATTAAACAGTATTTTATGAGGGAGTGGGACATAGTTCTATAGGTGGACGCCATTTAGGGATATAGCAATAAAGGTGGATCAGGGTTGACTCTAGAATGCGTTTGTACGATATGGGTATCAAATGAAAGGTGTTAATGAGTATTTTAAAAGGGAGTAATCCTTAGTTCCACAGGTGGACGCCGTTTCGAGATAGCGCCATAAAGGTGGACCAGGGGTGACCCCAGAATTTGTTTGTACAATACGGGTATCAAAAGAAAGGTGTTAATGAGTATTTTAAAAGGGAGTCATCCTTAGTTCCATAGGTGGAAGCCGTTTCGAGATATCGCCATAAAGGTGGAGCAGGGGTGACCCTAGAATTTGTTTGCACGATATGGGTATCAAATTAAAGGTATTAATGAGAGTTTTAAAAGGGAGTGGTGTGAAGGCGTTTTGCAGATATCGACCAAAATGTGGACCAGGGTGACCCAGAACATCATCTGTTGGATACCGCTAATTTATTTATATATGTAATACCTGCCAAGATTTTAAGGGTTTTTTATTTCGCCCTGCAGAACTTTTTCATTTTCTTCTACTTAATATGGTAGGTGTCACAATCATTTTATAAAGTTTTTTCTAAAGTTATATTTCGCGTCCATAGACCAATACAATTACCATGTTTCATCCCTTTTTTCGTATTTGGTATAGAATTATGGCATTTTTTTAATTTTTCGTAATTTTCGTTATCAAAGAAGTGGGCGTGGTCATAGTCGGATTTCGTTCATTTTTCATACCAAGATAAAGTGAGTTCAAGTAAGCACGTGAACTAAGTTCATTAAAGATATGTCGATTTTTGCTCAAGTTATCGTGTTAACGGCCATGCGGAAGGACAGACGGACGACTGTGTATAAAAACTGGGCGTGGCATCAACCGATTCCGCCCATTTTCACAGAAAACAGTTAACGTCATAAAATCTATGCCCCTACCAAATTTCAAAAGGATTGGCTAATTTTTGTTCGACTTATGGCGTTAAAAGTATCCTAGACAAATTAAATGAAAAAGGGCGGAGCCACGCCCATTTTGAAATTTTCTTTTGTTTTTGTATTTTGTTGCACCATATCATTACTGGAGTTGAATGTTGACATAATTTACTTATATACTGTAAAGATATTAATTTTTTTGTTAAAATTTTACTTTAAAAAAAAAAATTTTTTTTTAAAGTGGGCGTGGTCCTTCTCCGATTTTGCTAATTTTTATTAAGCGTACATATAGTAATAGGAGTAACGTCCCTGCCAAATTTCATCATGATATCTTCAACGACTGCCAAATTACAGCTTGCAAACATTTTAAATTACATTCTTTTAAAAGTGGGCGGTGCCACGCCCATTGTCCAAAATTTTACTATTTTTCTATTCTGCGTCATAAATTCAACTCATCTACCAAGTTTCGTCGCTTTATCTGTCTTTTGTAATGAATTATCGCACTTTTTCGGTTTTTCGAAATTTTCGATATCGAAAAAGTGGGCGGGGTTATATTCCGATATAGTTCATTTTAAATAGCGATCTGAGATGAGTGCTCAGGAACCTACATTCCAAATTTCATCAAGATAACTCAAAATTTACTCAAGTTATCGTGTTAACGAGCGGACAGACGGACGGACGGACGGACGGACATGGCTCAATCAAATTTTTTTCGATCCTGATTATTTTGATACATGGAAGTCTATATCTATCTCGATTCCTTTATATATGTACAACCAACCGTTATCCAATCAAACTTAATATACTTTGTGAGCTCTGCTCAACTGAGTATAATAATGGGGATAAAAATTGAAAGCATACCATTTACTTAATACTGCATTAGTGGAATATTCATATGAGAGAAACTTAAGTGTTGCATAGATACAAAATAGATACTGGAGTTCATCAATAAATATGTATATAAACTTCTTTACATCAAAATTTTAAGCATAAAAAAATATTTTGTTTGAGCAAGGTCTGTTTGTCCGTTAACAGGATAACTTGAGCATAAATGGAAATTTCTTAATGAAATTGAAAACCATGGCCGACTACAGCATAAGTTAGTTCTCCTCTATGCCGTTTTTATCATGAGACAAACTATAACAACAACGCTGAACAAGCAGGGTAGCAATATCTAACAGTATCTAATAAAACGCTCATGTGCAGAATGTTTTGATTGTTTAATTAAGCAATATATTTTGTTTTAATCTTTTGCTAGACTCAAGCCGTAAAATAATATTTTCATAGCATTTTTGTGAACTATTTTTTGAGCTTAACAAACATTCGTGCATACGTCTGGCCTCGTTGCTCGTCAATCAATTACCATGCAACTATCTCTACGATGATTTTACTTTTACCAATGCAATCAAAGTTTAAATTTTTATGACCACTGAACTAGGCAGTGCTTCTTTCAAAATCTGGATACTTCCTTTTGACGATCTCAGGCGTCTGGAAAATAACGACTGTTATTATGAATGCCATACAATCGATTCGAATTGCAATTACTCTAAATTCAATATCTGCTCTCAATTCCATAATAATAAGCAATACAATAACACAGTATCAGAGTTAGAATTGCCAGCATGTGATCCAAGTTATTTAGATGTGTTCTGTATATACCCAGTTATGTGTGTATGCGCTCCAAAAATGAATATGCACATGATTTTTTATTTAGAAAAGTTATAAAAATTGTTTCAAGTTATAAACTGCTGCAAGGCATGTAGACTAAAACAATTTGTACAATTAAAATTTTGATTGAAACATAAAGTATATGCTGTACCCAGAGGCAACGTCAAATTCAAATAGAATATTTTGTATTTACATACATAAGCATGCAGTATACACCATATCATATATACTAGAGATATACGCCGCCGATGAACGCCGCCGCCGATTTTGGTCGTTTTTCGCACAGCGCCGCCGAATGTCAAAAATATCGGCGCGGCGGCGGCGGCGTCCGGCGCGTTACTATATTTTCTAATCGTTTACGGCTGTTTAGGCCATTTATTGTTCATGTCGAAAATTGGTCGGATATGGTCGAAAGTGGTATCAACGGATGCGCATCACTGCCAGCTATAAGAAACTGATTGCGAAATTTAACTCTTTATAACTGTTCAAAAGTTATTTTAAAAAACAGTCCCTTTCGATGTCAGCTTAACAAGTACTTTGCATCCTCCAATTCAGCAAGTTATTAAAACAAAACACTAAAAGAAAAGTTATATAAATATATAATAAATTTATATGCACACTTTGCATTTTTTTGTTTCAGAAAATTAATAATGAACAATGAATTCAAATAAAGTGACCCAAGGCGAACATGTTTTCAAATTGTCCTCAAGTTCTTAAAAAAGCAAAATACTCAAAAAAGGTGCCGATTTTTAAAAACAATTTATATTGCAATTGGCTGAAAGAATAAGCGAAATCAGTGATGCAAAATCCTTTATTAGGTTCTAGGGGCATAAACACTCCTTTGAAATGATCCTTACTTCATACTTAAGTTGAGGATATATGTATAGTAACTGCGGGTATTGTGGTATAGGCGGGTAATGTGGTACATCTGCTTTTCTCGGAAACTATAAATGTGAACGTAACGGGACCTATCCAAATATCTCGGCGTTCTCAGAATAAAAGCAACGCATGATTGTACTCGTGCTTTGTAGGCACTGTTGTGAGTCAGTTGTAAGGAATGTGCGTGGTTGTGCGGCTGACTTTTTTTCTTGATCAGATAAAACTATTTTTTACAAAAACTTTAAAAATTTTAAACTACATTCGTTAATCGGTAAGTAATGTGTGAGTATTGAATTGGTGAACTGTTAACGCAATATTTTGCATATATTTGTGTTTAATTAATTATTTAAAAATGATAGGATACAACTCGATGTCGGCTATTGTGGTATAGGTAAAGGCGGGTAAAGTGGTATAGTATACCAAATAACCCTTCCGATCACAAACATGCCGAAAAAGGCGAAATACGAAAATGGAGAGCAGAGGATATGAAAAAAGCTATACAAACAGTAATGAAAGGAGAATTGGGTATTCTTTTGCCTTCCAAAACATTCAATTTCCCTCATACTACTTTGCGGGGCATGTCAAGAAGTGAGAAACCCATCGATGAATTATTGGAAACTAAACTTGGACGGGCCCCAACTTTAACAGCAGCAATTGAGGAAGATTTGGTGAAATATTTGTTAGAGGTGGAAGCGAGGTATTGGGGACTAACACGTACAGATGTCATGTCTTTGGGCTATCAAATTGCGAAAAAGAACAATATTCCCAAAAAATGTTCTATCATGAAAGAGTGTGCTGGTAAGGATTACCTAAAAGGCTTTTGCAACCGACATCGAAACATTTCAAGCTTTCGAAAGCCAACTGGTTCAAGCGCCGACCGTGTGCGCAGGTTTTCTCGAGAAAATGTGCAACATTTTTCGAGCTACTTGAAAAAGAATATATAAAACATAATTTTCCACCAACTCGTATTTGGAACGTGGACGAAACCGGAATATCAGTAGTCATATAACTTATAAAAATAATTTGCAACAAAGCATTGCTACGATTAACAAAACGCGGAAGGCCTCAGTTAATCAACTTGCTACAAAATACAATAAAAAAGTGGTAAATAGTAGTGAAGAGTTTCCAAACATTCCACCAACAAAAGAAACCTCATGCAACTATTGCCGAAAAGTTTTTGGAGATGATGCTATTATTAGGCCAAGGATATCTTGCCTACAGTGCGAGCAAATTTGGGCCCATGAAAAGTGTATTCCCAACCTTGGTGCTATTTTTCTTTGTGTTTCATGTAAATAAGTCTATGATACTTTTCTGAAACAGTCCAGCTTATTTAATTTTTGAAATTACTGAAATTTTTCATTGTGTTCCTTGTAATTAGTTATCTGACTGGCTTAATTCATTGAATTTATCTAAAAACTAAGACGATTTTTTAACGTTTAAAAACATTTCGTTTTTAGTTTTTCAGTTTTTGTAATAAATTGTTGCATTTCAATGTAAAACTGCTTTGTTATTATCTAAGGGTACGTATGTGGTGTACTATACCATATTACCCGCCAATTTTTTCAAGAGCTGATTTATGACTTTTAAGATATATTTTTAAATATCTCTTAACTTTTGAACTGTAAGACTATTGCTTCTTGCTTCTTTTATTTGTAATCCTTGTAGTATCCTTTTAAACCATTTTCATTGAAATTGCATGCAAATTACTGATTTTACAAAGGAAAATAAAATGGGTATACCACATTACCCGCACTTACTCTACATACGTATGAGAAGGATTTAAAAAATCACTTGGGGTTGCACTCAAACATCTGTTGTTTATTTGCGAAACTATACAATAGCGTCTAAAATGTTAATTTTTATTTTCACACTTCATCCTTCAACACCTAAGTCCCCCGGTTTGACCTTTCCTAAAGTTGGCGGCCCTACGCAAAACTATTCCCCTGGATTGAATCACATTGATTATAGCCTATCAACCAAGTTTAAATATCACCTACACGTTACGCCTCCTTTTACAAATGTGAATACGTAGGCGCAAATGCATATTTACCAGGTGATGCTTTATCCTTCGCAAGAACACCCAAAGTGGTGAAGCAAAAGCTGGACAGTCGAACTAGTCTGAAAACTGAAGCTACGCGGTCATCCATAATGAGCTCTTAGATCATAAGGCCGGGAAACAGCAGTTAATATAACTTAAAATCGCTGGACTTTCATTCTAAAATGTCGTTTTGATTTGACGAAGACTATTGAAATCAATGTTGTGAACACGAACGTCTGCAAACTTTGGTCTAAATTTGAGAAATTTTATCCAGGGTCCTTGTACAATTTTCAACCATTACGCAATGAGATCAACTTGGACTGCTTATGATTTCAAGGGCGGAATCCTTGGCCGAATAGTCACTCCCTAACGTTTCAATGTGTTTCTCTAGTGTAGCTCGGCAGCATAGCGCGACAAAAGCATCCGTTGGAAAGTCTTCGGAGCTACACCTAGAGCTTCTAGGAAAGTAACGTCGACGAAGGTATGAGGTCGAAGTCGCAGTCCTATAGCGTCTGTGCTGGCATATGGTGTGAGGGTCAGGAGGCGTGGTAGCGATTCGCACATCGGGAATTGTAGCTCTTAAAAATAGCCGAAAAAACTGTAGGCGCCCTGTGCCACGAGAGTCGTGAGTATTAATAGACTATTAATAGCAACCGTAAGTCGCCTTTGTGCGTGACCGCCAAGAAGCCACAAATTATTTAAAGAAATTGTTTTCGCAACGATTATTAGGAGTTGACCCTAGGTGAAACTACGCTTTGCACGAGATATACAGACAAAAGTGTGACTATTTTATGTATCTATATTTCTTTTCAGCAGACGCAGCAGTACCAATTCCAAAGACCGAGGTTAGGTTCGAAGCTTCTCTGGAGTAAGCGAACGAGGGACAATCCCTCCGCAACGAGCTACTACTGAAAATTTTTGAATGGTGTGCGAGACCTTGAGGCAAAACCCCCGGGTCTTTCCGAAGTGGCCAACACGTTGATTTCCTTAAATATATACAAACAAAACCTTTCCTAAATATTATTTTTTTAAATAGAAAAATCAAGCTTTTTAAAGTAAGAACACCGGCGTACGCCAGCGCGCCACCCGCGCCGCTACCACAGGTATAGGATAGAGCCTACGCCGCCGTCTTCGATAAAGTTATCGGTTTAAACCTCTAATGTATACATCAGAGAACATATGTATAAGTCCTTTTATGTATGCTGTTCAGATAAGTATATGTATGTGAATGAGCCATAAATTTTAATATATTCATTCAAATAAACACCTCGGTAACGCCTCAAAGTCTGACTGCTACAAGTCGAGGCACACTAATATAAACAAGCAGACAACTAGACAACCAAAAGGGGAGGGCTCCTAAGAGTATGCGAAAATATACTACCATAATAAGGGCTAGTTTACATTGAGTCCCCCAACCCAGACCACGACTTTGACAGACAAGCGCATAGATTGAAAAATTTTCTAAACTTTTGGGTTCGCTTCACGGTCTACATACTCTGTAGAAAATACCGTACTTTTCCAATTTTACTTGAGAAGGAAGTTTCGATAAGTGCCTAAAGATTAAATTAAAGATAGGTCATACCGTTTTGAGTGCCTTTACACGCAATGTATTCAAATGCATACAAACGGAATTTAGCATGGTATTGGTGCTATGAAATATTCAGAATTGGTGTTAGTATGTTGCCAGACTCACTTTTGCGGTGAAGTACGAAAGTTGAACTTACTTTATTGACCACACGGCTGGAGAAAGAGTGGCTAGCATAGCTCTTGGAAATTTAGATGACTGGAGTTCCGAAGTCCCAGCATGGCCTATGCAATAGAGGCTTGAACTCGACGCATTTTCGTGTTAACAATATCGCTTATCGGCTGAATGCCTGTTAGACGCAATTCTGTTGGACAGTCACCAAAAGAAATGCACACGTTTCGAGGTTTGTTGTCGGTTTGGACTGAGCTTTTATACAAATCAGGACTTGCACACACATAAGATTTACAGGTCACATTTGGCTCGCTTGTATTATAATACCGGTCTTCTGATTTGAGCACTGCAACACTGCAGTTGATTATTATCGACTAAGGCTGTTGCTTCAGTGACAAATTACTGCCTTATTTCTAGTATCCTTCTTGCTTAAATACAGTAAGCTAAGGTGTAGCTCATGCAGAACTGTCTTTCTTATTGTCGGAATTCAGTTGGGGCAACGAGAGCAGAGAGTTCAACAATAGCTCCCGAGACCAATAAACTTGTCAAAGTTGACATAGTTTCGGCATTCTAAGTTGATAAAGTTGAATGACTCTCGATTTTAAAGAATTATATGAAAGTGGTCCGATTCTGTAGGTACTATCAGATCGCCAGGCTACGCAGTTTGTTGATGCATGTCAGCCGAACTGAAACATTTCCCTTACACTGCTAGGTTAATTGTGGAATTAATAGGTGTATTATATATATATATATATATATATATATATATATATATATGTATATTCGGATAGATACTGTTTTTTGCCATCAACCAGTAATCTTGGGTGGTATTTTTGGTCCTCATTAAAGCAACAAAACCAAGGTTTTCTAAAGCGCCATGCGCGATTAATACGGGGCGCTAACATTTCCTCTCTAGTGCTAATTTCGGCTTACGTTGTATCAGGCGCACTTGGAGCAGTCGATCAAGAGAAGTTTTTTTTTTATATTGTGGGATTAATGGTTATCTTACCTTGCAGAGATTGTCATCTTCGCCATTTTCCCTTAAACCTTACGCAATTTAGTCAAATTAGTTGTACGGGCCTTAAGGAGTTATCGTTACTATGGGAATGACAGACTCGAGTGTATGCCTAAATGGATCATGACATGATAAAGTTTGCAATTTATTCACATATTCATAAGTTGATTTATTCTGTACCGGTACTGGGGCGGATTTTTTACTGCCAAACTCTGGCATTTTCTGTTCAAATAAAGGGGCAAACCCTCGTAGCTCGTGCTACGTTGGTCGTTGGTCCTTAAGAAGAATTTCCCAGAAAGATGATGACAATTTTGGATTATGTCCGACTTAACAAACTAACCTGGTCTATACGAAAATTATAAATTTTCGCTTGGTGAAACTTAAAGGACTCCAGTGTACGAAAAGAGTACGCGGCATAATCTGTTGGCTGGTTGGGTGTATGCTAAAAACAAAAGTTAATATATACATATGCATACGATTCAACCACGTTCGTGGCGTATAAGTATATATGTACATCGGCGAGCATAAAAATAGTAGTGGAAATCTAAATAGAATTGTGTTAATGTAATTCTTCGGTTCTATATGTTCGATATTCCAAAAAAAAAAAGTTTATGAATTCTGTAACTGAAACTATGCAAACGTAAGCGTTTTCCAAAATTTTCGAAAGTTTGAGAAATTTTTACAAAAATTTCCAACGATAAGAAAATAAAAAAAAATAAGCGTTTTGTAACTGAAACTATGGTCATAACGCCTGTTACAAATAATTACCAAAACTATGGAAAACAATCTTATTACCGGTTTCGAAAAAGTTCGAAGATTCGAGAAAATTTTACAAAAATTTCTAATTTTTTATTTGGATTTCATTCAATATTTCGTTTTTGTTCACATTGCATTTTTCACAATTTCTTTTCCGAAGGGCGTTTAGAATTTCCTCCATACAAAGTCTAAACATATATTTTTATATGAAAACATATCTGAAACATATCAAAATTAGTTGGGCGACAAAACTGTATACTTAAAAAATTCAGTGAACTCCAAACAAAAAATTCGAAATTTTCGTAAGTTTGCTAATTTTTCTTCGTTTGTGAGATTTGTTTGCACAGTTTCACTTAAAAGTTTTGTAGAATATTTTCTTAAAAAAATTAAAATAAAATAGTTAAAAATTTAGTTGTCGAAAGTTCATAAAACTCTCCCCTGCTATTTTTCTGTTCGCTGCTGTATTTATGTGCTTTGCTTTATACATACATATATAAATTACAACAAAAGTGAGAACTTCAAAGCAACTAAGCCAAATATTTCGCGTGCTTAGTGTAGCTGTATTTAGTCAAGCACATCAAAGCCAACAACAAAAGCGAGGCGTTGAAATTGACACCTTCAGACAAAGGACTAAATAAAAGCATGAAGGCATGAATTGATGCACAAAAAGGAAAAAAAATATTGCAAACATTTTGTGAAAACCTGAATATTTAACCCTTTTTTGGTATCCATATTGTTTAAGAGGTGATGTTTTACAATATTTAGAGAGGCTTAGCTGGTTGCATGTGGCTATTGTTCGTTTTTTAATTTTTCTACCCACCGGTGCATATTTTTGGCAAATTGTTCTGTCACACTTCATAACGAGCGCGCTGACATACAAACATACTTATGTAGATATTTCAAAAAGCTTAACACTCCAACTGACATGTGTACCCAGGCCGCACAACGACGACAACAACAAATAGTGACAACCACGCAGCAGCAACAAATAAAAATGTCAGCAATGAATATAACATGTAAAGAATATGAAGTGTCCCAGCTTTGCTGCAAAATGAAAAAATGCTAAGAAAAAAACTTTAAATTAAAATATAAATTTAGTTAAAAGGAGTATGAAGAGCGATTTTTTGTGTCAGAAAGGAAGTGCAATAAACACTAAGAATGACAGGAAATTTGAGTAATTTATATCTGTACGAAGTAGCAGATTTACACAAAAACGTAAACGAGCGATTATTCAAAAATGTGTGAAAAAATGAGTGCTATGGCCAGCAAAAAAACAAAAAGGCAGGAGCATACTTATTGCTACACACACGCAAGCATGCTTTCGTATGAAGGAGCAGCCATCCTTATATGTCAAAATGACCAAAATAAATTTTGTTGTTCTGAAAAAATCCTAGAACTCTGAGGATAAGGGCTGCACTTGGCCGACTACCACAGGAAGAAATATTTTACCTCTCGAAACTTCGGGTCGTGCATATCACTGAAATGCTAGAAAGGTTTAAAGTGATGTGATGTGATCCGTTGTAATATGATATGATGTGATGTGACGTGATGAAATGATCCTAGGGTTGATTTTTAATCGCAATCTGTCGGATGATATTATAAGTATTATGAGGTTACAAATGTGCGATTAAAGTATGAATATGTTCTGCGATCATTCACGCATGTTGGCGATAAAGTAAATTATTCAAAAGAACTTTTTATCCATGTTTATAAAATTAGCTAGTCAACTAAGTTCTTGCGCATTCATTCGCTATCTAAAGAATATTGGTAGCACTACAACAGCTATACACCTTTTGAAAAACTTCTATCCAAACCACATATGCGTAAATAAAAATCACACGTGATATTTTTTAGTCTTGAGAGAGTACCAATTCCCAATTGCCTACTCAGGCTAATACTGATTTCGCCTTTATTGTTGAATTTCAGATATACGGAATATTTCACAGTTTCAAATTCACATCAACCAACAATGACGTACCCAGCCGTAGCCCAAAAGCTGTGATTCTTAATTTTATAGCATCAAATAAACTGTCGTACTCGTTCATTAAAAGAATCACCTTTCCTTCTCTCTGAATTCATTTCCTTCTAGCTACGGTTATCAAAATATTTATAGTAATACAATGCGCAATCAGCCCTATTAAAAATTCTATAAAATTGACAGATTCCTAATCAATTTAACTGATTTTTTTTGTTAACACAACTGATCTCACTGATTATTTCAACAGCGATCAGCAGTCAATAAATGAGCAAATTTCAAAGAGAATTTTACGCTTACTGCGCTCTCTACTTTGTACTTATGACGATGGTGCCACTTGTTAAAAAAAAACACCAAAATAAGAAGACCACCAAATCGAAAAAACACACAAAGTGGGAAAACAATAAAAAACTAGTTTTTCAGTTTTCAATACAAAACGAAAAACCCCTTTTTGAAATTACTGTGAAAAAAATTATGAGATACCGGGACACCTATCTATCGGGTACAATTTTGCAACTTCTCCTCCAAGCGAAATGCAAAATTGCGCCCTCTTGTTGCAAAAGTTTTGTTTGAACGAACAGGAGTTTTCCAAAGTTAGTAACATTTTGTTCAAGTTTTAACGAACTTTCACTCACACTAACGGATCTAATAAGATAATAAAAAACATCCTTTTTTAATGTTGATGTTTCCGACAACATAAAAGTTTGAGTTGTTTTGGAATCGTTTCAACTTAAAGTGTTACGAAAATTAAACTTGCCGAATTACATGTAAAGTTACTCCAGTTGTGAATTACCTTTCTGCGATTTGATTCTTTACTTTTCTATAACTTACAAGTTCTCTATTTAAAATGTTATGTCAAACATTTATACTAAAAGTTTTGTTCGAAACAATCAAGTGTGGCAACTACATGCGAGAGAAGAAATTGAGAATGAGCTGATCTGCAACTGAAAGAATTGAGAAACAGATTTGTGACTACTATTTTCATTTCTATTTAGAAAGCGAAGTTCAAAACTATAAATTAAATAAATTATAAAATATAAAATTTGGTGAAAGTGTGTTTAATAAAACCAAATAAATAAAGTGTATAATGTTTAATGTGTACCAGCATATTTGATGTGCGCCGAATTGAAGTTCGGTTAGTAAGTGCCGCCGAGGTGCGATGGTAGCGTGCTCCTCCTACCACACCGAAGATCATGCCCCGGGCAAAGGAACATCAAAATTTTAGAAACAAGTTTTTTCAATTAGAACAAAATTTTTCTAAGCGGAGTCGCCCCTCGGCAGTGTTTGGCAAGCGCTGCGGGTGTATTTCTGCCATGAAAATCTTCCCAGTGAAAAGTTACAACTTTGTTAGCTGACCTAATCATGTGAAAACGATTTCATAGCTTAAGAGGACATTAAACGGAACTGCGAATATTCTCAAGGCCAAAATAATGGCATATCAATTTTAAAAATGGGACGTCAAATAACCAAGTTACAACGAAAAAACCTTTTCGGCTATATTTCGAAGGATCAAAAAAATAAAAAAAAATGTTTTCCGAAACCCTCTCAACATAATTTTTAAATTTAGGGGCGGGCATTAGCAACTTTTTTTTCGACCCAGTCTAGTGTTTATTATTTGTTATAAAATTATTAACGTTGTATTTTATACTTTAAATTTTAAATATTTTGTAATCACATTAGTTTTTGTAAATGAAAAATTTTAGGTATATCAAAATTTAAATTTTGATATAATAAATTTGTATACTTTAAACCTCAAACAAATAATTTTTAAAATATCAATTTAAGTGTTGATATAGATGCGATTAACTCAGCCTTATGCATATGAGTAGATTGCTCGTATTTTTATGGAGAACATTAGATTGAGTGAGACTGGCGCAATCTGACATGAAAAAGTAGCCAACTTGCAACTTTTGTTGCAAGCAAAGCATAAGCATAAGAATTTGACATTTGCTTTGGCTAAGGGTGCTGGCACACTTTGTAAGTGAAATTATTTTTCCCACTAGTTGATAACTTTTCTAACATTTTTCACAGTTAAAAACTGCAATTTAACAGATCAATAGGACACAAATATGTTACATAATATATTTATTGTATAGTGGGAATGTTTATAACAGTGATTCGCAAAATTGTGTAAGTGCATGGCCAAATCGAAATAAACTTCAATTGCCAAGTCCGAAGTTCCTTCATATTTACGAACGCAACAGCTTGCGTGATTGTGGAGATGTTACTGGAATGCATAACATTGTGTTGAACGCATCTATATGAAAAACTTCATTGTGTCTCGGCCATTACACGTATAAACACTAATGCCTACAAGCACATACCCGCTTACCGCATTTCATGTAATTAATCTGAAAACCACACACACGCGTATATCTCAGTATGACGCATATTCTCACCAATATCATAAAATAAAGCTGATTAAAATTATAGACAGATTTCTTTATTCGTTGATAAATGTAAATATTAAAACATCCAGTGTAAAAGAGCACTTCATGCTTTAATAATACGCAGGTAAATAGGGTTTTTCAGTATGATATTGGGAATCTAATAACGAAGAAGAGAATCAACGTACCATGTACGTAAAAGCAGAGCTCATCTACAGAACTTTTGTCTTATTTTCTTTTTTTTGCTAATAATTAAGCAATGAAGAGATACAAACTTACTTAAATTTTCTGAAATCGAAAAGACAGGATTCTCAAATCTACTGAGGTTGTTGTAAATTCGATCGCATCAAGCTTGGAGCCGAAAATTCTTATTTGTGTAATCACCTTAGCTACCTATTACATATATGAAATTCCAATAAATTTAAAAAATTGTTGCATAAAAACAACAGGATTTATCGACACCAAGTCGGATTTTGTAAGTAAATCATAATGTCTGAAAAGGGTAAGAATCTTACGAAAGAGCGTAAGAGAAAAATTAAAAAGTTTGATCTTATTTGCCTTGTGTTCATACAGGCAAGACAAGTAGGCATGTTGTGACTGGTTGTTTCGACTTTGTCATTTTCCATGTATTTGATACGAGGGACCAGATGACTCACCAGATCCACACAGCTAGCACATTCCTCCAAATCACATAGCTAAATAACGGTCTTACATTAAGGAAAATTGAGGGGAGATCAAAGAAAGACCTGTCTGGAGGATTGAACACCGTTTTCACATATAACATATGGGATTAACATCACATTTATTTGACCGTCATTAACGTATTCCACTCCGGTAGAAGTCGTTACACAAAAAGAAATTGGAAGGTGAGAAAGAAACTTCTGGCATGCCTGGAAGTATCAATGCAGAGTTAGCACCTTTCAAAGGGAGAATGGGTGGATTTTTTAGACAGTAAAAGGGAAAATATAATCTATACTGAAAGCTCTAAAGGAACCTTTTCATAAAATCTACAAATCAAGCACTTTATTAGCCTCCTGATTTCTGTAGTGTAATCCAGGCCAAAGTCTGTAGCAGAGTAAGAGTAGCTTTATTACTCCAAAATAGTTAGACTTCATCAAGCAACGTGACAATTTAAATAACAATTGGGTTGAATTAGGGATAAAAGAATGTTATTTTACTTAATTTTTACTAAATCGGAAAAAGTACAGAAGTTTCGAGCCTCGTTCTAATTTACATAACATAAGAACATCTGCCTTTGCTGTATTTCTAGGCACGAAAAGGTAACAAAATATGCAGATACTATGACCAAGGAAAGCTTTAAACCGAACATACACTAGTTAGAGAATTTTGTACCACCAACATTGGGCCATGTCTTAAGGTAAATTGAAGAATGTTAAGGCAATGCAATTGCTATAAACGTGCTGTGACTACTGCTAGATCACATGACTTCTTTGGGCATATCTGTATAGAAATATACTCCATTCTCAAACTTAACAAATCTGCGGTGTCCAACTAGTACTCTAAGCCGCTTATACCTAAGTGTACCACAATCAGGCTGAAAAAGTATTCCTAAGCCTTCTGGACGGATTAAGCAATTAAAACAACAACAACAACCATAGGAGGACGTCAATAAATTAGTTTCATTGGCAAGGACTACGGAAAAAACAAGGCATAGTTTGCGCGCACAATATTTCGATACTTAGGGTAGAGAGAGGGGGATCTTTCGCGCAAGCTTAAGTTTATACAGAACAGCAAGTTCTGAATAGGAGTCCATTAGGAGCCGTCTGGTTGTACGTAAGTCACCCAACCCGGTTCTCGCCAAGTGCATTCACAATGGAAAAAATCTCCGGTTGGAAAAACGCGAGTCTTTCATACACGCTCTCTCAACATAACCTATCATAACATCAATATCCAAAAGTCAGTATTCTACTCCCGATTTGAATTCCTTTGTTTGTTAGCACCGGTACAAGGTATACGAAGCCTTCGAAGTACTGTCAGACTTAAGCTTGTACATTAACAGCCTGATTCTAATGTGGTAACAACTTTCTTCACCACGGCAACTTTCTTCATGTAGTAGCTTTTGTACCCTTTTGGTATTCTGCCCACGAAAGTAGCCGGATAATTGTTTACCCACTAAAATAGGTGGTAACATCGATGTAACCACACAAAAGCTGTTGTTTAGAAAAAGGCAATACTGAAAAATAAAGAATTGTAAGCGCAAATAACTAAACATAATAGTAAAAAGTGTTGCCTCTTGCTATACATATTTGTTTCCATGTACTTTCACAGTATATATTACAATATAGCTATGTAAAAACGTATGCATGTATGTACATATGTATATACACATCGTCCCGTTTATTCGTTAACATCGTATCTACGAGTGATACGTTTTCGGTAAAGCCATGACGGAACCATACACGGTGGCAGCATGGTGACATACCTACAAACATAAATAAAAATTCCATGTATCAAATTAAATAAAAAAAGTTTATATTCAGCTGTCCCATGCTGCCACCTTGTATCGTTCCGCCATGGGTAAAGCGAAGAAAACCAACTTTTAAATTTCACCACAGACATTGGTGACTTTTTCGGTGATGACAGCGTTACCACTTTGGTCAGAATCGCGAATAAAACAACTGGTAACGATTTTCGGTTACATAATGTTCTGGGTACTATTTTACCGGTAACGCTAAGAATCGGGCCGTAAATTGTACTAACATTTTTCTTCTCTTCGGATCACCCCGTATCTTTTACATACATATGTATGTATATATGTGCAAGCCTATACATATGAGGAGATCCTTATCCGACGGCTTTTTTCTTCACAACCAAAGATAACGATGAAATGTAACCGATATCCAATTGGTTCAATGTAATCATGCTTTTGTGCAACCCAAAGTATAGACTTGAAATACCTGCGACAACCGCAAATGAAGCCCTGTGAATGTAAATCAACAGAAGCTGTGCAAAAAGGATGCAGTCGTATTTGAATGCACACTTTTTATGAAAAAAAAAGTTAAGAATGTTTCTGAAGAATTCACCCAATGTGCTTCACTAGAAAACTAATGCCGGCTCATAGATACATCGTTGCGGACTACGCAATTGAGCAGACAAAAAAACTCATATATTTAGGTGTAACAATGAATGCTAAGTTTGATTTTAAAACTTATATTGAATCTTGCGCGAATAGAGCTAAAGAGGCTCTGACCTTCGTTAAACGTTGTTTTAAGGAATTCAATGATCCGTACATAAACCAAAACGCTTTTCAACTCGTTGGTTAGACCAATCTTGAATTAAGCCGCAATAGCATGGAATCCGCGCTATCAAGTTCATAGCGATAATAGTTGGTGTAAAAACTAATTTTTACTTTTCATTTTGAGAGACTTATCATGGGGTCAACAACGGATCTTTCTTCTCATTAGCAGCCGCCTTAAACCTATATAGCTGCTCACATTACAGAGTAACAGAGAGATGCTTGTTGTCTTATTTATGGTAAAACTTACAATAGGATTGGTAAATAGCTCATAATTTTTCAACAAAAATCATCCCCTTTACGCCTTCGAGACATTTTAACCACTTTCCTTAAATACTTGCAGATCTAATTTTGAACTGCATGAACTTCTCGGTTGTATATGTCGGTTTTTCAATAAGCATTACAACAATTTTGATAACTCTGACTCGCTCTCCTTATCTTATTGGAAATCATTTACTTTCTTGGAATCACGTCCATTCCAATCTCCCAAGCAGCAGAGCCTTACTTGCAGTTTTATTGATGTATTCGGCTCCTCTCAATTGCGTCCATTCTGGCAGCATCATAAACAGTACTAAACAATGAAAACAAAAAACCATTATAAGCTAATTATGCGGATGATAAGGTATGAAAAAAAAAACTTAAAATATACGAAACACGAGTCCACCAATCCTCAGTGGACTTCTGCTGACTTGTTATCACTGAAATATGGTCGAATGTTGCTCGGCATCACGTCCATCTCGAAACAATACTAATTTATGTATACATAAAATATTTTTGCTGTAACCCGCATTTTACTAACAAACCAACACTGTACGGAGTCTCGTCCTTATATTCTACTTTGAATTAAACCTACTCTTGAATTAAACTTAATAGAAAATATGTTAAATAAATGTTCATGAATATCCTCTTGACGAGTATTTTTAAACATAATTGTATTTATTTTGTTTTGTTGATTTTCCGATAGGGTGCGCAATTTATGAAAATTTCCAACGATTTTCCGTCATCCCTTGTCTAATTTGTTTGGAGACAAACCGGTTTCGGCATTGTGCCATCATCAGTTTCATTTGAGGAAAATTTGGTTTGAATACCACCCAGTTATTGCGTTGTGCCATCATCAGTGTAATATTACGAAAATTTGGTTTGAAGACAAATCAGTTTTGACGTTATGTCATCATCAGTGTCATCTTACCAAAATTTGGTTTGGGGACAAACCGGTTTCTTTCTACGTTGTGCCATCATCTCTATAATTTGACGAGGGATGACGAAAAATCGTAGGAAATTTTCAGAGAATTTTTTCAAATTTTCCTATTTTTCCAAGCCGTTTTTGGCTCACTCACCAGCTGCATGGAAGTTTTTTCTTAAGTTATCGGAAAATAAAAATAGAAAGAATTAGATTTACGAAATTTGGTAAAAATTGTCACTGCTATTTTTCTGTTCGCTGCTGTATATAAGTGTATTATTTCCTGAATGCTGCGAAACTGTGATTTTCACATGCAATTTATAACTGGAAGTCAAATATCAAAAACACAAAAAATTTAAAAACTAAAACTAATAATTCAAATATTTTTATCTATGGAAAGATATAAATTTGACAGTTGCATAAAATAATAAAGCTTTTTTATACCTGCATACATAAAAATTTTGTGGGAAACTTTCATTCTGTACGGTGTACACTTCCTGTTATCATGCGAATACTGCAGCAGGGTAAAGTCCTGCTTATTATACCCAGCTGTACTTGTACACAGGGTATTCTAACTTTGATTGGATAACGGTTTGTTGTACAGGTATAAAGGGATCGATATAGATATAGACTTCCATATATAAAAATCATCAGTATCGAAAAAAAAATTTGAGTGAGCCATGTCCGTACGGCCGTCGGTCCGTCCGTCTGCCCGTTAACACGATAACTTGAGTAAATATTGAGATATCTTCACCGACTTTGGTGCACGAGCTTATCTGTACGCAGAATAGATTGGTGTGGAAAATGAGCAAAATCGGATGATAACCACGCCCACTTTTTGTATATATACCATTTTGGAAAACACAAACAACCTGATTATTTAGTAAATAATACACCTAGAATGTTGAAATTTGACTTGTGGACTGATATTGAGACTCTTGATAACAATTTGAAAACATGTTTTTAAACGGGCATGGCACCGCCCACTTGTGATAAAATCAATTTTACAAATATTATTAATCATAAATCAAAAATCGTTAAACATATCGTAACAAAATTTGGCAGAGAGGTTGCCTTTACTATAAGGAAAGGAAAGGAAAAGGAAGAAAAATTAACGAAATCGGTTAAGGACCACGCCCACTTTTATATACAAGATTTTTAAAAGGGTCGTGGACGAAAAAAATAAGCTATATCTTTGGAAAAAGAGCTTTATATCAATGGTATTTCATTCCCCAAGTGGATTAGTGGGGATGATTGCAGAATTGATTGAAGTTTTCATGAGAAAAAAAAATGGCGAAATTCGAAAAATCTCGAAAAACTGAAAAATTAAAAAAAAAAATTTTAAAATTTTTTTGTATTTTTCCCGAAAAGTACATTTAAAAACAAATTTAAAAAAAAAAAGATCCCAAGCGGTCAATTTTTGAAAAAGTTATAGCATTTTGAAAACAAAAACGGTGTTTTTTTAAAAATTCATAACTTTTTTTGAGTTGGATTAAAAAATTTTAAAAAATTCTGAAAAACGTCTTTCGAAAGCTAGAATAAGAAGAAAAACTTTCAGCCAATTCTAAAGGGGTCGGGTTCAAAATTGGTCGAAATGGGATGGAATACCCCATATGTATTCTTGCGCAGCCTTGTACCACTATCAAGCACGCAAAACAAACAACAACAGCATTTCAAGTGTACAGCTGGGTATTTAATGTTCGGTTTCACCCGAACTTCGACTTCCTTACTTCTTTTTCTATTGTATTTAAATTTAAATTTTATGCATGCCATATTTTATATTCGGACAGGAGTTGTGATTATATGAAAATAATTTTGAATGCAATAATAAATATGAATTTTGTTCATACATACATACCTTATCTATGTATATATGCATAAAAAGAGAAAAATAAATATTTTGCAATTTGGTTAATTAATGCTTAACTATCACATTATTTTAAATTAGTATTAAAATCACAGATTCGCTATAGTAAGTGCAATATGTGTGATAAAGTGCAAAACATTTTTGAATCATGAATTATTTGTACGTTTTGTGTAGCTGTAATATGAATTTCTCAATGTGGTTGCTATGATTACGTGCGATACATCTACATATATAGCCATACATACCTATACAAACGTACAATATATTTTGAATACAATGTTATCTATTTTAATTTCAATTTTCAATGCAAATAGCAGCTGATGCAAACAAAGTTGTGAGCGTTCAATAATAATACGTCAGCAGAAATTATTGTAGGACATAATGTACGTGTATGTATGTACGTGTGTGGGGCATAGATCCTTAACAACAAGTGCGGATGTCCTTGAATTAAATCAATACCTTATATACATACACGCAAATTGTCCACTAAACAAGGTTGGTCTCCATAATAAATAAATAAATCACAAAGGGCTGCCTTTAGATGTCAAGCTTGGGATGAGAGGATTTCGGAAATTAAAAAAAAAGATCCTTTCAAATACACCCAAAATTGTTTTTTTATTGTCAACTAGCAGACCGGGCTGACGTTATTCTGTCCTAAATTTGGTCTATCTGCATAACTTTTAAGAAGCTTTTACCTCTTACTCTCCCCCTTTTCCTAATCCTTTTATTCACTCCTCCCTCTGCCTTTCTATACAGAATTCCCTCTCCATATTTTCCCTCATTTCTTTTTCAGACCATCAATTTCTATCTCTCTATCTCGGTCTAACTCTACCTCTTTCTCAGTCTCTCTCTCCTTCCTTTTTGCACTTCTCACTAGTTCTTATTCTTCTCCATCTCTTATTCCCAGCCCAGTTCCAGTTTCTGTTACAATCTCAGCCCAAGTGCAAGTCCCAGTCCAAGCCCAGTCCCAGTTTCAGTTCCAGTCAAAATCTTAGTCCCGCTCCCAGTCCCATTCCCAGTCCCCGCCCTGGTCCGAGTCCAAGTCCCAGTCCCAGTTCGAGTTCTAGTCCCGGTCCCACTCCCAGTCGGTCCCTGGTCCACTTCCCGGAAAAAAAGTTTCGCAGAAGCTAATCTAGCAAAGGATTTGTTCGAATAGATCGGTCCCTGGTCTGGAAAGAATCTGTAAGAATCATCCTCGTTTTTCAGGGAACATTATGAAAAAAGAATTAACAAAAACAGTTCAAACGCTCTCGAGTTCACACTTAGCAACACATTCAGCGACTCATTTTCATTTTACAGATTGGTTATTTGAAAACCAATATTTAAAGTTTATATATTTATGTCTCGGTCTAGGGAAGTTCTTTATGATTCGAGCAGGATACATTAAGGCGCTTCAGCACATTTGGTAGCAGAGATGGAATTTAACGGTTAACTAGAAAAGGAAATTCGACTCATCACGGAAAAGCGCCGACTTCCGACGATAAAGTATTGCTTTTTCAGTGAGATAGGTTTATGTTTGAGTGTTTTTTACCTATAACTGAGATAACATAACGTGATTTATTTCAAAAGATTTTGAAACTGTTTTCTGTTTTTTTTTCTCTCCTAAACTTAAAATTTTCGAAAAAGTATCTATTTGTGTGGACAAAATACCGATTTCTTATCGAAAATTCATCGATTTGCTATCGAAAATATATCGATTTGATACTAAAAAAATTATCTTAAAGTTATCGATTTGTTATCGAAAATGTATAGTTTTTCGATATCGATAACACGCCGAGAACAAATTACTAATGGGTACTTGGATAATAAATCGATTAACAGACGACAAGTTTTTGATAGTAAATGCGTTACCTTCCGTTAAAGAAAAACCGATAACTCTTCGATAAAAAAAATTCTATAGCTCATCTATGATATACATTCATAATTTGTAACTGATCAAATTACTGTATAAATAAATAAATAAATAAATAAAAACTTACACTCAGATATTACATATTGCATACATAGGTAAGGACCTCAAAGAAAAAGGATAACGGTAATGAGTATCTTAAGGCGGTAATCGGAGCATATTTTCTATCGAGAGCTGGTACAGAGGAACCAATAGGCAGTGCTCACATTCCGATCATGAGTAGTGTATTAGCAAAATCGAGTGCACTGCAAACCCTTCAGTTTTATAACAACACATGCATAGCAAATGCTACATACAATTCACCGACCGGGCAAATGTTATTAGAACATTATGTATTTCTCGGGACGCTGTCATCGAGCAAGCAGAATATTTCTGCAATGCGGTTCGCTTAGCTAACATACCGGCAACTTAATGGCTAATAAATTGTTGGCAGAGTTATCTCGGCGTCTACAAACAAGATTATTCATTTATAAACTTAACCTAACAAAAAATCGTTGTTGCCTGTTAATTTTGCGAGATTTTGAGTACGAAACTTACATAGCTCAATACCACAACACTAATTTGTTGTTTATATAATTTTTATGATGCATCCTTTTTTATGGACTTTTATTATGACTAACTCTTCTAAAACGGCGGCCACGGTGGTGTGATGGTAGCGTGCTCCGCCTGCCACACCGTATGCCCTGGGTTCGCACCCCGGGTAAAGCAACATCAAAATTTTAGAAATAAGGTTTTTCAATTAGAAGAAAATTTTTCTAAGCGGGGTCGCCCCTCGGTTTTTGGCAAGCGCTCCGGGTGTATTTCTGCCATGAAAAGCTCTCAGTGAAAACTCATCTGCGTTGCAGATGCCGTTCGGAGTCGGCATAAAACATGTAGGTCCAGTCCGGCCAATTTGTAGGGAAAATCAAGAGGAGCACGACGCAAATTGGAATTGAAGCTCGGCCTTAGATCTCTTCGGAGGTTATCGCGCTTTACATTTATTTATTTAACTCTTCTAAAGCGTATCAAGCGCACTAGGGTCCATTACTCATACTTAGCATAGACTTGACTTGAATGAATATTGCATGTTACTGATTACTCAAAACTTAGCAACACTTAACTTGACTTAGAAGTCTGTTGAATTTTGATTTTCTATGTAAGTTCTAAGTGACGTTTACATTTTGAGATGCCATTTTTATGTTTCCATTTCATTTTGACATTTTGTCATACAAATTGACAATTATTTTTATTTTATTTATTGGTTTTTATACTCATAAATTAATTGTAGTACTCGAAATTAATTTTGTTTAAAATCCACCACTTTTTGTAGCAAATATTTTACAATAAAATGACAGCTTATTATGATGCCAGATTGCATGGGCTAAGTGGAGTATAATCGTGGCTAATTTGCCAAGTTTCGCCAAGTCAAGTCAAGTCTATGCTAAGTATCAGTAATGGGCCCTACTATCTCTGCTTCTGAGTCACTTTTTTACCTATTGTTATCAACTCACGTACACATTTCATTGAGTCACTGTTAAGTACGATAGATGGCGTAATTCGAATATATGCAAATGTATAAACTTGAAAAAGGGAAAAATAACTCACTTTCATATGAGCATCATGTGACAGAATTGCAATCAAATAAAAATTTGTGCAAATATTAACAACAGGAACAACATAGCAACGACTGCAACTAACGTTACTTAGCAGACGAATGTATGCAGTTATATAATTAATATATGAACTATGAAGTAAAGGCAGCGGCGTCAGTGATGGCGTCAATATGAAACGTACATTTTGCTCTTGGCAATTATATAACACATATTTTCACAAGTGTTGCCAATGCGCCTGGAAACATGTTGCTTGCTGTGCTCGGTTGGTATACGGCATGATGTTGTTTCTACTGCTGCTGGTGGTGGCTGTAGTTGTGACAAGTTTGTGTCGATTAGCATAAATTTGCAATTTTTACGACTAAAAGACGCGTACAAATAGAAAATAGACGTATGCAAGTACAAACAAACAAACATACATATTCACACACGAAAACACACACACACTTGTATGGAAGTGAATGCTCAAATATATGTGCAACATTAAAGGGTGCCACATGTGGCAAATAAATGGCCATCTTTTGCAGAGCTAAAAGTTATTACATGGAAATGGTAATGAAATACGCAGTTTCTATAAATTTTATTAAAAGGCATTTTCGTGGCATTTTTTATTTCCGTTTTATTTTCTCTGTAACTTACTAAGAGCCTCTGTATACTACAAACTAAACTAATTTAATAATATGAGATTCCCGCAAGAGGTACTATTATGAGGTAGGTATATGCTAATATATTTAGGAAAATCCAAATAGTATAGAAAGACCAGAGCAGTGCACACTTGCCTTTAGCGTTCATGCTCACCGAGTGGGAATGATATGGGTATCGATTGCTCTCCTCACCAATTTAGCTTTCTCTACTATTGCCTTTGATATCTTTGTGTCTTGTTACACTTACGGAGCTGATACCGAAGTCCTATGTCCACTCTTGGAGACACAAGTGGGTCTCAAGGATCGGTATTGTATTGTCGACAAATGTATTGAAATTAATCAACCAAGGGCCGCGACTATGCGGCACAGCCTCCGCAACCCAATTTTCAACCTCACCTATGCGAGGGAATCCTGTCACAAATATGAATGTATCATATACATATTTAGCAGGCGAGGCTCTGGCGACCTCAAGTTCTTCATGGATGGGGGACTGGATGGCCTAGAAGGTTCAATGTGGTCACAATGAATCGTTAGATGGTCGCGTGTAGAATCTTAATTGTGCTTGTTGCCGGAGCGTACCGGATCTATATCAGGCAAAGAATCAGTAACAACAACTGCGTCGTTTTGGCGTTGGCGTCACTACAAAATAACGCACGTTGAAAGTTTGCCTACCACAATGAACGCAAAACTAAATAATTTTTTTAGTTCTGTAATCAAACCATGAGAACATAGAAATAAAAATACTTGTGTTCAAAATCATCTATTGACGCAACATTAGCGCCAAAACGACGCAAATACCGAATGTCTTTGTGCGATAGAACTGCACTAATTGGGAAACAGTGCGATGCGCCGCTATGTAATGAGCCTGGAGATTAGTACACAAGTCGTCCTAAAACTAATTTTGTTACAACGCGAGCTACTATATACAAGTACATACTCAAGTACCTTGCTAAAGTATATATTATTTTTTGTAAGACGATTAGCTTATACAAGTACTTACATGGGTATTGAGCACGTGGACATAATATCAAGATATCGAAATTAGTACCTACAGGTATTAAGTGAAAGAAGGTATTGAAACAACACTAACTCTATGTATCCAAATTATAGTTCGTACAATCTGCAAAGATCCGATCGCGACTACTTTCAATTTATTAAGCCACTAACACCGTTTAAAAAGAGCTTGAACATAATAAAGTATAAAATAGCTCTATGAAATAGTACATTAGTAGTAGTCCTAAAAATACACAAAAAACACTAATTTACGGTATTTAGTATATTATATTTTCATGTAAATACGAGAAGTTCGTTTTTAGAGGGTTACGCTCAGCATTGCATACATATCCGGACCAATTTCACGTAGCCGATATCACCATCTTAAATATATGTCATTGATTTTTGAGAAACTTTCACTTAAGGCCGTGTATCTCTCTGAGTCCTAAGAGTTGTTTAACAGAGAAGTTAGAGAAAACCCCCAGGGTGCATTCATTAACCAGAGAATAGAGGTGGACGGTTGGCGCAAGGGTGCTCAAATGGCGGACGAGGTGATACATGTGTACACAGATGGTTCAAAAGTAGTGGAAGGAGTAGGGTCTGCGGTATGCTGTGTTGATCCGGACATACACAGATCCTACAGGCTGCCGGATTACTGAAGCGTTCTCCAATCGGAAATATTAGCCGTAACCAAAGCCGTAGAAACCCTGGAACAAAGTAACCCAAGCTGCAGTCGTGTTAACTTTTGTATCGACAGTCAAGCAGCAATTAAGGCAATAATCTCGCATAACACATCATCTAAGTGCATGTTAGAGTGTAAGCAGTCCCAGGAGAGAATCGGGACAGGGAGAAGGATATATCTATATTGGGTCCCAGGGCATATGGGAATAGATGGGAATGAAAAAGCGGATGAACTAGCTAAAAAGGGCGCATCCCTTGAAGTTTGCTCCGTATACGTCCCAATTAGACTGGGCGAAATTAAGCGAAGGCGAGAGGTGCACATGATCGACCAAGCAGGAAAGGCGTGGGTTCAAGCGCGGGACTGTAAAGTGTCGAAGATTATGTGCAGGTCTTAAAACCTTAGACTAACAAAGTTGCTTCTATCATTAAAAAGAGAGGACTGTACACTCATGATGGGTATTCTGACTGGACACTGCCTTCTGGCGTCACATGCCTTTAAATAAGGCGTGGTCAGTGATAGCAGATGTAGGAGCTGCGGGCTGGGGGAGCAAAGGATCGAGCAAGTTCTGTGCTCTTGGCCTGCGCTTGCCAGGTTAAGACTCCTGCTATTAGGAGTGATACAGCTCTCAGTTCTAGAAGCAGGAAGTGGCTTAAATCCTAGGAAGCTTCTAGTATTTGCCAAGAGGACGGAGTTATTTTATAACATAGGTCCTGGTTTTGGATAGGGTTTTTCAGTTTGATCGTTAAAACAAACTTCTTGTAACACTACGGACTTATCCAGTCTATGTGAGGTCCTCATGGACCGGCCAGTTTTACCTAACCTAACCCTTCATTAACCAGTCTATGCATCATACTTTTACCTAGCTCTGTTTTAGTCCTTCTGAGGTTTATTAATTAACTTCACTAAGGACGTGTCCTATTAAACAATGGGAAATTTGATAATTCCTCGATTTACGTTTATTGGTTCGTTTCACTGATTTGTGAAATAAAATAAAAGCAAGTTTGGGGAAGAACAGGTTTTCTGTATTAATCATTGCCAATGTTAGTATATATTTACCCTTCAGTTTAATTCATTTTCGTGTGCTGCTTACATAGCCCGCTAGATCAGTTGTTTCTCACCTAGTTGCTTCTATTCCTCTCGGGATTATTCGCGTATCATATTAAAGAATACTTCTTTAATGTATTTAGATCTCTTCTTAAGTATCACATGCACATGTGTGTATATCTATATTTTGTTCTCTTGTGCAACCTTTTTCGTTGCTGTTTTGACAGCATTAGCTGTGTACCGAATGTACTTTTGCAATGAAAAGCTTATCAGCAAAAATTTGTCTGTCTTGCTGACACCGACATGTAGAATCTATCTATCAATTTGAATGAACATTTTTTTAAGGATCGAAGCAAATTTAAGGAGAAAAGCCGTCTTCTCTTCTTGTAGTTATAAAGGCATTCCCCAAAGGCTTTGGGAAGTATTATCTGTTAAAACAGGCATACCTACTGCAGAAATATTCTAAGTTTTTTAACCCCCATGGGAAGGAGATTGGCCTGAATATCCCCGGAGTTTTATAGCGCTAAGTTATTATTACTCATATTAATATTACCTCTACTATTATGTTTAAGTTTAGCCGCCATACCGCCGACTTAGCCTGATATTTAAGGAATAGGTAAGCTTTACACTAGTAGTTTTATTTTCTTTCATCTTTTTATGTGTTTGGAATGCCACCACAAAACCACCCACGGCGCGCACATTTGTGGCTTTTATTGGAATACATGGCGCGACACACAGCATTGCATCATAGGAAATTTGTATGCAATGTTAAATACACAAGTTTAAAGAGATGACACAAGCATAAATTCCTGGGTGTTTTCCCTTTACTGCTGTGTTCTTTATTTTTTGCCCTATAAATTTCATACTTTTATTTTTCAAAAAAAAAAAAAAAATTAATTAATAAAATAACAAAAATAAAAAATTGTACGCAACTAAGTAATTAGTTGTTAATATTTAATGAAGTTCAACACTGTTGTTGTTGTTTATAAAGGCCATAATAGCGCAACAGGATATCAATTAAAATTTATCCACACCGTCAACCGCTATGTTATTATTAACTTAATTACGATTATTGTGGTCACTTGTGCGTAGTGGATGTGGGAGTGTACGTGTGTGTGTGTATGTGTGTGGGTGCATGGGTTGGAGCAGTGATAGCCAATATAAAAGCGTTTTAAAATTTTATGCTCGCCTTAGATATTTGCGAGTAATTGAAGTGCTGTTCACTCAACTGTATGGATTTACTGTTGACGCGTCGCTTACGCACGTCTAGACGCATGTAGCTTGAGGTCGCACAACAATACAGCTAGTGGCGCAGTTAAGAGAAGTACCACATATCGGGATATTTTACGAAGAAAAGCAGTTACAAAAAAAAAAAAAAAAAAAAAAAAAAAAAATTGTATGTGTTAACATACATATAGCCCGGCTATAACTTGAGGATAACAATTAGTTTTTGATAATAAGCCGATAATAGGTAGGTTGTAATAGCTGCCCCCAGCAAAGGCCATGGGACACACTTACGACTGCTGGACCATTGTGATACCACTGAGAGTACAATTTGTTTTTTCTAACGTAGCGCAGGATGCTTTCAATTTGGGCGAAATCAACGTCCTCTAAACAGCCAAAAAGTGCTTGATCAGATATTCCATGCGTGTTTTTGCTTCAGCCGGGCATCTGCATATCAAATTTCCAATTTTTTTATCTACTCCTCGCCTCTACGGCTGCGACGGAAGTCATTCGTTGAGACAACAATGCGTTCGTCTGTACTCCGATGAGAGAGTGTCTCGTTAATATCACGATCAATGTTCTTAAGGAGAGACGATTGATATACGATGTATATTCTGCAAACATATATCTTCTGAACGCACTTTTAACAATGTCTATCCGCAAGCCGTTAACTCCACAAACAGGCGTCGGACCTTTATGCCAGGAATTTCCCGGTGAATCCAGTACTCAAAGAACAGTCCCCAAAACTTGCGGAAGAGGAACGCATACTCCCCAGGGAAACGCGAGTCACTCTAGCTCAACTTCGTTCTGGATACTGTAACAGGTTAAACACTTACCTCTCCAGAATCAACCCCGACATACAAAATGTATGCCCGCTTGCAATGTGTCCGCACATGACACCAACCATCTCTTTAATTGTAAAGTGGAACCAACGCCTCTAACACCCCTTTAATTATGGTCCACCCTTGTTGAAATAGCAAGTTTCCTCGGACTCCCGTTAGAGGATATTGATGATAATTTGTGATCGGGCGCAGCTGTTAGGTGGGGCGAAGCACTGCTACAACAACACCAACAACACTGTTAAATGCTCCCTCTATGTCGAGCAAGATGTTGACAATTTTATGTTTGCTGATGGAGCTTCACGAGTACTTGTCCCTCAAGCCTTCTTTTTTAATCAAATTTGGATTGGATGAATTTTGCTTAAATGGAATCAATGTCCAATTTCCAAATTCAGCTCTATTTGTTTGTCCGCAACTGTACACAGTACCACTTTGAATTTAAATTTTTGCAAAATAAGTGTGAAGAAAAACCAATAGAATTTATGCACTATTTACATATGTTATGTGCCGACTAGCGTGTTTTACTTATTTTCAGTTACATTTACATACATACGTACAAACACATTAACTACCTCACATTGCTTGCGTACTTAAGAAGCCATATAAAATGTAATAGCTTGTAATTATCGTATATTTCGTTTACTTATTGCCGCACCATAACTGTAATGTATACCATGTTGTTATATTTACATATACATACACATTTGCATATCAAATTCACGTGTTACATTCAAATGTATGTCTATATGATGGCTTTTATGCGACATTCAAAGTGTCTAGGGTGATTGTCAAGTCTGGGTGTTATTTGTAACACCCCACTGTGAGTGTTTTTTTTATTTCATTGCGTTCTCCTCAACTTGTTGTGAAAAGCAAACTACAGATACAAGTTGAGACTTAGAAGTTTCTGTAGCAAACAAAGTGTAAAATCCATTAAATAAGTTTGCACCTTATAGCCAATTGTGCGTTAATATGTACGCCGTGCGCTTAATTGGTTGCGGCTTGAACTCCGTGCTTTGGTATTTAGAAATACATACTTTTAGTCATAATTTTATGCGCAATATCATAATTTGTTGTGAATCCTTACATGGCGGTCAGTGAAGTACGGTAACACCATCTATTGCAACAGATTTCTGTTGTGTTTGTTCTAGGCGCACCTAGAGAGATAACTGCTTAAGCTAAAGCCCGTGAAATGATTGCAGCTCCTGAAAAACTTTTATTGCTGATCAGATACATTTTCCAAGGAGAAAGAGATTAATGTTTCTGGACTGTTTTGCGGTTGAGGGGTTTTTGAACTGGGCGATGCTAAATTTTAGGATATGCGACTTTACTGCCAGCTTATCACCGTCAACGATCGCAGACGTTTCACTCCTTACAAAACTTCTTCTTTCTCATACCGGTTGCACTATCGAGGGTTTCCCGCGGCAAATATATTACTAGGGTCAAATGCGGCCCCTAAGTGCTTGACAATTCTACGTGCTGCTAGGTAGTGTGAGAGGGCCATTCGCCATTCTTCTTTTTTGTTCGGACTTGCTTCCTCCGAAAGTATTGACTTTCATACACATACATTAGCTCTCCAATTCTGACTCATCGTGTGCACTTCCATCTTCCCGAAAGCATTGACTTTCCATTATATTCGCTCTCAATATCCAACACGTCGTATACACTTTTATATTCCCTGGCTTGTGATCATTTGCTGCTGAGTGATTTCTATTGGTCACCCGACCACCTGCTCAACTAGGCGTGGTCAACGGTCCAATATTAAATCTAAGCGAACAGCTTCCTATGGTAAAGGAGGTCTGGTGTGGTAAAAGCGACGTTCAAATTTAGTAGAAAATACTCATTGGCAGCGTCGTCATACTACCCAATGTAACGTGATTTGGCTTGGTAACTGTACTTAAAACGCTTATCACAATCGCCATCATCGGTAATCTTTTGAACTTGATCTTTTATATATTGGATATGATTTTATGTGCGGATAGTGCGAATTAAAAAAGGGTTCAGATTTTCAGAGTGACTACCACTTTCTCTGCCCTTATCTACGCTAGTTTTGGCTTGTCTGCGGGCAGCCTTCAGTTCCACTATACCGTCCAGTGCTACTCGTTTGATGCTAGGCATCTATTTCGAAACCGCTCGCTGTTCTACCGTAGACTAACTAGAATTACAGAGAAGAAAAACCAGGGAAAGAGAAAGAAGAGAGATAGAATTAGAAAAAGATAGAGAGATAATGATATATAGATCGGGAGAGAGAGAACGAGGGAGCTAAAGAGAAAAAAATGGACGGAAAATACGGAGAGGGAGAAAGATACGCAAAAAGAGGAGTCAGTAAAAGGATAGAGAGGAGAGGGCGAGAAAGAGGTAAAACCTTCTCAAAATTTATGCAGATAGACCAAAGTTATGGCAGAACAATGTTTGCGAGGGCTGTTTATAAAATTGTAAATATCTGTAATCAAAATGAATTAAAATTTCATACTAAAAAATTATATCCAAATAAAAAGAATTTTACAGTAGAAGAAAGAGAGCACAAAGCAAGTCGTCGAGCACAAAGAACTCGGTCCCCGTCCGCTTTCCTCATCGTCCATCACCACCTCTTCTCCAATATACGAGTTTCACCAACAAAAATATTTGTAAGTTAACAGCGACTTAGAAAATTCATCGAAGGTTTTATCTAAAATTATAGAAAAATATTTTTCTAAAATTATAGAAAAAAAGAATTTGAATTTGAATTATTTATATTAGAGAATAAGTGCAAAATTTGCAGACAGCGTTACGTTACTAGGACATGCTTCTGAATAGCTTCATCCGCTATCTTTTCGGGTATTGAGTTTCAAGCTCGAGCTCAACTGCATTCATGGTGGTGTTAAGGAAGATGCTTATATCTAATTTAATTAACGGTTGTGCCGCATGTGCTGCGGCACCGCAAAGCCAAATTTCCTAATCCTACCATAAAATGATCTACACGGCTATTTGTGATAAAGCTTGTCATTTGAGTAATAACAACGCTCTTACCAGCCATAAATCTTTTTTTTTTTTTTTGCTAAAACTTACAACTGCTTGTATAATACTTCCTTTTAATTAATTTCATCAATCTCCTGTATTGACATCAATTTCCGCCTATCAGCAAAGATCTTCACTACTTCGAGCACTAAACTGCACCGTCAACTATTGTTGTTGTACGAACAACCATGACATTATACTTCAATTCATTTATTCCCTACAACTAAGCTCAAAGTTCCAACAAATTGTGTTTAAGTCAAAAGGTGCTAACTAAATTCAAAATTACAAAAATACACAACAATTTGTTGTTAGATATTTCTATACATAATTCATTTTATTCAACCCTTTGGAATACGTAGCATTACTTTGTATCGCTCTCTTTCTCAACATCCTTCAATTTCTATTTTCGTCTAAAATTTTAGTTTTCTTATTGGTCCTTTTTTCATGTAACTGACTCAAGCTGTCTCAGTCAGTCTTCTGGCACAGGGGCGCATTAATGCAGACGTCATTGTTGACATTAGTAGTTGTCATTCATCTGTTTCTCATTTCATTTTTTTTTTTTCTTTTTTAAGGCCTTACTATGGCTTTTTATTGGCAAATAATGTTGTTGCTGCTCTTTTATATTAAAGCACTTAACCTTTTCTTCTGTTTGCTGTCATCTGTTGTTTTCTTTGTTAATTTTTTTTTCCTCTTTTTTGATAGTCGCGTTTTAACATACAATACATTAATTCTAATTTTTCAACAACTTTTGTTTTCATTGCAGCTGTCATTCTAAATGTCTATGTATTGCAACAAGAGACATCACTAATGTCGGTCTCCTCATAATAAGTTGTATATATTGAATGATGGATGAATTGTTAAATTGCTGTTTGTTAAATGGGTTTTTTTATATTCGGATTCCGTTTCTTTTTATACCTTTCATGAAAATGAAATGGTATATTAAGTTTGTCACGAATTTCTAAATTGTTAGCATATATCTCCCATACAACCGATTTTTCACAAAAGAGGTTTTTTTGTAATATCTTCCTTTATTTATCAGTAAGAAGCTTCAAGTGTCACCACATGCTTGTGTATAATAGACATATTATTGTCTTAAAAAATTTTATAGATCGGTGGTATATATAGGATATATGTGGGATACACAACCGATTGTTCAGATAAGAATTTTTTTCATAATTTCTACACCACTTTAACAGATATGAGCCTAAAATTTCAATAAACGGTTATGTATGTATATAGTATTTATTGTTGTCTGGACAAATCGTAGGAATCGGTCATATATATATATATTATGTACGTCATACAAACCGACTGTTTGGATAACGATATTTTCATCATTTCTGCCCCACTTTAATAGCTCTTAGCTTTAAATCTCATCAAATACTTTTTTACACGTCGTATATTGTTCATATAAGTGACTCATGGATATAACTATCTCATGCAGACCAGAAGAAATTTGAATTTGTATCCTCACACAAAGTACCTACCTATTTTTATACAATTCATTCATGAAAATTAAATGATATATAAACTTCGTCACGAATCTCAAAATTGTAATTCATTAAAAGAAAAGAGATAGACCCATTATTAAGTATATCGAAATTATCAGAATGAAGAGCTGAGTTGATTTAGCCATGTCCGTCTGTCCGCCTGTCCGTCTGTCTGTTTTTATGCAAACTAGTCCCTCAATTTTTGAGATATCTTGATTTGGTGAGCGAGTATATTTAGGTGTCCGATTAGACATTTCTCGGAACCGACCGGATCGGACCACTATAGCATAACCGATTTTTCAGAAAAGAGGATTTTTATCATATCTTCCTCAATTTATCAGGTTGAAGTTTCAAACTTCACCATATGCTTTCGTATATTGCACATATCAGGTGTATTTTTTTTCAAGCGAGCTTGAAGAAAACGCTTCAACTAGGTAAACAGTTTCATTATACCAAAACCATACAGATGGTGGAGGTTTATCAGCTAATTGTTACTTTTTTTCGCTGCTATGACATTTCTACTTCTAGCGCAGTATGTTTTTGACACTCAACCAGAGAATTACAAAAACAAAATACATGAAATGCATGTGTTTGTTTGTATGTATGTCACCCTGCCGCCACGCTCCTATTTTGTTATTTTTCTTTATCTGCACATTCGTATGTTCATTTCATTCGCTCGTTCACAATAGTGCCCTATTTTTGAATATGCAACACTATACAACACTATCAATCAGGTCGACAATTACCTAAGCGGTTTCAACTGAAAGCGCTTAGCCAACTCAACTCGATTACATTTTATTGTTGCTTTCCATGCAATTCGGTAAGCTAGCTAGTGTTTTAATTGTACTAGTTAGCAACGAAATACAGCTATTATTGTCTGAAAAAAAGATGAGATCGGTCATATATATAGCATGTATCCCCCACAACCGATTGTTCAGATAAGAAGCTTTTCGGGATAACTGCCCCATTTTAACAGCTTCAAGCTTCAAATTTCACCGAATGCTTTCGTATATAGCATTATTATTATTATTTATTATTTTTTTATTTTATATTTATCTTAAAAATCGCTAAGGTATGTACAACTCTTATACAGGCGATTATTTGAAAATTACCAATGGAATACGATTTTTGTTCAGCTCCATTCATGAGAGGTATGAAGTCTTCGGCACAGCCGAAAACAGTTCCGTCCTTACTTGTTTATGTGTTGGTTAGCCATAAGGAATGTGGCAGTTTTAATGACGTTTACTCTTTTTATATGTCTATTTACTTTTTTGTTTTGTTATTTTAATTTTATAGCTACAATGTTCAATGTATCCAAGTTAAGTAGACAATTTGACCTTTTGGGCTTGAATAGTGAACATGTATTCACGTATGCACATCGCAATGTTCTAGGTTCACCACGAACGGTAAAAAATGCGCACTTAGCGGGTGGGTGTGGCATAGAGAATTTGAAGAAGAGTACTTAGAAAATACGAAAGGTCGAAAAATTTGACGTTAAAATTGATCTACCCTAATGTTCACATATGTTACTATTCATTTGTTGTACTATTTTATTTGTCCATTGTTATTTCCCTACCGAGTTGTATCAAAATTATTGTTGACGTAGATGACGGTAATTTGGGTAAAATAATAGAAGTATGCAAAAGGCTTTTGTATAATTCAAAAACATGAATGTTAGTATTTTTGCAAGCATTTTAATTCCCTATTTGCTCTAACTTAATTGAAGTTGAAAAAAATGGAAAATATACGAAATTGATAACAAAATACTTACATATGTATATAGATTTATGTGAGTGTTATGGCAACCAATCTGCCGACGTAATACCTGCCGATATTACAGGGGACTTTAGCAGTTGAACGGTTTTGCACGTTCCCCGCATAGTTGGAGGCTTCCGCTGAAAAATGCTGGGGGCATCCTAGAATGACATGATAAAAAATATTAACTAGTAACAGTATCATTTTGTAACAGTTAGTCCAGCACGTATAGAACTAAATGCAAATTTATAATTAATGAAATTTTTGGTTAATTTCATAACAAATTTTGGCTCTCTGCAACAACGAAATGATATAATTGCACAAAAAATTATACATAAAATAATTTGAAGTTTAATACTTGAAATAAGTAAACTTCGCCATGGCGCACATTAAATCGATAAATAGCAAAGATAACGAATAAGTTACAGATTTTTTAGCGACGAGTTATGGGGTTTTTATCAAAAATTTATCGAAATGGTATCATAAAGTTGTCGATTTGATATCGAAAGTTTATCGAAAAGTTATAGATTTCTTATCGGAATGTTACCAAATTGTCGTCGGTTTGTTGTCGATGGCTCTTCGGCTTATTGCATCGTGCTTCTTCTTAGCTCAACCTACAAATTAACGGGACAGCACCTACATATTTATGCTGACGAGTGACGGCTGCAAGCTAGATGAATTGCGTCGAGAAGTTCTTTATGAAAGAAATCACCAATCGACCCCGCTAAGAAATCGTTTTGCCCAGCACTTTAACCCTCGACCTTTGGTGTGGAAGGTGCAGCATGCTACCACCATACCACGGCGGCCGCCCTATAAAAATACATTTCTATTTATCCATTAATTACGCATCCATGTTGTACGCTGAGCTGGAGGCCCTTCCCCTAAAACCCGTTTCCAATGAAAAAATTATCAACCATGAGAAATATATTTATTTAAAATTATTATTGGCATTTAATATTTAAATTTATTAAACCATTTGATGAGCTCCAGACCTTATCTACTGTGTTTATTTGGATAAGGCCTCGAGCTTATAAAATAGTTTAGTAAATCATGAGAAATATATATATATATATATATATATATATATATATATATATATATATATATATATATATATATATATATATAAATAGCAGAAACCATAGGGTACGATGAATGAGATCGCTCCGCCTCGGGAAAGAAGAATGGAACAGGATCATGAGGCAAGGGGAGGGAAGACGCATACTTAGAAGATAAAAGGTTATGGCGAAGGTGTTAATATACAGACTGAGAGGAATAGTGCCAGAAAACTCTTTGGGTTAATATCGGTTTCAGGACCGGACATTAACGACGTAGTAAACGTTCTACCACCTTACTATTATGAGGGATGACAATTTACTGGCTTAAAAATAACAAGACGACGGAAT
Source organism: Eurosta solidaginis (assembly GCF_040869045.1). Lineage (NCBI taxonomy): Eukaryota > Metazoa > Arthropoda > Insecta > Diptera > Tephritidae > Eurosta > Eurosta solidaginis. The sequence goes on along the minus strand of NC_090323.1, from coordinate 152,643,843 downwards.
CGACGGACATGCAACCACAAACCCTCTAGGTACCGCGGAATCAGCGAGCTTGATACCGCATATTGCAAGAAAGATGGAAGCCTAAAGTTGACGAACTATCCTAAACAGTGCGACTTAGGCATGGTAAATCTATTCTCGACCAGATAGATCTTCACGATACGCCAACTTTGTACTAAAAGGACATTCTACCAGCACATCTAAGCCGCGATGGAACATTCAGAAGAAGACAATAAAATCGCATGGGAGCTCGCCGTTAGATTTCTTAGTCTGCCCATTATAAAGAGATTAATGAACTATAATATCACCTAGAGGGCTCGAGACAACAGTTCTGCTGCCGATTTATTGTACTGCCCGTGATGTCAACCGTATTTATCGAAAAAGGTTTTTGATAAGGTGTCTGAGCTTTACGCAGTTTTGAACACAGTGGGACGTATAAACACGCAAGGGCTTCGACTAACTAGTTAATGTTATGCGAATGGTAAAAGACTCCCAGGCCCGGAAAGTGTACCTAGCGGCAGCGGCAGTGGTTGCAGAAAAAAGGGGAGATCTCCACTGAGTTGGGAGGAATAGGGGAAAAAATTGAACTTCCTTGGTGTTCACAATTGGCGGCAGTTAACGCGAAACAGGGATAGCTTTCATGACTTGTTACAAAATAATCAAGGCGGTTAAGCGTCAATTAGTGATGACGATGATAGGCATCAAGCTTTGGTCTACAAAAGACCTTTCGGTCTACTAACTTACACCTTATAGGAAATATGCGTACAAATTCCTAGGAAAGAGTTTATGGTATAATTATAATTTCCAAAGCTTCGCTATCACTCTCACTTTCACTCTCTACTCAAAAAAGTTATTTAAATACTTATTTTTAAACGATCACATATATGTATGTACCATTTCTGCTAGTTGTCAGTGAAGTTTTGCGTTTCAGCGTTTTCTTGCACTTTTTTCAGCGCTAATGCATTGTTTGAATACACTTTGTATGGGAGGTGCTGTTCACATTATTGCAACAAATATAGAAACAGTTTGTCTCCGGCAACCTTTTCGGTTTTAATTTTGTCATCGTTTTTTACGTCTTTACAAGCTACTTACATTCTTGCCACTTCTTCCCACTGTCACTTGTCACTTTCGTTTTGAATTCATATTTTTTTCCTTTTTTTTCTCTATATCAGCTACATTGCTTCTTTACTTACAAAATAAAAAAAATAAAAAATATATACTAAGAAAATTGAACTTGTTCAACTTATCCAGCGATTGCCTTGTTGAGCTGACATTGACTGAACGTTGAAGCACTGGACACACGCTTTTCCAATTTGCAACAAGATTCGTCAACTTTATTCACATCATTTTCAGTCGAGCGTCAACATCAACGCACTGCACATTTTTGATTGACATTTGACGACTTTTGTTGCGGTTTGTGCACGCTTATGTGGTAAGAAGTTCCCAGTTTCACATGCCGAACCTCGTCAAGTGCATTGAGACACAAAATGCACGCATGCAATCGGTTCTCACTTCATGACGAATTTTTATGTTTTTTCTACTTTTAGTCATGTTTTCTCCTCAGGTTTCTGATGGTGCAAAATTTTTGTAGACTTACGTAGGTATCATGCAACCAGAGTATGCAAAGAAGCAAACAAAAATTTTCCTTTTAGTCGGTTTTTTTTAACGCAACAGTTTAAAAGGTGAGATCAAATTGAGGCTACTGTACTTCAAATCGTTCTATATCGTAATCGCTACGATTGATAATTGGTACTTAACGGGGCTGAGGAGAGGAATCGAGTTCATTCCTCAGCTAGGTAAGAAATTTTCGAAACCTTAGTGGGTGTTCGAGATCGTATTCGCACCTTGCGGGCCAATTTGGGAATCACTTTTGAAATCACAAGATATATGACTTTATTCTTGAAAATTTTTTGGGATAATTTTATGGAAATTTGCGGAATGGTTTAGAAACCGGCTATAAAGACTTTCCGCCACAAATTCGCTGTGAACTCAACCCTTTTTAGATTTTATTAAGGAAATGTTTCTTATCCCTAACTGGCCTTGATACTATTTCATATTTTGTTTTGAGATCTCTAAGAAATACTACTACAGACCTCGTGTGCTATTATGAGAGCCACTTGGGACAATATCAAAATTACTTCTGACATATTTTAGCGACTATTTCCGTTAAAATATTTCTTATATGCTCGAACCAATCACGAGATCCTCGCGTATGTTTCATAGGTTAAGTTTGGTTAAGTTGAGAGGGTGTGCATGGGAACTTCCCAAACCTGCAATCGGAGAAATTGTTTCCATAGTAAATGTCTTCGGTGAGTACTTATTTAATTTAATTTGATTCAAATTTAATTACATTTGATTTAATTTTATTTAACTTTATTTTATTTATTAAAAAAATAAATAAATAAATAAATAAATGTAAGGCGCGATAACCTCCGAAGATATTTTAGGCCGAGCTTCTCTTCCAATTTGCGCCGTGCTCCTTTTTTAATTTTACACACAAATTGGCGGGACGGGACCTACTTGTTTTATGCCGACCCCGAACGGCATCTGCAAGGCAGATGAGTTTTCATTGAGAGGTATTCATGGCAGAAATACACTCGGAGTGCTTGCCAAACACTGCCGAGTGGCGACCCAGCTTAGAAAAATTTCTTCTAATTGAAAACCCTTATTTCTAAAATTTTGATGTTGCTTTGCCCGGGGTGTGAACCCAGGGCATTCGGTGTGGTAGGCGGAGCACGCTACCATCACACCATGGTTCAATTTAATTAAATTAAATTTGTTTTATTATATTTAATTAATTTGAATTTAATTTAACAGTTACTTTCTACTTTATCTTCAAAAAACTAGGAGGGAAAGCTCCACCTTTCCTACTTCTGTCAGGCCACTTTTTCGAAAAACCGTTGCCCAGAAATCTAAGTAATCTTGTCTGAAGTCTTGGCTATCCGCCTAGAAAGTGATGAATCGAGTTGCCTTCCTGTTCATCCTGACAGCTTCTCGAAAGGGAGCTTCTTGTTAGGCGCCATCAGCCAGCCTGGGGCATAGTGCTTGTAAATACATTCACTGTAGATTTGTTTAGTTTGAGAGAGCAGCTCTTCCATTTCCAATCGAAACATGATCATAAGGACTTTGGGATCTAACTATCATCCTGGTTGGTTCCAGCCTGTATGTTGCGTAAATAGGACATTACTCGATTTTTTAAGCGAAGAATGTCTAGTGGTGATAATTTTCAGATTACGGCCTTGTTTTTCACTTATCCTCAAAATATTTCCGTGACCAGGCAACTAGCAAAGTTAAATGTGTACTAGGGATGTCAGCGAGCCTCGACACTTCCGTACGATATTTGATTAGAGTAATCTAGATTCTCATGCCTTTAAGGCTGCCTGGGCGTCGACAAAGATCGGTATATTGGTTTCTAAGCCAGTACTGTCCTGGATATAATATTTATTAGTGAACTTAATGAATACCTACAACGGAAAATCATAAGGAGGCTCGTAAAGTCACAGCGTATTTTTTGGGAGCCTTTTTCAGGACGACGAATTAAAGAGAGCCACGTAAAATACTAGGCGCGTGCATACTAGGCGAGGTAGCATACTAGGAAAAAGAGCGTTCGCGAATGCGATAGATAGATGATATTGAGGAAGATTAAAGAAAGCCTGGTGAGACTGATTGACCCTCATGAACTTCGTGTACAGCCACAGTTGATTCCTCGAAAGATACTTTATGTTTTATGCCAGGACGGCAAAGAGCCCGTCGGTCAACAAAACCCTGCCTGAATCCATCCAACTTACAACCTTCTGTATATTGCTCTTTTGCCTAGCGTGTTCCACCAAACTGGAGTGACATATGTTTGAATCGGTCGCAAACTAGTTCACCAGCTTCTCTTGTAGATCCTTTTGTGGCTTACATCCATACGCTGTCAGAGCTTTCTTTAATCTCCTCTCAACGCCTTGCTTGACTTCAAGAACAAGCTCCTGTTGTGTAGGATGCAATCAACGAACGAACGGTTACAGTCCCGAGGAACCTAACATTAAAAATTTTGAAAAGTTTTTTCTATAAGAAAAAATTTTTTCTAAGCCTGGTCGCCCATCGGCTGTGGTTTGTAAACACCCCATGTGTATGCCTGCTATGAAAAGCTTCTCAGTAAAAATTCATTTGCCGTGCAGCGCTGTTAGTTCTGCTTACTCCAAACTGGAAAAAGAAGCGGTAAAGATGGGTTTGATGGTGAATGAGGACAAAACGAAGTACCTGCTGTCATCGAGCAAAGAGTCAGCGCATACGCGTCTTGGCAACCACGCTACCGTTGGCAGCCATTATTTCGAAATAGTAAAAGACTTCGTTTATTTGGGAACCAGCATCAACATTAGCAACATCAGCACTGAAATCCTGCGAAGAATCAATCTTGCCAATAAATGCTACTTTGGACTATGTAGGCAATTGAAAATTAAAGTCTTCTCTCGGCGAACGAAAATCATACTCTACAAGTCACTTATCGTACCCGTCCTGCTACATGGGGCAGAAGCATGGACCATGACAACAGCAGATGAAGCGGCTTTGGGAGTGTTCGAGAGAAATTTTCTTCGAAAGACTTATGGACCTCTACGCGTTGGCGATGGCGAGTAGCGAAGAAGATTTAATGATGAGCTGTACGACCTATACGCAGACATCAACATAGTCCAGCGAATTAAAACGAAGCGGCTGCGCTGGCTAGGTTATGTTATGCGAATGAAAGATGATGCTCCGGCCAAGAAAGTGTTTCTATCGGAACCCTCCTATGAAAGCAGAGGTAGAGGGCGGCTCCCACTCCGTTGGAAAGACCAGGTGGAAAACGATTTAAACTTCCTTAGTGTGACCAATTGGCGCCGGCTGCCGGAGCGAAGGAGCGACTGGCGCGCCTTGTTGGACGGCCATAACCGTTTAGACGGTTAAGCGCCAATTAAGTAGGTAAGTAAGTTTCTAATGTTGGATTGGACGAATTTCATACCACATTTCCCCAATGGTGAATTACCTACCCACGTTTTGATGGTTTACTATTTCCCACTATTCTGTTGGCGGTTCTCTATAGTTATACGTTCTCTTGATAAGTTCTATTTCATGGGACTGTTATACTCAGCTGAGCAGAGCTCACAGAATTATACTAACTTTGTTCACATAATGGTAATCCGTAACGGCATAAACTCATCGAGATAGATATATACTTCTATATATCAAAATGATTTGGGCAAAAAAGAAATTCATTTAGCAATGTCCGTCCGTCCTTCCATTCGTATAGACGATAACTTGAGTAAATTTTCAGGTATCTTGATGGAATTTGGTACGTGGGTTCCTAGGCGCTCATCTCAGATCGCTATTCAAAATGAACCAAATCGGACTACAATCACGCCCACTTTTTCGATATCGAAAATTTCGAGTAACCGAAAAAGTGCGATAATTCATTACCAAAGACGGATAAACCGATCAAGCTTGGTAGGTGCGTTGACCTTATGACGGAAGATAGAAAATTAGTAAAATTTTGGACAATGGGCGTGGCACCGCCCACTTTTGAAAGAATGTAATTTGAATGTTTTGCTAGCTGTAATTTGGCAGTCGTTGAAGATATCATGATGAAATTTAGCAGAAACGTTACTCATATTACTATTTGTGTGCTAAATAAAATTAGCAAAATCGGATGCCGAACACGCCCACTTCAAAAAAAAAAATTATTTCTAAGTCAAATTTTAACAAAGAATTGAATATTTTTACAATATATAATTAAATTATGTCAACATTCAACTCCAGTAATGATATGGTGCAATAAAATACAAAAATAAAAGAAAATTTCAAAATGGGCGTGGCTCCGCCCTTTTTCATTTAGTTTGTCTATTTATTTATTTATTTATTATTTATTATTTAAAGTCGACGACAAACTATGGTCGACTGCATAATATAAAAGATATATAAATATACAACTCAAAAGATAAAATTTAAGATATATCGAGCTTTCAACAATGTTATATTACAAACAAAGTAATATTAATGAACATTACTATTTAATTTCAGAATATAATAATAATAAGAAATATGAGCAGAAATAAGATCTTATGCCGAAATCTTATACTGGCGGAATGCATCAGATTCCGCTCAGCATGATTTCGGAATGGAGTGGATTCCAATCTCCCTGTTGGAATGCAACAAGATTCCAATCAGCATGTCATGGGAATCCGGCAGTGCTAAGAGTAGTGTAATGAGGATACGCCATCACAAGGCATTAAAAAGTAACATGACCTGTGTTGTTGGAATGCACCGGATTCCAATCAGCTCGATGCCTGACCCATAAGATTATACTGCCGGAATGCATACGATTCCGGTCAGTGACTCATGAAAAAGCATGTTTTTTACGTTGTTGGAATGCTCCAGATTCCAATCAACACAGTACTGTCTTGTTCCTTCTTAATGATACATGTTGATAAATGTTCCTCCATCCTTAAGCGAGACAGTTCCTGTTTTTTTTTTATCGAAGGAATAAAATGCCGGCAATTAAATTAGCTTGTATCTCTTATGGCGGCCACCGTGGTGTGATGGTAGCGTGCTCCGCCTATCACTCCGTATGCCCTGGGTTCAACTCCCGGGCAAAGCAACATCAAAATTTTAGAAATAAGATTTTTCAATTAGAAGAAAATTTTTCTAAGCGGGGTCGCCCCTCGGCAGTGTCTGGCAAGCGCTCCGATTGTATTTCTGCCATGAAAAGCCCTCAGTGAAAACTCATCTGCCTTGCAGATGCCGTTCGGAGTCGGCATAAAACATGTAGGTCCCGTCCGGCCAATTTGTAGGGAAAAATCAAGAGGAGCACGACGCAAATTGGAAGAGAAGCTCGGCCTTAGATCTCTTCGGAGGTTATCGCGCCTTACATTTATTTTTTGTTTATGTATCTCTTAAATTAGATAGGCAAGTATTGCATTACGTATAGTGGCAAAAGTACATTCAAGACTGATGCAGCTATACAAGTCATTGTAGTGCGCGCACCAGATAAGAAGAGGATTATTTTTAGCAAAGTTTCGTCGACAAAGGGGTAAATAGAAAGGAACGTAGTGTCTGGATACTCTAGGGGGAACCGCAAAAAACAAGCGGCTGAGGAGGTCCGCGGAATCAATTTCTCAAATAATGAGCTTATGAATGAACAATACCCCAGTAATATTCTCCGATTTTCCAGAGTGGGTAAGTTAATAAGAAGAAGTCTACTTCTGTATGGAGGAAGGTGGAGACTTGAGTCCCAATTAAGGCCGCGCAATGCAAATATCAAAAATTGCTTTTGAACTGACTCAAGACGCTTTATATGCCTTTGGGAAACAGGGGACCAAACGTATGAGCAATACTCGAGTATTGGACGAACCAGCGATGTGTAAAGAACCTTAGTGAGGTACGGATCATCGAACTCTTTAGCCCATCTTTTAACAAATCCAAGTAAACCCAACGCTTTGTTGGCTATAGATGAAATATGCATGTTAAAATTCAATTTCGGATCAAAAAGGACACCTCTACATCATTTGCAATAGATATACGCTCCAAAGGCGTACCATCTATTACATAAGATTTCAATGCTGGCTTCACTCGGTGAAATGTCATATGCTTACATTTAGAGCAATTTAAAGCTAATAAATTTGTTGTGCACCAACATTGGAACGAGTCCAAGTCGGCCTGAAGAAGATCCAAGGAACTCAAATCGGTAGGACAGTAAGTGTAGCAAAGTTTTACATCATCCGCATACATTATAGTATGGGAATATAATATTGTCTGTGGCAAGTCATTAATGAAAAGGGCAAAGAGCAAAGGGCCTAGATGACTTCCCTGGGGTACGCCGGAGGAAACTCCTAACGATTCCGACAGATTGCACTTGAACAGGACTTTTTGGGTCCGGTTAGAAAGATAGCTTTTCAGCCACATTAATAGGTGAAACGGAAAGCCCAGTAAATCAAGCTTATGAATAAGCAAATCGTGGTTGACGGTATCAAATGCTTTGCTGAAATCCGTGTAGATGACATCCGTTTGCTTGTTCGCTAGAAATCCTTCCATAACTATACAGGTGAATACAAGCAAATTTGTAGTGGTTGACCTTTGACGAATAAAACCGTGTTGGCATGGAGATAAAAGACTAGAACACTGATATTGCAGTTGATTGGTGACAATCTGTTCAAAGACTTTAGGAATGACTGAAAGTTTAGCAATACACCTGTAGTTTTCAACTTTTGACCTACTACCTTTTTTATGCAGGGGTATAATAAAAGACTGTTTCCAAAGGGCCGGGAATGACGCAGATCCCAGAGATAGCTCAAATAATTTTAAAATAGGCTCATACATGTTTTCGGCGCAGTACCTAAGCACGCAACTAGCAACACCGTCCGGTACCGGAGAAAAGGTGGGCGTCAAAGATTGAAGACTCTGAAGAACAATATTACCATCAATAGCAGGATTCCTAATGTAATTCGAGCTATCTAAGCGATAGGGATATTGACCAGAATGAAAACCACCGGATGAATACGTGGACTTAAAGAACTCAGAAAATAGTTCAGCAACGTCGTCATCAGTGCAAGCTTTTTACCTCCAAAGGTTAATGAGGAAGGATACCCAGAAGTTTTCCGCTTTGAATTTACGAAACTGTAAAACTTTTTTGGATTTCTAAAAAATTGGGCTTTACAACAACTCAAGTAATTTTTATAACAAAGCTGATTAAAACGGTGAAATTTAGAACGAGCTATTAGATATTTAGAGAGGTCTGCAGATGCTTCAGATTTCTTGAACCTCTTATAAAGCCTAGATTTGATGTTATTAAGTCTGATAAGTTGCCTTGAAAACCAAGGGGGCTTATTCGAACATAGGGTATAGCGAGTAGGAATGCAGGTATCAAAGAAGCTATCAAGCGTACTGTAAAATATAGAGATAGCCGAATCGACATCAGTGCAAGAATAGAGATCCGACCAATCATGGGAAGCCAACAGATCATTGAGCATAATGAAATTCGCTTTGTAGAAGCATCTAGATCGGGGACGAGACTGTACTTGAATCCTACGGGGTAGGCTGATATCAAGTGATATCTCTAGCGTAGGGTGAAGAGGGTCTTCTGGAAGGGATAAAGGTGGTAGTTGCGTAAGGGCAGTACCCACCGAGTCATCCACAAATACTAAATCCAGCATTTTATTTCCACTATTTGGAACATTGTTAATCTGTAAAAGAGATGAGTCTAACAAGCAATTGAGAAACTCATGTTGAGCAGTGGGAGTTAAAAAGTTTGAATCACTTATATTAACCCAACTAACTGTTGGCAAGTTAAAGTTACCAACAACAACAAGTCGATCGTTATCTCCCAACTGCGAATGCAAATCACAGATGGCCGAGCTATGACTAGCATAAACATCCATATCCGAACGAGGTGGTATATACGAACAGCAAACAATTACGCTATAGCTACCGAATGAAAGCCTAACTGTTATGAATTCGATATGAGAGATATTGCCCAGCGAAATCAACTCAGACGATAGGTTAGATTCAACAGCAATAAGGACACCTCCCGCTCTAGAGATGCGATCACGCCCATAAACAGCATATTTATTTGAAAAAACCTCAGAATTGTAATTATCAGGCTTTAGCCAGGTCTCCGTAAAAGCTACAACTTGTGCAGAAAAGTTGAAAGAATTAAGGAAGAATGGAACAAGTTTTGCTCGTAAACCACGAACATTTTGATAATTAATGAGAAGACGGGACAGATCAGCAATTACCTTTGTGTCGTTATTACTGTGTTCGTCATACCGTTTTTTGGCTGTAATAAAACAGGTTCGGCCCTCGACTTTCTCGTGAACAAGTGAACCACAGTATGCTTGGGCCAAAAAGAGGAATCAAGTACCTTATCGAAATATTCATCTGAAAGGGATATTTTAAATGAGGAGATGTCTCTCTCATATTTAAAGTTAAATTTATACACATTGATGTTACTAGTGGGTGCAACACCAAGTTTAGAGCAAACGTAATGAGCAATGTTATTTTCGGTAAGCGAGGCGTGTAATCGGGACACAAATACAGCCCAACGAGGTGGCACGGCAGTCACCTGCAAAGGAGTAGCGTCTAGAATACTTTTAATACCATAAGTCCAACAAAAATTTACCAATCCTTGTGAAATTTGGTAGAGGCATAGACCCTATGACGGGAACTGTTTTCTGTAAAAATGGGCGAAATCGGTTGAAGCCACGCCCAGGTTTTATACACAGTCGACCGTCTGTCCTTCCGCTCGGCCGTTAACACGATAACTTGAGCAAAAATTGATATATCTTTACTAAACTCAGTTCACATACTTATCTGAACTCACTTTATGTTGGTATAAAAAATGGCCGAAATCTGACTATGACCACGCCCACTTTTTCGATATCGAAAATTACCAAAAACGAAAAAAAAAATGCCATAATTCTATACCAATTACGAAAAAAGGGATGAAACATGGAAATTGGATTGGTTTATTGGCATAAAATATAACTTTAGAAAAAGCTTGGATGGGACACATACCATATTAAGTAGAAGAAAATGAAATAGTTCCGCAGGGCGAAATCAAAAGCCCTTGGAATCTTGGAAGGAATACTGTTCGTGGTATTACATATATAAATAAATTAGCGGTACCCGACTGTTGATGTTCTGGGTCACCCTGGTCCACATTTTGGTCGATATCTCGAAAACGCCTTCACATATACAACTAGGGGCCACTCCCTTTTAAAACCCTCATTAATACCTTTAACTTCATACTCATTTCGTACAAACACATTCTAGAATCACCCCTGGTCCACCTTTATGGCGATATCTCGAAAAGCCGTCCACCTATAGAACTAAGGCCCACTGCGATTTAAAATACTCATTAACACCTTTCATTTAATACCCATATCGTACAAACAAATTCTAGAGTCACCCCTGGTCTACCTTTATGGTGATATTTTGAAATGGATTCCACCTATAGAACTATGACCCACTCCCTTTTAAAATACTCTTTAAAACCTTCCATTTGATACCCATGTCATACAAACACATTCCAGGGTTACCCTAGGTTTATTTTCCTAAATGGTGATTTTCCCTTTGTTTGTCTCCAAGGCTCTCAGCTGAGTGTGTAATGTTCGGTTACACCCGAACTTAGCCTTCCTTACTTGTTTTTGAATAGTTTCGTTAGTTTGCATACTCTGCATGAGTCGTTATAGCTATGCGTGTCGTCATAGTGGCATTGTCTCCCAAACCTATAAAGTAAGCACCTGTGATTGCTGCTCTTTACACCTGTCTCTCCTTTTCCAAACTGCGTCAAAACAAATTTTCTGCACGCATTCTTTAATTCGCCTGACTGCCTCACCTTTTCTCACTCTGTCACAAGTTGGTTGGCATTCAGTTTGCATCGCAATTATTTATGTATATATCATACCTACTTCTTGTACTTAACGCATATAATGCTGTAGCGCTTCGTTGTGTCTCTAATTTCATTTTCTTGTTATTATCAATTAATTATAATTATTATTATTTGGTTTCATTTTTTATTTTCCTTTCATCTGCTTTTTTTGGCCTCGCACACCTTTAAATAAGTAATTGCATGCGTAAACTTGTTGACAGGAATTGATTGAAATAATTTGCTGGCGATTAGCCATTTCCTTCGTAATTGTTTATGTGAGCAGAAGAAGAAGAAAACATTGCGTGCTGTTTCTGATATTTAATTTTCTCTTCTCGTTTTCGTTTCTTCAATTATTCATATGATTAATTAGCTGATGCTTAACGACAACATTCCATCAAGGTTTTTGTTAAATTATTCCGAAATCGCAAATGACTTAAATGAATTACTGAAAGGTAACAAAATTAATTTCCGCTTAATTTGAAAAGTTTCATATATAATTCTTTCGAAAATATATTGAGCAATTAGCTTAATGATTTGTCAACGCTTTACATATGTACATAGGGCCTCACACCCAATTAACATTTGTTCTATCTCAAAATGTATCCAAGTTTATAAGAAATATAATAACATCTATTAAAAATATTGCAATGCGGGATATCCCCAATGAGATTAAGGCCGAGCTTCTATTTCAATTATGTTGTTGCTCTTTTTCTTTTTTCCTCCAAATTTGTGGACCTGCCTTTTTTATGACACTCCGAACGGCATCTGCTAAGACAAATCAATTTTTTGCTGAGACACTGTATATGGCAAAAATACACTCGAAGGGCTTACCGAGTCAGCATCTAGGGGCAACCTTGTTTTAAGGGCCTGAAGTTTCAGAATTAAAGCTGGATATATATTGTTTCTGTAGCAAGAAGGAACAAGTAATCTTTTAGTTGAGAAATCAAGTCTAAGCAAATGCTCACTTTTTACGCATGAGACCCAAACTGTTTGGGAAGTTAACGTTCTCGAGGCAATCGACAGTCTGAATAGCGAAATGCATGCAAGTGCTAAGTTGTCTTGTACGTGTACCATGTATTTGCTTGAGGAACGCTTATTAGAGTGTGTTAAGATATAGAAATAAAAATGTTAACGCCTAACGTTTGACCATGTCAAACTGTCATTAAAACCATAATTTATGGCAATGAATCAAAATATTGCGGCAGAAGCATGGACCATGACGACAGCTGATGAAGCGGCTTTGTGAGTGTTCGAGAGAAAAGTTCTTCGAAAGGTTTATGGCACTCTACGTGTTGGCAATGGCGAGTACCGAAGAAGATTTAATAATGAGCTGTACGAGCTATACGCAGACATCAACATAGTCCAGCGAATTAAAACGCAACGGCTGCGCTGGCTAGGCCATGTTATGCGAATGAAATATGATGCTCCGGCCAAGAAAGTGTTTCTATCGGAACCCGCCTATGGAAGCAGAGGTAGAGGGCGGCCCCCACTCCGTTGGAAGGACCAGGTGGAAAACGATTTAAACTCCCTTGGTGTGACCAATTGGCGCCGGTTGGCGGAGCGAAGGAGCGACTGGCGTGTCTTGTTGAACGGCCATAACCGTTTAGACGGCTAAGCGCCAATTAAGTAAGTAAGAATTAAAATATTATTAGACTATTATTTGGCAACCAAGGGCCTATTCAAATTAAACGGTTTTGTTTCGTTGCCTTAATCGAGCTTAACGGTCGAGAAATGAGAAGACAAATTTAAATTTCCCCCTTTTTCCCTCCTACGCGTTTTGACGCGCTCACTTTTTTCTCAATCATTAACCGTTTTGTATATACCACAGTCAATAACTTTCGTTTGATACCAATTTCGTATATATAAGGCTGTGTAACGCTGCTCGGGGTTATCGTATTACGGGAGTGGAGTTACTGGCGCAGATGCTTTCTTTCGCAATGCCGTGGCCAATGACGGGTGTCGCAACTACTTATAACACATTATATACTAGTATAATTTATGCGACGCAAAATTAAGAAAAAAAATTGTTTTCCCAAAAGGGAAATGATTTTTCGCTTTGAGCAAACAAAGAACAAAACAAAGGACATTTTGCCAAAAAACAAGGAGACCATCCCTATACACACAGAGGCATTATTCATTATTAAAAAATTCGTATCCTAACGTTAAAAGAATTTTACATAAAAAATTCATTTTCATTTTCTGAATAACCTTTTTCTCGAATGTACAGAAAGCATTTCGCAGGAGAATGTAATGTCGGTAGAACATTCTCCGCCGGAACAGATTAAGAACTGGCGCGATTTTTCACAGGAATTATACTAGTAGAATTGTATAATGATTGCCATGAGACGAATATTTAGCGCTATGCAAATAACATTGAAGGAGTAACTATTTCTAGCTCATTTTAAGGAGAAACTTCCGCTCGCGGCACTCACTCCCTTTTTTTTATAACCAAACTGCCACGGAAATAACTGTCACTGGTTAACCATAAGTACAACGGGAGAAAGTGGTCGTACAACTTATACCTGTATTTTTAATTTTTGTTTATCCTCTTTAATTTACCCTACGATAACTCGGTCAGTGGGTTTATTATGTTTTGACAATTTATAATAAAAAAAGTAGGTAAATTTGAAAATTTGCTTTGATGACAAACAAAGAGTTCGGCATGACACACTAATTGATTGTCTGCTTGGTTTGGCAATAAAAAGTTGTGTCTTTTAATTTCGCCTGGCGTTGAACTGTGTCGGGTCATACAATGCAATATCGATTACCTGAGCTATTATTCAGTTGATGCTGCATGAAGGCTGCAGCTGTTGCACAAAGCGTTAAAACTTATTTCAAAAATTATTGTGGTTTTTATTGCCTGCCGTGGCGTTAGAGAGCTCATTTCTTTGCTTACTTCGTTGCTGGACGCCGTCAGTTTTTATGGTTTGGTAATTTCCGTTCAAGTGCCATATTTTGGTCCAAACTTGCAACATTGCGGTAATTCGTATTAGAGGGAGAGCGCGCGAAAAATTCATTTATATGATTTGATCATTGTATAGTTTGCCACATGCCATAGCAACAACAAACAGTAGCCCACTTGCAAGTTTTCTTTGTAACAACAACACTTTGTCGATGATGATGATTTGAAATTGTGCCACACTTTAATGCATTTCCGCGCTCTTTACTAAAAAAAGTGTTTCGTCTTCGATGTTACTCGTGCGCGCTGCCAAGGTAAATATTTGTGGGAATTTCAAGCGCATACACTTTCAATTTTTTGTTTTTTTGTTTTTTTTTTTGCATCTCACTTGCAACACTCTGTGACTCATAAGTGAGTGAGTTCGCGAATTTAAGTATTCACGTTTTTCTTTGGTTGCACGAACTTCTAATAAATCGGCAGCGGAATGTATGTAGATATGTGAACGCTTCTTTTGACGCGTGCATGCAGCGCGGCCTTTGTGGCAAATAACGGCAACGGTGGCGCGAACGACGTTTTCCAGCATATCGCCAAACAAGTCGCATTACCAAGTGCACGTCCGGTTCCCCATTAAATCCACTCACTGTCGATTTGCGCCAATGTGTCTGTTTGTGCAATATTACATTTTTTATAACCACGCCCACTTTTTCGATATCGAAAATTTTGAAAAATTTAAAAGGAATGGGCGTGAATGTGACTACTTTTTACTATTACTTAACATCAGCTTTTATAAGGCGCGAAAATTTAAAAATTATGTAAATGTGTATTGATGCGCCAATTTTTAGTTAAATTTGTCAGCAAGTGTTTTATAGAATCTTATGGCTTTGTTTCCTCCAAAAGCGGTGCCGCAATGTTACGACCGCCAAAGAGCGGCCGGTATACTAACCGTTTTCAGCGGCACAGCTTTGTTTGAAACTACGTACAGTTACGGCAGACGATTCGAAAAATTCAATTTTACATTTTTGCGTGTTCCTTTTAGTTTTTTTTATTATTTTTTAAATAAGCGTGCAAGAAAAAAAATTTATATTATTCAATACAAAATGTTCACCGCTTTGACAAAAACTGTAGGAAAAACGGTGATGAACAAGTCTTTGCCGCTATATTACGTTACGGGAACTTCATGGTCTTCTTAGTTTCCACATAATTACTTTTACATTGCAACATTTTTGACAACGCACTCTACCGTTACGTAGCGGCCGCTATATATTTTCATATGTATAAGTAGTATAATTCAGCTATCATATTATTTGTGATATTTCTCTATAAATTTTTCCTTAGGTTAAGCTGGCAGGCCCGCGAGGATCTCACATGGACTGAATAAGTTCAAAGTATTTAAATTTCTCCCTTAAATATATATGACTGGGTATATATAGCCCGCGTTCTTCCAAACTTAGACTCTCTTATTCGCTATTTCATATTATGTACATGCAACATAAAATTTTTTACTTGTGACTTGCGGCGTCTAGTCATTCACAGTCAAAGTCGACCATACGAATTGACGTGCTGCTACCTCAATTTGTGCCCCTCTGTCAAACAAATTTACTCATAAACAGAAGCATCTTCTTTGACTCCCTTATACAAGTCATACTAACTTGGCTTTTGCAGCTGCTCTGCGAAATTTTTTCATATTCTTTTCTCTTATTTTTCACTTTATATTGCTTTTGTTGTTACCGACTGCATATGCAAATTTATGACTGCCTGTTTTGGCATCATCAAAGGAACTTGTTTTTGTATTACCTGCTTTCCGCAATTGGATATCACTTCATCCACTCTGTGCTGGAGTTGCATGCAATCGCTTTAACCAAAAATGCCGCTGCAACTTCTTAAATTGCATTAATGCGAGCGAAATGTACATATGCAGGTTATTACATCTTTAATCACATATGTATGTATGTATCCGTCTGATTATAAATTTTGCTTTGGGGTGCGTTTTGTTACCCCAACTAGCCGAAAAGCTGAATGAGTTTTTGGGTATTGACATGTGTAGATAATGGCTGACATGGAAGTTATTTCCCTTTACATGGCCTCACGGAATTTAGTAGGCAGAGTCAAGGTATTTCCTCTCTCGAAGCTCATAAATAAAGCACTCTCAAGATAGCTGACACGAAAGTGGGGCAAGAATACGATACCGAAAGCCAAAAGGCTATGCGATTCTCGTTTCGCGTATCGCTTTTCATATATCAATTATCCGAATACATCAAAGGGATACTCGTTAAGCAAAATATCGGGGCAATATGATAAGGTATCATTCTTCCAGCAGCAAGTGTATTATTCAAGCTATTTGGAGACCAAAGCGACCTTTGGATGGAATGAAGAACTGAACGTTTCGAACTGTCCTATCCTCTTAGACATATTTACTATGTCTTTCCCTGATGTAAAGTTGGCAAAGAGATTATGAGTGTACTTTACCATAGTCTTCTCCAGAACTTGGCGTATCGAGAAAACTTGCCTGGATGTAACCGTTGGATCAATACATTTCGTTTCACTACTTCGTATAAAAAAGCTAGACAGGATTCGACTTTCTTGTGGATTGGTCAGGCACATTGCAATTCAATCCGGAGGCATGCGCTCATCAGACATTTTTTTTGTATAAGAGTTCAGAGTTCGTCCCATTTTTGAACAGCTCTCCGGTTATACCTAGGTCGGTTTCTAGGTCGTCCCCAATATTGCTGAACTAACTTTCCATTATACGTTAGATATTCTGGTAAAATTTCTATCACACAGCATTCGGAGCTCGTCTCGCTGACGCCACTCGGTTTCCTCGCACTGACGTCATTTAGTCTTCGGTAGGCTGAGATTTTAAATCGCCTCATTATTTCTTAGCACGGATTTTGATGTTTTTCTACGCTAAAAGGGATTTGTGATTCAGGTTCCCCATCTCCGTCGCTATTCACCAAATTAGAGAAATATTCCCTCGAGAACTTAAGAGCGCACTTATTTGCTCCCTTCCTTAAAACTTCTCATTATTCATTAGTTTTTATTGTATAATTTTATCTATCAGTCACGATCTCAGGCTCCTCGCACTGACGGCGCTTGGCCTCACGTTTTTCTCACATATGTACTTGGCGTAACCCTTCTCTTTACAACAAAGCTCAGACACATTGTTCGTTGCTGAGTCGTCATACAGCTGGCCCTTTAGCAAACATATTTCTTTTCCTAGGTTGCGAGACACTCCTCATCTCATCATTGGATCAGTTGTTTTTCCGGCTGGTGGTAATATCCGCGGTGGAAGTAAGGTTTTTTTTACACGCTAAGGAAACGCCGAAGACCTTTAATTCAGTGTGAAACTTCAACTAAACTTCCTGCTGTCCGAGTACCGTTATATTTTACATCGTGAGGTAGTTTGAGTACCAGTTTCAAACTTCCTATTGCAGCGTTTCAACGGGTTCAAAATAAGTTCATGACTGGAAATTGTTTCTCAGTTCGAAGTTTTAGATCCCAACCACCACAACCTACTAATTTTCGCTGATAAAAAGGAAGCAGTTAACTCTCTGAACGGTTGTAAAGCCGATATCTATATTTATCTATTAGGCATAGTCGCCGATTCAAAGAAATGCTAATTCGCGCTGTGTGCTGGTACATTTGTTACACTTGTCAGATCGCCGAAAAGCACTTATTTCATATTCGGAGTAGTGATTGCTCCCCCTTACTGGGTGGTTGTGAATAACTTCTCGTTTTTGGTTCTTATACAGAGCTCCTTTTGTGGTGGTTTGAAAGCACAGGTTTCAAATCCGCATCATTACTTGCGACTTATCGTTATTTTATATTGTATTTTTATGAATGTTATAATTATTACTTGGCCGCAAAGTCCGCTCTTTTCACATTTATGTGCTTGGAACCGATTTAGGACATCACATTTGGATAGGATTTTTAGCGCTGGGGTATTCACCAAACGCTCCCTCAAGGGTTACTCTTTCAACGCTGGCACGTTGTGAGATAGATATTTTCTCTCAGATAGATATTTTCATCTATCTGAGATAGATATTTTCATCTTAAAGAGCATGAATTTGTAAGATATTGTAACGCTGATGCGAATTAAATGATTTTTTCAGTTGTTTTTGTGGGTTTTTGTTATTTGTTGATATACATTTTTTGTGTACCTTCCCACATAGCCATTGTTTGCTTTGTCATTAATATAGTTGTTTTCTTGTATACTCCATGAAAGTTTGACGTCTTAAATATTTAATTCCAATTCATTCCTTATGTTATTTATTTATGTGCGTTTCTTGGTTTTATTCTTTTATTATTTTGTTTTTGTTCATTTTATTATTGAGAGGAAGTAATGAAACGTTACACGCTACTCTGTTATATGGGGGTAGGCATGTTGCCTGCCGCCTTTGTGGTCGCGTTTTGTTTGTCTCTGCAAGATTCGGACTGTTAGTGTGCTTAATGACTTCATTTACTTGCTCGACCCTTATTTATGAATATACATAAATGCGAGGTATCAGCAACAGCCTCAGCGGAAACCATGGAATTTTCCACACATATATACATACATACATTTATACTTGCAACGTAAGGATGTTGCACATATGTGCGTATTTATAAGTGCATTTGAGGGCGGAACCGTCGACGATAATTTTTCAAAGTAGGCGGAGTTTGACTTTCGAATTCCGCTACTGTTGTCAGTTGATTAAATGAATGTTTTCGCCGGTTGTGGAGACAGCTTCCTTTTGAAATATGTGATACATGTTTGTTAAATACACATATAATTTTGGGAGGGGGTAGAAAATGAAATTATTTGTGTTAACATTGATCGCTCCAACAAAAACAACAAGAAACTGGTAAACAATTCAATATGACTTTGATTACAATAAATTTTGGCATTCTAATTAAAATGATTCCACCTTAAGTGAGAACCCCTTTTTAATAAAAAAGTGTAAACTGTATACTGAAGGATTTGGATCCAAATTCTTATAAATAGCTCTTATTAACTACGAGTTTTTGATGTGAAAACATCTTTGCTTATGGTGTGGGGGAATCCAGAAAATGAGACGCTGCAAGGCTACATTTCCGCACGAGAGGTTTACCGACTACCTACGAACTAGTGCTAATCGGACACAGAGCTTTGGCAACTATTTTTATACAAACAGTATTTAAGTCAAAGAGCGGCCGTCGTGGTGTGATGGTAGCGTGCTCCGCCTACCACAACGAAGATCCAGGGCTCAAGTCATGGGAAAAGCAACACGTTTTTTCAATTAGAAGGAAATTTTTCAAAGTGGGGTCGCCCCCCGGAGGTATTTGGCAAGCACTCCGAGTATATTTATGCCATGAAAACCTCTCAGTGAAAACTCATGTGCCGTGCAGATGCCATTCAGATTCGGCATAAATCAAGTAGGTCCCGTAGGGTATCGCGCCTTACATTTTTATTTTTTATACCCAGCTGTACTTGTACACAGGGTATTATAACTTTGATTGGATAACGGTTGGTTGTACAGGTATAAAGGAATTGAGATATATATAGACTTCCATATATCAAAATCATCAGTATCGTAAAAAATTTGACGTGTGGACTGATATTGAGCCTATTGATAAAAATTTGTAAAAATTGTTTAAAATGGGCGTGGCACCGCCCACTTTTCATAAAATCAATTTTACAAATATTATTAATCATAAATCAAAAATCGTTAAACCTATCGTAACAAAATTCAGCAGAGAGGTTGCCTTTACTATAGGGAAGCCTTCGAAGAAAAATTTACGAAATCGGTTAAGGATCACGCCCACTTTTATATAAAAGATTTTTAAAAGGGTCGTGGACGAACAAAATAAGCTATATTTTTGCAAAAAGAGGTTTATATCAATGGTATTTCATTTCCCAATTGGATTTATAACAATAAATATGAAAAACTTCAAACTTAAAAAAATGGGCGTGGCACCGTCACTTTTATAACTAAGCAATTTTCTTTTTTTCGGGAGCCATAACTCGAAGAAAAATTTGTTCAGAATAGAACCATATGTATATGTATTATTGCGCAGCCTTGTAACATTATTAAGCACACAAAACAAACAACAACAGTATTTCAAGTGTACAGTTGGGTATGTATTGTTCGGTTTCACCCGAACTTAGGCTTCCTCACTTGTTTTATTTAACTAAGTCTGAGTATTATGATCTCAAACCCACCTTCGATTGAAGAAGTGCAGAACGCGTTCAAAAGGTATGAATTGTCAATTGCCTTAGAGCATCACAATGTTAAAAGTGTCAGTTAAGAGCACTATTAAAGGGAATGAAAGGAAAGATAAGGAAACTTTATAAATTTGCTATCGATAAGAAAGGCTATAATTGTATTGTCGATTCTTCATAGACGAGAAACTGGTTTGTTATCGATTTATTAACAAAATGTTATCAATTATTCGACGAAAAGTTTCCGATATGTTATAAAAGGTTATCGATTTGTTATAGTGGTAATTTTTTTTGAAAAGTTTTCAAAAAAATATCGATTTTTTACCGAAAAGTTATCGAAGTGTAAAAAGTTATCGAAAAATTTCCATATTTGTTACCAATTTATTATCGGCTTGTAATCAAAAATTTGGCGACCACCGTGGTGTGATGGTAGCGTGCTCCGCCTACCACACCGTATGCGCTGGGTTCACACCCCGGCCAAAGCAACATCAAAATTTTATAAACAAGGTTTTTCAATTAGAAGAAGATTTTCTAAGCGGGGTCGCCCCTCGGCAGTGTTTGGCAAGCGCTCCGGGTGTATTTCTGCCATGAAAAGCTCTCAGTGAAAACTCATCTGCCTTGCAGATGCCGTTCGGAGTCGGCATAAAACATATAGGTCCCGTCCGGCCGATTTGTAGGGAAAATCAAGAGGAGCACGACGCAAATTGGAAGAGAAGCTCGGCCTTAGATCTCTTCGGAGGTTATCGCGCCTTACATTTATTTTTATTTTTTAATCAAAAATTTATCGACTTTTTTCGAAAAGTTCTTCATTAGTTGTCGAAAAAAATATTGATTATTTACCAAAAATTTATTGAAGTATGGAAAATTTATCGACAATATACCATTTTGTTATCGAATTGTTGCCAATATTATGTTATTATTATTATTGTATTATGGGATTTTATATTTTAGGGGAATGTTGTCAATTTTTTATCGGCGTGTTATCTATTTCTTAAAATAAGATAAGGAAAAGCCCCATGATTCGGCGATAACAAGCCGAAAACAAAGAAACTAAAATAATTTGCTATCGATAATAAGCCGATTATAAAACTATACTTACTTACTTACTCGCTTAATCGTTTAAACGGTGATGACCGTCTAACAAAGCGCGCCAGTCGCTTCTCTTTTGGCGTCAAATGGTAGCACCGAGGGAATTAAAATCGTTTTTCACCTGGTCCTTACAGCGGAGTGGGGGCCGCTCTCTTCCTTTGCTACCCTAGGCCGGATCCGATTAGAATACTTTTTTGGCCGGCGCATCATTCTTCATTCACACAACATGACCTAGCCCGCGTAGTCGCTGTGTTTTATTACGCTGAACTATGTTTTTGTCTGCATAAAGTTCGTACAGCGTATCATCATATTTCTTTCGGTACCGCCGTCGCCAACGCTCGACAACGAAGTGACTTGTAGAACATGGCCATCATTTATCGATAGAGGACTTTACGTTTCAATTGCCTAACACTGAGAGAATACGAATAACGATATTAGATGACATTGCAAACGGACCAACTGCTGGTCAGTCAGTCTTATGATTTACCCATCTTATGATGGCCCTAGCTGGCACGGCAAGCGAGTGTTGATTTAACAGAGTTTTTTTTTTGTTAGAGACGACTCTTGTCTTATTGTAACACAAGGTCAGATTGGTACAGATTAAATGCGATATTCACCAGCTATTGAACAATTCTTAGTCCCTGAGTAGAAGTGAGAACAGAATACAATATTTAATGTTATGGTTGCAATCTCTCGGGATAGAAAGATGGACTATCTAACATCCGTTAGCCCATCACTATAATTTACCGCAAAAGAATAAAGCAAATGCCTATCACAACTTAAATATGTGGCATTGATAGAGAAAAAAATGATCTTCATCCTGTACCCTTAAATTTCAAAGCAAATATAGTTACACAGCGATTAGATACATTACTTTGTTAATATCCATTATCTTCTTCTTGAGCATCATTTAGCAACACTCCTTTATTACTTAACCGTTACCAATTCAATTCAGGAATTCGAAAAAGTTTGTTTTCGGATTTTTCATTCAGTCTTTTTTTTTTTTTTTGTTGACTAAGTGGAGCAAAAGTGGAAATTTTACGCTTTGGTGGTCAAACGTCAACATAAAAAGGCATCAAAAAGTAAGCAACCCACAAGCACACACAGGAAGTAATCACAGACCGGCGAACATACAGACGTTGGTCCTACATATTTATGTTAGTATTTAGTAAATTATATGCCACAATTTTCCATTTCAATTGGTACATATATATGTAAGTATGTATGTATGTTTGGGTAATGTTTAGCTTTCCTTTTTGGTCTTTGAAGATTTTTGTTTTCTTGCTACTTGACTGCATTCAATTTTTTAAGCGCACTCAAGCGCTAATGCCAAGTTGTTGAATATAGCTGCTTATACTTTATATGAACGTATATACCTATATATATGGACGTATATACCTATATATATTATATGTAAAGCGATACACATATATATTACGCCTGTTGATAGTTATGTCTATTTTCAGGATACTTATGTATATGATTTTCCGACAAGGATGAGTGCACATTAGGATGTCTGCTTGTTCGTGAAAACTTACAACTACTGCTTGATCTTAGTAGACTACACTTCGCCTGGGAACGCTACAAGCTTGGACTGTATGTTTACAAGTCTTGGGGCCTTCTGAATATGCTTATGGTGAGGTACTCAATCCTTAGAATTTCTTATGAGCACACACTTTCCCGATGTCATGTTAGTACAGGTATTCGTTCCTTTACCGCTAGTGATTGCTAACCAAAGTGGACTGCCTATTGCTATGTCTTTCAACATGGTCAGATTTACTTTTAATCCCAAGGCGATAGAGAGCTCTACAGTTTTTACCTTCCTTTAACAACGTTGGAAATCCCTATCGATCTAAACGTATGTTTTAGGATGCTTTGGGAGAGTCTTCGACATTACAATATTGCTATGGCACTTTATTCGATTTTCAAACAGATAGAAACTCACATGCAAGGTGTTCCAGCTGGTACCTTACATCGAAGGGTTTTCAATAATGTTCAGTCGATTCATATCAAGAAAAAGAAGGTGGAATGGGCAAAGAAACTGGGAAGGAGAAGTAGCCGTAAGTTGTGTTATGTCTCGCTTCCTCGTTCGTCGTAGTCGCAAACAATCATGGGCGGTGCCAAGTAGTGTTCTATTTTGACTACCTAGCAATCCTCGTGAAGGGAAAGTTGTTGAAACTTCCTTCAGAACCTTAGGCGTGTATACTTTGGTACGCTGGCCTGGTGGTCTAAATCGTCTTGACTAGCTTTAAGCCATAATAAAGTTGAGCTTTACTGGTATCATTGGATGGTTTAATACCTTGGCATTATTTTGTACAGTTAGCTGTGATGAGACCATAATATAGAGGGCAGAATTAGGAAAGTCTCATTCCCCCTGTAATGGAGCCGTGAGGCTATTGGTAAACGCTCTTAATTAAGACAAGAAAAACTGCGAAGAAGTTTTAAAGCGTCTTTCTACCGCAGTTACATATGTACAGTTGATGCTGTTTTCTACCGCCGCACAGTGTTTCGTGTAGAACAAGCTAGCTGGACAAAATTATTTTATGATATTTTCCGTTTCATATGCAATCATTTATTACAACTACGTCATTTTTTCAGCAATATGTTCTTTTTTTTATTTTTTTCCAAAATTTTACTTCATATGCATACATTTGCTTATTTCATATACAGTAACTCATGCGAATAAGTGACATAGATCCAAAAAAATTTAAAGGACTCAAGAATATTACTTTATTGTACTTAAATTGAATGGACTACAAATCTCAATACTCTAAAAAATTCTAGAAATTCGGAAAAAAAATTTAAATTTTTTATGAAAATTCATCGAATTTTTCAAACATTTTTTAAATATAATTTAGTTTTTGTTATAGATCGTGACAAATTTTCTTATGGGAAATTAGTTAAAATAAATTTGCGAAAGCGAAAATTTTAAGAATTGTCCAAAAAGGGATGTCTACTTATTTATGTAAGTGACTGTACATATGTACATACATATTTTGTATTTATTTGAGTATTTATCCTAGCACTACAATTTTTACAAAATTATTTTTTAGTACCAGTCAGGAATGTAAAAGTGAATTACATTAATAATAATAGCAATGTAGATAATTAAATTAATTATGTGAAAATTACTTATTACAAAAACTTAAAAGTAAAGTATCATACAAAGTAGAAAAGGCAATAGATTTAAATTAAATAAAACCTGATCCAACAAAAAGTTATAGGGTAGGTTATCTTTTATAATTATGTTATTATTCGCTATCATCACTTTCATTCGATGAGTCACTTGTGGAATAGTCATGAGCATCAGCAACACTACTGTGAAAGCTTGAAACAACTGTGGTATTTACTGACTCCTCAATATTATCGGGGGACAGTAAATTTAAGACTTCTGAAGTCAGACTTTTAAATTTTTTCTTAGGTATCGCCCTAAAACTGTTAACTAAAGGATCCGATGTTATAAGCAACATATTCATAAGATCTCTATTCGTGGCTTCACGCACTGCTTTTGTGTGTTATCATCCCTGAATCGTCTCAAATCTTTGTTACTGGCTTCCTGTACTTCCTCAGAAAGTTCACCAATAGGTAAAATTGCTGATTTTATAATATCAGTACTATGGACTAAGATTTTATGAACTGCAACAGGCATATTAAACCATGGATAGAGATCTATGCATAGTTTTTTAGTCTCGACCGAAAATTTTTGGATATTTATATTGTACCCAGATGCTAATGCACGAAGGAGAGTGTCGAATCTTTTGAAGACCGTAACATCCAATCCCGTAATCTCAGCACTAGCCTCAGAATTTTCGAAAAACCTACGAGCAGTATTGCCGTCATTGGTATTGCCGAAACCTGGTTTTGGTTTATCTACTATCAATCCAAGTTGTGCAGTATTTATATTACATTCAGGTATTGGCGTAGATGCTACCAAATGGGGTTGTTTTGTGTAGCGTTCCTGTGTGGTTATACCTGCATTAGAATTGCTTTGTATGTACCTGTTTTTATGCCTTGTTGACTGGTGCGGTTGGTTGTGGCAGGTTGAAGTACAGTGATCTTCGCCTTTTTGCTTTTGGTGGGCTCTTGTTAACCTTTCGCGTGTATTTTTGTGAGTTTTATGGCTACGTGTTTGTTCCCTGTACCTAGGAATTGATTTTTCCGTTTATAGATCAGCTTTCATGGTTCAAATATCTCGTCGGAGCTGGTACGTACATACATCCTATTTTATTTGTAGAGATAACTAAATCTGCAAAAAAAAAATTAAAAATAGATGTGCAAAGAATTCGCAGTGGTTTTTTCTTCCGACTATTAGAGAATACTTGCGACTATAACAAATGTAAAATTTAGCCCGGATGTCTGCGGATGTATGTAACTTTTTTGTCCCTAAATTTAAAAATATAGAGAAAAAAAGCTTTCCTTCTTAATAACGGAATGTTAGATATATTGAAAATACTCTAATTGCGAAAGAATTACTATTAAAAAATTTTACTTACCTTCGGGTTTAGAATCCATCAAAAAAATTATATAAATGTGTTCACTTAAAATAAATATGAAGCTTAATATTCAACAAGAATTTTGCAAATTAATCAATGCATTTTACGGCCACTCCTACCTTTTTACTTCAATTACGCAATATATTTGAGCAAAAATATCAAAAAAAATAGCAAAAATCCCGTTATTTTGTTTGTTTTCTTTCATTTCTCATTACACTTTTCTTGGAATAAGAACTTTGTTTTTGTCCAGCTAGCTTGTTCTACACGAAACACTGTGCGCTGGAGCGAAGTCTAAAAAGTCTTAGCGAGTACAGGAAGACAATTTCGTTCGTTCGGAGTTCGGAGACTTTGCGATGCTTATTGATAGATTGGACGCATATCTATGCAGACTGATAGTAAGTCCCAAACCCAATGCCTGACTATCGAACATACGTTCTATCAGCCTATTTTGACACCACAAATATCCCGACTGGCAGGTAAATATTAACCCTTTTTAACACGCTTTTATTAGCTTGGCCTGTATGTAACGGAATATTTGAGCTTAATTTCACCGGTTTCTAGAAGTCTGATTAAATTGAAACTTTGCATGCGTATCAAGGACCGATGACAATGCATTAATGTGGTGGTGTGGCGACATAAGGTCAACAGCCATAAGGTCAATTGGCCATCTCCGGAACGATTTAGTATGACCACATAAAACTTTCTTGGTTATCCCGCCCTCCCACAACAACTATCTTTGGGCTTTACAGGCTTAGATTTTGGCAAAGATATTGATAATAAAATTTATGGTAGTAGTATGAGTACACGAGTTATATTCCGTGACTACCTCTAAAGTTTAAAATCAAACGCTCGGAAAACTTCCCCCCGTTGGCCAGCAGATTAGCTCAAAAGCTTATCATATTCATTGGCGCAAATATCAATTTGGAGAGGAGATATACTTTTTTCATATTCTCAGTTGACTTCCTTACGTTTAATACACTCTGCCTTAGCCTCGAACTTAAATGAATATGTTTATCTTCGATAACCACAATACGAATACCCACTTCATGTTGTTGCATGGGTTGCCGGATCCGAATTAGTTAACTTAGGGGATTCATAAACATTTGGAGGCTGAAGGCTGTATCCGGACGTAACATTGTTTAATTAGGGATTTGTCGGATCTGGCAGCGGAGTTTCATCAATATACTTCTGCTTTTTATAGACTTAACTGCATTTCGAATCCTGAGGTCATACAGCCACTTTAAATTTATCCTCGAACTTTTTTACAAGATTTTAGCTGTCTTAAGTATTTTTGAGAAATCTACTTCAACCGCACTTATGGCAAAGGCATCGAATACACTTTCGATCTTTTATGATACCACAAACTCTACCGAGCAGTCCCAAAAATTTCATATGAGCTAGGCTACCACAAATCAGTTAGCCTAAAAGCCCGTGGACCGCGCTGCGCATTACCGTTGATCGAGCCTGCTTAGTATCGATCTGTAGGTCCTATCACAAGTATAGTGAGGAAGAATTCACCCAAAATTGAGCGAACTTATTAAATCTTGTTAGCAAAGGACCTTCTCAGCCTTTGTAAAGGAATAAATATTCAATTCATCTTTATCGTTTTTCAAGCAGCTAAGATGTATCTGAGTTTTACTTCCCTGGAAAATGTATACGGCCATGCCAAAACCAAAAGTGACTTGTTCAATACCGAATGTTATTTCAGATAAGGCGAGATTCTAAGCCACTGCGGAGCAATCTTTATAGAAATTACATTTTCAAACGCTGGACATCCTAGTGTATATATGTATATACAACGTACATAAATAAATGTATTCTTAATCATTTACTCTTGCCTCGTTGTGTGGCTGACTGTCCGCTTGTTGCGATTATTATGACGATGATAAGAATAATAGAATAGTTTGACCCGATTATGGCCTCTTTTTGCTGTTTTTCGCCCATTTACGTATGCCCAAATAGCTCGTTTATTTTAGCTTCTACTTGCCACGAATGTGGATTTTTATTTTCATCTCACTCTTTCCCTGATCATACCATCTGTTTGGATCTCTACTGCTTGTCAGTTTGTTGTTGGCCTTTGCATGCTTAAAGTTTGATGGCTGCAACACAGCATCCAATCGAGTAGCTAACCAAGCTAAATAAGACAACCAGTACTATCATCGACTTGTTCGCGCCACTTCCATCTTTTCCACCACCACACAAAATCATTCACACTCAAGTGATGAGAGCCATAATTCTTTACAATTTCTGTTGCTTAGCTGTAATGGTTGCCCGTTGCTTTAACGCTAACTGTTTTGCTCAATTGCTCTCTTGTTGTTGTTATTGTTAGCTGTCTATTACCATCTTTAAGCTAGACATGCTTAAAGCGACTTTGTTGTCTATTTGCTGTCTGTGCCACAGGTAGATTTTGGCTACCACAACGCTTGCGACCAGTTCAACACTGGAGCCACCAAAGCCTTCAGCAACTACCAGCAGCAGCAAGAGAAGCAGCAGCTACATCGACCACAGCATCAATCGCGGCAATAATAAATAATATTCTGCCATTTATTGTTTTCCCGATTTTTGTTTGCGGATTTTCATTATTCTCATACATTTTCGCTTTTTTTATTGCTTCCACTTTGTGTCCAACAATTCTTTTGCTTGTGCTGCCATATCTCTCTATCGCCTTTGGTTGGTTGTTTGTGTAATTGCTACCACGGGTACCTTCCTGTTTTGTATGCGGGAGCAATAAAAGAATTTTAATGATGATAAAAAAAAATTCTACAACAACAACCTGAAAACTGACTAACCAACCAAATTGGTTGAAGTAAAGTTGTATTGCAGTTCAGAAGTTCATTGTTGAGGCTAAGCTTCGCTGCGCTTGGCTACCTGCAGCACCAGACTATAAACAACGTTGAATAGCAGTAGCAAAGCTTTCAGAGTTTAGTATGCAATAACGTACTTCGCGTGCATCGCGCTTGCCACATTTGTGTAATTCGAACCAAAAATGATTTTATTTCTTGTAGTTTCGCCTATCTGGACTGTGTCTTTTCAGGATTTTGAAGTTTCCTTAAAACACGGCTCTTCAGAACTGGACTGTGAATGTATTGGTAGGAGTACTATGATCGCTCAAGTAGTATCTTAGTCGTTGGTCAACGAGCAACGAAGCAAGGCCAATGCACGCATTGTTCGCTAACATTAAAAAACGATTTCATCAATATACAATAAAATTATTATTTTATTACATTAGAGTACCAAAGAATTAAAATATAATATTGTAACGAATTTACTTGCACATCCTCTTATTTGCAACCTTCTGCTAAGTTCGAATCACTAAACTGTTGAATAAATAACTCCAATACTTAATAATGCAAAATGGCCTTTATTAAAGTACTTCACAATAAATAAATATACTATTGCCCGACAGATAGTGTGCTTAGCGCCTCTATCTCTCGCTGCCTTTTATACTCTTTGATTTCCTCGTTCACATCTTCTAGGCGCTTCCATTTCCATAATCTACTAGTTGGCCATCAGCTATCAAATTTCTCAGCTGTAACTACAGATGCACGATTTTGTAGCTTCTCTCATTGCATACTTTCGGGAGTATCTCAGATATATGCATGTGGTTGTGCGTTGCTTCTCAGCTGCGTATAGTTACATATGTATAGACATAATGATTGATTCATTTATGTAGATACAAGTGACTGTCTGGTTTATTGTTGTTGTGACTTCATTTACTTAGCATCAGACTAGGGAAGTGAGTATCACTTAGTGTTACTCATACTCGTCACAATATAATGCTAACAGTAAAAAGCTTAAATATGTTTTTTTGAAATCCGTAAATAACCAGAAATTTTCTCCGCTTGCTTAGCGACGACTAAAGCATTCAACAAACGATATGGCGAAACAATCTGTATGAATCGAATCTGCACAATTTTCCTATGAAATGACGACTCCTTTCTTAGAGTAACATTCACGAACTTGCGCTAGGCGTTTTTACGTTTGTAGTGCAATCGAAAGGTTTCTTCTGACCACATTCTTGTCGCCGTATCTAATCCAAGCTGAACAACCTCATGAAATTTGGGAAGGTATTTAGTTTCGCATGTTTAGGCTGTCGGTTGTTTAGGCTCAGTGATCCTGGATCCTTTGGTCTTCTTCTCATCGCCATCCATACCTCTGTGCACACATTAAATATAATTAAATTCTTGAAACTTAAAACGAATATAGCCTTTCTCGGTATTAATACACTTTTTCCCATTTCTGTTGCCCGCGTCTGATAGAATTTTTCGTGCCTGTATGGTACCAATATCGCCTTTCCACTGAGGTAGCAAGGTCCTTCTCTTTCTTCTGAGAGAAAGTATATTGGTATGGAGACTTCTTGAAAGCCCTCCAAGAATGTGTGTGTCCAGCCTAATATCCAAAAACCTTTGAGCTGAGTGTTTCTTTTTCTACCGTCATATTATAGATAGATATTGATGTTTAGCATTAGAGTACCAAAGAATTAAAATAAAATATAATGCTAGCAATAAAAAGCTTAAAAATGTTATTTTTAAATCCGTAACAGAAATTTTTTCCGCTTTCTTAGCGACGGCTAAAACATTCAACAAACGATATGATGAATCGAATCTGCACAATTTTCCTATGAAATGGCGACTCCTGTCTTACAGCAACATTCACGAACTTGCGCTAGAAATTTTTGGGTCTGCAGTACAATCTAAAGGTTTCTTCTGCGCACGTATTTGTCACAGTATCTTATCCAAGCTGAGCTCCCGCATGAAATTTAGGAATGTATTTGGTTTCGGGTGTACATGTGGGGTGTTTGGGCTCAGTGATCCCGGGTCTTTTTGTCTTCTTCCTCCCTCCAAGAATGTGTGTGTCCAGCATAATATCGAAAAACCTTTGAGCTGAGTGTTTCTTTTTCTACCGTCATATTATAGATATTGGTGTTTAGCAGCAAAAAGTACTCCCCACAGATTTGGTGCGGTGATGTGAGTAATTCTTTGCAATAAATAAATCCGGTACACTCCTATACTAGTATCCTCTGGGCGACTGCTGGAGAAATGATTATTCTAAGGCCTTAAGCCGGCTGAGATGAAAAGAAAACCAAGGCAGCTCTTGTTTTGATGTTGGAACATTACGCCGAACGAAGCATTAACCGTTGACGATTACCTTTGAGAGTTTTACCACTTTTAGAAAGTTTACTCCGGTCTTCGTCCGTTATCACGGACTATCTGCCTTTCGGCCGCGCCACTGCTACGCGTTCCGAAGCTAAACTGCCTCTGTTCAACTGGCGCCCTCGTTATTATAGCGTCGCCCAGATGTTGCTTACCAATTATCCTTTATGCTGTTACGATCATTGGCCGGTCGATAATATACCTCCGAACAATTCTTTCAGTTCCAAAACTCCTCACTACTGTTGCGACCATTGGCCGCCCGTTAATATACCGCCGCATAGAGTCATCCTGACCCTCACCACTGCCTACTAATTTCCTTCACTATCTCAGTCGTTCGGTCACCTGCCATCCCATCCTAGCCTAATCTCCGCCGCCTTTCAGTGTGGATATGTGCACCCACCACTTCACCTGTGATTGACTGAGTGATTCGTCAACCTTCGACAAAACTCAGTTCATAACCCGATTTAGCATAAGCAGGACTAGCTCGCAGTTTTATGTTGGTATCATAGTAGCCACGTCGCTGAGTGACCGAAAGAAGTGTCTCTATCATGGGTACGTGAACAAAATTTTTTGAAGTGGGATTCCACCCTGACCTACTACGAATGCTTACTCACTTTCTTTGACAATAATTCGTTTTATACATTACATGCCAGACTTTCGGTGTAGTCTCGAGGAAGATCGTTCTAGTACCACAAACTAAGTTGAAGGCACATTTGAAGTTATGACATCCAACATGATCACTTTCGCACTACTAATCTTGCTTAGTGACGCGAGGTCGTTCTTTGGTGCGCCTTTAAAACCTCTGCTTTGGAATTCGTTGTAGAGCGCCATAACCGGTGACTATGCTGAGGATAAGACAGTCAGATCAGCCACGTCTCCCTTCATTGGACCTTTGAAAAATTTAATATAGTTAATTTCAAACATTTCAGGAGACTTCTTACATCACCAATGAATCGAAGCACTGCTTGAAATGTAAAAAAAAAGTCTTTATAGTTTTGGTTACCTTTCAATGTATTTGCGCCCTAAAAATCTATTTGGTATGGCAACCATGATGTGGTTACTGCAATTACTGTTGCAAATACACAATCACTACTTTCGCTGCACTAGCGCGGCCGCTTAAACACCAGGAAAGTGTCTAAGTTATGCCGCTACATGGTTATATATTTTTCGAGTTGAATTTTCCGGAAATATGCCAGGTGTATTTTTCATTGCGTGCAGACGCACTTCAACTCTTGTTGTTGATTGTTGTTCTTGTTGCTTATTTATATTGAATGCTTCTTTCATGCAATCCGTTGAGTTGTTAACTTTTTCCGGCTATAACTAATCCCAAGTAAGTAAGATGCTTTTAATCATCAGCGAAATATTATTTAAGTAAGCAGGTGGGGTGGGGGGAGTGAATAAAGAGAGTGTTACAGATAAAGAGGAAGAGGTCAATGCAGATTGTGGTAAAGAAGTGGCCTGGCGGCGTCTGGAAATTTATTGCACTAGTACATTAGAAGTTTTGAAGAGATCAATTACATCGAGTAAATGAGTTTCAAATCTGGTTAATATTCTGGTTTATATTGGTACACTTAAATTTTGATTGTTATTGAGAAGCGCATAAACGAATTTATTGAAAAGAGATGTAAGAGCGAATACATGGGTTTGCGCTGGTGTTAAAGAAGTCTACGTTCAATTGAAGCATGAACTTAAATTGTTGAAAAATGTATCACAATAAATATTTATATTTTATTTATAAAAATTTCGTGTCACAGTGTTTGTTGTTGAACTCCTTCGAAACGGCTTAACCGATTCTCAGGAAATTTTGTGAGCATATTGAGTACGTCTGAGAATTGGATTTTATCTGTTTTTCAAACCCCCCAGTGATAGGAGTGGTGCACGCCACTGACTTGGGACTTTAAATAAAGGATGGAAAAGACTACAAATAACCAAAAAGAAGAAAAACGAGGAAGGAGAAAGAGCCTGATAAAGAGATAGAGTTAGACGAAAATAGAGATATTTGGATAGAAAAAAGAAGGAATGGAAACGATGAAGAAGGATATAGAGATGCAGGGGAGCAGTAAATAAAAGGATAAAGAAAACAAGAAGAGAGAGGGAGAGGGAGAGTACAGAACAAATTCTGCCGCGTCTGCTAGTTTATTATTAAAATAATGTAAAAATATTTTTTATCTATTTTAAGCGGTTTTTCGATTTGAATTTTATTTATTAAATTCGGCTTTATTCTGCCGCAATTGTACAAAATCATTTGTAATTATATTTACTTCGTAATGTAGTCTGTAAGATACCTTTTATTTCAAAGATTACTATATTTAAATAAATAAATAAATAAATAAATAAATAAAAAAATGCGAAAATCAAAATTGCACAGTTCTAAAAATTTTATGAAAAGAGTTGCAACCCTTTGCTGGCTATTTTTACTTTTACTCCATTCCGTGTCATTCTTTTTTGGAAGTTTGTAAAAACTCATCAACAAGTTTTGGAGATATGGCTCCGGAAACATGACTAATTTCAAATGTTTATTACTTTCGTCTACGATCCTTTTAAACCTGTTTTATATAAAAGTGGGCGTATTGTTATCCGGTTTTGCCCAATTTTATTGAGAATTATAAGGAAAATATGTGCGCCGAATTTTTTCTAAGGACAATGTTAAGTAACTGGCAAACTTCTCACACCCATTTTCATACGAAACAGCTGACCTCATGGAAATCAATGTTAGTGGTCAATGGTGCCATACCACAACGCCCTAGCCATTACCATACCATAGCCCGCAAATTGGTTTTTGATTTTTCGCCATTACCATGACCTATAAATATTTGAGTTGGTGAAATTTTTCATCTTTTTTGATATTTAACTTTTTAGTTTCGGATCCATTTTCCCTCAGTGACCTATTAATTGTGCAATTTATTTATAACACTAGACCTACGCTAATCGATATGGTTGTTTAAAAATATGGTTATGACTAAAGGATTATGATTATCTCAACTCAGTCAGGGTATTTAATCATCTTAGCAAGTTTTGTTGTGACAACCTAAATCATTTTTGATTAATTATCAATAATAATTCAATATTTAATATTAATTTGTTAAAAGTGGACGGTGCCACGTCCCTTTTTGAAAATTTAAAAGAATTTTTTTTTTTTTGGGTAGTATGTTCACCTTTAAATTCGATTATTGTAGTTGCATTAGTTACCAAGTAATCACGCTTTTGTGTTTTCTAAAATTGTAACCACTAAAAAAGTGGGCGTGTCCGATTTCGCTATAATAAATAGAGATGTCAGATGACTCACAAAAAACACACACCCCAAATTTCAACAACATATTTAAAAATTTACTCCATTTATCATATTCACAGACAGACGTATGAACGGGCGGACATGGTTAAATGATCCTTTTTTCACCCTGAACATTATGATTCATGGAAATCTATCTATATATATATATATATATATGATGTTATAAGTGGAAGCACTGGCAAAAACGCTTGAGTTCGCTCGCTTGTTAACTCATTGGCAAGGCGAATCTACACCAGGTGGTGGCAAAGCGAATTCAATGAATTCGCCGTGCAGATGAATGTCAAGTCAAAAGAAAATTTTCATAGATTTCGATTAACTGACATTTTGTTGTACAAGGCTTTGTATGGAAAATTATCAAGAAGAAGCAATCAATTGACGGGATAACACCACCTGTAATGAATTCGCCTTGCTCATTGGCAAAAGAGGAGGTTGGAGAGTTATATGTTTTTTGTTTGACAAGCAGTAAGGGTAAAAGCCCCCGTCACATAAGCAGTTTTTCATATAGATGCGTTAAACACAATTGGGCTGATCACATTCACGGCGACGGTGTAGCCGCCACATCTGTCATATTATTTTTACACATGTCCTCATGGCTTATTTAGTCAAACCAGCTGCGAGCAAAGCGTCACTGTTCAAAAGAATGTAAAAGAAAAGCAAATATATGCAGGCGGCAATTACATACCAGGATCAACGGACAACAAAACATTTATAGCATCACACGCAACCAAAGAGGAGAAATACAATAAGAGCCGTCACTCGTTATTTTGTGGCGAGTATTTCACTGGAAATTGAAAAAAATTGATGCCGAATGTTTTCTGAGAGGGACATTTTTAATTGTCTCGCATTTATCCATGCCGTGTCGGCCCCTTGTGCAACTGTGATTTTTAGAAAGAGAATTAAATAAGTTAATTAAATACATTCGGAAAAATAAACACAAATACCCCACGAAAAAGTATAGAAGACATTTATAAACATCTCGCTCAAAAAAAAAGTAGCGACTACCTCTCAGTATACATCGAGTAAATGCCTAAAAATAACGAGTGACGGCTCTTATTGTATTTCTCCTCTTTGACGCAACAACAATATAAAATTTGCGCGTAAACCAAATCGAACTTTGAACACAATCTTTACACAAACAAAAGACAAAATCGACAAGGAACAACAACATAATGTGGTATACGAAATAAAATGTAATGGGAGCGCAGGAGAAACTTGCAATCAAATATACATTGGAACGACGAAGCGATCGCTAAGTGTACGAATAAACGAACATAGACTAGACGCCAAAAATAGAAAACCAACAACAGCACTATGCGAACATTTGACCAACAAAGGACACACAGCGGACTTCGAAAACGCGAAAATATTAGACGTTGAGGGGAAAGAACGAACACGAATGACGCTGGAAGCTCTACGAATACAACAAAAAATCAATACTGCAATGAATTTCAAAGAAGACGTCAACAATATAAACTGCGCTTATATGACAGTCAATGGACGTAGCAGGAAACATGAATGGAGGCAGTAAATTAAATGTAAAATTTTATTTATGTGTTAGATGTTGAAAGTTTCAATGTTGTAAATTGAATGTAAGTATTATATTAACAACAGAGTGATGTAAATTGTGTTATTCTAACTAATGTGTTAATATTTGTTTTGTTTTATATCATATTTTATGACAAATATACAGTCTCCCTGATGAAGATGAAAAAATTTCATCGAAACGCTTAGGAGGAAAAGAGAAACCTTGTGTTTTTTCTTTATTTTATCGGCCGAAAAGCTCCAAATAATTACATTTGTAACAAAAAATTGGCCGAAAATAAATATATTTAAAACATTATCTTTTTCCTTTCAGGTACGTTGATGCATCTCTGAAAAGAGTACAAATATAGTACTGAAAACACATATAGTACTGAAAATCGGCAAAGTAAGTGTGCTATCAGAGGAATATTTAAATTACATAACTTATACAAATTTATTTTACTCAAATCAAAGTTAAATATTTAGTACGTAGATGCAGAACAGCAGACAATCGTTTTCGTGGTCCCATTTAAGAAAAGCCACTAATATTCCCTTTCACGGAACAACATTTCTAAGGACATCTTAACAAAAAGTCTCTTTCAAATACTTACTAGCATTCCTATGTTTCAGATTTAATCCTCAAAATAAGTGCAACACGTATTCACACTTCTATTTACAGCAAACAAAAGTTGCATATTCACAGGGGCAAACTTTGAGTTTGTGTAATGCAACAAAAATTGTCATGCAACACTTCAACCACAAACACAGCAACCACACTCAG
Source organism: Eurosta solidaginis (assembly GCF_040869045.1). Classification (NCBI taxonomy): domain Eukaryota; kingdom Metazoa; phylum Arthropoda; class Insecta; order Diptera; family Tephritidae; genus Eurosta; species Eurosta solidaginis. The sequence goes on along the minus strand of NC_090323.1, from coordinate 152,607,060 downwards.
CCATAAGTAGAATATAATACTTAATAAAAATAACTTTTGAATCCATTTTTGCTTTGCTTTAATTTTTGTTCAACAAAACTTTGTCAATGATAATATCCGCAAGATAATAAGACGCACAACTATCTAACCTTATATGTATGCATGTACATATGTACATATGTATAAGTAGGAGTTGGATTGTGCCCAATGTTGATATTAACTTTCACAAGGACAAATATATAGGGACTTGTGGCAAAGGTATGCATAAGCAACGAAACATTTTCTATCAAACCCAGTTGGAAGTTCAGGTGGAGAAGAAGAACAAAAGTTCAGGTATTGGTATAGTTAGAGAGCAAGTGCGAGGTTGGAGTGGGAATGGAAGGAAGAGGAGGAGAGAAAGGGAAATGGAGAGGGGTAGGGACAGGGGCAGGAAGAGGGATAGGAAGGGGGAGACGGATAGGGAGAACAAGAAAGAGGGAAAGGAATATAGAAGGCGGAGGGGATAGAAAAAAAGGTGAAGGGAAGGAGTGAAAAGGGGAGAGGAAAGGAGAGGAAGGGGGAGTGGGATTGGGAGAGTTAAAGGGAAATGGCGAAGGAAATATTCCTCGGAAAGTAAAATTGATATCTGCTTTATAGTGTGCTCGTTTTAGAAAAACTCCTAAATCTTATTGTACCTTAATATCATACTAACAGTATTCATAAGAGGTGATCACTAAAATCAATGTATAAGTCGTGGTATTGTAACCTTGGAAGATCTGCTTGTGTCCACATTTGGCCAAATACAACAACTATTCTACTACAACAACAAACTAATATTCTAGCGCTTCCAATATACCTTGTACCTAGCATCAAATTATTTTTATCTTGGAAGTATCCTTGATTTATAAGCAGGTAATTTTCTTGTGTAGGTGATGCATCCCAACTTTACATTTCCACCTCAAGGATGTTGTACATCGGAAAGCTTTAAATTCAATGGTCGGATCAGCGCATGCATATAGATGGAAATTTATGTGTGCTCTAGCCAATCTGCAATAAAGGCGTTCCCGCATGGTACTTACCATGGAATCAACCTGTTTGATATCGCGTATGAGGTTCTATCTAGCGTATTCTGCGATATACCTAAGCTCGAAGCCAAGGAACTGATTGCAAGAAAATAACTAAAACTGTAGCCACATCAACTTTTATATTAATAGCCAGGCAGCAGGAATAATCTCGTATAGCACAACATCTAAAATTGTGTTTGAGTGTGAGAAACATACATCTATATTGGGTCCCAGGGCATATGGGAACAGATGGGAATGAAAAAGCAGATGAGGTTGCTAAAAAGGGCGCATAATGAGATTAAGAGAAGGCGAGTGTTGCACATGATCGACCAAGAGTGTGGTCGCCGTGGTATGGTGGTAGGGTGCTCCGGTCCCGGCCAAAGTAACATCAAAAGTTTAGAAAAAAAAAGTTTCAATCAGAAAAAAGTTTTTTTAAGCGGGTCGACACTCGGCAGTGATTTGGCAAACGCGCCAAGTGTATCTCTGCCATGAGAAGCTTCTCAGTGAAGAGAATCATCAATAAACAATTTTTAGGAAAAATGAAAAGGAGCATGACGCATGTTGGAAGAGAAGATCGGAGTAAAATCTATTCGAAGATTATCGCGCATTGCATTTATTTTTATTTATAGGCTCATGACGAGTATTCTAACTGGACACTACCTTCTGGCTTCACATGCTTTTAAAATTACGCCTAGGCAGTGAAAGCAGTGCGGGTTGGAGAACCACGACCACGTATAATGTTGAAGCATTGCGCTTGCCAGGCTAAGACTCCAGCTATAAGGAGTGATTCCCCTATCAAATCTAGAAGCAGTAAGTGGCAGAAACTGTTTTTATTTGGCTAGAGGAAGGCGCTATTTTATAACATACGTCCTGGTTTTTGATAGGGTTTTTTAATTTATTCGTTAAACAAATTTCTGGTAACACTATGGACTCATTCAGTCTATATGAGATCCTCACGAACCGGACAGGTGAACCTAACCTAGCCTAGCCTCCTAATTTATGAGACTGCTCACTATCCTATTTCATTAATGAGTATAGATGAGTTTAAGATCTAATTGAACACTTGGAAACTGCAATACAACAAAAAAACTGTTAAGTTCCATGTGAATTTTATTCTTTGGGCACACAGCAACACATGTCATCAAAAATAGGCAAATTCGCATTACGTGGACTTTCAGCTGAGAATATAAAATCTCATACATACATATGTTTCTGATCACATTCAATAATATTCATATACAAACCACATAAATATATTCATAAATTCACATTTGCAATGAGGATGACAATCATCCGACTATTTAAGTAATCATGAGTTTGTTCAACACTTTCACACTATAAACTCAGCTGGGACCAACAATGAGCAATGCTTATCTTAACTGTGCCACAAGCGGAAAAAGCAAAAATAAATGAGAAAGTAAATATGAGAATAAATAAGTTATATACTCGTAAAGGAAGTAGCAAATCACCAATGTAGCCTAGAGGAGGAGTTGGTAAGTGGAGAGAAAGAATGGTCATGAAGTTAAAAAGTAAGTGCGGCAGGAAAGACGGAAGGATAAATGGCAAGTTCGGTGCCACGGGTGACCACTTTTGCAACAACAATAATAACAAAACCAAAAAAGTTTACTCGACTTACCAGACATACGAATAATATCATGTTTCAAGGGGAAGAGTAAACAAACAATAAAAAAAGGAAAAAAAAGAAGAAGAAAATGAAAAAAAATGCACAAAAACTTTTTGTTAGTGTGAAAAACTTGAACGATTACTTTAGCACAAACTTTTAATGTTGATTACGAATACGATTACGCTTGAAAACGTGTTTGTAACTGTATTTGAAAAAAAAAAAAATTTTTTTAAGCTTTTCCTTTATATAAATGGACAAAAATCAGCGAAAAAGTTCTCCTTATATAAAGATATATTCTTGCTAAACTTTGATTTTTAAATTTTGACATAGAAATTGCAAAAATAAGTATTTATGAGAAGTAAAAATATAAAAGTGGAGCGCACATTACTTGGATTGGAAAGTTGGTAGGAAAAGAGACAATCTTATCAATCAATTGCGCTTCACCTTTATATTCTTACTTCTCATAAATATTTTTGCAACTTCTATGTCAAAATTTAAAAATCAAAGTTTAGCAAGAATATATCTTTATATAAGGAAACATTTTTCGCTGATTTTTGTCTATTTATTTTTCCTTTTCTTACATTTCCTCGGTGTCTTAACCTATCTGTTAAGTTTTGCGCTTGTAGACCAATGAGAATTTACATAAAAATCAACCCCAATATTCCCTCCGTCCCGTTTGATTTTTCTAAATATCTAAGTCCGTGTGCCCCCTAGCAAACTTTTTGTATTGTGTCATCGGCTGTCATCGACCTCTGAATTAAGCTTTAAATTTTTGGCCACTAGCTCATCGAGAAATTACTTAAAACCCGGTTTCAAATTTCCAAATTATTATCTAATTTTTTCGATCCGTGCGCCACCTAACGGAATTTTTTTCTTCTTTTGTTCCTTTGTCACGGTGTCTTAACCTGTCAATGAGGATTCATGTTTGTAGCTCAATGAGAAGTTACTTTAAAATCGATCTCAAAACACCAGATTTCCAAATTCTTATCTAAATATTTCGATCCGAAAAATTAATCCCAAAATTCACTCCGTTTCGTACGATTTTTTTAAATATCTCATCCCGTGCACCCCCTATCGAATCTTTGTGTACGTGTCGTCGGCTGTCTTCTTACTTACTTACTTACTTAATTGGCGCTTAACCGTCTAAACGGTTATGGCCGTCCAACAAGGAGCGCCCGTCGCTCTTTCGCTCCGCCAACCGGCGCCAATTGGTCACACCAAGGGAGTTTAAATCGTTTTCCACCTGGTCCTTCCAACGGAGTGGGGGCCGCCCTCTGCTTCCATAGGCGGGTTCTGATAGAAACACTTTCTTGGCCGGAGCATCATCTTTCATTCGCATAACATGGCCTAGCCAGCACAGCCGCTGCGTTTTAATTCGCCGGACTATGTTGATGTCTGCGTCTAACTCGTACAGCTCATCATTAAATCTTCTTTGGTACTCGCCATCGCCATAAATCTTTCGAAGAACTTTTCTCTCGAACACTCCCAAAGCCGCTTCATCTGCTGTTGTCATGGTCCATGCTTCTGCCCCATATAGCAGGACGGGTACGATAAGTGACTTGTAGAGTATGATTTTCGTTCGCCGAGAGAGGACTTTACTTTTCAAATGCCTACCTAGTCCAAAGTAGCATTTATTGGCAAGACTGATTCTTCGCTGGATTTCAGTGCTGATGTTGTTGCTAGTGTTGATGCTGGTTCCCAAATAAACGAAGTCTTTTACTATTTCGAAATTATGGCTGCCAACAGTAGCGTGGTTGCCAAGGCGCATATACGCTGACTCTTTGCTCGATGACAGCAGGTACTTAGTTTTGTCCTCATTCACCATCATCACTTCGTCATAATCGGGCGGGGGACATATATTCCATCATCATCGATTGCGGGATCGGGTTCTTCATCTCTGCGCGGTGAATTTCTGCCTCCATTTAGGAGAGCAGAGAAGTATTGCCTCCATAATCTATGCACTCTCTGGACATCAGTTACAAGGTCGCCGTTTTCATTCCTACAGGAGTTTGCCCCGATCTTAAAACCTTCCGTCTATCGCCGTATTTTTTGGTAGAATTTTCGGGCGTTATTCCTGGTGGCTAGCGGCTTAAGCTCCTCGCACTCACGCCTTTCTGCTTCTGCTTTTTTCTTCCTGAAAAGGCGTATCGCTTCCCTTTTCAACTCACAATAGCGTTCACACACTCCTCTTGTCGCGCTCGCTTTTAACGTAGCCCTGTAGGCAGCGTCTTTTCTTTCGGTTGCAACACGGCATTCTTCATCATACCAGTTGTTTTTTCGTGGCCGCCGGTAACCAATTTTTTCCTCGGCGGCAGTACGAAGTGCTTTGGAGATATGCTCCCACTGCTCCTGTATTCCTTCAGGATGAGTTGTGCTCTCAGAGGGCAGGTGTGAGAGTAGAGTTGCGAAATCATTGGCAGTCTGTTGTGATTGAAGCTTTTCGACGTCTAGCTTTCCTTGTGTTTTTTGTTCCTTGGTTTTAGCCGCGTTGAGGCGGGTGCGTATTTTGGCTGCAACGAGATAATGGTCCGAGTCGATTTTGGGTCCTCGGATCGTGCGCATATCTAAAACACTGGAGGCATGCCGTCCGTCTATCACAACGTGATCGATCTGATTGCGAGTATTTCGATCAGGAGACAGCCATGTAGCTTGATGTATCTTTTTATGCATGAACCTCGTGCTGGATATGACCATGTTTCAAGCACCGGCAAAGTCAATCAGCCTCAGTCCGTTAGGAGAAGTTTCATTGTGTAGGCTGAACTTTCCGACTGTAGGGCCAAAAACACCTTCTTTGCCCACCCTGGCGGTAAAGTCGCCAAGCACGACTTTTATGTCATGACGCGGCAGCGCTCGTATGTGCGTTCTAATTGTTCATAATTACCTCTTTCACCTCGTCGTCTTTCTCCTCTGTCGGCGCATGGGCGCAGATGAATGATATATTAAAAAATTTTGCTTTTATTCGGATAGCGGCGAGACGCTCATCCACAGGCGTGAACGCCAGCACTTGGCGGCAAAGTCTCTCTCCCACCACGAATCCGACGCCGAAACTGCGCCTATTCGCATGGCCACTCCAATATATGTCACAATTTTTGATCTTCTTTCTTCCTTGCTTCGTCCAACGCATTTCTTGGATGGCGGTGATGTCAGATTTTGCTTTGACGAGGACATCAACCAGCCGGGCATCTGCACTAATCCCATTCAGGGAGCGGACGTTCCAGGTGCATGCCCTCAATTCATTGTCCTTCAAACGTTTGCCATGGTCGTCATCAATAGATAGTGTATTTATCCGAGGCTTGTTTTTATATTTCTTTGGAGTATGTTTTTACGTGGCGGGTCCCAAGCCCAGCGCACAACCCGCTCAGCGGGGGGTCTTCTACCTGCGGCTGTCTTCTACCTCTGAATTAAGTTTAAAAAATCAAATATCTTTCTCATCGAGAAGTTACTTAAAAGCTGGTTTGAAAATTTTCAAATTCTTATCTAATTATTTCGATGCGTGCGCCTCCTAACGGATTTTTTTCCTTTTGTTGCATTGTCACGGTGTTCTAACCTACATATGTGTAAAGTTTGATGTTTGTAGCTAAATGAGAAGTTACTTAAAAATCGATTGCAAGATTTGTATGAAAAGCGGACAAACATTCAACCGACCTAATATAAAGGAAGGAAAAAAAGTGTTTACTTATCTTATTAACTTATTTGTTATTGTTGACTTCTGGGATAATCCGTTGAGTTTGAGCTTAAAATAGGAATTGAAACTTAGAAAATAGTTTTTGGTGGGATTAAAGGCATTTAAGTGGTCACGTTCCGTTTTAATAAAGCATACGATTAATCAGCGAAAGTGGCGGAGGTAAATTAGAACATTGTTTCGTTAGTTGACAAAATGCTTACCAGTCTATATCTGGGAGTTTAGGTAAGGCCGCTTTCAGACGCAGCTGCCTTAGTTAGGGGTCGGTTGTCATTTCATATTAACACAGGTGCAGATAGGTAGGACATTAAATCGAATTACGTAGAATCGGGTTCACCAGCTCTAGTTATGTTGAAATTTATCTGGCGATAGCTTCATTTGACATTTTCGTTTTCACCAACACAACGTGATCAACCCCCAGTTAAAGCGACAATTGTGTTTTTTTATTTGTGATAAAATTTTGTAGACCAAAACGCACAAATTAACTGTGAATACCCGATCTCGTTTACAGTTTTTTCGGAGGAGTGACCATTTGAAATCGTCATAAGGCAAATTGATCATATGGAAATGGTCATAACGTCAATTGACTTTTGCCCGTTGACCTTATGCCACCCTACACTTTTTCTAGCACTTACCTCACATTGGATGCTTCACATAGTATGGAGGAAACGATAGTTTCGAGAACTTGCAAAATAGTCACTAATTGAAAATGATGAAAATTGCCCTAAAAGAAACACTGCGTTGCTATAAAATAAGACTAAATATTAGATGAGTTCTTCAAAAACGTTGGAATTGTGAAACGTTATCAATTCTCTCGCGACAAAACTAAATATTTTATTTACTTACGATAAAATTCCGCACATTAAGAAAATACCACTTGAATTTTTTGGTTAAATCAATAAAAATCTTGCAGATAAAAACCTAAAATGAGAAAAATGTACCACTTCCGAAAATATTTGCTTGCTACTGAGAACGAGATGATAAGAGAGCATCGAGAACAACATGCATAGACAGGTGAGAATGTGTAATTCGTTATTGATTTTTTTGATCAGCAGCTCTCATTCGATAATATTTAATGATTTGTACAAGTTCCCAAATGGGAACATTGGGCGCTAATGAGTTAATATAAAGGAAATAATAAATAACAAGTAAGGAAGGATAAGTTCGGGTGTAACCGAACATTACATACTCAGTTGAGAGCTGTGGAGACAAAGTAAGGGAAAATCACCATGTTGTAAAAAGAACCTAGGGTAACCTTGGAATGTGTTTGTATGACATGTGTATCAAATGGAAGGTATTAAAGAGTATTTTAAGAGGAAGTGGGCCATAGTTTTATAGATGGACACAATTTAGGGATATCGCCATAAAGGTGGACCAGGGGTGACTCTAGAATTTGTTTGTACTATATGGGTATCAAATGAAAGGTGTAAATGAGTATTTTAAAAGGCCGTGGGCCTTAGTTCTATGGGTGGACGCCTTTTTGGGATATCGCCATAAACGTGGACCAGGGGTGACTCTAGAATGCGTTTGTACAATATGGGTATCAAATGAAAGGTGCTAATGAGTATTTTAAAAGGGACTGGACCTTAGTTCTATAGGTGGATGCCTTTTCGAGATATCGCCATAAAGGTGGGCCAGGGGTGACTCTATAATTTTTTTGTACGATATGGGTATCAAATGAAAGGTTTTAATGAGTATTTTAAAAAGGAGTGGGCCTTAGTTCTATATGTGGACGCCTTTTCGAGATATCGCCATAAACGTGGACCAGGGGTGACTCTAGAATGTGTTTGTACGATATGGGTATCAAAAGCGAGTGGCCCTTAGTTGTATATGTGAAGGCGTTTTCGAGATATCGACCAAAATGTGGACAAGGGTTATCCAGAACTTCATCGGTCGGGTACCGCTAAATTATTTATATATGTAATACCACGAACAGTATTCCTTCCAAGATTTCAAGGGCTTTTGATTTCGCCCTGCAAAACTTTTTCGTTTTCTTCTACTTAATATGGTAGGTGTCACACCCATTTTACCAAGTTTTTTTCTAAACTTATATTTTGCGTCAATAGACCAATACAATTACCATGTTTCATCCCTTTTTTCGTATTTGGTGTATAATTATGGCATTTTTTTCATTTTTTATAATTTTCGATATCGAAAAAGTGGGCGTGGTCATAGTCGGATTTCGGCCATTTTTTACACCAATACAAAGTGAGTTCAGATAAGTACGTGATCTGAGTTTAGTAAAGATATATCGATTTTTGCTCAAGTTATCGTGTTAACGGCCGAGCGGAAGCACAGACGGTCGACTGTGTATAAAAACTGGGCGTGGCTTCAACCGATTTCGCCCTTTTTCACAGAAAACAGTTATCTTCCTAGAATCTAAGCCTCTACCAAATTTCTCAAGGATTGGTAAATTTTTGTTCGACTTATGGCATTAAAAGTGTCCTAGACAAATTAAATGAAAAAGGGCGGAGCCACGCCCATTTTGAAATTTTCTTTTATTTTTGTATTTTGTTGCAACATATCATTAATGGAGTTGAATGGTGACATAATTTACTTATATACTATTAAGATATTAACTTTTCTTTTAAAATTTGAATTTAAAAAAAAAAATTTTTTAAAAAGTGGGCGGTTCGTTCTCCGATTTTGCTAATTTTTATAAAGCAGACATATAGTAATAAAAGTAACGTTCCTGCCAAATTTCATCATGATATCTTCAACGACCTACCAAGTTTCATCGCTTAATCCGTATTTGGTAATGAATTATCGCACTTTTTCAATTTTTCGAAATTTTCGATAACGTTCATTTTAATTAGTGATCTGAGATGAGCGCCCAGGAACCTACATATCAAATTTCATCAAGATACCTCAAAATTTACTCAAGTTATCGTGTTAACGGACGGACGAACGGACGGACATGGCTCAATCGAATTTTTTTTCGATACTGATGATTTTGATATATGGAAGTCTATATCTATCTCGATTTCTTTATACCTGTACAACCAACCGTTATCCAATCAAGGTTAATATACTCTGTGAGCTCTGCTCAACTGAGTATAAAAATACCATTAACGGCCATTGTGAATATGATAAGTTCATCTAAAACCTACCGACTACGAGGAAGTCTTTACCCTGCAATTGAGTCAAATCTCATCCTTTTGGCAGCAGACTATATTTAACCAGGATAGCTTTGAATTTCCTAAAGCCTACACGTGCGGCTCACGAATTCATTGCAGTTACAAATTGTGGCCGGTTTTGATGAGAGTCGATGTGTTTTTATGAACCTGCACGTAAATGAAACTTTTGCTAAAGCAGTTCGAGGCGACCGTGAGCGAAGTGAGGCATTGTCGAAATACCCTTTAACTTATTTCTATTAACCTCAGCGCCTTGACTGCCGCATGGCTATGTAAAAAAGTATTAAATATCCTAACCAGACAAGTCCCGGATACCAACCACTGTACCCTTAGCAACGTTAAAGGTCCAACTGGAACTTAATTGGATGGCCAATTGGAATATACTGTAAGCCCCGAGCTTTGAGCCAAACCATTAGCACAGGTGAGTTCCTCAACCCATTATGGAGTGAGCTTGGGGTAGAGCCCAGCCAATCCTGAGTCGAATAAGACCTATTTCCTTTTTAAATGAATATAATTAATTAGTTGGTGTAAGTTGAGAGTTACTGCCAGTCGGTATAATCATGAAATGAGTGGTAGGTGGTTAGAGTTGCTAGAACAATTACTAAAACAGTTACTAGAACAATCAGCTAGCGGTGGTCAGGTTGGTTGGACCAAATAACCGGAGGATAAAGGGATATATATCTAATAACAAATAATAAGTGGATTGGTGATCGATGATAGTCAGCTAAAGACCGATGAATCAATACTGGATAACCGATGAGTTTATAGCTATCGAGCCCATTTCAAACAACCGGTGAGCTTGTGACCTATAAGACGACACTCAATTACCTGTGAACTGATGGGTTGGTGGAACTGTGTTCAAGGTTTGTGTTGAATCAATGCCAAATAACAATTAATTTATGACCACGAGCCGGCACAGTAGATATGGTGGCAACGGACGCAACAGTGTCGGGAGATATATGAAGTAGGAACACGGCTCGCGCCGTATCTCCGAACATAGCAAAAGAAATTGGGGGTTTAAAAAGTGGAGGGTGAGCTAATAGCACACCTTTTAGTTGATGTTGTTTTTGTTGTAGCGAAAAAGGAGTGCTATGGATGTTGATGGTAATTTGCCGGATATAATTCCGGTACGTTCGGGTAAGAGGCACTATTAAGCTACCGACCATCTCGGAGACGATTTAGTATGATCACATTGAAACTTCTAGGCCTAGAACATGGAGTCGTCAGAGCCTCGACTGCTAAAAGGCATTATTTGCCATGGGTAGGAGAGGTTGACAATTGGGTTGGAGAAGCTATATAATGCGCTGGCAACCTCTTGAATCAGCCTGTGGAATCATTTCGGTATTTTAGTTGCCGCTTACGATAGGCATACTTACCGCGGGTATATTCTGCGCCCCCTAATCCGCTAGGGGAAATAACCCACCTTCTAGTAATCGGTTTTGATAAGTGAAAATATTTGTACTTAGTGCTAAGGTACGATAAACAATTTAAGAAGTTTACGACCACGAAAATGCTTGCAATTGATTACTTGAATCGCTGTGTGTTTTATACGCTTGTTGATCGCTTTTACAAAGGAAACATGTGTAATGATAGCACCTGGCATAAATAAAACAAAATTGATTTGTGATGCTACTTAAAAGAATTCAGCCGTGTGGAGTGTGAATAGTAGAAATCTTCCTCGCCGGGGATGAAGTCGAAACTGAAACGACCGCTGGATGGTCCACAAGGTTTTAGCCCTGCAAATGCCACCAGGGCATCTTGCTGTTGGGCATAGTTCTCAGATATTTCAACCTGTTTTCGTTGTTGCTCTTCTAGCGATAAGGTTACTCCCCGAAGGCTTTATATTAGAAATGGAACCCTCCCTTGTGACATTCCTTTCCACACTTTTCTATGGGGTTTGGTCCCTCCTCGCTCTACTTCCTACAGTAGTTTGTGAATACGATTTACCAGAACTTTCTATGAAACAGGAAAACAAATCCTTTTCCTACTTTGAATTTTGCGTTCATTGCAATTCTTATTTATATAGAAAAATTAAGTCAAGAATTGTTTATTATCCGCAGTAGTCCGGATGATGTATTACTGCTTACTATAATTACCACGAATACCATAGTACTAAGCAATTACAGCAGTGACAAGCTCACAAGTGGACAATGAGTTTATCTAAGGTTTGCTCGAACTTACTAAGCACTTTTCCTGACTTTATATTTGATATCTGAGGGAGCAATAACGTCTAAATAGGTCATAAGCTTGATACAACCACGGATGACAATCAAGGAAATTCTCCACATTAATTACACATAATTTCTTCTTAAGCTTTGAGTTCTCTCATTACCAACCCGAGAGGTGAGTACAGAATTTTCCACAACATGACTTTAGATACGCAATAATTAGATATGTATATTCATGAACGAATCTAAGTCACGACATTGCAAAATTATGTACATAAGACGTGCCACTGCATAACTAAAAACTATTAATACGATCATATGAAGATGTTAAATTTACTGAACGCCACACACGTAAACAAGGATTTTATTAAGAATTTTAGCGCGATATTCGTGTCAGTTGGCGTAAACTTTAAAAGTTGGCGAGGCGCCGCGTTGCTTGTGTAACGAAGTGGAAAATCAACGCAACAAAGCTGGGAAACCATATTTTGTGTACGTACAGACAAGTGGGAGTGGCATGGAAGCAATACGCGAAAGGTGGCTTCGCTTAAGGAAATCCCGCTTATACATACTATCACATATGTGTCAAAGTGTGAACCCTCTAGGAAAAATAGACTTCAAAATTATACTGAATTTTACTTTTGTAAGATAATACTGCGTACATATGTATATAGAAAGGGGTTTAAAAGCAAACTGAAGGATCTTAGTGCAGATATGTAGAAAATGCGGCGAAAAAAAACTTCACTGGCTAGATAATGTCATGTAAATGGATGATGATATTTCACCCCTGAAAATAGTTCTAGGAGCTGGCGTATCTGCCAGAAAAAAGGGAGTCGTTATCGGAATTCCAAGAGACAGGCCAGAACATTCATGAAAACATTCCTACTCTGAAAGTACTTTTAAATTGTTACTTAATCAAATGTTAAATTAGTGCGTTGGTCTTTATATATGTCATAACTCTGTCGAAATATAACAATTTCAAGATGAGCAAATAAATAAACATGCATACAGGATGAGCCGGTCGCCTGATCCTGCTTTGTATACCAAACTATAGAAATTCATAATGCTTTCGGCTATGGTGAGACAGTGCTTTGCCCCTAGTTCGGAAACGCAGCACACTAAGGTGAAAACCAAGGACGCAACAGAATGTGAGTCCAGGAACCCATAATTAAAAGTAATTGAAGCTCTCCTCCGCATAAGGATAGCCTCAATTACAATAGGAGATGACAAGACCGACGAGTACAAGATAAAACCCACAAGTAGAAGTATTATCGTCTCACTTGTGCAGCTAATTAGTGGACAAACTTTTGCAAATACTACGAAAGAATGATGCGCTGGTATTTGGAGAACGAAAAATGGCACTGCAGATGACATGTCTACACGAAAAAGTTTTCCAGGAATAACAAAAAGCAGTTTCAAAAACTTTTCCAAGAATGGGCTACACTATTCAAGGATTGTTATAGGAGATTCCAACAATAAAGTTACAAAGGAATATTTCGTCTTCAAAAGGCTTCATTCAGGTTAATAATAGGAGATGATTTGTAGCATGTGGGAACACTGCGCATTCGGAGAGTACTAAGCGGGCCTTTTTATGTTCCTTTTGATCAAACAGCTGGATAAGGTATCAGGTAGCTAGTTAAGCTTTACTGATCTGACCTTTTTCAAATCCAAATTTAATTGAGGTTCGCTACTTAGATAATCTGCGGTCCTTTTTTTGACACTTCGTGCAGGGGATGATCCTTCTATGACTAAAGTCATGCTATGGTAAACAAAGCTTTGGACAGGTCGAGTGCCACAAGCACAATCCCTTGGTATGGTTGTTGGTTGACCCCAGATTTTGTTCGGGTACTTATTATGTTTGGGGCGGTGGGGGTGCTATGGAGCGTCCTCAAACTGTACCAATGTGTCGCTAACCAGAAGTTTGCAGTTTAATAAGTGAGAAGAAAAGTTTCAAGAATCTTCACTTCTGTCGAAAAGATACATGTTGGATGAAGAAGTCTTGCTGATTGGCTTGGTTTCCTAGGCTGGGTCGATTTGTATGGAGGAAAGTTAACCAATATCGCGCCATCGATTTTTCGATAGGATCAGGAAAAGGAGTTCCACTACGTATACCCAAAAAAATTATTTTCGAGCCTGCGAAAAAAAGTCGATTTTTCGACCAAAATTCTTCTAAATCTCCATAAAAGAATTTTTTTTTTTTCAAAAAACTGCCTTTACCAATTTTGCATTTGCCAATTGGCACGAAAAAAATTCATAAAAAATGATTTGGAGCCTTGAAAATGAAATGCATAAAAAATCGAAAAAAATATGAAATTTCGCAGGCTCGAAAACTATTTTTTTGGGTATGCGTAGTGGAACTTTTTTTCCAGAGCCGAAATCCTATCGAAAAATCGATGGCGCGTTATCGGTTAATAAATCGACCCATTCTAATGAATATATCAAAAAAAAAAAAATTCTTGATCTGATTTACCACAGAAGAGACATAGCTCGAGTTCTCTTCAATTTGCGCCGTGTTTCCTTTTTAATTCATACATACACGTGTTTATAAGAACAAGAATCACATTGGAGGCTCTGCTCTTCTTTAAGGCTTGTGAAACATCAGTTGTCGTGATGGTAATGAGCGCTTCATTCTTGAAATAGTTCACGGTTGACCATAATTTACACGCTCCAGCGATGAGGTTACAATTCATAAGTTGTTCTGCTCTTTTGACCCAGTTGGTCGACAAGTCATCTGATCTGTATCTTAGGGTCCTTTATTTTGCGATAAATTCAGATGTTGGAAAACGTCACTTCCTCTCGCAAAGCCTGCAGATTCTACTGAGCAGTATGGTCATATTTCTGGAATTCTGCATGTTAGTATGTAGCGCCCTTAAATGGAATAGCTGACCTGAGTCGGTATGGGGAGTGTAGTAAAAATTCGATTCCAAAATTCTTTGAAGCCTACCTAGTAAGCATTTTTGAAGTACATGAATGTATATCGTTCGGAAGGTAAAATACCGGCTGATAAAGCAACTGAAGTGGTGTCCAAGAAGCAAAACAATGTGTGGATTAAAGTACCGATTTATAAGAAGCCGTGACACTTTACGTCGCAGTCACTCACGTTCACATTGTCCACTATATAGTACCAAATAATACACAAAGGCTTTCGACAAAAGGAGACTCGATTTGTTGTTGGTGTTTTTTTAGTATAAGGGAGTATTTTGCTTTTGGGAAATTATTTCCCCAAATTTAGGCCAGTACTCCTGCACCTGTTGTTGTTATCCCCCGACAGCCTCGTGACCCCTCCAAAGCCCTTTAACGCGCTAGCTTATACATAGTTTTCTGCTAAAGTTTTCTATATGCTAAACCGGGTTTCTGCAGGGTAGTATGGACCCCACTATGTTCCCATACACGAATACTACTTTAATAAAGAAAGCATACAACCATTACGTCTATGGCCGGAAGGCTTTTGGGCCTAAGCAAATTAACTTAGCACACACGCACACACATACACAAACGAACGCTTACACAAATTCAAATATACAAATTCACTTAACGAAGAAATATTCTTATGAAATGAAAATTCATAAAGGATCTTGGAAGAAGAAGAACAAAAGTTGTGGGTTGAGTTGAGACCCAAAAGCAAAATATTTGATTAGCTTTAGAACTAATTAAAACGGCCGGAAATACGCAGACATACGTATTTATGTATGAAGTTTAGTTACTTACGTATGCATTAATCTATGTTTATTCATGATATCAAAGGAAGGTTCTGTATTCTATGTTCATTCGTACAATTTTTTTTTTTAGATTCCCCATGAGAGTAACGCAGTTATGTACGAGAGTACTAAAGCACATATGTTACATCAAGCACTTATAACCTCCTTCCACTTACTTAATTAGAAGCTTTGTGGTTATGTAGTGCGGTTTGTACTGTGAACACAGACAATATCAGTGCAGTGTTTTGTATGGATGTTTGTGCTTAAACTTACTTATGAATGGAGGTATTATTTAGTTAAATTTTCGGCGTTAAGTTTTTTCTATTTAGTAATGTTTAAATATTGCGTCATATTTCATTGCTTTGCCCTTTCTGTCCCTTACATAACTTTATCTATCTAATTAAAAATGCCACACCTCATGTTCTGTGGTTGAGGAGAAAAGCGTCTAATTTGTTTTGCTTGCAATTTATGTATGTTATTTATTCAATTTATTTTTATCATATGTATTTGGATTTTCAATTATGTAATGTGTTAAAAGGAAGGAATTGTTGTTTTATTTTTAATTGCAATGCTCAAAAAGTTAATTCATTAATTTTTGATGGCAGCTTTCCACCTTGATGCTTTGCCTCCTTTGTCACTTCCTTTTGAGTGTTGTGTCACATACAAACGCAAAATTTGGTTTAACAGGGGCAACCTTCGATCGAAAATGATGTTTTGTAAATATCAAAGCGGTTGTCGTACATTAAGTATAACTTTAAAATAATATTGTTCTTTTACTATAGACGAGAATCCATGTTTCAGAAATACTTTGTTCATGTTCCAGACCGTTTTACATGTAACAAGGCAATTTGCGGAAAATTTATACACGAAAACCATGAAAAACAAAACGAAAATATTAGTTGGCAAAGGAAACATATCTAACAGTGTGGGTTTGCATCGTCTAAAACGAATTCATTGAACTTAACGCTGATTTCAAAAGAGGACTGTAGAGTCATGACGGATATTCTAACTGGACACAGCCTTCTGGCGCCACATGCCTTTAAATTAGGCTTGGCCAGCGATAGCAGATGTAGAAAGCGCGTTGGAGGAGGAAACGATCGAGCACGTTTTGTGCTCGTGCTTCGCGCTTGCCAGGCTAAGACTACAACTATTTGGAGTGATACAACTTTCATATCTAAAAGCATCAAGTGACATTGGCTATAGGAAGCCTCTAGTATTTTCCAAGAGAACGGAGTTATTTAATAACATACATAGGTCCTTTTTTTGATAGAGTCTTTCAGTTTGGTCGTTTAAAAAACGTCTGGTAATACTACGGACTCATTCAGTTTATGTGACGTCCTTACGGATCGGTCAGTTCAGCCTAACCTAACATTGATTTCACCTCTTTGTTTTCATCATGGTTTATATTTTAAGGCGCTTAATTTACGGTGAAATCAGCACACAGAAAACCAATTCGTTATCCTAATAAGGAAAGTGGTGTTTGAAAAACATCGATAGTCTATCGATAGGATCTATGGTTTCTAAACTATCGACCGATCGATAGTTCGTTAAAACAGTCGTTAAAACTATCGCTTATGTCGCATTTTACGTGAATAGAAAAACTACCAAATTTCTACACATTGGCATCTCTTGATCGAATTTTGCGTCTCATTATTTTCTGTGTTCTTTGAATTAACGTCGACGCTTTTCAGCTCAAAAAAATAAATGTGAAAAATGAATACGCAGAAGTCCAGTGTGTGGCAATTTTTTAAAATTTTGAAAACTTAAGTTCGTACAATGCGAGCTTTGTTGCAGTAAATATAAATATTGTGGAAATACCAAAAACATGTTTGACCATTTTAAAAGAAAGCATAACCACAAACTAAAGCGTTTACTTCACGATCCATCAACTGCAGAAAAGAATTCTCTGTATATCCTATCTGATTTTGAACCAGATGTACCAAAAAAGAAGAGTGCAATCAAAGATTTCTTAAATCGGGATATATACTATGGCGATAATTCTATAACAAAACAAGTAAGGAAGGCTAAGTTCGGGTGTAATCGAACATTATATACTCAGTTGAGAGCTATGGAGACAAAATAAGGGAAAATCACCTCGTAGTAAAATGAACCTAGGGTAACCCTGGAATGTGTTTGTATGACATGGCTATCAAATGGAAGGTATTAAAGAGTATTTTAAGAGGGAATGGACCATAGTTCTATAGATGGACGCCATTTAGGGATATCGCCATAACGGTGGACCAGGGCTGACTCTAGAATTTGTTTGTACGATATGGGTATCAAATGAAAGGTGTTAATGAGTATTTTAAAAGGGAGTGGGCCTTAGTTCTATAGGTGGACGCCTTTTCGAGATATCGCCATAAAGAAGAACCAGGGGAGACTCTAGAATTTGTTTGTATGATATGGGTATAAAATGAAAGGTATTGATGAGTATTTTAAAACGGAGTGGGCCTTAGTTCTATGGGTGGACGCCTTTTCGAGATATCGCCATAAAGGTGGACCAGGGCTGACTCTAGAATTTGTTTGTACGATATGTGTATCAAATTAAAGGTGTTAATAAGTATTTTAAAAGGGAGCGGGCCTTAGTTCTATAGGTGGACGCCTTTTCGAGATATCGCCATAAAGGTGGACCAGGGGTGGACTCTGGAATTTGTTTGTACGATATGGGTATCAAACGAAAGGTGATAATGAGTATTTTAAAAGGGAGTGGTCCTTAGTTCTATAGGTGGACGCCTTTTCGAGATATCGCCATAAAGGTGGACCAGGGGTGACTCTATAATGTGTTTTTACGATATGGGTATCAAACGAAAGGTGATAATGAGGGTTTTAAAAGGGAGTGGTGGTAGTTGTATATGTGAAAGCGTTTTCGAGATATCGACCAAAATGTGGACCAGGGTGACCCAGACCATCATCTGTCGGATACCGCTAATTTATTTATATATGTAATACCACGAACAGTTATCCTTCCAAAATTCCAAGGGCTTTTGATTTCGCCCTGCAAAACTTTTTCATTTTCTTCTACTTAATATGGTAGGTATCACACCCATTTTACAAAGTTTTTTCTAAAGTTATATTTTGCGTCAACAGACCAATCCAATTACTATGTTTCATCCCTTATTTCGTATTTGGTATATTATTATGCCATTTTTTCATTTTTAGTAATTTGCGATATCGAAGAAGTGGGCGTGGTCGTAGTCGGATTTCGGCCATTTTTTACACCAATATAAAGTGAGCTCAGATAAGTACGTGAACTGAGTTTAGTAAAGATATATTGATTTTTGCTCAAGTTATCGTGTTAACGGCCGAGCGAAAGGACAGACGGTCGACTGTGTATAAAAACTGGGCGAGGATTAAAGCGATTTCGCCCTTTTTCACAGAAAACAGTTATCGTCCTAGAATCTAAGCCTCTACCAAATTTCACAAGGATTGGTAAATTTTTGTTCAACTTATGGCATTAAAAGCATCCTAGACAAATTAAATGAAAAAGGGCGGAGGCACGCCAATTTTGAAAATTTCTTTTACTTTTGTATTTTGTTGCACTATATCATTACTGGAGTTGAATGTTGATGTAATTTACTTATATACTGTAAAGATATTAACTTTTCTTTTAAAATTTGACTTTAACAAAAATTTTTTTTAAGAAGTGGGCGTGGTCGTTCTCCGATTTTGCTAATTTTTATTAAGCATACATATAGTAATAAGAGTAACGTTCCTGCCAAATTTCATCGTGATATCTTGAACGACTGCCAAATTACAGCTTGCAAAACTTCTAAATTACCTTCTTTTAAAAGTGGGCGGTGCCACGCCCATCGTTACTTTTTTTGCCATCAGCAGACACACTCGTGGTGTCTTCTCCTCTGAGCGATGCAATAATAGACATAAGGCAATATATAGAAAAACCAGTTATTGATAAAGATCAATGTCCTCTCTTATATTGGGCGTTTTCTTCTAATGGCTTGAAGAAACTTGCTGACAAGCCTTTATGCATTCCCGCAACATCAGTGCCATCTGAGCGCATATTTTCGAAAGCCGGCCACATACATAGTGAAAAAAGAAACAGACTGAAAGATACCAATTTGAATACAATTTTATTTTTAAAGCAAAATATCAAATACTTTGATTGAAACCATATCCGCCATATTCACAATCAATAATGCAAGACTGCTCTAGAATATGTGATTATCTCTGAAATATTTTGGCAGTAGGCAGATTAAGTCATTTTACTGTGAAACATAACTTTTAATCTGTGTATAGTTAATATAGTTTTTGTCATTAACTTGTTTGTTACATTCAAAAAGGATTCGATTTAAATAAATTTTCGTTTAATAATCATTCTTCTATATTTCATTATCAAGTTTTCTGAATGTTTTATTTCTACTAATAACTATCGATACTATCGATTTTTTTCTCATCAAAAATCGATTTAATCGATAGAACTAAACTATCGATGTTTTGCCAACACTAAGCGAAAGGAAGTTGATTTACGACTCACACAATTATACTCCTTGCACAGCCTTAAATTTTCGTACGTTCGTAGCAATACTGTGCGTAGAGTAAACCATTTTAAAATGGTATGAATATTAGCATCACTAAGGGATACTATCACCTCTAAGCCGATGCTAAGCAGTCACTTCTATGTACACAAACAAATCAATCGTTATGTATACACATATGTACATAAAGGCTATACTCACAAAAGTATGCAATCACCGGTGGGAGTATTACTCACATACACACGCGCATATGGCTATGCGAGAGGCTATAAACGTGTATCTGTAGTTTAGAGCTGGTGGCGTATAGCTGGTAACCAAGTAGAAAATTCTAGCAGAAGAAATGTCCAGACATTTGGGCACAGAGTATAAAAGCAGCAAAAGCTGAGTAATCAGTTTCAGTTTGATTTAAGCACGCTATTGGTTGCGAAGTGTAAGATTTTATTCAACAATTTAGCGATACGAACGTTAGTAGAAGGTGTAAAATAAGCGGAGTTTCACTAAATTCGTTACAATATATATAGAAAAGCTAACAAGGGAGTAATCTCAGAAGTTATTCCTATCGGTCAGCATTTGAAGCTCCTTCCACTAATCGTTTTTTTATTTAGATATTTATTTATTTATTTAAATATATATTAATCTTTGAAATACAATGTTTCTTACAGACTACATAACGAATTAAATATATTTACAAAATAATTGTATAAGTTAAAAATTCATTTAACTGTAATTTTAATTTAGATTTTTCAATTGAGAAAACTATATTCAAAGAATTTGAGAACAAATTAAACTCTCATAAGTTTCTGATGATAGGAGCATACAATGCATAGTTCAATAAAAAAAAAATCATTACTTCTTAGGTTCCTCTGTGGTACCAAGAAGCTAATTCGATGTAAAAGAGCCGGAGCGTTTACTATGCCTTGAATTATGCCAAACACTAAGCTAAGCGAAAGCAAGATTCTTCCGTTGTCCAACGTCTTCAGGTTAATAAGGAGACATCTAGCATTATAAGACGGAAAAGGCTCCTCTAAGTTTAATGTGCGCAGAGAAAATTTTATGAAGGTCTGTTGCACCCGTTCTAGCCCCTTTATATGGCAGTCGTAAAATGATCTCCATATAAACACAGCGTATTCTAACGTGGAACGAACCATCAAGGTGTAAAGAAGTTTTAGTGTATATGGATCAGTAAAATCAGTACTGCAACAATGCATGAAACATAAACTTGGAGTCAAAAAATACTCCTAAATCTCGTATTTTAGACTGCGTAGCCAGTTTAGATCCATTAATATCATATGATGTAGGAATTAAGGAACGGGATTTTGAAAAAGTTATGTGAAAACATTTGTTAATATTGAGTTGTAGGTGGTTTATTCTATACCAACTGGCTACATTGTCCAGATCATTTTGAAGACTATGGGCATCAGAAATACACGAAATTTTTGAAAAGATTTTAAGATCATCCGCATACAAAAGGAACTTAGAGGATAAAAAACAGGAAGATATATCATTAATAAAAATTAAAAAAAGGAGGGGACCTAGGATACCGTCCTGAGGAACGTCTGAGGAGGCAATGAAGAGATCGGACGCACAATCATCAACAACGACTACACACATGCGAAAGGAAAGATATGATTTAATCCTTGATAGGAAGGTTGAATGAAAATCGACATTGGCTAACTTATCTATTAAGATTGAATGACTATCTTTGTCGAAGGCTTTTGAGAAGTCTGTATAAACAGTGTCCACCTGCAGTCGAACATTAAAAGCTGACACACAGTAATCAGAGAAAACCGCCAGGTTGGAAATTGTGGATTTGCCAGACACGAAGCCATATTGATTGCAGGGAATTAAGTGACTTAGAGAGAAATACATCTTATGTTTAACGATGTATTCAACCAGCTTCGACGTTGTTGATAATTTTGCAATAGGGCGGTAGTTAGCTACATTTGCTTTATTACCGCTTCTATGAATAGGGGTAATTGAGGCAAACTTCCACCCATCAATAAAAACTCCACTTTCAAGGAAAAAATGAAGAAGAAGAGAATGAGAAGAAGAAGAAGAGCCAAAGCTCTACAGTTCTTAAAAGAAATGACAAAAAACCGTCCATGTCAGGCTTCATAGAGGGTTTAATGTTATTCACTCCATCAACTATATCTTCTAAAGTAAGCACCAGAGAGCCAAAATTTATTGGGCTATTTAAATTAAAGACTATATTAGGCGATGATTGAGAGTCACTATCAAAGTTCGATTTGAAGAATTCTCCGAAGAGATTAGCGGTTTCGTAAGTCGAACCTGCCCTAGTTTCATTGTAGAACAAGCCCTTTGGAATATTTAAGCGAGCCTTCTTCGAGTTAACTTATCGCCAAAAAGACTTAGGGTTACTCTTGATTTCGCGCACAATTCCTGTATAGAGATTTGATAAGAGATGTGAACTTCTCAAGTAATAATACTTATAAGAAGAGCCATATGAAGACTTAAACCTTTTATAAAATTTGTTTCTCAAAGTCTTGAAATATTCGTCTCCTTTTCGCCTTCGAGTCGCAATAACGCCACATACACGGCAAGCATTTGCGCACGCTGTTTTAAGGCCCCGTGTACAGCGAAATATTCCTACAAAGATGAAAGCTAGGCGTCTATCTGCAACGACTTAGAATATTTCCCGACCAGGGGCTGTCGTTTCGATGTAACCAGATTTAATATGTTGCGTCCCTTCTAAAATGTGTCATTCTCTAAGCAGATTTTAGTAGCCATACTGTTGTATACTATCTTGTTCCGGGAAGGTGTTGAGCCTTATGCTAGAACAAAATGTGATTTTGCCGAAACCAATCTATTTAGGATGGTCACACTCTTCCCATATGTAAGGTTGTTCTGGGATAGATCCCAGCATTCGTCTACCATTTAATTTTAATACAAATTTTGTGGCATCTTGCTCTTCCCGCCATAGGTAGTCCCGTAGCGCGTGCATTAGCGCCTCGCTACTAGGTTCTAACAGCACTTCTATTCAGCGACCCACAACAGTTACTAGTCATTAAACATGCCCATCAGCGGTTTCAGCTTACACGACCGCCTCATAGTAGATATCCGCACTATAACAATAGGTTATCTCCACTCCTTTGATGAGCTATGCTGTAAAATTTACAGCTATCTCCCTAGTCCTTCAGTTTTGAAATATTGGACATCCAAATTGATGGCAATTCGCTACCGGCTGTTCGGTACCCAAACATACTGTCTGTGAGGTTCTACAGTGATCGGCCTTTTGGCTAGCATGCAGCCGCAATTGTGCCTAAAGTTCAGAGCCATAACAAAATCCTCAAGCCCCTCGCCGGCAGCAATTGGGACAAAAACAAAAAAACGCTCATGGCTACTTACAAAGCAATCGGCCAGCCAAAAGTGTGCTATGTGTCCCAAAATGTTCGCCGAGCTTAAAAAAAAAACTGGAAGCAGTTGCAGAGCTTCAAAGCACTGCACTCAGAATTCCCATGGGATGTCTTCTTATATCACCAAAACATCATATACAAAGGGGCGCGGGACAACTTCCCATAAACGAAAAGAAGGGAAGTGATGCTAAAGAAAGAGTTTGTGTTACATACTCAGAATTCGTGGCATCCTAACAGACATCTGATTAAAATACCCCGACTCCGAGGACAATAAGGATTCACCTGCGCAAGCACTATAAAGAAACCCGGTACATAAAAATACAGCTGTTTGAACTAAAAGAACATAAACAGGCCATCAGCCTCATCAACTATGAGTCGATAAAGTCTTATGCCGATAAATGCCCGACGAATCTCGTCTCAGAGTACAATAGCCGAAACTCGTAGCTGAGGAAAACACACTTCCCGAAAAGACTTGTGGCATACCTTCGATGTGTTTAAGTCTTCCCTATCCTGCAATGTGTCCTCACCTGACACCGATCGATGACAGTTCGTGAGTGAGCGTACTTATTTGATGGGCCGAAGCACTGCTACAAGAAGAAGAAGGACGAAACTCACATTCAACTAATCAACAAAACAAACCACACTCATACTCACATACTATTTACATACTCGAGATACTTCCATAATTGAGCACAACCGCAAGTCTTTTTTGTCGTACCAACTAATGAACCCAACGAATGAGACTTAAATCAATTTCAACATCAGTAATCAAGGTTGGCAGTCTCTTTCGAAAAGAGAACGTCGTCTAACCAACAATGTGGCCACAAACACAGAAAAAAATTCAGTGAATTAACAAAAAGTGCCAAAAATTAAGCTGTGCAAAGGAAGATGTTTACATCGAGTACAAACAAACCACGAAAGGAAATGAGAATGATACGCCAAAGAAAAGAGAGAAAACAACAAAGAAATGAATCAAATACCACGTAAGCTTGAAATGCAAGCCAAAAATCCCCAAGTGCTCGTGTATGCGTCTCAATTGCCACTCCATGTCAGCCAAAAACTGAGCGATTTCATTCAAAAAACGTCGAAATGATGTGAGTGTGAATGAAGCTAAGCGAATTGTGTGATTAAGTTGAGGAACGTATGTTCGGTACACAGCACTTCACAAGAATACTGTAAGTTAACTTTAAATTTATTTTTATAAAAATCTCCGTAGACGAAGATAATTGACGTCTTTGGGGTTGTCAGTGTTGTCCTTTCAGTACAGCGAGTGGGAGCAAAATGCCCTTGGACCTAGAGCTTTACAAATATTATTTGAGTATTTCAAATCCGATATTAGGGAAGCCAATGGGAATTCTTCATATAGCTTCTGCGAAAATGCGGAAGTGCAATGAGTCCGTGAAACTCAGGGTTAGTAAGAACTTAAGTCCTACTGGTCTCTGGGGTTGGATGGCATAGTACCATACCAAATATAAGGAGTTTCGGAGAGCCGTATAGCAATTTGTTTGAAAATGGTGCAAGCTCAACTTCAGTCAAAAGCAAGGAAAAATATTAGACGCCTCTTTATCTCAAAGATTACGGGCAGTCATTTCCTTTGGTCTGTCAGTAAAGGAAGTACAAGCTCTTCAATTTGATAGGTCATCCCGTAAAGGCAGTGAAGAGGAGCAGGTCCCTTTAGACAAGTTAAACGGAATACTTGCTATTCTGTTCTGGATTGTGGTTGTAAAGACCTGATTTTCAAACAGGATGGGAGAGTGGATAGGAGCTATACCAAAAGGAAAGGAAGGAAGGTTAACGGGGTAATTTCCAAGCTATTATGGATTGTGGGTTTAACGACCTGAACCAGGGCTTTAATTATAACGGTCTGTCAGTTATGGCCTGCTCTGGCGACTTTCTTCTTGATATTCGTTTTCTTGTAGCGATAAGACTCCCCGAGGGATTTGGTAAATTGTTGATAATCCTTTTCCGGTACGCTCCGAAAATAGAATAAGCAGTATTTACCACGAGTAGATGAGGTTGGCAATTAGTTTGGAAGATATATAAATAACACTGGCAGAGCCTTGAAGAATTTGCGGTATACAACCCCTCAAATATTAGCTTGCTTGCTTCTTACAAAGCGGTGGGGTTAATGGGGCAGAGCAGAGGAGTGATTTATCCTCGCAGTTTCCTAAGGGGACGACGGTTCGGTAGTCAATATGTGAGATAGAGTCGGTGAAACTTTAAATCGGCGAAACATAGGTTGATGTTAAATAACCGAGTAAACAATCCGTAACCATATATCGATTTACAGAGTTGAATCGGCGCATTGCTGAACAAAGAGCCGAATTTAGATTATCTGGAGATTGATATGGCCCTGGTCCCGTAGGTATGGTGACGGCGAACACACCAGTGTTATTGAGATGAGAGAGATACGATATGTAGGTCGTATTCAATCCCAATCATTGCACACACCAAAAATAGTTTGTAATCGAAGTCGTCAACAGGCTTGGTTCTCGAAAGTGGAGGTGTTCTCGGGCTAAGAAAACCGAAAATTGCCCTTCTACCCACTAGCATCCCTCAACACTCGAATACCCTCAAGGAAGAAGTTGGAAGGGAGACTCGTTCATATGACATCCGTGTTTTGAGGTAGCGATATGTAAGTAGGCAGGGATTTACAGACGTAAAATATTTCTTTCGATTTCTAACCCTTTTTTCGTATATGAGAGCTTGAGAAAGTCTTAAGCAAATTGCTTGCCTTACATGGGTAACGGAATTATTCCTCTGTGGCTTGTTTGTATGGGTGTATGATGGTATGTGTGCACTTTTGTATTCGTCGAGTAACGAGTACACTCACATGAGCGTGCATACATATGCATTTTTTACATTCATTTGGATGTATGTGCAAATTTTATTTTATTGTTTATGTGCTAAGCACTTAATTGGATTTTCGGCACACAAATTAATAGGAATTCCACGAAATGCAGTCATCCAATCCAATTCTCAAGTTGAAGAGTCGTCGCAAGCTTTGGTTGAAGAACGTTCCAACTCAGTATAAAAATGCATGTGTGTGTATATGTGTGTTGCAAGCAGCGAGTGAATAAGCGCGCACCCCATAAAAATTTGCTGCTTCCTTTGCACAAGCGTTTTTTATTTTTTTTTTACTTTTCTTGCACAATTTTTTTTGTTCTGCGTTAAATATTTTCAGCTGCAACAGCTACTACTTCGCTGAATATTTGTAACAAGTTCGCAGTTTGCACTTGCGATTTTTATGCTGGTAGTCAATCGATTTTTTTTTTGCAGGTAGCGAAAAATCAAACATTTGCAGCGTAAACTTTTTCCAATTATTTTTTTTTTATTTTTTTTTTTGGCAACCCAGTCAGTTAATTTTAGGCACAGCAGAGCGGTGTTTGTCTATATATTTGAAGGTGAATATACATATGTATTTATGTTTACATCTGTGTTAAATTTACGTTCATGTTTATATACATGAGCAGATGCACAGTGGTTTGTTTAAAGGAAATCTAGATAAATTCAAGGACTAAAAAATTTAAGTGTCTGCTGGCTATATATTTTGCTAATGTACAGAGAGGTTTAGAAAAGTGGGCAGTGTTACTCCCTATTTCCATTTGGCATCATCCAGAAAAAAGTTTTTAAATCAGTAGAACCCTAAACCGATTTTACCTAGACTAATAATATTTAGTAACTGGTTCATACGTGATAGATTCGCAGCCATTTAGAGATCATTTCCGGACTAATTATATATCATTTTGAAAGTGTTTCCTGGATAATATCGTAGCTTTTTTAGTGTAGTTTTTGGACTACTTTCGGATCATTTCTGAGTAATTTCGGGACTTACTTAATTGGCGCTAACCGTTTAAACGGTTATGGCCGTCCAATAAGGCGCGCCAGTCGCTCCTTCTCTCTGCAAACCGGCGTCAATTGATCACACCAAAGGAGTCTAAATCGTTTTCCACCTGGTCCTTCCAACGGAGTGGGGCCGCCCTGTACCTCTGCTTCCATAGGCGGGTTCCGATAGAAACACTTTCTTGGCCGGAGCGACATCTTTAATTCGCATAACAAGGCCTAGCCAGCGCAGCCGCTGCGTTTTAATTCGCTGGACTATATTGATGTCTGCGTACAGCTCGTACAGCTCATCGTTAAATCTTCGCCAACGCGTAGAGGTCCATAAATCTTTCGAAGAATTTTCTCTCTAACACTCGAGAAAGCTGTTTCGTCTGATGTTGTCATGGTCCATGCTTCTGCACCATATAGCAGGACGGGATGGATAACTTACTTGCAGAGTATGATTTTCGTTTGCCCAGAGAGGTCTTTAATTTTCAATTGTCTACATAGTCCAAGGTAGCATTTAATGGCAAGAGTGATTCTTCGCTAGATTTCAGAGCTGATGTTGTTTCTAGTGTTGATGCTGGTTCCTAAATAAACTATGTCTTTTACTATTTCGAAATTATTCGGGACTATTTTACTAAAATATCGTAATTGTTTCGGCACAGCTCGGAAATATCTTGTGACCATGTATCGATCAATTCCTGACTATTCCCGGATCACGAGAGGGTTCTCATGGTAAGTTCACAACTATTTTCGAACAATCTTCCAATCATTACGTTGTATGGGATCATTTTGATGTTTAATATTGGGACCTTTTTTGATTCGATTCGGAAAGTTTTTCGGGATCTTTTCGGAGCAACTTTTGGAGTGTTTCAGCAATTTCTAGATAATTTCGGGACTATATTCTAATTACTATTTAGGAGGTACGTCGTGATTGCTTTCGTGATATATTGAAACAGATTCATATGTTGCGGTACTAGTTTCTTATCATTTCAGCACTAATTTTGAACCAGTATTTCGGTATTTTTTTAGGTATCAATTTGGCAGTATTTTATGGATAATATCGGAAATTTTCAGTTAATTTTGTAGCAATTTTCCGATCATTTAGTATAATTTCCGGATTGTTTTCCTATAGTATCGGCGCTGTTTCGCTATAACTTCGGGAATTTTCGGTAATGATATAGAGATCAATTTTAGACTACCTCCGAATAATTTCGAACGCATTTCAATGTTAATTTCTTGACTAACTCTGAACAATTTTATTATCTTTGCGATATTCGGTATAATTTCGGTACTCTAGACTACTTTGGAACTATATATCTTCAGATCGGCTTGGAATTTTCTCACGAGATCTTTTGGACGCAAAGCTTCGGCACCATTTCTAGATGACTTCAGGACTATCTTCGAACTAGTACAGTAAAGTTTTTGGTATTAATTCGGAACTATCTTGGAGGTATTTTTGGTTAATTTCGAAAATGTTTCGGGCATTTCGGTACTATTTCATTTTGGGATTGCATTCAGGATACTTTCACAACTATTTAAAGGATAATATCGAAGCTTTTCCAAGGCAAGTTCGGACCTTTTCGAGATCATTTCGGAACTTACTAGAATATCAGGGATGTTTCGGCATTATTTAGGAATTATTTTGATAATATAAAATTATCATTTCGTGACTATCTTAAAATCATTTCGGTAGTGCTTACATGTAAATTCGGAGCTTTTTTCAGACAGTTTCCCGTTACTTCGTTATTCGAGATTATTTCGGGAATATCTTCCAATTGATCTAAAAGTTTATTTTTGTGGGATCTTTTCAGAGCAATTTCGGAATCGCTGGACAGCATGTCAAGGTCATTTCAGGAACATCTTCAGATTATTACGAAAAAGTATTAGATATCATGTATGGACTACTTGGGGGCTATTTAGAAATTGCTCTCGGTATGATTTTGGTTAGTTGCTATGCCGCCCCAGATCAAGTAGCGCACGGGGCGACATTTTTATGGACATTTCTCCGGAAATCGATTCCTGCCGTTTAAGTATGATTATTCGGTTCTCCGTTGGAACCATTTGGTGACGCATCTCCTACAAATGCTGATAAAAGGGACTTCCATACTCTCCGCATGCAGGCCAAGTGGTCAGTATCCCGTAATTGTTGCACTGATCCCAACTTCTTCTTTTCTTGGCTCTTTGTTATCTTGCAGGTGCTCGAGGAGAACAGGTGTATACTGTTAGCAGCTATCGGAAATATTTCGCGTTAATTTCAGAACTGCATCGCAGATTTTGGTACTACATATATCGAGCTCATTACGGAATTGTATTCAGGATCATTTCATAACTATTTTTAAGTTTATTTAAGGGAATATCTCAGGACATTTTTTCACAGGAAGTAGATAAGACCGGTAAAACCGCATATACCCACTGCAAATAATTGCTCTATAGAAAATATCTTAGTAGTTTATGTATTTTTTAAGGAGAAATCTCGTGTCATAGATCTGCCAGCTTTATGCAGGACCTATCTGAACAAATAGACCATACTACTTTAAGTATGATGAAAAAAGCTCTCTGAATATACTGCTGTAAAGCAGCTACAGCTGGCTGGTCATCTGAATAAACTGTCGAGCGATGCTTTCACGGATAGGAAGGGGGTGTTTCGGGGGAATGTAAAATAATAGAATCTTTAATTAGTATTTATTTATTTATTTATTTATTTTATGAATATTTTGTTATATTTTGTTACAATTTAAATATTTAATTTCATAACAAGAACCTTTAAATTAGCCCACTGTGCACCATTTGTAAGCTTTTTTTAATTCCATTTGTTTTTTACTTTACCGCAAATGTTGCATTTCACGCCTTGTCAGTTTTATAACTCTCCAATATTTATTGTTCTTTGCCATTTCGTTTCGTTGGTTTGAAGTATGTGCTGTTGTTGTTGTTGCCATTGCTGATTTATTTGCTACTGATTTTTACTGACATTGCACTTCCCATTCGGTTATATTCTCTAGAAGTAAAAATATACAAAAACAGTTTATTTTGGTACCTCTTCAAAAAAAAAAAAAGTCAAATGGTATACAATAAACGGTCAGTTTTGATTGCTAGTAGCCACTGCATCTGAACTCCCTACGATGATTTTGGCATTCATGCAGTCTTCAGCAACTCCTCTTCTTTCATGCTGTTCACGCCTCTATTTGTTCTTCTTTATTGACTTTACTTCAGTCACAAATCATGTGCTATGCATATGTATTGGTAGATGTATGTGTGATTACAGTGATACATTTTATAAAGTTCAGCAAAAAATCGTCTTAGGGACTGTAAGATATAAGGAGTACGGCAGAAAGGCTGCTTACACAGATGAGAGATACAATTCATCATTAGCTTCTTTTAACATTTTCTTTATGTGGTTTATGGCTCCTATACGAAGGGGTTTCATTTAGAGAGATCTTACAATATTAATATTCCAATACAATATATCCGGCTCCTTTTCAGCATGCATCAATCGGGTCATAACTGGAAACACCATTTTTCCCAAAGCAGTCCAACAATATATTTGTCTGTACATTGGAGGAACTAAATTCCTTATAAAGGCTCCTCTCCAAAAACTCTGTGAGGTGATATTCTTTCACTGAAAAAACGAGGGCTATAAAACTTTACATGTTCTGCGTTTTCCAACTCGGTGTGAGAGTGTGAATAGAAGGGATCCTCCTATGTTCTAAGCTTATGTAAATACACCTTAAAATCGCCGTGGTCAGTCAATATCTGTGTGAGGTGGTGGTTTAGTTCGTCGTGCTCGATCGTACCATTCTGCTTTATTCTAAACTAACGTCAATCTCCAACTCACTTTCCTAGACTTTCCCCACCGTTCTTGCAACCTAACTATAGGCCGTGTCCTTGCGCCTTCGGCCATTTTACTTGACAGCAGGTCTACTGGGATTTTCCGGTACGAAATAAGGATCGTGTCAAGCATTCGTCGACTGCGCTCGACCGTACAGGAGCTGATCACTTTAATAGCCGCCTGTGGGTCCCAGTAGAGTAAGATTGAGCACAGCGGAAATAAAATGCTTAAAAAAAAAGTGATCAAGTGACGTGCATTTATAACCACATCCAGGGGCCGCGGCATATCACTTGTGGTAAATGAAAGCGCGTCTTGGGAGTTATTACACAATTTGCTGTGGAAAGTTCCTCACACTGCGAACGAAGAAGTTTTCTAGGTCAAATTTGCTACTTTAACTATTTAGAATAAAAAGCTTAACTCTTATAAGGACTTAAGGAAAATTATACCCATTTTAGGAAGAAGATCGTTTTCTCGGAAAAGTGTAGGGTAGTTTTTTCATATTTTATGACCTTTATTTATTAAAGAACCAAAAAGGTTGGTTGGTTGGTTGCTGTGCCGCCCGGATACTAACATCGCAGCAAAAGTAGCACACGTTGATGCACATTCCCCTGAAACCAATTACTGCTATTTTAGTCGGTTCTCCATTAAAACTACTTGGTGCGGGCAGGGACCTGCTGATATCTTTAACAGATAATGTAGCTATGTACTTCCTAAAGTTCCGGCAGTATATATCTGTCCATAGTTAGAAGCCTAGTGTGCGTTAGAGCTGGGCATTCACACAGGTAGCGCGCGACTATGTTTTTGTGGCCATCCTCGCCGTAGCTGCTGTAAATGCTGTTAAAAGGGCTCACTCAGCATGCAGGCTAAGCAGAAATTGTGCCTTAATTGTGGCACTTATTCCAAATATTTCTTTCCTTGACCTATTTAGTAGGTCCTCTGTTCTCCTATCATCGTATTTTAGGGAGGTTTGTTTGTTTTTCTTGTAGGTGTTCAAGGAGTACCAGTTAGAGACTGCTAACTCCTTAAATCTGCTCGGTTTGTTTCTTTTGATTGATGTAAGTTGATGATGCATCTCGACCGCCTCGGCAGCGTCCAGAAGTACCCCTGCCCTTACAAGTTCGCCTAACTTCTCGTTGTCCCCGATGTTCCTGTGACCAGGTCCTATATCGGGTTATGCTTGCCAAATTAGCTGCTGATTGATACAACGTCCTCCAGGTGCTGACAGCCTTACACGAAGTTATGGGGGAGTTGAGCGCTGCTTGGCCATTTGAGTAAATGCACACCTCGCGTTTCCCCACTGCCTTTTCGAAGTCCATACTGTTACCAGAACTTGTTGAAGACCAAACTTAAGAACCTCAATTAGGTGTCAGGACTTATTTTATGGAATAACTCCATCCTCTTGGAAAATATTGAAAGTTTTCTAGGAGCTAGCTTAATTGCTGCCTCGAGATTTGGCAACTCTGCCACCCCTAGTAGCTGGAGCCTGGAACTCTCGAGCACAGCACACGAACATAGAACGTGTTAAACCATTTCTTCTAGCTCGCGCTTCCTACATCTGCTATTACTGACGAGGCCTAACTTATAAGCACGTGACGCCAGAAGGCAGTGCCCAGCTAGTATGCCCATCGTGAGCCTTAAGTCTTCCCTTTTCAGAGACATGAGACACTTTGTGAATATAATATCGTAGGATTTGCATACGATCTTAGAAACTTCGCAGCCCCGCGCTTCTGTACTCACCTTTTCTGCTTGACGGATCATATGCAACTCCTGCCTCTTTTTGATTTCTCCAAAACGAATTGGGACGTATACCGCCGATTCAGCGAGTGCTACGCCCTTCTTGCCATTTTGTCGGCCTTTTCATTACCTTATATTCCTTTATGACCGGGAACACAGTACAGATGTATGGTCCGGCCTGAGCGAAATTTTTCCAATGCTTTTTTGCATTAAAAGTCACTTCTTGATGAAGTAATGTGGGATATGGATAGGAGAAGCTAATTTCTTATCCTATGATCTGTGGATTGAGTTTTAGTTGATGTTGTAGTAACTGAAACATGACGCAAAGTTTTATTATAATGTCGTTGAAAAAGTACTCAGCCCGTCGGCAGTAGCGGAGAGGCCTATGGGAACTCAGCTCAACAAAAATCTACGACTCCGTATAGAAAGTTTTTTATTAAACTAAACTCCAAATTTTTGGTAGAAACTACTAAAATTACATTATATATCGAAATCAGCCTCAAAGTCCTTAAATCAATATTTTGAAGCGCAGATATTGCCGATTTTGCATCTCTCCAATTTATAAGACCTGCAGGCCGAAATTAATATACTTAATTTTAAACTGTAGAGGCATTGAATAACAGAAATAAATTAAATATGTTTCAAAATGGCAGCACTTCAATTGGATTGCAGCTGATGGCAGTTGGTGTCTTTATTTATTGCAATGCCTAGCAACAGCTTTTACTGTTGATGGACAGCGAATATAAATAAATACATATAAAGATTTAAACCACGTTACAAGTATGCATGGTGATGTATTTGTGTGTGTTTACATAAATACATGTATAAAATTGTATGTAAGTGTATAGCCGATAAACGACAAGTAAACAGGCTGTCAGACAAACAGATGCACTTGTCATATGTAAATACTTGCATACTTGCAGGCGCCCAGCAGCCAAAGGCGACGACACAACAGCGACAGATACAATAAAGCATAAAAGCAGACTTGACTGCATGTGTGCTTATATAAAATACATACATACACACACATAGCGCGCTAGTTATATACAATAAAAATGTAGGAGAATGCTACATACACAATGCAAGAATATACACACACAGTTATTAAAAATAAATGCACTTACGAGACTGTTCCTCTCGTGTGTCGTCTCAGTGGCTACGAAGAATATGCATGAGCCCAAAGGCAACGGAAGAAATGTGAGCTGAGCAACGGAAATTCACTGCTCTCATTCACTAAAGAAATAGCTGGAGATTGTGTTGAGTTTCATGCATATCCTGAGTGTTTGACAGAAGCAATTCAATGATAGCAGCAACTCAACAGCGAAAACAACAACAATGACAACAATGCGACGTTTTAAAGTTATGCTCGAATTTATTATAGGCATGAAGCAGTTTTTTTCATCAATTTCAACATTGAGTATTTCAATTACATTTATTGGTGAGTACCACATATTGGCCGCATAAGAGTGTTAAGGACGTGCGAAGGACGTAAAAGGGGAAAAACAGCAGTCTGTTGCGGCTGGTTTAACGCTCAGACTAAATCGAGCTGCTTTGACTTTCGCAAAAAAAAAGCCATCCTAATTTTTTAATCATATCAGCAGCTATCTTATGTCGAGCTATATATACATTTGTACCCGCCCCTGGGCACCACCTACATAGTGTGGCCAAAGAGCTCAACATTAAAGAGCACAACGAAATGCTGAATAGGCAGTTTTTGCTAAACTGCCACAAACTAGGACAACCTAGCAACAAACTGCTTGATCTGGCCTCGCATCCACGGGGGTTGAGAGAACATCTCCATAAGCACTATGATGAGATCACGCATCTGCCAAACCAGACGTTTGTTCTAGAGAAGCATAAGTAGGCCCTAGGCAAAATCCACACAGAATCGGCAAACGTCTTTTCCAGGGTGCTCCCGGTAAACCCTGTTATCAATATATAATATCTTATTCTTTCAAGAGAGGAAAGCTCATTACCAAGGGAGACACGAGTCACACTGGCCCTACCGACCCAACAGGTGAAACTCTTACTTGTCCAGAATCAACCCCGACATATGTATTGTATTTCTTGCCTGTGATGTGTGCCTACCATCTTTTTAATTGTAATGTAGAACCTATGCTTCAGTACCAATCTACTTATGGTTCGCCCTGTTGAAACTGACAGTTTCCTTGGAATCCCGTTACAGGATGATGACAATTTGTGAGTGGTCGTGCCCATTGAATGGGGCGAAGCACTGTTAACACAACAACAACATAACCACAACCATAAACATTACTATAACGATACCTATAGCCATAACCATACAAATCACCATAACCATGAACATAACCATAACCATAACCGTAAGCGTAACCATAGCCATAAACATAACCATAAGCATGACCCTACTCAAAATAATAAAATTAACTGTAGCCATAATCATAACCCATAACCATAACTATAACTATAACTATAACCGTAAGATAACCACAACTTTGACCTTTACCGTAACCAGTATCAAAACAATAACCATAACCATAACCATAACAACAACCATAAAAATAACCATAACCATACACATAACCATAATCATAAGCATAACAATAGCCAAACCATAAAAATAACCGTAGCCGTAATCATAACAAGACACATAACCATAACTATAGCAATAAACATAATAATCAATCATACAATCGTACTCATAACCATAACTATATCCATAATCTTAACTTTAATCGTATTTTGGACCGTACACCAACTTTAGTCTTAACCGAAACCGTACCTTGCCGTAACCTCAACCCTCTCAAAAACCGTGCAATTCCCCTCAACTGTAACAGCATTCATATCTTCTACGATAACCGTAGTCGTGACCGCTGGGTTAACCAATGCCTTTCGCAACGATACTGATACAAAAAAAATCCTTTATTTACTTTAACTGACCTTTAAAAAAATGCCATCTCCAAAAATATTAAAAAAGACTTCCATATAGCAAGCTTGATTATATGTAGCACTTTAACGGATAAACAACAAATTAAAGCGAAATTATTTCATTAAACACAAAATTTTGCAATTTTAACGCTTCAGCAGTCATAAGAGCTGTTTTCATAGCAAAAAAGCAAAAACAAAATATAACAAGCAAAGGTGTCTAAGTTCGGGTGTAACCGAACATTGTATACTCAGCGTGAGCTTCAATTGTACATTTCATTTCAGATAAATTACTTTTCTACTTAACACGTGGCATCGCCTGTTTAAAAAAAAATTTCTCCGCATTTCCTCTTACAGTAAAACTTGATAAGTGAAATATCATGGATTCAAAACTATTTCTTGCTAAGTTATATCTTATTATTCTAGTCTACGACCCTTTTAAATTTGTTTTATATACAACTTGCCGTAGTCTTTAACCGATCCCGTCCATTTTTACTAAAAATATTTCCTGCTATATGCAAAATTTGTGTACCCAATTTTATTACGATCCGTTAATTTTTCTTCGAGTTATGGCTCCCGAAACATAGAAAATTGCTTAGTCATAAAAGGGGTGGTGCCACGCCCATTTTTTAAAATTTGAAGTTTTTCCTACTTATTGTTATAAGTCCACTTGGGAAATGAAATACCACGGATATAAAGCTCTTTTTTGCAAATATATAGCTTATTTTATTCGTCCACGACCCTTTTAAAAATCTTTTATATAAAAGTGGGCGCGGTCCTTAACCGATTTCGTAAATTTTTCTTCAAAGCATTCCTTGTAGTAAAGGCAACCGCTGCCGAATTTACCGAATGATTAATAATGTTTGTAAATTGATTTTATCACAAGTGGGCGGTGCCACGCCCATTTAAAAAAAATTTCCAAATTTTTATCAAGAGTCTCAATATCCGTTCACATGTCAAATTTCAACATTCTAGGTGTATTATTTACTAAATTATCAGGTTTTTGTGTTTCCCAAAATTTTATATATATAAAAAGTGGGCGTGGTTATCATCAGATTTCACTCATTTTCAATACGAATCTATTCTGGGTCCAGATAAGCTAGTGTACCAAATTTGGTGAAGACACCTCAATATTTACTCAAGTTATCGTGCTAACGGACGGACGGACATGGTTACGTTAGGTTTAACTGGCCGGTCCATGAGGACCTCACATAGACTGAATAAGTCCGTAGTGTTACCAGAAGTTTGTTTTAAGGACCAAACTGAAAATCCCTATCAAAAACCAGGACCTATGTTATAAAATAACTCCGTCCTCTTGGCAAATACTAGAAGCTTCCTAGGATTTAAGCTACTTGCTGCTTCTAGATCTGTCAGCTGTTTCACTCGTATTAGCTGGAGTCTTAGCCTGGCAAGCGTAGGGCAAGAGCACAGAACGTGCTCGATCGTTTCCTCCTCCAACCCGCACTTCCTACATCTGCTATCACTGACCAAGCCTAATTTAAAGGCATGTGACGCCAGAAGGCAATGTCCAGTCAGAATACCCGTCATGAGTCTACAGTCCCCTCTTTTTAATGATAGAAGCAACATTGTTAGTCTAAGGTTGTAAGACCTGCACATAATCTTCGACACTTTACAGCCCCGCGCTTGAACCCTGGCTTTCCTGCTTGGTCGATCATGTGCACCTCTCGCCTTCGCTTAATTTTGCCCAGTCTAATTGGGACGTCTACGGAGCAAGCTTCAAGGGATGCGCCCTTTTTAGCTAGTTCATCCGCTTTTTCATTCCCATCTATTCCCATATAGCCTGGGAACCAATATGGATGTATGCTTCTTCCTGTCCCGATTCTCTCCAGGGACTCCTTACACTATAACACGCATTTAGATGTTGTGGTATGCGAGATTATTGCCTTAATTGCTGCTTGACTGTCAATATAAAGGTTAACATGATTACAGCTTGGGCTATTTTCTTCCAGGGTTTCTACAGCTTTGATTACGGCTGCTATTTCCGCTTCAAAAACGCTATAGTAATCCGGCAGCCTGTAGGATCTGTTTATTTCTGGATCAGCACAGTATACCGCAGACCCTACTCCTTCCACTACTTTGGAATCATCTGTGTACACATGTATCGCCTCGTCCGCCATTTGAGCACCCTTGCGCCAACCGTCCACCTCTATTGTGGCCTTAAGATCGCCCTCGGAGCGCAGATACAGAATCAGGTAGTTTGTTCGTCTTGTAATTGATGACGCTATACTAATATGGCTGTATGGTAGGCGCTCAAGCTGCCCCGATGCACCGAGCCTGGTTGCAGTTGTTAACGCTATGTTCTTTGCTACCAGGTCTACAGGTGGAATGTGCAGAATGCCATACAGTGCAGCTGTCGGGGTTGTTTTCAGGGCTCCCGTAATGCTAAGCATTGATAATCTGCATACCCCCTCAAATTTTTTGAGGTAGGTTGCTTTTTGTGTGGCTTTCCACCAAACAAGAACTCCATAGTATAAGATGGGGCTTACAATCGCCGTAAAAACCCAATGAGAAAGAGAGGGCGATAAGCCCGACGTACACCCCAGCATTCTTTTACATGCATAAAGTGCCGTTGAAGCCTTCTTCACCCTCTCCCCAACGTTGAGTTTCCATGACAGCTTACTGTCTTGGATGATTCCTAGATACTTTGTGCAAGGTTTCTCCTGTAGGGTCACCCTTCCTAACTTAGGCCTGATCCAATTTGGGACCTTGTATCTCTTTGTAAACAAGAGCATATCCGTCTTATCCGCGCTGACTTTCAACCCGACATTTCATGCCCAGGTACGAATATCCCGAAGCGGCCGATCCATCAAAGAGCTAATCGTTGGTAGGCACTTTCCACTTATTACAATTGCAACGTCATCAGCGTAAGCCGTAAGTTTTACGGGTCCTTCACCAAATCGCCTGAGTAGTTGGTTGATGACCAGCGTCCACAGCAGAGGTGATAGTACCCCTCCCTGTGGCGTTCCCCGCCATCTGATTTCGCGGCCTCGTACAATCCCCATTGTGATGTAATCTTCTTGCAATTTAACATGCAGCCGATCCATCTGGTTAAGGCTGGATATACTTTAATGTAATTAAGACCATCCATAATCGCCCATTTAGAAACATTATTGAAAGCTCCGGAAATGTCTAAGAAGACTCCTAGAGCATATTCCTTATATTCCAAGTCTTTCTCGACGCTTATTACCACCCTATGCAATGCGGTGTCTACCGACTTGCCTTTGGTGTACGCATGTTGTGTTGTGGAGAGCAGCTTTTCATCCGCGTTGGACTTTATGTACACATCTATCAGC
This sequence comes from Eurosta solidaginis, assembly GCF_040869045.1. NCBI lineage: Eukaryota > Metazoa > Arthropoda > Insecta > Diptera > Tephritidae > Eurosta > Eurosta solidaginis. The sequence goes on along the minus strand of NC_090323.1, from coordinate 152,568,262 downwards.
CTCTCAAAGGTTTTGAGCAGAAATGATGTTAAGCTAATGGATCTATAATCTTTGGGATACACGTGATAGATCTTCCCCGCCTTTGGTAGGAAAGCTACACGAGCAATTTTCCAAGAGTGCTGCACATGATTCAGTCGTATGCACCCATTGAATATTATTTTCAGCCATTCCGCGGCCGCCCTACTTGAAACTTGTAGCATGTCCGGGAATATACCATCTGGGTCCGGCGATTTAAACTTAGAAAACGTCTTCACCGCCCACTCGATCTTGGGATCGGTCACCAAGCCCGGCACTATCCGCTCCGTGATCGAAATGTGAGTGCTGTTTGCTGGCTCTCCTAAACCACCTCCCGATGAGAAATGTGTATTGAGAAGCACCTCAAGGGATTCCTCACTATTACGTGACCATTCCCCATTCTCTTTCTTTATTAGTCCCTGGACTATATTTCCCCTTGCTAGGACTTTTCTCAACCGTGCTGTTTTGCTGGAGCACTCTATGTCCGTACAGAAACTCTTCCATGAGATTCTCTTCGCCCTGGAAATTTCACGCTTGTAGATCCTCAGTAGGTCCCTGTACTCGTCCCGACATGCTTCGCTTTCCGCGGTCTTTGCTAGCTTAAACATTTATTTTAAATGTCCTCTTAGAAGACTCAGCTCATTGCTCCACCATGGCGGTTTTGCTTTTCCTCTGAATCTTCTTAGAGGGAAAGCTTTGTTATATCCATTCATAAGCATCCATGTAAGGAATTCACTAGACTCCTCCAGTTCTTCCACATTGTCAACCAATTTGGGTTGTCCCAGTTTTGTTTCTACATGTTTCTGGAATGTAGTCCAGTTTGTTCACCTAGGGTTTCTCAAGGTTTCTCCCTTCTCTTTCCTCTTAAGGGGGATACTGAAGTTGATATACGATACGCATGGTCGGAGAAGGATGGTCTATCAAGAACCATCCAATCATACATTGATATATGACGTTCGGAGCTCAGTGTAATATCCAAAACATTGCTGGATGTTGGACCAATGTATGTAGGGAAATTTCCCCTGTTGTCTATCTGCAAATTGGTTTGCAGGATGTAACAAAATAGAGATTCGCCTGTCTCGTTCGCATCTTCTCCTCCCCACGCATTGTGGTGCGCATTTGCATCCGCCCCTATGACCAACCGCCCTTTGCGCCCTTCCTCCTGTACTAGCCTCTTGCACTCCATCGGTGGAAGCTCCGCAGCATGGGCCATGTAGCAGGATGCCAGGATAAGTGCCTGCTTATTCCTTCGCTGAATGGCCCTTAGGTTTTTGAGGTCCTTTTCGACTTCGCCCACTTCCAGCGTGTTAGGATTTTTATCCTCGGGACTTCTTTTCCTGAGTCGCATATAAGTTTTGCCTGTACCAAAGGACATTTTTCCAAGCTGCGTGTACAATATATCCTCCGCCGGCTTGTTTATTTGGAAGATGTAGAACTGACCTTCCTCCGTAGGCCGAGATACAGTAAGTACCTTCCAATCCTGTGTCGGTATGTTCGGATTCTGATTCTGCAGAAGTCGCAGTGTATACTCCGACTTCATCACGCGTGGTATCCATACCTTAACTTTTGGTACCTTGGGGATTTGCGCTTTATCGACACCTCAAACCGCGCGTTCGTGCATTGCCCTTGGTGGTTTGGAACCACTTCCACCAGCCACCGCAAGCTCGCGATGTTGTAGCACGCTATCATATTCACACCATTATACCATCCCCCGAATCAAAGGTTGGAAGGAGCTTACTTGTTTGTTCCCGCATCATCTTAAACATTAAGCTAATAAGTTCCCTTTCTACAGATCTCCACCTTTCAGTAGTCATCTGTCCGAAAGGACTGCTACCATCAACCAGCGCCACAGTCAGTGACTTCTTTGCCACATCACTCATCTTCTCGGGAAAAACCGGAGTCTTAGTGTTAACTCCCTTTGGCACCTCCGAGAAAGCCGGAGTCTTAATTTTAACTCCCTTTAGCACCTCCGAGAAAGCCGGAGTCTTAGCGTTATCGCCAGTTGGATTATCTCCTACTTCCATAGTTGGAAATTCTATCTGACTCGCAGCTTTCGAGGTAGTTGCTACCTCGCTATTGGGGCCCATCTGTCTTACAGCTTTGGGCATACTTGTCTTGTCTATGCGACTGCCTTGCCTTACGGCTCTGGGACTGGGTCATTTCTGCCTCTTGAAAGCAGGCTTGTCGCTTTCCACCGAACGTCGCCTCTTCATTCTGCCATTCGATGCTTCTTCCTCCTCTTACCGGTTGCAGAACCGAGGGTTTCTAGCAGCAAACCTTTTGAACTGCCTTCGACCAACTTCTACCGCCCCATGGGCCCATTCCAAGTGCTAGATCTCCACTTCTGTTGGTCGACCACTGCTCCCAGGCGTTGGACAATTCTTAGTGCGGGCTCAGCGGTCCAGTATTATATACGGGGAAAGAACCGTCAGCCACAGCAGCGCCCCTTACCGTGGTAAGGCAATCAATACTTCCCGAGGTGGCCCGGTGTCGGGAAGGCTCCATTCGAATACAGCCAAATTTATCCCCTGGCTGCAAATCGTCCAATAGGCACGGTCGCATAACACCCATAACATAACACAAAACAGCTCCGCCTCATAGTCGGGCGTTATGGAGATCGGCTAAGCCCTCACACCAACGACAAGGTGCCTACCCTAGTGAGGGACGGACGGACATGGCTCAATGAATTTTTTTTTCGTTACTGATGATTTTGATATATGGAAGTCTATATCTATCTCGATTCCTTTATACCTGTACAACCAACCGTTATCCAATCAAAGTTAATATACTCTGTGCGCAAAGCACGCTGAGTATAAAAAAAACAAGACCAAATGCAAAATTAATCAAAACACGTAAAAGCTTAATTAAAAGTACTTTAGAAAATCTGAAAGAAGAAATGAGAATTCAAACTGCATAAACTAGCAAGTAAAGCGCCCTGAAGTAGGCTTTAGCACCGAATTGTAATGCAACACCAACAAATTGCTGCTGTTGGTAAAAAATATATAATGTGCAGCAAGCAAGAAGAGCACAAACGCGTTAAATTCGTAGGCAAAGTGCAGTGCAATGCACTTTCTGTGATGTTCGACGTCAACACATTTGACTGCATGTATGTATGTATGAGAGTATGTATGTATGAATGAAGGAAGTGAAAAAGTTGCGGCGCAAAAAGGTGTATGCAAAAAACAAAAAAAAACAAAAATTTATGAAATATAATAAAATAAAACAAAACAAACGAATAATCGTTATAACACGAAAACAGACCAAAAAGCATAAGCGACGACAGCAACAATAACAGAGCGTGAATAGTTGCGAAAAAAGCAAACAAAAAAGTATAAAGTGTAGGTATGTATGTACGTGTATATATATATATTTACATTAGGCCGTACAGAAAAAGAAAAGATTTTCACATTTTTCGATGAATCTTTCATTCTTAATTGTTCGATCATTACATGTTTTTGTTTTATGTATAAAGATACTTTGGGTTTACCAGTCTCTATGTTTTCGTCGTTATCGCCGAATTAAGTTGAAATTTTATGAAGCTACGCCAGTTAAATTATTTTTATTTAACTTTCGATAACTTAAGAAAAACAACCATGAATTTCGTAAGGGAAATATACAAATCAATCTCAAACACGATTTCGAAAATTCGAGATAATTTTCGCAAATTTTGAACTTTTTATTTAAAGTTTTCTGAAACTTTTCGAGTGTGAAGGTTTGTAGCAATTTTAGTCTAACAAATTTTAAATTAAAGTTCTCTCAAAATTCACACTGAATTTTGACAATTTTTTTTCCACATGATGTTGTATATTTTCTTCCATACGAAGGCGCACAGCTTCATTTTTAATATGGATGAAAATCTAAAACGCTCTTCGAAAAAATACTCTCAAGAGTCAATTCGAAATATGAGAGATTTTTAACCTATAATTTGTTAGAACAAATTTGATTGGGCTTCAAATCTGCATACTCGAAAATTTTCGAAAACTAAAAATAAAAATAAAAAAGGGTAAGACACTGAGAAAATGTAAGAAAAGGAAAAAAAATTCTGTTAGATGGCGCACGGATGGAAATATTTAGATAACAATTTGGAAATTTGGAGTTTTGAGATCGATGCTTAAGTAACTTCTCATTGAGCTACAAACATGAAACTTCACAGATAGGTTAAGACGCCGTGACAAAGGAAAAAAAGGAGAAAATAAAAATAAAATAAAAAATTGTAAGCACTTCCTATATACAAGTGGATTAAAATCAGCGAAAAATGTTTCCTTATATAAAGGCATATTCTTGCTAAACTTTGATTTTTAAATTTTGACATAGAAATTGCAAAAATATTTATGAGAAATAAAAATATAAAAGTGGAGCGCACATTACTTGGATTGGAAAGTTGGTAGGAAGGGAGATATCTTTAGTCAATCAATTGCACTTTTATATTTTTCCGTTTTTGTATCGTGTCATCGGCTGTCACCGACCTCTGAATTAAGTTTGAAATTTCAAGTATCTAGCTCATCGAGAAGTTACTTAAAAGATGGTTTGAAAATTTTCAAATTCTTATCTAATTATTTCGATCCGTGGCCATAAGTTTTATTGAAACTTTGCACACGTAGGTTCGATGACAATGCATTAGTGTGATGGTGCGGTGACATAAGGCCAATTTGCCTTATTAACATTTTGAATGGACATAAGTTTGACTGGAACTTTGCACACGTATCAAGGCTCGATGACAATGCATTAATGTGATGGTGTGGTGACATAAGGTCAATGGCCATAAGGTCAATTGGCGTTATTACCACTTTGAATGGCCATAAGTTTGATTGAAACTTAGCACACGTATCAAGGCTCAATGACAATGAAATAATGTGATGGTGGGGTGACATAAGGTTAACGGACATAATGTCAATGGAACTTATGACCACCCCAAATGGCCATAGATTTGAAACCTTGCACATAATGCGAAGAAGAAGGGGATGCATGGCACATCTACGAAAGAGCATACTGGAGTCCTTTTTAACACGCTTTTATTAGCTTGGCCTGTATCTATATATGTATATATGTATCCATGTATGTATGTAACGGAATCTGGAGTGGAGCCGAGAGCGCCGGTAATGCAGAGTTCCGAACTCCGTTGCACCTTTTGAAGCATTTTAAGATAGGTACGTTTAGCTAGTGCAGGCCACCAGACCAAGGCACCATAAAGAAGAATCGGGCGCACAATGGCTGTGTAAATCCAGTAGATCACCTAAGGGGAGAATCCCCAGGAGGTGCCAATTGCCCTCTTGCAGGTGAGAAGCTCTGCTGCTGCCTTCTTGGATCGCTCCACTATATGGTCAATCCATAATAGCTTCCTTTCCAGAATGGCTCCCAAACGCTAAGAAGGTACCCAATTTTGGCGGTGTAAGATTTGGTACTTTGTACCTCCTCGTGAAGAGGACAAGCTCGGTTTTATCCGGGTTGACTTCCAAACCTGTGGCGGGTTGTACTCCTGGAGAAGCTCCGGGATGTCAGCTGGGTCCGTTGGCGTCACTGGAACCCAGGCTCTAGCCCTTGGTCATGAGGGGATATCACGCGCCTCCACTACCATGAGGCGCGCGCCCGGATATACCATCCCTATCAGCGTGACGGCGGCCCTATAGAGGTTTACCGACCTGGCGTCGTCACAGGCAATTAGCTTGATATTGCCCTGGAACCACCCTGCATGGTGTAAGATGGCGGTGGACCAGTGTTGTATTTCTTAATCTTAACGGCCACCATAGCGAGCGCGGCCTCGATCCACTTCCACTGTTGTTTCGGAATCCTGCCATCTTCGCTGCTCTCGTCTAAAATGCCAATGATCTGCCGACCCTTGGCAATTTCGGCGAAAGACCGCGTCCAGCCTTCCTGCGTCTTGCCCTTTTCGGTGCCGTGGGGTTGGATTCATCCATGGATCGCTGGCGTTTCGAGGTTTCATCACTCTCGACTAAAACTTTTAAAATTACTTGAACTAAAAAATTAAAAATAAATAATAGTTAAAAAAAACTAAAAAAACACGCTTTTATAGCTAACCGAACTCAAAAATAGAAAATAATTTTCAATTAAAAAGAGTTTATATAACAGTAGTAGAAGGTCAAACAATAGTTTATAGTTAATCACCTCAAAACAAAATTATAATAAAATTTAAGTTATTAAAAGAATAATTTAATTCACAATAAAAAGCGTGGGGTGCTTGATATTGAATGTTACAATCAATCTGTTGGCAACTATCTGAGAGGAAAGATATGAAATGTGGTCAAATGCACCCCACGCTTTTTAATCTGAATTAAATTATTATGTTAATAACTTAAATTCTATTATAATTTTATTTTGAGGTGATTAACTATTAATGATTGTTTGACCCTCTACTACTATTATATAAACTTTTTTTCATTGAAAATTATTTTCTATTTTTTAATTCGGTTAGCTATAAAAGCGTGTTTTTTTAGTTTTTTCAAACTATTATTTATTTTCCTTTTGCTGCATTGTCACAGTTTTCTATCCTATGTGTAATGTTTAACGTTTGTAGCTCAACGAAAAGTTACTTAAAAATCGGATGCAAGATTTGTATGAAAAGCGGACAAACATTCAGCCGACATAATATAAAGGAAGGAAAAAACTCAAAATATTCGTACAATTTTCTAGAATTTCCAAATTTTTTTCGTGAACGCTTTTGAAATCGGTTTGCACATTTTCAGTTACAAAAGTCATAGAATGTTTTTCTTTTAATTTAGCGAAAATAAAAAAAAAGTTTAAGTGACGAAATTGGATGAAGGTTGGTCCTGCTGTTTGCGTATTACTGCTACTATACACAAAAAAATGTTGGTTATATTTGGGTACATTTTGGACTATATCTCATAATCTCTGCGTTCCTATTTTAGACTTAAATACCTGATAAGAACACATCTTATTTGCTATGCACGACAAAATTTGACCTTAGGTATGGTCTAATGCACATGCCCATGGACTTATATATGTATGTGCTATGTATGTTTGGCAAAATAAAATCCAAAACAAGTAAGGAAGGCTAAGTTCGGGTGTAACCGAACCGTACATACTTAGCTGAGAGCTTTGGAGACAAAATAAGGGAAAATCACAATGTAGGAAAATGAACCTAGGGTAAACCTGGAATGTTTTTGTGTGACATGTGTATCAAATGGAAGGTAAAAGAGATTATTTTAAAAGGGAGTGGGCCATAGTTCTATAGGTGAACGCCATTTCGGGATATTTCCTTAAAGATGGACCAGGGGTGACTCTAGAATGCGTTTGTACGTTATTGATATCAAATGAAAGGTGTTAATGATTATTTAAAACGTAGTGGGCCTTAGTTCTATAGGTGGACGTCTTTTCAAGATATCGCAATAAGGGAGGACCAGGGGTGACTCTATAATGTGTTTTTACGATATGGGTATCAAATTAAAGGTATTAATGAGGGTTTTATAAGGGAGTGGCCCTTAGTTGTATATGTGAAGGCGTTTTCGAGATATTGACCAAATGTGTACTAGGGTGACCAAGAACATTATCTGTCGGGTACCGCTAATTTATTTATATATGTCATACCACCAACAGTATTCCTACCAAGATTCCAAGGGCTTTTGATTTCGCCCTCCAGAACTTTTTCATTTTCCTCTACTTAATATGGTAGGTGTCACACCCAGTTTACAAAGTTTTTTCTAAAGTTATATTTTGCCTCAATAAACCAATCCAATTACCATATTTCATCTCTTTTTTTCATATTTGGTACAGAATTATGGCATTTTTTCATTTTTCGTAATAAGTGGGTGTGGTCATAGTCGGATTTCGGTCATTTTTTATACCAAGATAGAGTGAGATCAGATAAGTACGCGAACTAAGTTTAGTAAAGATATATCGATTTTTGCTCAAGTTATCGTGTAAGCGGCCGAGCGGAAGGACAGACCGTCGACTGTGTATAGAAGTTGGGCGTGGCTTCAACCGATTTCGCCCTTTTTCATAGAAATAAGTTACGGTCCCAGAATCTAAGCCCCTACCAAATTTCACAAGGATTGGTAAATTTTTGTTCGATTTATGGCATTAAAAGTATCCTAGCCAAATTAAACGAAAAAGGGCGGAGCCACGCCCATTTTGAAATTTTCTTTTATTTTTGTATTTTATTGCACCATATCATTACTGGAGTTGAATGTTGACATAATTTACTTATATACTGTAAAGATATTAAATTGTTTGTTAAAATTTGACTTCAAAAAAATTTTTTTTTAAAAGTGGGCGTGTTCAATATCCGATTTCACTAATTTTCCTTTAACACACATATAGTAATAGGAGGAATATGCCTGCAAAATTTCATCATGATATCTTCAACGAAATTACAGCTTGCAAAACTTTTAAATTACCTTCTTTTAAAAGTGGGTGATGCCACGCCCATTGTTCAAAATTTTACTAACTTTCTAGTTTGCGTCATGTGGTCAACGCGCCTACCAAGTTTCATCGCTATATCCGTTTTTGGTAATGAATTATCGCACTTTTTCGGTTTTTCGAAATTTTCGATATCGAAAAAGTGGGCGTGGTTGTAGTCCGATTTCGCTCATTTTGAAAAGCGATCTGAGATGACTGTCCAGAAACATACATACCAAATTTCATCAAGATACCTCAAGATTTACTTAAGTTATCGTGTTTACGGACGGACGGACATGGCTAAATGAATTTCTTTTTTCGCCCACATAATTTTTTATACAGAAGTCTATATCTATCTCGATTAGTTAATGCCGTTACGGATTACCGTTATGCGAACAAAGTTAATATACTCTGTGAGCTCTGCTCAGCTGAGTACAATAAACAAAATTTGTATAGCCATTATGCATAAATGCATGCATTTACGACTAAGATTTGAAGTTCTAAGTGGTTCTTATGCGTGTATGTGTTTTGATGCAAAAAAGTCAGAAGCATCCGCAAACCAACAAAAAAAAAAACCAAGTAAGGAAGTATAAGTTCGGGTAAAACCAAACATTAAATGCCCAGCTGTACACTTGAAATGCTGTTATTGTTGTTTGTTTTGTGTGCTTAATAGTGTTACAAGGCTGCGCAATAATACATATACATATGGTTCTATTCTGAACTAATTTTTCTCGAGTTATGGCTCCCGAAAGATAGAAAATTGCTTGGTCATAAAAGGGTTGGTGCCACAACCACTTTTTAAAATTTGAAGTTTTTCCTATTTATTGTTATAAATCCACTTGAGAAATGAAATACCGTGGATATAAAGCTCTTTTTCGCAAAGTTATAGCTTATTTTATTCGTCCACGACCCTTCTAAAAATCGTTTATATAAAATTGGGCGTGGTCCTTAACCTATTTCGTTAATTTTTCTTCAAAGCATTCCCTATAGTAAAGGTAACCTCTCTGTCGAATTTTGTTACGATAGTTTTAATGATCTTTGATTTATGATTAATAATATTTGTAAAATTGATTTTATCTCAAGTAGGCGGTGCCACGCCCATTTTAAAAAAACATTTCGTGCGTAAATACTAATACACATTCTTGCATATAAGCATACCGCTTATGGATAAATACATTCAAACTCATTCGTACTTTCAGTAATTTATGTATTGCTGAATCCAACTAACATTAAGACCCGGACTACAACACTTTTCACTTCATAAAGACGAGTCACTACACTTTAGGGTGCAGCACTCGATAAATCGACGGTAGACATCCCCATCCATTTTGGAGAAATCAAAAAGATACAGAAGTTGCATGTGATCCATCGAGCAGGAAAGGCATTGACAGAAGTGCTGAGCTGCATAATTTCTAAGATCATGTGCAAATCCTACGACGATACACCCACAAAGTTGCTAATATCACTAAAAAGAGAATATTTGAGGCTCACGATACTAAATGAGAACTGCCTTTTGGGCGTCACATGCTTTTGACTTAGGCCTCATCAGTAACAATAGATACTGATAGTGCGAGAAGAGTGAAGAAACGGTTGTGAAAGTTCTGTGTTCGTGTCTTGCGCTCGCGAGGACAATACCCAAGCTACTAGGTGCGGCAGGGTTGTCAGATCTCGATGAAGCAATTAAGCTAGTTCTAAGGAAACTTCCAGAATTTGCCAAGAGGACGGAGTTATCCTATAACGTAAGTTCTGATGCCTAGTGGGGCGTTTTTTTCGTTTGATCGTCGAACGAGTTCTGCTAACACTATGGACACATTCAGTCTATGTGAGGTCTTTATTGATCGACCAGATCAACCCAACCTAACTTACACTTAAAGAATCGCCGCCTAGCGATGATGTAGCTTTAAATATGACTTATCTCGATCTGACATAAGTTTTCAGGAAATTCATAGAAATAGGTCGAAGAACTTTTTCCGAGTTCTTTCAAAAGCTGGAGAATTAGAAACGCAGGGACTCTATGTAACGAGTATATTTTCAGCAGCTATCAAAAGGAACTCCAATAATAAATGATGTATGATATTTATTTCAGCATATCACTTATCATCCACTTATTGCCAGAAGGATCCCTTCACATCACGAGAAGATTAGGAAGACACGAAATGCCCATCTGTGGGAGAGCAAGCCACAGTCTGCAAGCAGAACTATGAAATCCTTACCGCAATCCACGGCCGGTGAAAAGTCTGGTTAAGAGTTACGTGTGAGAGTTGCTTAGGACATAAACTTACCCCGGAATACAGATGATCGCAAATAGCGTTAGGGTCTTTCACACCACCCTCAGTGGCACCACAGCCGATATGCTCAATTATTTAGCCAGGATAGTAAATTATCTACCGCATTACTCAACCTGTTTAATTACGCTTGGAACACACTAAAGTGATCGGACAATCCCCCGTTTGGGAGCGGGATGGCCTAAAAGTTTCAATGTGGTCATATTGAATCCTTCCCCATATGGTTGGGCATGTACTTTAATCGTGCTAGTTACAGAAACTTACCGGATCTATTTTCAGGTGAGAACTATCAACATCGATAGCTCTCCCCAAAACCTTCGGGTAGTATCTGTATCGATATAAGAAGTTATGGAAGAAAGCAGCTTGAACTTAAAAAGTATTATCCGCAATTTAGCTTCCCATCCGCCATCCAGTTAACAAGTTGACTAACTCAGTTGGGTTGTTCCATTCTTTCATCTTCCGATGGAGTGAAAGTGTTTAAGCCCGCAGAGCCATGCCTGGAGAAAACTCGAAGCTGGTATGAATTTTGGACTGGCAGAAGTAACAAAGAAGGGGCAGAAACTATTATGACAATTATTATAATGATTTCAACCAAAATAATTATAAAGCAGCCTCACTGATGAAGATGTAAAAGCAAAACATCGAAACGCGTAGGAGAACAAGAAAAAAATTTAGCTTTTGTCTTCATTTATCGGTCGAAAAGCTGCTTATTGAAAAAATATTTGCTGGGTTATCACTGACTTTTTGAGCCTTTGCACAACAGAGTTGCAACCATATTATCAACGCTTGTTGGTTATGCAACAAAAATTGTATGTGACTTGATGACAGGAAAAGAGTGAATGTCTCATAGGCTCTCGGGCTCACAGGATCAGCGGTTTGTCGAACATTGCATGCTTTTGAATTTTTTGTGACTTTGCATAGCAGAATCTCATATAATTTTTTCGCTTCGCTTTACCACTTGAAACGTGTTTTTGTGTGGGTGTGCAAGTGTGTATGTGTGAGTATGTAAGTGTATGTGAATGCATAAAACTTCATAGTTGCTGTTGCAAAAATACTGCACTTCGCATGTACTTCATGCTAGCAGCAATGTGCAATAAAAACAACAAATGCAATATGTTTTGCTTTTTTAAGCTGCCATTTGCAACATGCAAATATACTGGCTGTTTCGCCTCGTTGTATGGTTTGTATGAAAAAAATCACATTAGTGTTTCTTCTTTTTAACTCAATTTTTTTAATTTTTTATTATTTTGTTTTCTTTTTTTTTTGTAGCTTAAGTCATTGCACATCTCACCGCATATGTTAATATCCCGGCACTTGTCAAAACTGGCTGACTGCATAAACGTACAACTCAACCGACTAAAGCAAATAATCAAACGGACCGACAAACTTGCCACAAAACTTATGAAAAAACTTAAAAGCCAACAAGCAAGCATCAGCCTAGTGAAAAACCCGACAGAAAGCCTACAAGCACACAGCTGCCTTGTGGTTTTGCGTAGAGGCCAATACTTGCATCTTGCAACGCTACAACAACAACGACATACAAGCTACTGTTGCTTTTTCTTGTCTCGTTGACGCTACTTCTGCTGCCTTAAATATGATTTGGGTTTGTATTTGTTTTAGTTGCTTTAGGTTGATTTTTACTTTACTGTCTTTGGTTTTTTGTTTTTGCATATTCTTATTTAGTGTTTTGGTTTTCTGTTCTCTTTTTTTCGTTTTTCATCTTTCATTTTGCCTTTGTGTTGCTTAAAATTTTTTTATGCAAGTAGTCACTTTAAAAGTGTATGTAAGTTGCATTGAACAACAACATCCCCTGTAAGTTGAGTCAAGCGAATAATGCACTCAGTCGAAAAAATATCTGACTACAGCAGCACATACACCCATACGCATTCACACATTCTCACACAGCCAGACGCACAATTGCAATAAGCATTTTTCAAAGTTGAATGTGAATACGCAACAACGACTAAATGTGATGTTTTATGTGCATGTGTAAGTGTAAGTACACTTTCTTTTTTTATCAAATGTGCAGCAAGTTATTCAGCAGCCGCTAAAACTGTAAGCATTGCAATGTAATGACGTATATGCTCTACAACGCCTTGAGGTAGGCAACGATTTTTTTGTAATTGTTTTGTTTCAACGTTAAGTCTTCGTTTGGGGTTTTTCGCGGTTTTGCTACTTCTTTCAGTTGGTAGAATTTAATGACATCCACGGAAGGCATACGTTTTGAATTACTGACGAACAATTTGAGGTAAAATGAGGTTTTGGCTATTTAATCTCATTGAGTTCTAGATATACCCACACATTTTATTAAACGAATTACGTTTAAATGACAAGGTTAACAATTCGAATTTATTATACATCGAAATGTAAAGAAAAACAAAGGAAAAGAACGGAAAGCAAAGGAAAGGAAAAAAATGGAAAGGAAAGGAAAAGAAACTGAAGCAGGAACCGCAGCTGAACGAAGTGACAATTCGTTTTAGAAGTTTTAACGGTTTCTTATCGATAACTTATCGGTTTTCTATAGGTTATTGGTGAAATATTGACTGTTGTTATTGATTTGTTATACTGAAACAAACTGAAACAAACTATCGATAAATAACTTTATTAAAAAGTTGCTTATTTTTAGACTAATAAGATATCGGTTTGTTATCGAAAAGTTTTCGATTGTTCTTCGAAAATTGGTCGATAAGTTACGATGCCGTTGTGTGATGGTAGCTTGCTCCGCCTACCACACCTAAGATCCTGGGTTCAAGCTCCCGCCAAAGCAATATCAAATAGTTTGAAACAAGTTTTTTCAATTAAAACGGGGTCACCCCTAGCCGATATAAAACTCAAACTCTGTAGATATTTTAATGTTTGGATTTATTAAAAAAAGATTTGTAATAATTATTGATATTTTAGAATTCTTAGAATGAAAATTTCTGATGTATCGAATTGAAATATGAAATAAATTTTTCTTTGAATACAAGAAATATATTTTTGGTACAAAGTTATTTAACACTTTTTGGTAGAAATCAACAATAACTAAAAGTTAACATAATAATATAACTCGCGCTACATTTATATATTTTATAGGTATGTTACAAAAAAGTTATCTTCTAGTTATAGGCTTTTCATTCAAAAGTTATCGATATGGTACGAAAAGTTATCGTATGTGTTTGGATATTGTAAACCGAAAAGTTACCGATAAGATATCAAAAAATTATTAATTTGTTATCGTATAAATGTAGATTTTCTAACGAAAATATATCGATTTACTATCGATTTTTTATAAAAAAGAGTTATACATTCGTTACCGATTTTTCATCAGAGTGTTACCAATTTGTTGACGGTGTGTTACCGATTTTTTAATCGAGGACTCATCGTTTTGTTATGAAACAGATACCGTTAAATATGAAATCGATGACACACCTGCAAACCTACTTTCATCGAACTTCACGAGTACTTGGTGCTCCTACCTCTTTTTCATCTCCTTCCTTTTAACCCTCATATTTCCCTTTCTCGTTATTTTTATTCCCAGTCTTTTTCTCACCAATACCGTTTTCCAGATTGTTTGTGTTATCCAAATCCTAAATCTGCAGCAGCGCAGAGAAAAATAGAAACGGCAATCTTATTTTTCTTTCGTTTTTATTTTGCCTATTTTTAGAAAAAATGTCTATGAACTTTGCAACTTTCATCGTCAAAATACAAGTTAAAGGTCTCTCAAATTTCATATTTATTTTGGCATCCTAAATAAAAAATAAATGCAAGGCACAATAATATCCGCAGATATTTTAGGCCGAGCTTTTCTTTCAATTTGCGCCGTGCATCTTCTAGTTTTTCCTACAAAATGGGGGGAATTGCACTTTCATGTTTTACCCCGACTCCGAACGACATCCATAAGACAGATAAGTTTTCACTGAAAAACTTTTCATTGCAGAAATACACTTGGATGTTTGCCAAATGAGGCAGCGAGAAGCCGGGCGACCCTGCTTATAAAAACTTTCTTCCAATAGAAAAACTTTTTTCTAAATTTTTGATGTTGCTTTACCCGAAAATTTAACCCAGGACCCTCGGCATAGTAGGTGGAGTACGCTATCACCACTCACGGCGTCCGCATTTGTTCTTACCACCCCCCTGTCTTTAAAACAAATTTGTGAATATATCTCCAATTGTATCTACCAATTTCCCTGTATGTATCCGCTGTAACCTATTTCTCTTTTACTTCTATTATTTTCCTTCCCCTTGCGTGCTTTCTAAGTTTACCCTATTTCTGTTACCCTCCTTCAGAGCCACTTATAGCGAAAATTTCTGTTCAAATCAATATATCAATTTTATATATATCACTCGCTCCTTCTCCATACAACCTGCTCCCCTATCTCCATCTCTTCCTTTTTATTTTCATATCTTTTTGTATTCTTATATCTTATCTCAATCTCTCTCTTCTTTTGTATTTATATTTCCACTTCGCATCACCTCTCGATACTTTTTAGCTCTCTTTCTATCTTCCTTCTTATTTCTGCCTACGATTTCATGTTCTTCACCCTTTTTGTCCCATGAACTCTATGCTTCTTACATTCCCAAAGTAATAGCGGTACAAAATTGTGAGGATCGGTCCCCTGCATCTATTGCATTCGCATAAGCCAAAAACTCATATCATGTTTCCTTTATCACTTGTATACATAAATCTCCAGTAAGAGCCGGATTAAGTGTTATCACAAGATCCTATACCAATGCACAAACTTTCGGAGGAAAACGTCTGCGAACAAGCCTACCAAAAAAAAAATTGTAATGTTAAGCAGAAGAGAAGGAAATTAATCAATCCACGGTCACTTACTTCTGGAATCATATGTGACCTGGAATCATGAAACGACCCTATTGTGCGAAAACAAGTTTTCGAGAAAAACGCGTTTAAAATTTTTGTTTAGCTTGACTCTGTGTAGCGGCTGGCCGTTGTGAACGAATTTTGTAATTAAAATTTAACTAACTTCCCCATAAGCTACAAGCTTGAAACTTGGAATAAAGTTCAGAACCTGATGACAATGCAATAATAAGAAAAAACTCCGATAGGTGGCGCATGGATCGAAATATTTCAATTCATCGTATTTGTGGACCGATTTGTATTTAAATGCGAAAAAACTGCGGTTTGTTCCATTGGAAGGAGCGTTAAATTTCCGATAAGAATCACTCAAAAAGTGAAGAACGGTATTTTCGCACAATAGGGCCGTTTCATCATTCCAGGTCACATATGTTCTCTGTGACCCGCGGGAGCTATGGGAGGTTAGTGATTAGCAAATAGGGATTAAGTGAGTCATATCAAGATAAATAAATATTGAATCCAATATTTGCCAGTCTGTGAATACCTAAAAGGATGCCTCTCTTAATATGCGACACATTTGACATACTCCGTTAGGTTAACTTTTTGAATTAGTTGTTAACTTAACATGCAATCTTCGTAATTTAACCCAATAATAGCGGTCAAAGTTTAAACTGAGCTCAACTGTAGCTTTGAAATAAATTGGATCTAAAAGAAATATGAATTAGTTGTGTACTTTCAACGTGAACTTACAAAAAAAATTACTTAAAGCATTTACACAGTTAACTCCTTCGGTCGCACCTCAATAAATTGTTATTGCTTTGTTTTACACAAATTAAAATAAGCTGTCTTTAATCTGATAAAGGTCGTTCAGGATTTTTATCAAAGTAAATGACTTTCCATGAATAAAAACTTTGACATGAACTAATTTACTTTTTCGGCATAAAATCATATTTCATTATCAGTACAATTTTACCTCAGTCAACTAAACAGACATGTGCAAATATATATATATATATAAGTCCCCAACAAAAGTTCTTGTAAGCAATTATGAGAGATAATCAATGCATCGGCATGGCTTACTGCTCTTTATAGAAGGCATATGGGTATCGAACGAAAAGCATTTTACGCCGTATTTTACAAAAAATATTTTTAAGTAGTGTTGCCACCTAACGATATTATAGCATTTTCTTGATATCTCCATTACGATCTCGAAAACGACTAAATCCATTTGAATAAAATATTTACCCATTGACAATTGCGGCCGACACGGTACGATAATAGCGTGCTGCGCCTACCATACCGAAGATCCTGGGTTCACGCCCCGACCAAGGCAATATCAAAATGTTAGAAACAAGTTTTTTCAGTAAAAAGAAAATTTTATAAGCGGAGTTGCCCCGGCGGTATTTGGCGAGCACTCCGAGTGTATTTTTGCCATGGAAAGCTCTCAGTGAAAACTCGTCTGCCTTGCAGATGCCGTTCGCAGTCGGCATAAAACAAGTAAGAAGAACTAGGTCCCTTTCCGCTGATTTGTAGGAAAAATTAAAGAGAGGACGACGCAAATTGGAAGAGAAGCTCGACCTAAAATCTCTTCTGAGGTTATCGAGCTTACATTTTTTTTATCAATACGCCACATTATAAGTTCACTTAGTGAAGGCTTGCCAATGTAGCTGAAATCAAAAATATAAAAATGAA
The DNA here is from genome assembly GCF_040869045.1 of Eurosta solidaginis. Lineage (NCBI taxonomy): Eukaryota > Metazoa > Arthropoda > Insecta > Diptera > Tephritidae > Eurosta > Eurosta solidaginis. The sequence goes on along the minus strand of NC_090323.1, from coordinate 152,551,099 downwards.
GTGAGATATATAGCTGCAAACACGTGAGGCCGAGTAATGAGTACAATGAATTTTGTAACTGGACCTATATAAACCAATCTAAAAATCGTTTCCGAAAAAACTTGAAAATTCTGAGTAAGCAGTTTTGTAGCCCAATCAATTTAAGCCTAGCAAAGAACAATTTTTCAACAATGTCTCGAAATGGGCAAACAATGACAATCTCAACTCTATAAGAAATTACAGCACAAAATATCTAGGAATTTTACTGGGTAGAAAGTCTCCCTGACACTTAATGCATGCAAGCGGGAAATAGATCGGACGTGGGGCCCCTCGTCCAAACTTTCTCATTGCGTATTTATGGCAACTGTCAAGTCCATACTTTACTATGGGGTCATAATTTAGAGGACAGCCAACTTATAGAAAACTTTCTAGTTCAAAGCTGGTGCGCTTGTAGTGCATTCGGAACCATTAATAGCTCACCATCTATCTCTTTTACATACTGGCGAATTTAATATGGCGATGTGTTAGGCGATGGAAACTGTCCCCGCTGCATTACCTTTTCTCTAGTTTAGAACTAGATAAAAATTTCCACTTTGGAACTAGTTATTTATTAGTACTCTTTTGATAGTTCCGAACTAGTGTAAAAATGCAAAGCTGAGATATAATTCTTGTTTGGTACTATTTCTTTGGCTCCCCATTTTCGATAGTTACGAGACGGTGGGAAAGTGTGGCAAATAAGGCTTACACATAGTCGAAGCTCCTTAAAGCTGGTATCATTTTTTGTGTTGGTGGCCTTCATCTAAAATATATGTTAAATATGAAAATTCTAACTGTTGATTTAATAACTGGAAAAAATATAGTTACTAACGAGCCAGTACATATTTGGCACTTAGAGTCTAGTTCGGAACCAGAAATGTGTAATACTCGTTACTTATTTCCCTTCAGGTTACACAAAAAAGGACGTATGCCAAAAAAATAAAGGGGGTGTGCAGGTTATCAATGACTAGCATAACGGAAGGCCTGGAAACTGTTCGGCAACTGCAAAAAGGCTTAAGGCATCGGAGGAGCTTGAGTATACGCCGTATGGCCATAGTAATAACACTACACTATATATGGGCCCGTTCCTGAGCTTGGAAAGGGATCTTTGGGCCACGGTTGAGCCGTTACGTGTAAACCGATGGTTCCAAATTAACGGAGGGGTCGAGACTGCACAGATCACTGCGGTATCTTTCAGGCTGAAAGCGTAGTCATGAAGAAAGGGGAAATTCTGGAAAAAGCGTGCTTAAGCTGTAGTCGCATCAATATATATATTGATAGGCTGCGATTAAAGCAATAATCTCACACAGTACTTTATCAAGAAGTATCCTGGAATGCAAAGAAGCATTGGAAAAGCTTAGCTTAGGCCGAGCCATATATCTATACTGGATTCCCAGTAATAAAGAGAGAGAAGGTAACGAAAAGGCCGATGAGTTAGCAAAATAGGGTTCAGCACTCGTTGAAACCACGGTAGGGGTTCCAATCCGTTTGGGAGAAATCAGAAGGAGACAGGAGTTGCATATAATCCATTAAAAAGGAAAGGCGTGGACAGAAACGCGGTGCTGCAAAATTTTTATGATCATGTAGAAATTCTACAGTAAAAAACTAACAAAGTTGCTCATATCTCTAAAGAGGGGAGACTCAAGGCTCCCAATGAGCATACTAACTGGACACTGCTTTCTGGTGTCACATGCTTATAATTTAGGCCTCGTTAGTGACCAAAGGTTTCGAAAGGGCGAGCTGCAATTAAGATAGGCCCGAGAAAACTTCTGGTATTTACAAAGAGGACGAAGTTCATTCATTCTATGGACCAGTTCAATCTAACATAACTTATATGAATATATTTGTATATCGTGAAACTGAACATTTTTTCAGTCATTTAAAAGTGACAAATCCATTTTTAATATACTTAAAGCTGGCATTTTCTGTTCGGTTCCTGTACGTTTAAGTATACAAATATATGTTTACAAATACTTGGAACTGAAAGCAAAAAAAGGATAAAGTAAGTGTTGTTATTGTTTTTATAACAAAATTTATGTGACATGTAAAACCACTCAAGCAAATTACAAAAATCACATTATTAGACAAATAGTTGTAAAATAAATTACAAATAAATATATATATACACTTGTATAGTTGCAAACACACGTAAATGTGTTTAGACGAGTTTACAACTTAACGCTGTGTTAGTAGGTAAGTGTAAGCGGATACCGTAATTGTTGAGAGATTACGAATAAGCCAAAAGGCAGTTAACGCATTACAGAAAGGCAAAACAAGAGCAGAGATGACAATAACAATATAAACAAAATGTCAACATTTAACACTTTTATAGACGTTAGTATACATACCCAACAAAAAATTGTGATGAAAAAAGACTTGAAATTTGTGATCAGTTTAGTACTGGTGGTTTTAGTCATGAGATATGTGGATATATCTGGAATGAAACAAAAGCCGTGTTTTATTTTTTACATGTATATACATCTACATTTTCGGGTAAAAAAAAAAACAATTATCATCACTGAAGTAACGTTTAGGAGACCCATCTAGCGGCAATTATTGAAGACTCGTGGCATTGGTTAAATAATTCGCTACAGAACGGGTTGTGCTTAATAGCACAGACACGTAGCCCTAAAGGTCATAGTATATAGGCTATTGCTGAATCGGTTGCAATGAATCGTGGACACACGCATTTTTCGGCCATAAAAGTGGAGAATAAAATAGATATAAAATGGAGACACATTTCAATTGCAGCTGGGTATAATGCATACTGAAATTTAGCAGTACCTATTTTCTGTGCAACAATTACATGCGTGCAGTCCATATAAAGTAGAAGTGCATATGGATACAGTTACATGTAAAAAAGAGCACGGCTACTATCTGTACAGGCTTTACCATAAGCCATAACGCAATATCTCTCAATAAAAATACTCTGTCTGAGCTTAAATTGAATATACTTTGGCATTGGCTAAGACTTTTATGCAAAAGTCCTGAGATAGAATGTTTTTCAGCCGAATTATGATATAGCGTTTTTGAAACAAATTCTCAAATAGGATGTTTTAATAAATATTCTCAGATAGAGGGTTTTCGAATCGTCAGTCACAGTCACAGTATATGTGGATCTATAACATTTACTAGAAGAGATTGAACATTTCTTACTGTGCGTGTACTTATGTATGTGTATGTGAATGTGCAACTTTGAATCTTAGAAAAAACAAACATTATCTTAAAAAATTATTTTGTGTAAACAAATTCATTTAATCAAGTATTTTATGTTGTATTTTGCTGTGAATTGAGCTACTTGTTCTAATGTTTTTACATGCTAAAATGCAAAACACAATTTAAGTAAAATTTTGTCCTTGTTCACTTGAAAGTATTTTGGAAAGAACGTAAAAATATAAACATCCGATCCAACAAGCCGACATACATTTATTTCGATAGATAGATGTAAGTGCTTAAAATATTTGAACTTATAGCCGATAGCGCTGCAAATCAAGAAATTTTCTGTTCAAAAGTTCATTTTCTAATATTTTTTAAGTCGATAATTTCTAGAGATACAGCAAATGACCCTTGAAATTAATCGAATAAATCTTGAAAAATTACAGTAGCTTATTATCACCGAAGAACCCTCGGATAGATTCACACTGCCATGAGCAAATAATTTTTCTGGAAAATTATCATGTTTCGTGTTGCTTGCCCCAGAGTATGACCTGGCATCTCCGTAAAACAAGCAAGTACACTTTCCACAAACTCAGGGACTGCCACCAAAATATATATTTCAAACGGTGTTTTTTTCAAAATGCTATAACTTTTTCAAAGTTGACCGTTTGGGATCAAATAAATCAAAAAAAAAAAAAAAAAAATCACGGCCCACTCCGGGATTAGTGGGGATGATTGCAGAATGGATTGAAGTTTTTTTTTAAAAAAAAAACAAGGGCGAAATTCGAAAAATTTCGAAAAACTGAGAAATTACAAAAAAAAAAACTTTAAAATTTTTTTTGAATTCCGAAAAGTACATTTAAAAACAAATTAAAAAAAAAAATGATCCCAAACGGTCAATTTTTGAAAAAGTTATAGCATTTTGAAAACAAAAACGGTATTTTTTTTTAAATTCATAACTTTTTTTGAGTTGGATGAAAAAATTTGAAAAACTTCTGAAAAAGGTCTTTCGTAAGCTAGAAAAAGAAGAAAAACTTTCGGCCAATTCTAAAGGGGTCGGGTTCAAATTTGGTCGAAATGGGATGGAATACCCCACATATAACTAATTTTCAAAGCCAATGCATTGGCCTTATCTTTTTGCATATTGGAAAGGTTTAGTGTGTTAGCTTTTTTTTTAATTATTAGTACACTAAAAAGTTTTTTAACTGAAACAAACCAAATTTAAGTTCACTTATGACGCCGAACTTTTTATATACACTCAAAAAAATAAAGTGCCGTGTTAACACTTTTCGGAGTGAAATTAAAACTGATTTTGGATATGATATGAACAACAAGCCGCTGTGTTGTAGAGGAAGAAATTTTTATAGATGCTATCATCGTTCCCAAAATAATGAAAAGAACACCCAAAAGTTTCAATATTTGTAACAATTATTGTATGTATGCAACTTGCCTTCTTTACACCATGTAAAATAATGTTACGTATACGCACAGGTATTCGTCCTTTCAGGCGGTACGGATAATAAAACAATGCTGGCTATTAATTTTTTCTAGTAATAGAACTTAACAAACATCAAAAACTATGAAAAATATCTTCAATGCATTGATTTTTCGCCTATCTCCCTTTAAATGTATGAAGCTGTTATACAACTTTTTAAATGTGTTCTGAAGAAGTTTTTGGGACTACGTGCAAAAAACAAACACATCTTCATTGATAAGCTAGAAGTAAATGCGATATTTCACACAAAAAAAAAAAAAAAACAAACGAGTCAATCGGCGAGAGAGTAGTTACAACTCCCCTTTTCTTCCCCTAAATTCCCCTAAATTTGTGGCAGTAGCTGTGCAGATAGAGCAACGGAAACATAAATTAATTGGATGTGTCAAGAATCTATGCAAATTAGGTGGAAACAATTGCATAGTGCTTTAGTATTACAACAACTGTGGGTTAAGACCATAGGTCTCCAAACATTTAAAGTGAATGGTCTTCAGGATACGCAATGAGGGCACAATGGAATGCAGACCCCTAACTTAGAACGTAATGGAGCCAGAGCGGATTTGAATAAAAACAGGCACACAGTAAGAAAAAAATCTAAAAGGACCCACTAAGGGGTCACACGCACCCTTGGAAAACTTTATTTTTATTTATTGTTAATTATAAAAACTTAACCTTGGCCAATGATATAGTCTAGAAATTTGGAAAAAGTAGGTATGCTAGACCGAAATTAAAGAAGGGTAGTGTCACCGCCTCCCTGAACTGTTCTTTAATTCGTTAAAACTGTACTTCTGTTAAATCTAGATATTTGGTATTTGGCTGATATATCTCAATATCTATGCAATTTTTAAAAAGTTTTGTGACAAAAAATAATGAATACTTGGCGTCACTTGCCATGGAGATTAAAGTTGGGCTTCTAATCAAATTTGAGACGTGCGCCTTCTCAATTCTTTCTACACTATTGATGTTGCTTTCTCCAGGACTAGAACACAGGGTCTACGGAGCACGCTACCATGGCGGCCGATTTACTCAGGATTATTTTATGAATCAGATGTTACTGTTTGGGGATCATATCGGAATTATGTTTGGTTCGTAGTGAGATATATTTTGGGATGATATCGCAACCTTTTAAGAAATATTCGAGAAAATTAGAAGGAGGCAACTGAGAGTATATGAGCAGCACTGTCTGGGAAAGAGTAAACCTCTTTGATTTTAAAACAGTGTGAGTGAAGTGAGCGAATAATTTCAATTGTGAAGTACTACTAAAATAGTACTGTTTTAAATAAAGAACATTTTGATATAACGAAGACTTGAGTTATTCATTAACAGAAGGCAAGAATAATCAAGAATCCTTAAAAGTCGTTACAATATTTCCAATTAATTGTGTCATCTTTTAGGTTTCATTTTGGATTCTTTCAGGATTGTTTCCGAACTGTTTTCGCTGACATTTCGGTTTCGTCTGCGTATCATTTCGGAACTTTTTTGTGTATCCTTTCAGGAATCACGTATAGATAATTGCAGTATTATTGTCCCGCTTTCAAGATTATTTTTGTTTTGCGTTTTGTTTTCATGTTTTTTTTTCTAAAGTTTTTAAATAGGGAATGCTATCACTACTTCAAGCAGTCCACTTCAACTTGCTCTTGGGTATATAACATTCCGCTCCTACCAGTCATGTGAATGTATCGGGGTAGTATTGAACGCATTTACATGTTTGTCGCTAAATCGGTTACTATTATCCTTAAAAATCCAGTCTACTTTACGTGAGCACTCCAACTTCACTTATGCATGTATTTATGTAAATCTTGTTTTAGATATAAATGTGTGCATATACTTATGGGAAAGTTGTGGTTTCCACTTGCCTTGCTGCTCACAGTTATTTTGCATAAACAATGCATAAATTTAAAAAAAAAATACTAAATAGCTTACAATTTCTAGTCAACCGAAGCATAGAATTTCAATGATAACTAAAAGCAAGTAAGGAAAGAAACTTCGGATGCGGGTAGACGATATGAATATAAAGAAGAAAGTCGAAGAGTTAATGGCAGAACGTGTGAGTAAGTATAGAATACCATCACATGTGTGAATACTATTGCATTATTGAGTTCATACCATGAACATGTTTTATATACATATATTTCGTACAGAAATTCTTAAATCTCACCTTATATACGAATATCTGCATAACATATCCAACTGCTTATTGTGTCTCTGTTGTGTGTTTGTGATTTTCACTTTTAACGTTTTCCTCTTACCCCAAAGCCTATTGCCTGTCCACAGTTCTGATGTGGCTTTTCTCGAAACATGCTCCATTTTGTTTTTACATTTTGTTGAGATTCTTTTGGTTGCCGCTGTCGGAATACCTGTGTTTCCTTGGTTCATTAGCTCACGCCTTTTTCACATTTGTCTATTTTTATATAAAATCTAATGGTGTTTGATATGTGCTCTCGTAAGTACGTCATATTTTAGAGTGGTATGGTAGTATAGGGAGCATTTGAATTTAGTATTTGGATGTGGTTTTTTGCAGTTCCTTATGTTAAGATTTGTTGCTGTTTACACGATTAAAGTAATATATGGTTTTAAAATCAAATGCCTTTTAAATTAAAATAAACTTTCAAATTGTATGGTTTGTTTTGCAAAACAGATAGAAGAGCTTTTGATTATAAGCAAATTTAATTGTGATTTTTTAAATTTTGGTGCATCGCCATTAATTATACTGACACACAAATAAGTGGTCAGTACTTTCGACTCTTTAAATGTATTTGGAATGTTTTCGTCTATTTATCTGTAATATTAATTTCAAGTAATTTGCCAAAAACCCCTTCAGACTGCAAGCTCAAGTTAGCAATTCAATTTTGTCGCTGTAAGAGCTTACAGAGCCCCATATTCGGACTCAGCACGTTGAACTACGTGTCAATATGTGGGTCGGGTTAGAGATCTCTATTTCTCAAAGACCTAACTAATTACGAACATGATAATAGAACTCTCAAAGAGTTATCAGTTTGTTGTCGAAAAGTTACAGATATGGTATCAAAAATTTATCGATTTGTTATCAGTGTGCTCCAAATTTTTTATCGCCGTGTTATCGATTTGTTATTGGAAAGTTAGAAAGATATTTTATCTAAAATTGATCAGCTTGTTATCGAACCGTTATCTATTTGTCACCAAAGTCTTATTAATTTGTTACTAATGTCTTAACGAAAAGTGCTCGACTTGTTATCAGAAGGTAATCGCTTGGTTAGCCAAAAGCTATCGAAAAGTTATTGAAAAGTTATCCGTGTGAAACCAATTTATTATGAGCTTGTTATCGATTTGTTATCGGAGTATTACTGAAGTGTTACGATTACTTTTCTACGAATCATCGCTTTGTTATGAAACAAATGCCGATAAAACTTCAGTACAAAATCAATAACACACTGTATGAATAAGAAGCCGATAGCTGAACGATAGTAATTCGCTATCTATAATAAACCGATAATAAATCAATACCTTATCGGTTACCTCTGTTTTGGTTTAACTTAAACCCCTGGCCGTGCTTTGTAAACTTAAAAACATTTGTTTTCAAGATGTACTCCTGTATGTATACACATTGGACTTAGCGAATTCTCTGTACTCTCGCTGAGGAAGAGCAAATTTTTTTATCCGATAAGATTTTTGAAACTTTTTAACTGTGTACCCTTTCTAAACCTGATAATTTTTTAAGCTGGTTAAATTTTGAAAACAGATAAATTTCTGGTTACTTTTATGGAAATGCTATTTTTTTTAACCCTGGCTACTTTTTTGAACCGGATATGTGTATTCGTGTAACCCACAACTTTTTTAGAACCTCTTAATTTTTTTAGAACTGGTTACTTATTTACAAAAGTTAAATTTTTTAAAACCCCTTACTATTTAAGAAGCTACGTATCTCAAAACAGTAAAAAGGGTATGCAGGCTAACAGTACTTAGCATAATGGGAACCCTGAAAATAGCCTAGACGGTGGCAGGTAGGTAGGTAGGTTGAACTGGCCGGTCCATGAGGACCTCACCTACGGACTCAGTGTTACCAGAAGTTTGTTTTAACGACCAAACTGAAAAACCCTATCAAAAACCAGGACCTATGTTATAAAATAACTCCGTCCTCTTAGCAAATACTAGAAGCTTCCTAGGACTTAAGCCACTTGCTGCTTCTAGATCTGACAGCTGTATCACTCCTAATAGCTGGAGTCTTAGCCTGGCAAGTGCAGGGCACGAGCACAGAACGTGCTCGATCGTTTCCTCCTCCAACCCGCACTTCTTACATCTGCTATCACTGACCAAGCCTAGTTTAAAGGCATGTGACGCCAGAAGACAGTGTCCAGTCAGAATACCCGTCATGAGTCTACAGTCTTCTCTTTTTAATGATAGGAGCAACTGTGTTAGTCTAAGGTTGTAAGACCTACACATAATCTTCGACACTTTACAGCCCCGCGCTTGAACCCACGCCTTTCCCGCTTGGTCGATCATGTGCACCTCTCGCCTTCGCTTTGTCTCGCCCAATCTAATTGGGACATCTACGGAGCAAGCTTCAAGGGATGCGCCCTTTTTAGCTAGTTCATCCGCTTTTTTATTCCCATCTATTCCCATATGCCCTGGAACCCAATATAGATGTATGCTTCTCCCTGTCCCGATTCTCTCCAGAGACTGCTTACACTCTAACACGCATTTAGATGCTGTGCTATGCGAGATTATTGCCTTAATTGCTGCTTGACTGTCAATATAAAAGTTAACACGGTTGCAGCTTAAGCTATTCTCTTCCAGGGTTTCTACTGCTTTGGTTACGGCTAATATTTCCGCTAGGAAAACGCTACAGTAATCCGGCAGCCTGTAGGATCTACTTATTTCCAGATCAGCGCAGTATACCGCAGACCCTACTCCTTCCACTACTTTGGAACCATCGGTGTACACACGGCGGCACTGTAAACCAATCTGCGTCTTCCACATATAGCTGTGGTGGCGAAGAACATAGCGTTAACAACTGCAACGAGACTCAATGCTTTGGGGCAGTTTGGGCACAGAGCACACGGCCATAGTAGTATAGCGACATCAAGTGTTGGACGTACAGACTACATTGTTCCTCACCTGCGCTTCGATGGGTCTCTTAGAGCCACAGAAGAGGTGAAAGGCTATCTCAAGGGTACTAAAATGGCGGACGAGGCGATACAAGTGTATACCGATGTTTCGAAAGTAAAGAATAGCCAGTATACGCAGATCCGGATATGTATAAGCAAATCTTACAAACTGCTAGATCACTTTAGTGTTTTTGGGCGCAAATGGTAGCCGTGACTCAAGTAGGGGAAAATAGCTTAAACTGCAGCCGCGTCAATGTTTACTTCTAGTATTTGCCAAGATGATGGATATATTTTATAACATAAGTCTTGGCTTCTGATAGGGGTTTTCAGTTTGGCCGTTAAGCAAACTTCTGGTGATATTATGGACTCATTCAGTCTATGTAAGGTCCCCACGGACCGGCCAATTCAACGTAGCCTAACTAACCCTCATTCTTGTAAAAATAAATGAGACAAAAATGCAATAAACTAATCGATGTATTGGGGCTTATTTTCATTGGTTACGTATACGTAGTGTCGGACATTACAAAAATCTAATATGTGAGTAAGTAAATGCATGTGAACAAATAAATAAAGTCAAAAATATGTGTTGGTGATCCACTTTTATTAAAATGGCCAAAGTTTCAATATAAAATCATATTCTCATTCTTATGTATGAAGCAAATAACAAAAGTCATGCAGAAGTTAGAACAAAAATGCATACGTACACATATTTTAACAAACACACGCACACAAAATCAACAACGTACCAACATAGGTAAAATCTGTAATACAAAAGCAAAAAGTGAAATGTAAGAGATAAATAAATAAGTATGAAAAACTAGATTAAGTGACACTCGACACGACGACTTGAACAATGACAAAATAAAGTTTGCTTCCAAAGTACTTCAATGTAACGGATTTCTTTGCGTGCAAGTTGTGTACGGCTTAAGGCAAACAATCAGATAGTGATGGAATTGAGAGCAAAGCCAAAATATATAAAACAAAATCAAACAAGTAAGGAAGGCTAAGTTCGGGTGTAACCGAACATAACATACTCAGTTGAGAGCTATGGAGACAAAATAAGGAAAATCAATCTGGGGTAACCCTGGAATGTGGTTGTATAACATGTGTATCAAATGAAAGGTATTAAAGAGTATTTTAAGAGAGAGTAGGCCATAGTTCTATGGATGAACGCCATTTAGGGATATCGCCATAAAGGTAGACCAGGGCTGACTCTAGAATTTGTTTGTACGATATGGGTATCAAATGAAAGGTGTTACTGAGCATTTTAAGAGGGAGTGGGCCTTAGGTCTATCGGTGGACGCCTTTTCGAGATGTCCCCATTAAGGTGGACCAGGGGTGATTCTATAATGTGTTTGTACGATATGGGTATCAAATGAAAGCTGTTAATGAGTATCTTGAAAAGGAGTGATCCTTAGTTCCATAGGTGGACGCCGTTTCGAGATATCGCCATAAAGGTGGACCAGGGGTGTCTCTAGAATGTGTTTGTACGATATGGGAATCAAATGAAAGGTGTTACTGAGCATTTTAAGAGGGAGTGGGCATTAGGTCTATAGGTGGACGCCTTTTCGAGATATCGCCATTAGGGTGGGCCAGGGGTGACTCTAGAATGTTTGTACGGTATGGGTATCAAACGAAAGGTGTTACTGAGCATTTTAAGAGGGAGTGGGCATGAGGTCTATAGGTGGACGCCTTTTCGAAATATCGTCATTAGGGTGGGCCAGGGGTGACTCTAGAATGTGTTTGTACGATATGTGCATCAAACGAAAGGTGTTACTGAGCATTTTAAGAGGGAGTGGACATTAGGTCTATAGGTGGACGCCCTTTCGAGATATCGCCATTAGGGTGGGCCAGGGGTGACTCTAGAATGTGTTTGTACGACATGGGTATCAAATGAAAGGTGGTAAGGAGTATTTTAAAAGGGAGTAATCCTTAGTTCTATAGGTGGACGCCTTTTCGAGATATCGCCATAAAGGTGGACCAAGGGTGACTCTAGAATGTTTGTACGATATGGGTATCAAACGAAAGGTGTTACTGAGCATTTTAAGAGGGAGTGGGCATTAGGTCTATAGGTGGACGCCTTTCCGAGATATCGCCATTAGGGTGGGCCAGGGTGACTCTAGAATGTGTTTGTACGATATGGGTATCAAATGAAAGGTGGTAAAGAGTATTTTAAAAGGGAGTAATCCTTAGTTCTATAGGTGGACGCCTTTTCGAGATATCGCCATAAAGCTGGACCAAGGGTGACTCTAGAATGTTTGTACGGTATGGGTATCAAACGAAAGGTGTTACTGAGCATTTTAAGAGGGAGTGGGCATTAGGTCTATAGGTGGACGCCTTTTCGAGATATCGCCATTAGGGTGGGACAGGGGTGACTCTAGAATGTTTGTACGATATGGGTATCAAACGAAAGGTGTTACTGAGCATTTTAAGAGGGAGTGGACATTAGGTCTATAGGTGGACGCCTTTTCGAGATATCGCCATTAGGGTGGGCCAGGGGTGACTCTAGAATGTTTGTACGATATGGGTATCAAACGAAAGGTGTTACTGAGCATTTTAAGAGGGAGTGGACATTAGGTCTATAGGTGGACGCCTTTTCGAGATATCGCCATTAGGGTGGGCCAGGGTGACTCTAGAATGTGTTTGTACGATATGGGTATCAAATGAAAGGTGGTAATGAGTATTTTAAAAGGGAGTAATCCTTAGTTCTATAGGTGGACGCCTTTTCGAAATATCGCCATTAGGGTGGGCCAGGTGTGACTCTAGAATGTTTGTACGATATGGGTATCAAACGAAAGCTGTTACTGAGCATTTTAAGAGGGAGTGGGCATTAGGTCTATAGGTGGACGCCTTTTCGAGATATCGCCATTAGGGTGGGCCAGGGGTGACTCTAGAATGTTTGTACCATATGGGTATCAAACGAGAGGTGTTACTGAGCATTTTAAGAGGGAGTGGACAACACTAGGTCTATAGGTGGACGCCTTTTCGAGATATCGCCATTAGGGTGGGCCAGGGGTGACTCTAGAATGTTTGTACGATATGGGTATCAAACGAAAGGTGTTACTGAGCATTTTAAGAGGGAGGGGGCATTAGGTCTATAGGTGGACGCCTTTTCGAGATATCGCCATTAGGGTGGGCCAGGGGTGACTCTAGAATGTTTGTACGAGATGGGTATCAAACGAAAAGTGTTACTGAGCATTTTAAGAGGGAGTGGGCATTAGGTCTATAGGTGGACGCCTTTTCGCGATATCGTCATTAGGGTGGGACAGGGGTGACTCAGGTATGTTTTTGTACGATATGGATATCAAATTAAAGGTATTAATGAGGGTTTTAAAAGCGAGTGGCCCTTAGATGTATATGTGAAGGCGTTCTCGCGATATCGACCAAAATGTGGACCAGGTGATCCAGAAAATCATCTGTCGGGTACTGCTAATTTATTTATACATGCACTACCACTAACAGTATTCCTGCCAAGATTCCAAGGGCTGTTGATTTCGCCTTGTAGAACTTTTTCATTTTCTTCTACTTAATATGGTAGGTGTCACACCCATTTTACAAAGTTTTTTCCAAAGTTATATTTTGCGTCAATAAACCAATCCAGTTACCATGTTTCATCACTTTTTTCGTATTTGGTATAGAATTATGGCATTTTTTTCATTTTTCGTAATTTTCGATATCGATAAAGTGGGCGTGGTTATGGTCAGATTTCGCCCATTTTTTATACCAAGAAAAAGTGAGCTCAGGTAAGTACGTGGGCTAAGTTTAGTAAAGATATATCGGATTTTGCTCAAGTTATTGTGTTAATGGCCGAGCTGGAGGACAGACGGTGGACTGTCTATAAAAACTGGGCGTGGCTTCCACCGATTTCGCCCATTTTCACAGAGAACAGTTACCGTCATAGAATCTATGCTCCTACCAAATTTGAGAAGGATTGGTAAATTTTTGTTCGACTTATGGCAATAAAAGTATTCTAGACAAACTAAATGAAAATGGGCGGAGCCACGCCCATTTTGAAATTTTCTTTTATTTTTGTATTTTGTTGCATCATATCATTACTGGAGTTGAATTTTGACTTAATTTACTTATATACAGTAAAGATATTAAATTTTTTGTTAAAATTTGAATTTAAAAAATTTTTGTTTTAAAAAGTGGGCGTGTTCTTCATCCAATTTTGCTAATTTTTATTTAGCACATATAGAGTAATAGTAGTAACGTTCCTGCCAAATTTCATCATGATATTTTCAACGACTGCCAAATTACAGCTTGCAAAACTTTTAAATTACCTTCTTGTAAAAGTGGGCGGTGCCACGCCCATTGTCCAAAATCTTACTAATTTTCTATTCTGCGTCATAACGTCAACCCATCTACCAAGTTTCGTCGCTTTATCTGTCTTTTGTAATGAGTTATCGCAGAGGGAGTGGGCATTAGGTCTATAGGTGGACGCCTTTTCGAGATATCGCCATTAGGGTGGGCCAGGGTGACTCTAGAATGTGTTTGTACGATATGGGTATCAAATGAAAGGTGGTAAAGAGTATTTTACACGGGAGTAATCCTTAGTTCTATAGGTGGACGCCTTTTCGAGATATCGCCATAAAGCTGGACCAAGGGTGACTCTAGAATGTTTGTACGGTATGGGTATCAAACGAAAGGTGTTACTGAGCATTTTAAGAGGGAGTGGGCATTAGGTCTATAGGTGGACGCCTTTTCGAGATATCGCCATTATAGTGGGCCAGGGTGACTCTAGAATGTGTTTGTACGATATGGGTATCAAATGAAAGGTGGTAATGATTATTTTAAAAGGGCGTAATCCTTAGTTCTATAGGTGGACGCCTTTTCGAGATATCGCCATTAGGGTGGGCCAGGTGTGACTCTAGAATGTTTGTACGATATGGGTATCAAACGAAAGGTGTTACTGAGCATTTTAAGAGGGAGTGGACATTAGGTCTATAGGTGGACGCCTTTTCGAGATATCGCCATTAGGGTGGGCCAGGGTGACTCTAGAATGTGTTTGTACGATATGGGTATCAAATGAAAGGTGGTAATGAGTATTTTAAAAGGGAGTAATCCTTAGTTCTATAGGTGGACGCCTTTTCGAAATATCGCCATTAGGGTGGGCCAGGTGTGACTCTAGAATGTTTGTACGATATGGGTATCAAACGAAAGCTGTTACTGAGCATTTTAAGAGGGAGTGGGCATTAGGTCTATAGGTGGACGCCTTTTCGAGATATCGCCATTAGGGTGGGCCAGGGGTGACTCTAGAATGTTTGTACGATATGGGTATCAAACGAGAGGTGTTACTGAGCATTTTAAGAGGGAGTGGACAACACTAGGTCTATAGGTGGACGCCTTTTCGAGATATCGCCATTAGGGTGGGCCAGGGGTGACTCTAGAATGTTTGTACGATACGGGTATCAAACGAAAGGTGTTACTGAGCATTTTAAGAGGGAGGGGGCATTAGGTCTATAGATGGACGCCTTTTCGAGATATCGCCATTAGGGTGGGACAGGGGTGACTCTGGTATGTTTTTGTACGATATGGATATCAAATTAAAGGTATTAAAGAGGGTTTTAAAAGCGAGTGGCCCTTAGATGTATATGTGAAGGCGTTCTCGCGATATCGACCAAAATGTGGACCAGGTGATCTAGAAAATCATCTGTCGGGTACTGCTAATTTATTTATACATGCAATACCACTAACAGTATTCCTGCCAAGATTCCAAGGGCTGTTGATTTCGCCTTGTAGAACTTTTTCATTTTCTTCTACTTAATATGGTAGGTGTCACACCCATTTTACAAAGTTTTTTCCAAAGTTATATTTTGCGTCAATAAACCAATCCAGTTACCATGTTTCATCACTTTTTTCGTATTTGGTATAGAATTATGGCATTTTTTTCATTTTTCGTAATTTTCGATATCGATAAAGTGGGCGTGGTTATGGTCAGATTTCGCCCATTTTTTATACCAAGAAAAAGTGAGCTCAGGTAAGTACGTGGGCTAAGTTTAGTAAAGATATATCGGATTTTGCTCAAGTTATTGTGTTAATGGCCGAGCTGGAGGACAGACGGTGGACTGTCTATAAAAACTGGGCGTGGCTTCCACCGATTTCGCCCATTTTCACAGAGAACAGTTACCGTCATAGAATCTATGCTCCTACCAAATTTGAGAAGGATTGGTAAATTTTTGTTCGACTTATGGCAATAAAAGTATTCTAGACAAACTAAATGAAAATGGGCGGAGCCACGCCCATTTTGAAATTTTCTTTTATTTTTGTATTTTGTTGCATCATATCATTACTGGAGTTGAATTTTGACTTAATTTACTTATATACAGTAAAGATATTAAATTTTTTGTTAAAATTTGAATTTAAAAAATTTTTGTTTTAAAAAGTGGGCGTGTTCTTCATCCAATTTTGCTAATTTTTATTTAGCACATATAGAGTAATAGTAGTAACGTTCCTGCCAAATTTCATCATGATATCTTCAACGACTGCCAAATTACAGCTTGCAAAACTTTTAAATTACCTTCTTGTAAAAGTGGGCGGTGCCACGCCCATTGTCCAAAATCTTACTTATTTTCTATTCTGCGTCATAACGTCAACCCATCTACCAAGTTTCGTCGCTTTATCTGTCTTTTGTAATGAGTTATCGCACTTTTTCGGTTTTTCGAAATTTTCGATATCGAAAAAGTGGGCGTGGTTATAGTCCGATATCGTTCATTTTAAATAGCGATCTGAGATGAGTGCTCAGAAACCTACATACCAAATTTCATCAAGATACCTCAAAATTTACTCAAGTTATCGTGTTAACGGACGGACGGACGGACGGACGGACGGGCATAGCTCAATCAAATTTTTTTTCGATCCTGATTATTTTGATATATGGAAGTCTATATCTATCTCGATTCCTTTATATATGTACAACCAACCGTTATCCAATCAAACTTAATATACTCTGTGAGCTCTGCTCAACTGAGTATAAAAATCCGAAAGTAAGTATCTAGTAAATAAATAAGGGGATGAAAGTAATCAAATAAAATTTGATTGCTTTCAAATGAGATTTACTGACCAAGCGAATGTGTAAAGAGTGGAGGAGGAGGTCTCAGTGCCCGCAGCAAAAAAAAACATTGGCGAATTTACAATTGACCACAAGTAATTTTAATACAACGAAAGGATGTAGTGAATACGAAAATACGGCATGGATGAGATGGAAAGTAAACAACAATAATAGAAATAATCAATTTTAAAGCAAACACACAAAAATAAAAAGAGGATGGCACTTGTTTCGTGGTAGATTTGATATGAGCGAAATCAGACAATAAAGTAGTTAATGCAAATTAAAGAAGGCGAAAAATAAATTCGATGATAAAACTCTAGAAGGACAAGAAGAAAAATAGCAGTAAAATAACAAGGAAGGCTTAAAAAGGCTAGGAAAGGCAGAGAAGGGAAAATATCGAAATGTTAGGAACTTGTTATCGATAACAAATTTTAACAAAAGTGTGCGAATTATTATCGAAGAGTAATCGTTGATTTTTGGAAAAGTCATAGATTTTTTATAGATTTTTATCGAAGTGCTATTGATAAGTTGTCGATTTATTATAAAAGGATTATCGATTTTCAATCGAAAAATTTTCGAGCTTTTATCGGAGTGCTACCAAAGTGCTTTATTATCGACGAGCTACAACTAATCAGCGATGACTCGAAAATTTGTAATTAAACTTCAGGACTGTTTTGAGACTACTTGAGGATCAATTCGAGGCCATGTTAAGATTGTTTAAGAGGTCATACCGGAACTTTTTTGGGATCATTTCGCGATAGTTTTAGGACTGTGTCCATATCATTCGGAATTCTTTTGGGAGCATTGCATGATAAATTCGCAACCCATTAAAAATTATTTCGGGACTATTTACGGATAACATCGGTGTTGTTTTCAAAACAATTGACTCATGAATTTCGAAAAATTTTGCTACCATTTAGAAATAATTTCATTATTTTTTATATAAAAAAAAAATTTCATAATTATTTGTATGATACTTCGGAATAGATTCTGGGCTTTTTTAATTTCGTGAATATTTTCGGGATTCATGTATTGCTTTCGGCATAATTTTGGGATTGTTTGGGAACCTTTTCAGAATTAAATTGAAGACAGTCTGAAAGGTTTTCCGATCTTTTTTGTTGTTGGATTAATTCGGGCAAATTTGACACCGATTTTGTAAAGGGTTTGGAAATTTCTTTATTAGAATTGGGTCTGAGAAAGTTTTAGAACTAACTAGGATTTTTTTTCGAGATTACTTCGAGAATACTTCGGGCGGGTATGGTATTAATTCATTTATGTTTTCGGGATGAATTTTTTTTTATTTTTTCCGGGGTCATTTTGTGAAACATTTGGGGCCGATTTCGGAATAGGGTTGTTTTGAGACTAATTCGAGATTTTTTTAGGATTTATTTCGGGACTCTTTCCAATAACATTTTTTGGGTGATTTTGGTACTGTTTCGGATTTGGTGCGAAGCTATCCTCTGATTTTTGCATAATGATTTTGATGTTTATACTCAGCTGAGCAGAGCTCACAGAGTATATTAATTTTGTTCGCATAACGTTAATCCGTAACGGCATAAACTAATCGAGATAGATATATATATATATCAAAATGATCTGGCCGAAAAAAGAAATTCATTTAGCCATGTCCGTCCGTCCGTCCGTCCGTCCGTAAGCACGATAACTTGAGTAAATTTTCTTGATGAAATTTGGTACTTACGTTCCTGGGCACTCATCTCAGATCGCTATTTAAAATGAACGAAATCGGACAACAACCACGCCCACTTTTTCGATATCGAAAATTTCGAAAAAACGAAAAACTGCGTTAATTCATTACCAAGGACGGGTAAAGCGATGAAACTTGGTAGGCAGGTTTACCTTATGACGTAGAATAGAAAATTAGTATATTTTGGACAATGGGCGTGCCACTTCCCACTTTTAAAAGAAGGCAATTTAAAAGTTTTGCAAGCTGTAATTTGGCAGCCGTTGAAGATATCGTGATGAAATTTGGCAGAAATATTACTCCTGTTACTATATGTGTGCTAAATAAAAATTAGCAAAATCGGATGACAAACACACCCACCTTTAAAAAAAATTTAAGTCAAATTTTAACAAAAAATTTAATATCTTTACAGTATAAAAGTAAATTATGTCAACATTCAACTCCAGTAATGATATGGTGCAACAAAATACAAATATAAAATAAAATTTCAAAATGGGCGTGGCCCTGCCCTTTTTCATTTAATTTTTCTAGAATACTTTTAATGCCATAGCTCGAACAAAAGTGTACCAATCCTTGTGAAATTTGGTAAGAGCATAGCTTCTATGACGATAATAATTTTCTGTGAAAATGGGCGAAACTGGTTGAATCCACGGCCAGTTGACCTTCTGTCATTCCGCTCGGCCGTTAACACGATAACTTGAGCAATTACCGATATATCTTTAATAAACTCAGTTCACGTACTTACATGAGCTCACTTTATCTTGGTATTAAAAATGAGCGAAATCCAACTGTGGTCATAGTTTCGATATCGAAAATTTCGAAAAATTTAAAAAATGCCATAACTCTGTACCAAAAACGAAAAAAGGGATGAAACATGGTGATTGGATTGGTTTTTTGATTCAAAATATAACTTTAGAAAAAACTTTGTAAAATGGGTGTGACAGCTAGTAAGTAGAAGCAAATGAAAAAGTCCTGCAGGGCGAAATCAAAAGCCCTTGGAATCCTGGCAGGAATGGTTTTACATATATAAATATATTAGCGGTACCCGACAGATGATATTCTGGTTCACCCTGGTTCCCAAAATGATATTTCGAAAACCCCTTCACATATACAACTAAGGGCCACTCCCTTTTAAAACCCTCGTCAGTACCTTTAATTTGATACCCATATCGTACAAACACATTATAGAATTACCCCTGGTCAACTTTTATGGCGATATCTCGAAAAGGCGTCCACCTATAGAACTAAGGCCCACTCCCTTTTAAAATACTCATTAACACCTTTCATTTGATTCCCATATCGTAAGAACACATTCTAGGGGCACCCCTGGTACACGATGGCGATATCTCGAAAAGGCGTCCATCTATAGAACTAAGGCCAACTACCTTTTAAAATACTCACCAACGCCTTTCATTTGATTCCCATATCGTACAAGCACATTCTAGAGTTACCCCTGGGCCACCTTTATGGCGATTTCTCGAAAAGGAGCTCACCTGTAGAACTATGGCCCACTCCTTTTAAAATGCTCTTTATTAACTTCCATTTGATACTAATGTCATACAAACACATTCCAGGGTTACCCTAGGTTCATTGTCCTACATGATGATTTTCCTTTATTTTGTCTCCAAAGCTCTCAGCTGTGTATGTAATGTTCGGTTACCCCCTAACTTAGCCTTTCTTACTTCTTTGAGATTATTTTGGCACTTTTATTGGATTATTTTTGTGATAATTTCTAGATCATTTGGGTTTTATATCGCGCCTTCTTTTGGAATCATTTAATTTTGGAGATATTTTTCGTAGTATTATGGGATTATTTGCAGCATAAGCTTACATTATTTGGAATCATTTCATGAATTTTTCGCGATTGACCCGGCAGTATTTCGGGATCATTAACGCATTGTTTATAACATTTTTTTAGGATTTCACCTGGACCATTAAATAATTATTCTGGAATCGTTCTCACACTATCTGGGAATATATTCACCATTTTTTCGGGATAGTTTCAGAACTGTTTCCTCATAACTTCAGAATTTTTGTTGTTGTTTTTGTTGTAGCGATAAGGTTACTCCCCGAAGGCTTTGGGGAGTGTTATCGATGTGATGGTCCTTTGCCGGATACAGATCCGGTACGCTCCGGTAACACAGCACCATTCAGTTACTAGCCCGACCAACTCGGGAACGATTTATATGGCCACATTAAAACTTCAGGCCATCAGAATTTTTTTTTTTTATTCCGTCTAATCCTTGGAACTCCTCTTATCTATCTGCGAATACTATTTTCAAAGCTTAAACAGCATTTTAAGAAAAGGTAAAGAAAAACCAATAAATAAACCAAAATCAAAAAGAAATTCGAGTAACTGCAAGAATATCCCATTCAGCATTTAGGTGATTAAATTTTGAATTTCCCTACATATCAATACAATTTGATTACTCTTTCTGACTAAATAAGGAGTTATCATACAATTGAACAAAAGCAATAATCAAATATGAATACTTTTGATGATGAAAAACTAAAAAGCATTTTTTGATCACCTTTTGGAATCATTTTTGAAGTCCTTTAATGACTAAATTTTAATATTTCATAAAAACCAACAAAAAGAATAATCAAATATGCTTACCTTTGATGATCAAAAACTGAATATAGTTTTTCAATCACATTTTGGAATTATATTTGAATCAAATGTGTTTACTTTAGGTGATCAAAAATTTATAATCATTTTTCATTCAGCTTTCTGGATCTTTTATGAATATATTTGTTTACTGAATAATGAATTTTATACTTGTTGAAATTTTACTTTTCATTAAAAATTTTATTTTTTTCACATACACATATTTTTTCAATCATGAAGCTAAGAAAAAATATATAAAAATTTTATTATTTATGCATAAGATATTCTTCAAGACAAAAATAATGTAATGCTGCTCGTGAACGAAGATTCCCCAAACAATTTCTCCCCTTCAACTTCCCAGATAATACATAATGATTGGACAACACATAGGTTGTGAGCTATTTGAACCCCAGGTAAGTGAAACTATCTTGACATACCTGGATACGGCTTCACATCCCGTATCGTATCCGTATTTTAAGATGCAGACGATAATGCTGCTGTTGGATGTTGTAGTCGCAGGTGTATATCGGTCAAGTTTGTTCGCGAGTTAGCTGTGGTTCGAATAGCCCACTTTCGCATGCTTTCCCCTTATGAAATAAGATTATTATGTAGTATCATATTTTGAATGAGATATGAAGAATAAATGTATTATAATGGCATTCAAAAATGATTCAAAAATCTCAACCAAAACGATTGAAATATATTCACAAATATGATCAGAAAATGACTGTGAAAAGCAGTCAAATATTACTCTAAAACTATTAAAGCTCAATTTTACTATGATATCAAATATGAATAAAAAGCGTTTCGAAATAGGAATCATAAATTATTATTCAGGAATAAGCACATTTATGGTACATTTTTCTCCCGACGATACGTAAATTTTCGAACAGAAAATGCTTTTAAATTTGAACGTTTTTATTCATCTTGGGGTATGATATTTAAATATTTTTTGATCAAAATTTTCAAAAAATGCTGGCTGGGTATGTTTTTCTAGTAAACGAATATTTCATTTTTTCACAACCGATTAATGTTTTTTTTTTTTTTTTTTTTTTTTTTTGTTTGATTGAACAAATATTGTTAAGTCACTTTTGTTTGTCATTCTTTTTGGTCGTGGTAATTGATTGAAATGCAATGTTTGCAACTTATCGTTTTGTTTTTTTTTTTCAGTCGCTGTTAATCGCCTTACTTATTTATTGAATTTTCGCCAAATTTCGTCTTAACAATTAATGGCTTTTTTATCTTTACATGCTTGGTAATTACTTCAGCCATGCTCTATTTTTAAGAAGCTTTATTGATTTATAGAAAATGATGGATAGCCACTGATATATTTTAAGCTTTTAAATTTTTTTATATGTTTTCGTTGAGCGCGTTGGAGGAATAACGAAATTGATTGCAAGGCCAAAGTAGCTCACTGTTATGAATTATAAAACGCTACAAATTTTGTTTTCTTAGCATATCTCTTATAGGTATTTTTTATTTTAAGTTAGTCTGAGCTTCGAAAGAGTTCTGGGAGCCACATTTGAGCCGTAGGGTTGGCAGAACATATATTATAAATGTGTATACCGATCAATCAAAATTTACGAAAAGGGTGGGGTCTGCTGTTACTGTGTCTATCCAAAAATTAATAGATATTACAGGCTGCCAGACTACTGCGGCATCTTTAAGTCAGAAATTATAGCCGTGATGAAAGCAGCAGAAATCCTGGAGGAAGCTGCAGTCGCGTCAGTATATATACTGATCGTCAGGCGGTGATTAAGATTATAATCTCACACAGTTCTTCATCAAGAAGAGTCCTGTATTGCAAAAAAGCATTGGAAAAGCTTTTCTCAGGCCGGACCATACATCTGTACTGGGTTCCTGGTCATAAAAGGATATAAAGTAACGAGAAATTTGGGAGAAATCAAAATGAGACAGGAGTTACATATGATCTATCAAGCAGGAAAGCGCGGTGCTGCAAAGTTTCTAAGATCGTGTGCAAATCCTACGATATTAAATACACAAACGATGGGCATACTAGCTGGGCACTGCGTTCTGGCATCATATTCCTATGACCTGACCTCGTCAGTAACAGCAGATGTAAGGTGGGTTTCGTCGAAGGCTGGGGTAGCACTCAGCCAATCCAGAGTCGAAAAAGGACACCTATTTCCTTTTGAAATGAACACACGTCGATTTGTTGTTGGTATTTTGGTAAAACACACACACATCGTTGCAGAGAGGTAGAACTGGCCGAGGAATGGAAGGTGGACTGTAACCGAAGGTTGGTGAGTCGGTGGATTCCGACGGATCGGTGAATACGGCAGGTGTATCGTTGGATCGCTTTCCAAGCAACCGAAGGTTGGTGAAACCGATACAAGTCCCTGGTTGACAATTTGGTGGATTACGGCGGGTCGGTGAATACGGCTGGTGTATTGCGGTGAGTCGGTGAATAAGGCAGGTGTATCGTTGGATCGATTTCCAAGCAACCGAAGGTTGGCGAAATCGATACAAGTCCCTGGTTGACAACTTGGTTGTTTACGGCGGGTCGGTGAATACGGCCGGTGGATTCCGGTGAATCGGCGGACACGGCAGGTGGATCGATGGATCGACTTCCAAGCAACCGAAGGTTGCTGAAATCTGTACAACTCACTGGTTGACAAACTGGTGGATCCCGGTGAGTCGGTGGACACGGCAGGTGGATCGTTGGATCGACTTCCAAGCAACCGAAGGTTGGTGAAATCGATACAAGTCACTGGTTCACAAACTGGTGGACGATGGTGAGCTGGATGGTGGATCGATTTCCGAGCAACCAAAGGTTGGTGAAACCGATACACGTCCCCAATTAATACTGTGGTGACTTCCGGTGAACCGGGAGTTAGTTACTGAACCCAATTTATTCGGTGGTATCTTCGGGTAGATGGGGAGATGACTCACCAGTGTCGGAGGGAAGCTGTGGGGTGGAAATTAAATCTCCTCACTCACTACTCCCTGGACACACAAAAAGGAAGCGACCAAGGTTGCCCACTTCGAACACGATCGAAGGTACCAGACAAAGTAATGGCATCCGCTCACACGCATGGGGTGCGGATTTTACCTTGCTGGTGGCTGAGCTTTCTCTAATCACGAAATGCAGATTATTTGTACTTAAGTGGAAGTGGATATGAAAAAGTTGAGAATTAAACGCCGTCTTAGCTAGACGATCGGTGCGCCAGTGCCAGTCATTCGCTTGCAGCCAGCTGTTACAGTGGTGGCATATGTGATAGGGACAGTGCATTGGTTACAGTGGGGTGCACGTAGAAAATACTTGTAATGCAGGTAAAACGGCATTACAACTGTTGAGCACGTTCTGTGTTCGTGGCCTGCACTGGCCAGGTCAAGGCTCCAGCTATTAAGGACGCCAGGTCTCGAGGTAGCAATTAAGCTATCTTAAAAAATTTCTATTATTTGCCAAGACGATGGAGTTATTCTATAACATAAGTCCTGGCATATGATTGGGGTTCTTACGTTTGATTTTCAAACAAATTCCGGTAAAACTATGGAAAAATTCAGTCTATGTGCGGTCTTACTGACCAGCCAGTTCAACCTTCCCTAATATAACACATACTTTTATATGCTATAAAGCTTCTTCGCAAATCCATCAACTGGATTACCGTCCATTGAGTTGTTCACAAAATAAAGTTTTCACATATTATTTTCAGTAGTTTAGGTATAACCATCATGGAGCTAACTCTTCAGATAACCCACTTTCCTCTATTTATTATTGACACGCCCAAATCTCATTGGAATGTCTCTATGCAAATTAATTTTGTTATACCCTTTTGCATACAAATGTGGTTGAATGAAAAAAGAAAAATTCTTCGTGGATTTTATTTGTGTGAAAATGCTCGCATTGTTTTGCGGCTTACTGGCATGTAAAGTCAAATATATAACACTTCAATAAATATAGTTTTCAATGTCATCGACCATAGAAAACGCATAGTATTAGTAGTGGAAATGCATTCATCAGGGAACAAATGATTTATTTTCTGACTCTATATAAAAAAATTCAGATTAAGTCTCTATCCATTACGTTCGAAAACAAAGCACTTTGCAGATTAATGCCTTTGCAATAATAAGAACTGTCACCACAATATTTTTGCTTACCAACCCAACATCATCAAAACTGGGTGACAAATGCCAAACCACGCTTGACAACTAGGAAGTAGGGTAAGGTTGGCATACGTGAGAGCTGCCGCTGTTTTCAGTAGTTTGTAGCGCATAAAGGTTTTTTGTAAATAAAATGGTAATGCAATCCAATAAAACAAGCTCAACTTTGCTTCCCGAGATTCAATTGATAGGACATCTGTATGATTTCATCGCATTACTACTATTGGGCTGCAAGGAGTAGGCAGGCTTTCCAGTTCCAGGTGCGATTCAGAAGAAAATACTTGTATTCCGAAGTGAACAGCTAAACCAACCAAATAAGTATTCATGATCCTCATTAATTCAGTTGAGCTCCCACCGTCCAGCTGTAGCAAAAGTATTTCGCTGTCCTCGAAGCTATCCTATTTAGCCAACGTTTGCCCAGATGCAACCCAGCTCATTTTCTCATGAGCAGGTAACGGGCAGCCTGCAGAACTGGAAGTCCTTAGAAGCGGCTTTGCTTATTATTGTGTCAAATGCGTATAATGCATATCTTAGATAAAATGATACCATGTGACGATGAGCGGCTTTGGGCATTCTGAAACTGTAATCATTCTTATGACTTACACCCCATTTAAATGACATTTCTGTAAAAGGCCAACTTGGCATGCGGTTTATCTCGAGTGCCTCTCAATTAACAACAATATTTTTGGATGAATTTTATACGTAATGAGTTTAATCCATAGGAAACCCCCAATTCCCCATTTAAAAAGGTGTATAATTAGCACGATTGGCCTCCGAAGGCCATCTAAATATTCGATGTTCTTTTTCCCGCGGCTTTGGTATGGAAGGAGGAGCTCTTTACTACCACACCACGGCAGCCGCATATTGAAAAGGACAGAACACCGAAGGATCGGGACAACGAAACGCTAATACAACGAAAATGCAAATATTAAAAACAGTTAACGAAAAGTGCTGGAAAAAAATTTAACTTGAATATAATAACAAAACAATGAAGATAGACTTACGCACCAATAGCGCCTTTCTGTTGGAGAAACGATATAACGAAATAATAATGAAACGAATTTATATTTAAACTCAATATGAAAACTGAACAGCGATGTAACCATAACCAGGAAACACGTTAA
Source organism: Eurosta solidaginis (assembly GCF_040869045.1). NCBI lineage: Eukaryota > Metazoa > Arthropoda > Insecta > Diptera > Tephritidae > Eurosta > Eurosta solidaginis. The sequence goes on along the minus strand of NC_090323.1, from coordinate 152,524,742 downwards.
ATGGAAGAAAAATCTGAGCCAGATCATGCTCAGCTGTAACCGAAACGAGGTAACGCAGAATAAGTCATGCACTCACTACTCGGTCGGTTACAAACTATAAAAAAAAATGGAATGATAAGAAAAGTTACTCAACCATAATAAAACTATGAGGCAGCAAATGGTAAGGTAGCTTTAGCCAATAACAAAAAAATAATGGGATGATAACAAAACGATAACGAAACGCTAATGCAACGTTACGAGGAAAGGGTAAAAGAACGATATCGAAATTGTTGATAACAAAGCGATAATGAAATGCTATAGTGAAACAAAGTAAAACAAGGAGTTCAAACGAAACTTCAATTCGACCGGAACTGGAAAATCGTGTTATGGAATCAAAACCATGACAAATGTAATCGAGTAACTGCTACTAGGTTACAAATTATCAAAAAATCGGTACCAATGAAACCGAGGCAAAAAATTTTGGGCATAATACCAGAACTCAAAGTCTAATTCTTAGAAACCGGAAAACGTATCAATTAGAACCAAAACAAAGTCTGAAAATATGCAAAAACGACTTTAATGGAACGTAATAGATTTCAGTTGAGAATACCTCGATTTCTATAAAAAAAAAACATTAATATATTAAATTAGTATTGGAATTGTAGACCCTAGAACTTCTTTTTCAAAATTAGCACAAAGCTTTTAATAGCTATAACTTAAAACCGGGGACATATAGTAACATTTTCAAGCTTTTATATAAAAGTGTCCAAATCTGCGGATACCTAATGCGACTTTAGCTATTAGTGCGCAAACTAGGACTTTGGAGGAATGGCATGGCTTACGTGAAAGAAAACTTACAAAATTCAAACGGTCTCACATCATAAAGTTAAGCTACTTGTTTGAACTGGAACAGGTCCTAATACCCGACTTTGGAGATCCTGTTTTTCATATATTCTGAATCATTCATCTATGTAATCAAAATCCTCAAAAAATCCAGCGTGTTCATGGAGCCAGATAAAGAGGAATCCATTAAAATCAAAACCAGATAAGAAATATTGACAGAAACACAAGTCCATATACCGCGTTCATTTATACATATACATAAATACCATAAATATGTCACACTTGCTTGATTAACAACAATACAACTTACAACTTGTCAAATAACTGTCAAAAGTTTATTTTGAACTTCAAAAGATCCAAAAACAAAAGCGTAAAAATTAAGTATGAGATTTTCGTCAACTGAGAATTACGACCGTGACGAATATCAGCAATCCCACCTCTATCAACTGTCAACTGTCATTGTAAACTGGCAAAAGATAAACAAACAAACGCACACACACATGCATACATCAACGTAGGCGTTTTAGTTTGCCGCAAAACCTCTCTCACAATTTCACATTTGTATGCATTGCACTGGCACTGGCCTTGAAGTGGGCTCAATTCGATTATGAGCAAAACGAATATGGACCACCCAAATGACAACCAAATTGACGGTCGTTTTTGATAACCACTCACTGATGTTGCTGGTATGTAAGCACCGCTGAATAACCATGCTGTTGACAGGTGTGCTGTATGAACAATTCTGCAACGTTTTCATGAATTTTTAAAATAAAATAAATAAATACGAAAACAAAAATAAAAATATTGAAACTGTCTCAAGTGTTCACACAGCCCAGCACTCGAAAAACGTCACTCGCAGTAATGTTTGATTTATTTTTTACCTATTTATTTATTTATACATTTTTTATTGTTTTAAGTGCCAACTCACTCACACTCATCTCCTTCGCTGCAATTATTTTTGCTGTCAGTCATTTGATGCCGTGTGTTTCTATTTTTTTTTTTATTTTTTTTTGTTATCTGCTTTCCATGGAATCTTGGTGCTATAAATGTGTATAAGCGTGTGTTTTTGTTTATCTTGCACTCGATTATGACATTTCGAAAGAAAAGAAAAACGAAACAAAAAACCTAAATCTCAAAAGCCAAAACTCCAAATCGTTTAAACTGTATACATTTTTAAACACTCTGTTTTATGTTTATTTATTTAGGAATAACTAAAGTGAAGCACTTTAAATGTTGAATATTTCTTTTTAGTGTAAACATGCATTTGTTGATATTCCTGTCATTTCTCTTTATTTCCCTCAAATCATTAGTTACGTTTGAAATTTCATTGAATTTCAGAAATTTTTGAGTGCATATGTACTTGCATTGTACTGTAGGTATGTATGTATGTGGTAGTCTTAATGGCATTTCAATTGCTGGCACTCAACACTTAGATAATTCCAACAAATTATCAATTTCAAGTGGTTTTTTGAGTTAACTAGAGTTAAATACGGTGATGCAGCCGTTCTTTATTAGAGCTAACAAATTTTCTATGAACAAAAATATGTACTTATGTATGTATGTATACATATATTATTTATAAGTGTATCACACTTCAATTAAATTCTGCTTGACTGGTAACCCGTGGTGTGAGGGCTTCTGAAGAGTTTCGACATCTGCTTTAATTTATGATGTACATCAAGAATTAAGTGAAGCTCACATTTCAAAAAATTACGATAACTGTGATTTTGGAAGACTACATATTTTTATGTAAACGGAGTAAGGGTGTATAAGTTCGGCTGTAACCGAAAATTATATACTCAGCGTGAGCCTCAATTTTACATTTAAATTACTTTTCTATATAACACGTGGCACCCCCATTTAAAAAAAAAATTGCTCCCCATTTCCTCTTACATTAAAATTTGGTAAGTGAAATATCATTAACGCAATACTATTTTTAGCTAAGATATGGCTTATTATTCTAGTCTACCACCCTTTTAGATTTCTTTTATATATAAGTAGGCGTGGTTTTTAACCGATCCCGTCCATTTTTACTAGAAGTGTTTCCTGCTGTAAAGTACCCAGTTTTATTACGATATCTTAATTTTTCTTCGAGTCATGCTTAATCAAAAAAGGGACAGTGCCACGCCCATTTTCAAAAATTTGAATATATACTAACTTTCTGTTATAATTCCATTTAGAAAGTAAAATACCATTAATATTGAGCTTTTTTTCGCAAAGGTATAGCATATTATATTCGCCTCCGACCATTTTAAAACTCTCTTATATAAATGTGGGTGGTTTTTAACCGATATCGTCCATTTTTTAAACGGTTTTATTTAGCTTGACTTTAAGTAACTTCCCGATAAGCTACAAGCTTGAAACTTGGAATATGGTTCAGAACACGATGACAATGCAATAATAAGAAAAAAACTCTGAAAGGTGGCCATGGATCAAAATATTTAAAAAAATCGTCTTTGTGGTCCGATTTGGCTCATATTTGGAACATATAATACATCCATGAATTGAAAGCGAAATATGAAAAAAACGCCGCTAGGTGGCGAAGGTATAGAGATATTAAAAAAAAATCATATTTGAGCGGTCAAGTAAAATAAATCAGAACGCCTCAATTTTCTAAAAGGAATATTGAACGGTATTTTACGAAGAACATCAGGACAATCTACCACGCCGGTAAGGACATTCAGAATGAAAGAGCAAGATAAAAGTAATCTCCTATCCACTAGTAGATCTAAGTTTAAAAGCAAACAACGTGACTTATAGGATCGCATAGGTTCGCTGAAGTTAAGAAATCTTAGTGCATACTTAATCAATTTCTTTTGCAGACCCTCTCGAGATCAGATTGCAGAGAAATAGAGTTCTCAGTTGTCGAAACAACCGGGTAAATTTTGAGATCATCAGCATAAAACAGAAATTTTACTGATAGAAACACGAGCTTATATCATTTATAAAAATTATAAACAAACCGGTCCTAGGGTGCTACCTTGAGGAACTCCTGAGCTTGCATGAAATTCCCGTGAGAAACGATCTGATCCATTGGAGAAATATGGACTGAAAACCCATTAATGCTAACTTTTTTAGTAATATTTTATGCGACAACTTATCAAATGATTCGGAAAAATCAGTGAACACTGCATCAATTTGAAACCTACCAACAAAACCCTTGATGCAATCTTTTATAAAAATAGCAAGATTAGATACAGTTGATCTACCATTGACGAAACCGTGGTGGTTCGGACAAATAAGTTTTTGAATACCAAAACTAAGTTTATCTCTTACAATACTTTCAAACACATATTACATACAGTCCGGTAGAAGTGACATCAAAATATTTTGGAGTTCGAGGAGGGACTAGCATACGTGGCGCCGAGTCGAGTAAAGTTTTTGGAAGGATTGGGTATTGAGGACTTAGATTGTAACAAATTGTCAGGAAAGAGTGCTGGTAATAATGAGTATCTAAATTAACTAAATAGAATGAGAAATAATAGGCAATTAAATAAAGACTAAAAACATAAAAATAAAAAATAAAATTTTAAGTTAAACGGCTTTATTGAAAACAATACTGACATTAAGTAATAATAATACTAAAAGCTAGAAAATAATTAGGTAGGTCATAGGTACTAGCCATCAAACTCCTCATCAATCTAGGGCGTTGATCATACAATTAAATAAAAGCGTTGGGCGCGTGAAATGTCCGGTAATTATTGTTCGCTTAGTCATAAAGCACGCCTTTTTTCAAAAATTTAAATTTGTTCCTACTTCTTGTTATAATTAAACTTGGGAAAAGAAATATAATTGATATAAAGATCGTTTTTGCAAAGATATAGCTTATTTTATTCGTCCACGACCCCTTAAAAAGTCTTTTGTATAAAAGTGGGCGTGGTCCTCATCCGATTTAGTTAATTGTTCTTCGAAGAATTCCTTAGAGTAAAGGCAAGCACTGCACTGAATTTTGTTATGAAAGGTGTAAGGGTTTTTGACTTATGTATAATAATATTTGTGAAATTTATTTTATCACAAGTGGGCGGTGCCACGCCTATTTTCAAAAAGGTTTTCAAATTTATATCATTGGTCTCAATATAGTCCACACATAAAATTTTCCCATGTTAGGTGTATTATTTACTAAATTTTTGGTGTTTTCCAAAATGTTATATATATAAAAAGTGGGTGTGGTTATCACCTGATTTCACACATTTTCAATATGAACGTTTTCTGTGTCGGAATTGGTGAAGATATCTCAACATTTGCTTAAGTTGTCGTGTTAACGGACGAAGAGATGGACAGACGGACGGACGGACATGACTTAATCAAATTTTTTTTCGATACTGATGATTTTGTTATACGGAAGTCTATATCTATCTCGCTTCGTTTATACCTGTACAACCAAACGTTATGTTACCAACTTTAATATACTCTGTGTGCAAAACACGCTGAGTATAAATATCCCGAAATATAGAGTATCTAAACTCAAAATACCGAAATACAAAATCCTCAAGAATTAATCCTCAAAATTACATCCCTCAAGTGAGAAGTCAGTGCAGAATACAATGTTATTATCACAACAATTGTGTACCCACACAGAAATATGTTCTGCGCAGAAATACTGTGGATGGCGCAGCCGGATGGGTTAAGGGTAATTTTTTTGTAGCTCGACCGGACATGCACTTAATCCAAAATTAAATGGGGATTTCGATTTTGGTGGATTTTGAACTTCTGGATATTTATTTTAGAGAGTTTGAATTTGGCGCTTTTGAATATGGAACACTTGATTTGGAAATTTTCCTCTAGAAGTTTAGTTTTTCGGGACTTCGATCCCAAAGCATAGCGAGCATCAAAAAATTGGCATGTAAAATAAAAAGCTACTACGAAAAATTGTAAAATCAGTTGCTCAATCTTGTCGTGAGTATAATGAGAGTATTGAAACGGACATGGTTGAAGCAGGGTTGTAATTTTATTTCCTGCAAACTATACGGATTGCATATAGTTTTTGCTACAGTTGTTTTCAATAATATTTACGCTGCACCAAATGCGTAATTTTCGGTGAAAAGTTCTAAATGCGACGCATTTCTGAAATAACCCATTTGGTCCCGTTTCATTGAATGCTTTTGTAACTTAAAAAACAATATTTAAATGAGACCTAAAAATTAAAATTTTAATTTGTGAAAAGTCCTCAGTCCAAGTCATAAATTCTTTCCACCATTTTTGTTACACATATGAAATATTATAGTATATTCTGTTATACAAGGGTGATAGCTCTATGGGTAGAATACCCAGAGTTCCCCCTATTTTAATTTTAAGTACAAAAAATCCAACACCGCTAAATTTGCCATCTCATTTTCGATCAACGGTATTCAATATCGTTTCCAAACTTGCTCATCGTAAAATTCAAATTGTATGAGCTATTAAAATGTCTAACTTGTAAAATTTCTAAACATTTTTAATAAAAAATTTTAAATTTTGATACTACATAATTTAAATTCGTCGAATTTCTGTAAACTTTGTTTTAAGTACTGAACTTGAGTTCTTAAGAAATCTGAAAACGAAAGCATTGATTTTGACTAAAAATTATCAAAACAGTTCAAAATAAAAACTGTTTTGAATACTGTTCAAAAAGGAGAGCGGTTTGTTCTTTTGGCCACCACTGTCTATTTAACTAAGTTAGGCTAAAACTTCCCAAAACACCTTGTCATCATTTCATGAGCTTTCCGTTTGGCCATTTAACCAACATTTAACTGTCGACTTTTCATTAAAAAAATTATCTTTCAAAATTAAAATCTCTTGAAATGTGTGCCTGCGCTTTCATTAGCTTATCGGTAATCCAAAATAATTTCCTACCATTATAATATTTCTGATCATTTTCTCTTATGTATCTACTCTTCTTTCTCCGTTATTCATTTTTGCTTTTTTAATGATTTTTTATAATTATAACGCTAAGCAAAAGCCAGCGTACAGTAATTCACATTGGTTTTTTTTTTTTTTTTTTTACAGCTTAGTGAGTGGGCTAATGGTCCAGAAGTTAGCGCAGTAGACAACTGGCGTTTTGTTGTTGTCAAATCAATGCGATCGTTTAGACCGCTTAACTCAGCTTTAATTGTGACAATAAAACAACCTGGTTCATTGCGATATAATTTGTTTGATTGACATTGTTGTTGAAAAGTTGAATTTGAGGATTTATTAGATTCAGTGGGAGTTAATGGTTGATGTTGGAAAGTTTTTTGTTTTTAATTTTTTATATTAGCTCAACTTTGCTTTGAAAAGTTGCATGAGGGTTTTGTAGCTTATTCATTTCTCTGTTTCCATTTTTTTTTTTGCAGTTCTTAATAACATTTGAAAATATAAAAATTGTTTGCTCTCTCGGTATCACAATTCCAAAGCCGTGTCACAAAAGTTACAAGTATGGGCCTCAGGGCCTCATTCTCTATTACGAAACGAACATTCGTTTCGCCTCAGAGACGAATCGCTAGTGTATTTGCACTATGTTGAGCGATGGCAACATATCATTTGACAATTGCTTTCGCCTTTCTGATTGACATAAAGTAAGAAACGTAAAGGCCGAACGAAAATGATAGAGAATACCATTGTTAGGCGAAATCGGTTGGAGACGAATCGTTCGTCTGAGCTATCATTGTCAAAACAAATTCATTTGCCTCACCTTTTTGTAAAACAGGCTCCAAAACAAATGTTTGTTGGAACCTTTACTTTATGTAAATTTTTTTCTGGCACCCAACGATCCATTGATAGCTTATTTTACATATGAGTGTACTTCTTACAGATCCAGGGCTCCTTTTGATCGCAGTGGTATGAAACATGTAGGTACGCCTATTTGTAGAAAAAATGAAAAAGCACCAAAACAGAAATCGAACTAGAATATCGATCTCAAACATCCGGGAGGTACTTCGTGTCAAAATATTATCCAACAGGTAAAGAAATGGCAGCTAGTTGGCAGAGTCCAGATCAATGAACATAAAACCGTACTGATTACGACGACAGCGAAGGTTTTCATTGCTCCATTGCCCTTCACTGACGCACTTTGAAGCTGAATATCGATAGACGGACTATGAGTTTCTGGTTTCTCTACTAGGCCCTGACATCTTTTTACTATGAGCAATGTCGAGTCACGTTTGAAAATGAAGACGCTATCTACTGAACATCGCTTCGCACGTACGCAATAAGGTGCAACTTATACCAGAGATTTCTATGAGAAAATAGGGATTTTGAAAGAAGGTCTCAAGTCCAAAGATATGATATCAGTTTATTAAAAGAGCGAACAATTTTCGCTGCATATTTAAGATTCTGATATAATTTTCTTCTTGCGGTGAACAAGAAAAATCTAAAATCGGCGCACTCAACCTTTCTGGGAAAAGTGTTTGCGATGAAAATAATAGCACGCATGAAGTCCAACGTAGAATCATTATTGCCTACAGGTGCAACCTTCGAAAGAATATGGAATTGATTAGTAAAGTCTCTTCTCGACGAACCAGTATCAGGCCATGTATGGCTCCGAATGAATGGTTAAGAAAGGAGAATGAAGTGGCCCTGGAAGTGATCGAGGTAAAAATTATCTCGAAGATTTTTGACGCCCTACGGCGTGTATCGATGGTGGTATAATGATGAGCTGTATGAACTTTACTCAGGTATGAATATAGCGCAAGCTATGCTCAAAAGGCTTTGCTGTCTTAGTCATGTTGTGCGAACGGGCTAAGACGTTCTAGTCAATAAAGACAGCCAGTATTGAATTGGAGGAAGACTTCATCTCCCTTGGTGCTCCCAGTTGGCGTCAGTTATCGCGAAATTGGAATTACTTACCTAGTTTTTTAGGCGCCCATAGATGATGATTTTGATAATGATTATTTTCTTCAACATAGAAATATAAAATGCAATCAAACTTCAAATCCGTTCATAGAACGTCTGCCGTCTGATTATATTGCAAAAGAAAAATGTGTCATCATAAACAACACTATTGCATAATTTTTTATTATTTGCGAAGACATAATATTTTGAATCATAATTACTGTAGTAATAACCGGAACTAAAAGACTTACGAAGATGTGATGACAAAAGTAGGCAAAAACTATAAAACCTCATAATGAATATGGAGAAGATGACTCAGTCAAAGTCATCAATTGCAACGTGCCAATGAGTAAAAAAAAACTTAAGAAATATATTGATTGACGAAGCCATATAGTAGATATATATACATTTTCCATGCCAAAACCATAAAAAAAACTCCTTTTTTTAAATCCTCAATTTTACCGTCTTTCGTAATTTTCGCTCACAATCAGTCAGTTAGTTGGTCTGCCATGCAGTAATTCCCTTAAAAAATCCAATCATCTTTTTATAATTTGCAAAACGGTCATGGTGTATGCAACAAAATACAGGCCAATACTTAGTTGTTGTTGTTGCGCTTTGTAGCAATAACAATTCGTTATAAACATTGATTGGCCTTCCAAAGTGCAAAAACACCACCAAACACATCAAACTCTCTTACTCGTACTCATAGCACCAACCTAAGAATTCTTGCTTTGTTGCATTTACTTTAACGGTGTTTTTTTTTATTTTGCTAACAAAAAAAAAAAAAAAGTAAGTACCAAAGCACAATAACAATAAAAAACATACTCAATAAAATTTGCACAGTTTAACAGCGAAATTAGCAATAAAATTAAAAGTGCAAATTTCATGCCATCAATCGACGCTTTCAGCAAATTGCATAGGAAGCAGGAGACTCGCGGACTTGGTGATCGATTGCCTTCTATTCACGTGAAGAAGATAGACAATGTAAAGCTGACCGATCTGGGTGAGTCGTGGTAATTCAGGAATTCTGTCAAAATTTGTGCTAATTTGTGCTAAGCTCATGATTTTCGTTTTTATTATGCGTTGCATGGAAAATTGGGACAAATAACTTTGAGTGGGTCATGGTGGTTATTGAAGAATTTGTTTAAAGAACTTTTGAGGCAAAATGAATTCAGACAAAATTACCCGTGTACAAAACGATGAGCAAATGATTTCGCGAAGTAGCTTTAACCTGGTTATTAAAAAGCTTACGCTTCGTCTACCTAACCCAACGACCTTACGTCTACTACCAGAAAAGCTGCATGGGTGAAGTTAAGTGAAACGAGACAGCATAATAGCACAATGCTGTTTTCTGTATCTAGACTAATATGCTAGTACCACGCGCAGTCCAGTCTACTCGCTCAAAGTTATATCCAGCTAAACTTACTGGAGTCTCGACACAGCAAAAATTACTGATAGTGGACCTAAGAATTTCTGTTCAAAACCCACTCTGCCAATGGGGTCAAGCATCTGATCTCTGGGCATTTCTTTCAGCAGAAAGATGCTTTCTTTGAGTTAGTAGAGTTTTGAGAACCAAAGTTTATTCCAAACATAAACGGAAAGTTTATTATACTTGGGCTCAACAAGCAAACAAAAGCTTGGTCCAAGCTTAGATTTTGCAATTTGGGAATTAGGACTAAGTCAGGATTCAGCCTCAGGAACTCCATAGATCTTAAGTATAGGATAAAAAAAAAAATAAATAAATGTAAGGCGCGATAACCTCCGAAGAGATCTAAGGCCGAGCTTCTCTTCCAATTTGCGTCGTGCTCCTCTTGATTTTTCCCTACAAATTGGCCGGACGGGACCTACATGTTTTATGCCGACTCCGAACGGCATCTGCAAGGCAGATGAGTTTTCACTGAGAGCTTTTCATGGCAGAAATACAATCGGAGCGCTTGCCAGACACTGCCGAGGGGCGACCCCGCTTAGAAAAATTTTCTTCTAATTGAAAAATCTTATTTCTAAAATTTTTGATGTTGCTTTGCCCGGGAGTTGAACCCAGGGCATACGGCGTGATAGGCGGAGCACGCTACCATCACACCACGGTGGCCGCCAAGTATAGGATATTGTGATTTTTTATTGAGCGAGATCAGAACATATGGGTCCCAATATGGGTTGTATTACAGTTCATTCCTTTAATTTCTAAGATGACTTTAAAGATCTAACAACATATGAATGCTGAAGCTTTCCAAAGGACTGACGTCACTTAACACAAAGCAGTAATGGTTGGGAGAATTGTAACGCAATGTAATACATCACCCAGTCTCCACTGCGAGTTTCGTGTATTGGACTAGTTGAACAGAGAAGGTTCACCCGGCAATAATCTCCACAGGACTTTTCCGCCCCTAGTGACCTGTTTTTGTACATTAGGTTCAAATGGCTCAGCTTTTCTGATATGACGTATATTGAAACGATTTTCCATCATCCCTTGATTTCGAGACAAACCATTTGCGTCGTTGTGCCATTACCAGTATAAATTTTCATTCTCCGAACCAAATTTGATAAGGGATGACGGAAAAACATTCTAATATACATACTAACCTAGGTGGATTTGTATGGACGAAAGTTAACCGATATCGCGCCATCGATTTTTCAATAGGATTTGGGCTCAGGAAAAAAAGTTCCACTACGAATACCCAAAAAAATAATTTTCGATCCTGCAAAAAAAAAATGGAGACCAAAACACTCACCAAACCCAAATAATATTTTTTTTTTTTTTTGAAAAAACTGTTGCAAAAACTTTGGCGATAACAACCTATACTTTTCCCTTTATATTTGCAGGTATGTCATGGTAATGGAAACTTTCCGGTTCACTAGCATCATTACAATATTCGCATATAGAAAGCTACATTGGAAAATCTGTATATGCGCTTTCTAAATATTCTAAATATTCCACAGTCATGAAAACTCCGTCTAGGGCGTGGACTGGCTCTAAATAGCATACCAGCTATTTGCCTTCTTATGGACTGATATCAAAAAGTTTGGAAATAAAACTTGTTTTCTATTTTGTGAATTTGGTACGTAAAAGATAGCATATACAGGGTGTTTCAACATTGCATTTCAATACATTGCCCCATGTATTCCTGGGACCTATATGCACAAAAAATTTCATAAACATTTTTTTGTAATTTTATACAACTTTTTCGAGAAATCGGTACTCAAAGCTCTCTTATCAGCCGGACGCGACACGTCGAAAAGTTTCGACTTTCCCTACGTTTTTGTACATTTTTCTGAATTCTTCGATTCCGGTAAGCATACAAAAATGTTGAGAAAATTAATGCTTTTGTAATAATGTCAAAAAATTTAGAAAAATGGACGTTTTTTCAACTATTTGGGAGTAATTCTATTAAATAATCTTTGGCATAACTTTTTCAAAGAACTGAATTAAAGAGCTTTAAACTAATACTTGAAAAATTTACAAGAGTACCATATTCGTGTAAAGTTTGAATTTTTGCTCTGTCTCCATCATATGCAATAAAAATTTGAATGAAATATAACACATACAACGAATAGGGGACCTTGTCAATTTCTGAATGGTTTTTTCTTCAACCTAGCCGAACAAGTTAGCAATCAAATTATTAAAAACAAAAAAATCTGATACCTTGGAAGTTCGTATGTTTTGCTCGGCTCATTGTGAATTCATACAAGTGAAAAATCTTTCTATTCCTCCATTGCCATTCCTAAAAAAAAATAAATGTAAGGCGCGATAACTTTCGAAGAGATCTAAGGCCGAGCTTTCTTCCAATTTGCGTCGTGCCCCTATTGATTTTCCCTACAAATCGGCCGGACGGGACCTACATGTTTTATGCCGACTCCGAACGGCATCTGCAAGGCAGATGAGTTTTCACTGAGAGCTTTTCATGGCAGAAATACACCCGGAGCGCTTGCCAAACACTGCCGAGGGGCAACCCCGCTTACAAAAATTGTCTTCTCATTGAAAAACCTTATTTCTAAAATTTTGATGTTGCTTTGCCCGGGGTGTGAACCCAGGGCATACGGTGTGGTAGGCGGAGCACGCTACCATCACACCACGGTGGCCCCCAATAATAGCTGACAGGAATAATGGCTATCGCGAATGGTCAGAGAATGGAAGAAAGGTTTGTTTTTTGCTCGCCGTTATTAAATTGAACTGCCATGAATCGCCCATTTGTCTTTCAAGTCAGCTTTTCTTTTAATTGTGTATACAGAAAGTCAAACTAAATATTGACTTTATAAGATATGAGCAGCCAGTTAAGCAAGAATTTTAAAATATGTAAATAATGCAATATACTAGTCCTTTACAAGAAAGTTTGAAAAACACTATTGGAAATGATTTAAGTAATCGAACAGCGATTGAACAGGTGATCGAGACTGTTTACTAATGTGAACGTTTTTTTTTTTTTTTCAAACATTCGCCACTTGTATGAATTCACAGTGGCTCGGCTAGAAGAAAACATTTGAAAAAGCTATTGAAACTTTTTTTAAAGTGTACAAGGAGATGTTTAAATATCAGCAAAATCACTGCTGCAAAACCTATCATTAATATGCGTGGAGTTCCCCACTGATATACTATACAACTCTTTACCCACTTTAGGGAACTGTAAATTATAACAAACGGTAAGGTAAACACTTAAACATGTAAGAGAAGCCTAGTGCATGTTTTCGCAAGATCACAAATTGCTGCACATAAATTTCAGCTTTCACACTACAACAGCAATGAAAGCTCAACATTTAAACCGCTTTTGTCGCTGCGCAAAAATCTTTTCAAAGAACTCATTTCAATAAACACCAATTTTGTTAATGATTTAACGACAAACGAATTGGGTATGAATATGAGAAACGGCTGCCTTTTGATGCAAGTCACAATAACACACACAATTAAAATAACAGCAAAATGAACAAAAGGAATGAAAATATTTAAATACACAATGTTAAGAGAATAACTTTGCAGAATAACCACAAAACAGCTGACTCATCGTTAATATGTGTTGAAGACATGATCCAATTTTCGGACTAAGTCCACCCCCCTCCGTCTGGCAACACCCGGCCAGTGCGGCCAAGCGCAGGCAGTGCAGCTCAGCTGTGGCTTGCCAGCCACCACGGCTCTCACTCTCATTGTTTTTTAGTTTACCTTAAACTACCCACGCAAACGCATCATCGTGCCAGCAACGTTCGCCTTTTTATTTTTTACCGCCCGCCCGCCGTCGCGCAGTTTTCCATTTCAGTTTACATATATAGTTCATTAATTTTTTATAACTTTTTCCACATGTTAAGTTTGAAGAGTGAATAAAATACATTTAGTAACGTAAACCTATGTGCCCTCTTTTACCTTTGAAAGGTGTTTACTGCAGCGAGTAATTTTTATACATGGTCCTTTTGTGCCAAAAAGTGCACCAGCGACAAAAAAAAATTTAATTAAAATAAATAAAAAACAACACAAATTTTTCTACAAAAATTAAAATCCATTTTTTACATAAATAATAAATATAAAAGTAAACGCGGTCGGTACGGACACAAACAACAAAGGTGTTAAACCAGAAAAAGAAACATACAAAAAACATATACATACAGCCAAACGTGTATACCCAAAAAATAAAACAAACATTAAGTTGTGACAAAAACGGAAAAAATTAATTTTACTAAAACAAAGTTTGTGCAAAGAAATAAAAAAAAAAAAGGTGAAAAAGGAATAGTTTTTCGAAAAAAAAGTTTGAGAAAAAGGAAAAATACATTTTTAAAAAAAAAAAAAAAAAAAAAAGAAAAAAAAACAAAATAAGAGAAAAGATAAGTGTTTTTTTTTTTGAAAAAAATACAAATTTGATAAAATTTTTTTTCACGAAAATACAAAACACGTACACAAAAACTGAAAATATAAATACAAAAGAAAAAGAAAGTTTTTGGAAAACACATTATTTACAAAAAAAAGTGGGTGAAGAAAGGAAAGAAAAGTTTAAAGCAAATAAAAATTTATTTGAAAAAATAAAAAATATAATTGTTTGAAAGAAAAAACCAGAGGTGTTTAAGCGACTTAAACTATGAACATTTTTCGTTCGTTTGTTTCAGTAGCCATTGAGTGTGCTTGTAATTCTCAACTGGTTAGTGAAATATTCTAAAGACATAGCTTGAGTTTTTTAATTATAAACGAGGTTCTTCGGATGGTGTGCTAATACATCAGAGCCCAGTGCTCGCCTCCATATCACACTTTGAAGGGGTTCTTCAAATAGAAGATGAGGTGGCTCATTAGAGCGAAACCTCAGAGTGCCCAACTCTCGCCCCAAATTAAATAAATAGAGGTTTTTCTTGTAGAAAATGGGGTGCCAATACCTCAGAGCCGTCCCGTGCTCGCCTCCATATCACATTTTAAAGGGTTCTTCAAATAGAGGATGAGGTGGCTCAGTAGAGCGAAGCCTCAGAGCCCCCCAGTGCTCGCCCCCAAATTAAATAAATAAAGGTGTACTGATGCTATGCATCCTCCCATGACTTAAATACACTAATAACACTAAAACTACCCAACTCAATAAATGGAATACATTAAATCAAAAACCCCATAAACTCAATACAGTCCATTAATAATAATAATTTATAAATTTAAAAAAAAGGAATGCTTGATGGGAGTTGAACCCGCAACCCCGGGCGTTTGGTCGGGTACGTCAGCCACTGTGCCACGACTCATACGCTTACAAGCACATAAAATTACTCATTTATAACTCTTATTAAACTGCTCGCCCTCAATTGCCCAAAGCTTAGACATGGTCCTTCGAGCCGGATCACTGGCTCGTATGGAAGTTTCATTAGACGACTAAGCCGTCTAAGGGGGGAGTATGTTTAAGCGACTTAAACTATGAACATTTTTCGTTCGTTTGTTTCAGTAGCCATTGAGTGTGCTTGTAATTCTCAACTGGTTAGTGAAATATTCTAAAGACATAGTTTGAGTTTTTTAATTATAAACGAGGTTCTTCGGATGGTGTGCTAATACATCAGAGCCCAGTGCTCGCCTCCATATCACACTTTGAAGGGGTTCTTCAAATAGAAGATGAGGTGGCTCATTAGAGCGAAACCTCAGAGTGCCCAACTCTCGCCCTAAATTAAATAAATAGAGGTTTTTCTTGTAGAAAATGGGGTGCCAATACCTCAGAGCCGTCCCGTGCTCGCCTCCATATCACATTTTAAAGGGTTCTTCAAATAGAGGATGAGGTGGCTCAGTAGAGCGAAGCCTCAGAGCCCCCCAGTGCTCGCCCCCAAATTAAATAAATAAAGGTGTACTGATGCTATGCATCCTCCATGACTTAAATACACCAATAACACTAAAACTACCCAACTCAATAAATGGAATACATTAAATCAAAAACCCCATAAACTCAATACAGTCCATTAATAATAATAATTTATAAATTTAAAAAAAAGGAATGCTTGATGGGAGTTGAACCCGCAACCCCGGGCGTTTGGTCGGGTACGTCAGCCACTGTGCCACGACTCATACGCTTACAAGCACATAAAATTACTCATTTATACCTCTTATTAAACTGCTCGCCCTCAATTGCCCAAAGCTTAGACAAGAGGAAAAATACAATTTTTAAATAAAACTAAAGTTGGAGAAAATAATTGGAAAGAAAAAAACACACCTCAAAAGAACATCACCATTACACCAGAGATACACAACATAAAGGAGATACAACATTACAACACAACTTATCACAAGTCACACATAAAACCAACAAAAAATGTCAGAGTGAGTACACCGTTTACCCAATATATTCCCATATATATTCCCTCCGTCTAAAGCACGGACCCCAAATCTAAAACCCTCAAACTTATATACTCCTCCGATCTAAAGATCCGGACCCTGGGTATATAACCCACATCAAAAGCCTAAACGGCAGAATTTTCATTTGCTTACTCACTGTTACCAACAGGTACAGTCCCTTCAAAAACACATACATTTTTCAACAAATAAATTTGCATTCCCGTACCAACGGAAAATCTATTGCCCGGTTCTATATACCCAATAAGTTCGTTGCGCTAAATACCTACTTAATTATAAAAGTATATACGTATATATGTAATATATGTATATACCCACTTAGTTCGGTAATCATCCACGAGCTATGCATATTTTTCCAGCGTGAAATTCACCGCTGCCCAATTTACCCATATATACATATATTACATAAAATATATTTTACAAAAACCCATAGCAACAAACTTTGCCAAATTTTTGTCACTTTTCCTAAAGTTTATTTTACCGGTGCACCCAAAATTAATTTTGCATACAAACATACAATTATATGCACCCATAATACCCACACGCACTTGTATATCTTTTTGCATAAGCCAAAAACCCACCCTCAACAAAGTAATTGCATGACCATATGTAACTACATAATAGAAGGAAGCAACAAAAGATCATCGATCACATATTGCATACATTTACTTTGTTAATAATAGATCAAGTGCATTGGCACGGCAAACAAGAGGTTGTTGGTACACCACAGTTTGTCGGCAAATATATTTCACCTATATATATAAATACATACATACGTACTATATACCCATATTACTTGTGCTCAGACGCGCTGAGACAAGTACATATAACAAAGCAAAAAGCCGGTACACATTAGGCCGGTCTCAAAAAATAAAAAATAAAATCCCAGTGAACACAAATATTATAATATTTATATTATTATATACCCACATTACTTGTACTCAGAAGCGCTGAGACAAGCCCGTATAAAGAACCAAGCGTACATTAGGCTGGTTTCAAAAAAAAAAAATTTTTTTTTTGCACTTTTGACAAAATTTTTTTCGATTCTCACAGCTTAATAAAAGCTCCCATTTCTATTAAGAAACCAAACTAATTTATAATGCCGAAATCGTCGGACGAAACCCAAAAATTGACCCCTGCAGATAAATGCCTGCAGAAATTCATATATGACGGTAACCAAATAGAGGTTTACTGCTCAAGATGGTCACCCTCCCAAGCTACCGATTTATCAGAGTGTATGCTTGAGGTCAAATTAGAAGACCTTGATAAAATATGGGCAAAGGTGCTAGAGTCCCATCGAGAAGTAAGTTACTCAGATAATTACACAGATGTTAGCGGCTCGGTTGAGCAAAAATTCGCTAAATGCTTGGAAACGTACCAAACATGCAAATCAGAAATTTTAGAAGCCTTACAGCTTTTTAATACTGCTAGCACCAACCAACAACAAATACCCGCCCACCCAATAAACAATTCAGACGCAAACGGTTTTTATTTAAAAGTACCACCATGCGACACCGAAGTATTTCATGGTGGATACGAAGACTGGCCATCCTTTAGAGATATGTTCACGGCAGTCTATAAAAACCACCCTAAATTATCACCCGCTCAAAAATTATACCACCTACGCCTGAAAACAAAAGGACAAGCTGGGCTTATTGTAAAACAATACCCACTGAGCGATAATAATTTCGAGCTTGCCTGGGAAGCGCTCAGATCTAGGTACGAGAACAAAAGGATACTCGTCGACAACCAACTGAAGACGCTGTTCAACCTACCCACAATATTCGCAGAAAGCGGAGAACAAATACAGAAGATGCAGACAACAATCAACAACTGCATGTCAACCCTTAACACCCAAGGAATCCCGACAACGGACTGGGACCCAATCCTCGTTTACCTCTGCTCATCCAAGCTGCCAAGTGAAAGCCTTTCACTATGGGAACAATCCCTCAGCTCCCGAAAAGAACTCCCACTTTGGGAGGATATGAATAAATTTTTGACCAGCAGATACGAGGTAGTAGAGAGAATAAGTACCTATCGACCAGGCAAGGCGAAACCCCAATTTTCGAGTTTTACGCCACGAACGGTGAATCAAAACTCGACCCAATCTAACAATAATAGAACCCATGCATATCACACCGAGTTCAATAAAACGGCTTCGTGTAGATTATGCAATCAATACCACGCAGTCAAATCTTGCGTTAGGTTTAGAAATTTATCGGTATCAGACCGAATCAAATTTGTGAGAGAAAATAGTTATTGCGAAAACTGTTTGTCTACGTCACACCCCAAGAACGAATGTAAAAGTAGTTTCACGTGCGTTTATTGCCAAAAGCGTCATCATTCGCTACTGCATTTGCAGCCCAAACCCCAACAATCACAACCAAACCCCAGAGCTCAAAATGCCCAAGCCGGCACCCCTAGGAGAACGGACGACGAGCGAGCCTCAACATCGAAAGCCGCCGCAAGAGCCACCTCCTCCCAACAGTCTCAAGACAAAAACCCGGTTTCTTCACTCTTCTCGAGTAATCATGGAACCACCCTACTACCCACAGCAATAGTATCAGTATACTTTGCTGGCGAATTTCATAAAATTCGTGACCTAATAGACCAAGGTTCACAAAAAACCTTTGTATCATCCCGCATACAAAAGGTTCTTGGTCTACCCACAAAAGAGTCTCTCCACCAGATATCTGGAATGGGTGGAACGGTTGTGAAAAATGCCAATAAAGTCTGCCAGATAACATTCTGTTCAGCAGACTTAACCCAAATGATAGACGCACAAGCAATAATTTTGCCAAAACTAACGAAGTTCTTGCCCACAGTCAGAGGTTCAAGCATCGATCTCGAAGAACTGTCCCATTTACCGTTAGCCGATCCGCAGTATTCGATACCATCAAAAATCGATGTGGTAATCGGCAGCGATATCACCCCGCAAATCCTCACCGAAGGGCTCCTACGAAATGTGAGTGGAACATTACTTGCCCAAAACACAATATTCGGATGGATATTAAGCGGCCCTGTAGCTGAAAAGGTATCAACCTTCAGCACTCATGTCACGGAATGCACCGATGACCCCATCAATCAACTTTTGAGACAATTTTGGGAACAGGAAGAAGTTCACCAAACCCAACAACGATCAGCAGATGATGAATACTGTGAAACACTCTACCGGACAACCACAATTCGTGAGGAAGATGGACGCTACAGAGTCAAACTACCCTTCAAATCAGAATTTCCAGCCAATCTGGCACTCGGTCATTCACGACCCGCGGCACAACAGCAGTATATCAGCATCGAACGAACCCTCGAAAGAAAACCCGAATTAAGAGACAAATATTTTGAAGTCCTTAATGAATATTTAACCATGGATCACATGGAACCCGCCTCCCAACAAGAGATGATTAGAGATGGTAAATATCTATCGTTTTATCTACCCCATCATGCTGTCATAAAACCCGACAGCAAAACCACAAAAGTGCGAGTCGTCTTCAACGCATCAAAAATGTCGCATTCTGGCAACTCGTTGAACGACGTGCTTCATACAGGCCCCATTCTACAAAATGACTTAATGCTCGTCATACTCAAATGGCGACTTTATAAGTTTGTTTTCAACGGCGATATTGAGAAAATGTATCGCCAAATACTCATCCACGAAGAAGATAAAGATTTTCACCGAATCGTTTTTCGAAAACACCCAACTCTGCCGATAGAAGATTTTCGACTAAAAACAGTTACCTTTGGTGTAAATTGCGCGCCGTATTTGGCGATTCGAACCCTACACCAACTCGCCCACGATTGTCAAGACGAATATCCGCTCGCTAAAAACATTTTATTAAACGAAACATATGTTGACGATATTTTGTCAGGCGGTCATAATATACAGTCCACTTTGAACTCTATGACTCAAGTTATCGAAGCCTTAAAATCGGCAGGGTTCCCTTTGAGGAAGATGTCGGCAAATCACCCTGAAATTTTAAAACCCGTTCCCGACCCTGATTTGCTAGACGTCGACTTCCTTAAATTCCATGATTCGAGTTCCACAAAAACCCTTGGAATTCAGTGGAACGCGCTAACCGACACCTTCACCTACACGTATGATCCACCATCAGCAGAAAACACGACTACAAAAAGGCAGATTTTATCAGCAGTTGCAAAACTGTTTGACCCCGCAGGATGGCTTTCACCAATAATGATTCTTGCAAAAATGTTGCTGCAACAACTCTGGATGGAAGGAACGGATTGGGACGAAGACGTGAAGCCCGGAGCTCTCCAAAAATGGACCTCAATTTATGAAAATTTACCTCATATCAGAGACATTAAAATCCCTAGGTGGGTACAGTATTCCCCCGATAAACTAATCCAGCTGCATGGATTCTCAGATGCTTCAGAAAAAGCATTTTGTGCCTGTATATATTTACGAGTACAAACCCATGAAAATAGTTTTTCATCCCATTTGCTAGCTGCTAAAAGCAAAGTAGCACCCCTCCAAACCGTGAGTCTTCCACGGTTGGAACTCTGTGGAGCAGTTTTACTCTCCAAGTTAGTGAAACAGCTGCGAAGTGAGCTGAATCTATCCCAACACGAACTCATTCTCTGGTGCGATTCTGCCATCGTACTGGCCTGGTTAGAAAAACCACCCCATACCTGGAAAACGTATGTCGCCAACAGAACCTCTGAAATTCTTAAGAACGTTGACAACGCCACTTGGAGGCACGTTTCTAGTAAGGATAACCCAGCGGATTTGGGCACTCGAGGCTGCAAGCCTCAGGATTTAGTCCAATGTCCATTATGGTGGGAAGAACCTAATTGGCTTATCCATCCATCAACTTCGTGGCCAAAGGATATTTCTCACCACCCAACTCCCCCCGAACAACGACATGTGGAAGTATTCCACACCCTGCAGGAAGAAAATATAGATATAATCGACCGTTTTTCGTCATTTTCTCGAGCGCTTAGAGTCGTGGCCTATATGTTGCGGTTTATCAAGAAAGCAAGGAAACTGAAAGTTCCAGCCACGCTTAACCTCACCCACGCCGAAGTGAATGATGCCAAAATCAAAATCATCATTCAAACTCAACGGAATCATTACGGAGACACGATAGAGCTGCTTCAAACGTCAGGACCCTTACCCAAAAAGAACACCCTTCTGACATTAAACCCCATGCTAGATGACTCAGGAATCATGCGAGTTTCTGGAAGATTAGCATATGCCACCTATAGCTTTAATGAGCGGCACCCAATTATCATACCCGAAAACTCTCGATTTTGTTCTCTTCTGTTAGACTTCCTCCATTCGCACCTGCTGCACGCCGACAAACAGCTGATGATCCGAATGGTACAGCAACAGTACTACATTCCACGTTTGAAGCAAAAGGTCAAAAAGCTCGTCTTCCACTGCAAAACCTGCACCATCTATAAACAGCAGATGAAAACGCAGATAATGGCAGCCTTGCCACCCGAGGGGTCAACATATTCTCTACCCTTTCATACAACAGGAGTCGATTTTGCTGGACCATTTATGGTAAAAACTTCTCCCCTTCGCAGAGCTTCGTATGTGAAAGCTTACGTTTGTGTGTTCGTCTGTTTTTCCACAAAGGCTGTTCATTTAGAAGTGTGTTCTGACCTCACCACCAACGCCTTCAACGCAGCCTTTGCCCGATTCACTGGTCGCCGTGGCCTACCCCATCAGATATTTTCTGACAACGGAAAGACGTTCGTCGGCGCACCACGCGTATTTCAAAGGGAATTCACCACATTTCTCAAGGAAGTCGCTACAGACGTCGCAGAAAAATATGCAACTCACGGATTCTCATGGAAATTCATCCCACCATACGCTCCACACATGGGTGGGCTATGGGAAGCGGCCGTGAAAAGTTTCAAGATACACTTTACGAAAGTAGCAGGAAACCAGAAGTTCTCCTTCGAAGAGCTTACTACCCTCTTAGTACGCATAGAGGCGGTCCTCAACTCCCGACCGCTCTCCCCTATGTCCGAAGATCCAATGGATCCCCTAGTCCTAACCCCAGGGCATTTCCTACGTGGCGCGCCGCTCTTGTCGTTACCGGAGCCAACTGCAGAGCATCTCACCTTGGTCAACAAATGGCAGAAACTGAAAGTGCTTCACCACCAATTCAGCACACGATGGAAGAGCGAGTATCTCAAGGAGCTGCATAAGCGGTATAAATGGAAATGCCCTCAACGCAATATTCAAGTTGGAGATTTAGTCGTGGTAAAGGATGATTTACTACCCCCGAACGAATGGCGTTTGGGACGGGTAATCACTTTACACCCTGGATCGGATAAACATGTTCGAGTTGTGGAACTCAAAACACTAAACGGACTAATAACCCGAAATATTGCCAAACTGTGCGTGCTACCAACTGCCTAGTAGTGCCAACCCTACCTCTGATACGCTCTGCTTCATGCCCCTAGCAATCTGGAAAGATATCTAAGCTACCCTCACCAACCCATTGTTTTGAAAAATACGTATTTTTTTCTTGTCTTTACAGGACCCGCAGACGTATGGAGATGCCAAAATGTCGGCTGTGTGGCCAGCGACACGCGCTAAGGCAGTGCCGGGCGTTCCTCGCGATGAAGCCGGAGGAGCGCTGCGAGTGCGCGAGGAACCACCGGTACTGCATCAACTGTCTGGCAGTGTCGCACAGCACCGGGGCATGTGACTCAAAATCAAGCTGCCGCAAATGCTCCCTCGGCCATCACACGCTCCTACACAGAGCTCGACGCACGCCCAGCAACCAGCGTTGCACTGACAGCGGCCCACAGCGCGCAACAACAGCCCAACATCGCCAACGGGCAACTCACAGCCGGTCGGCTAGACAGCGCGACGACAAACTTCGCAAATTAGTAGCCGAGGCACGAGCAGCCTTAGATAGGGTTGATGCCGCCCTGAACCCATCAACGCGTCGGGCGGGGGGGGGAGCATGTTGAAGACATGATCCAATTTTCGGACTAAGTCCGCCCCCCTCCGTCTGGCAACACCCGGCCAGTGCGGCCAAGCGCAGGCAGTGCAGCTCAGCTGTGGCTTGCCAGCCACCACGGCTCTCACTCATTGTTTTTTAGTTTACCTTAAACTACCCACGCAAACGCATCATCGCGCCAGCAACGTTCGCCTTTTTATTTTTTACCGCCCGCCCGCCGTCGCGCAGTTTTCCATTTCAGTTTACATATATAGTTCATTAATTTTTTATAACTTTTTCCACATGTTAAGTTTGAAGAGTGAATAAAATACATTTAGTAACGTAAACCTATGTGCCCTCTTTTACCTTTGAAAGGTGTTTAGTGCAGCGAGTAATTTTTATACAATATGTGTTGATTATATCTTGTGAAAGTATCCGATGGGTAGATGTGATAATTATTACATTGCGCATAAAAATCGACCATAGCCACACCTGCCGTTGGAATTCGTTGTCACTTGAGCTGCACATTGGCACAATGACATTGCTGTGTCATGCAGTGGTCACCATAAAATTGCAAAAACAAGTTGACAGCGTTGAAGCAAAAAGTATGTGTACAAAAGTTAACGGAAACAATCAACAATGGACCACCAGCCAAGAGGAAATGTGAAGATAAAGCATTGAAGCGATGTAAAAATGAGTTAACAAAATTATAGCCTATTTAATGACGTTTATCAGTTTATAGAATCTTAATGATTGTTAATTCACGCGAAACTTAACTTTTTGTAAGACGCGCTCACGGGCATATCAATCAAATCTACCTTGGCAGTAGAGTGTTGTGTCAACACAACCCACGCACAAAGTAAAACACAAACGCACGAGTTTAAACTAGAGAATAGTTATTTTTAAAGTTACATCTCAAAAAGTCAGATGTGTGGAGAGAATCACTTTCTTTGATATTTGAGTATAGCAAAGAAATGCTCATTTGAAACTACTTTGTATTTTTGAAAAAAAAAATTCAAAATAATTAATAAAATTGGACAGAAATTACTATACATATATAAGACCGATATCTACGATTTTTTCAGGCAACAAATGTGATGCTTCTAACTGATAAATTGAGTAAGACGTGACAAAAATACTCCGCTGACAAAATTTCATCAAAATATCTCAAAAAATTAGGAACTAGTTTGTGTTCAAACCGGCAGACGGACATGGCGAAATCAAACCAGATTTTCAAACTGATCAGTTCGGTATACTTAACAATTGGTCTATCTCTTCTCCTTTAAGAACTTAAATTGTTTTTATAAAAAAGCAGTTAAAATTTGATTTTTATACCAAAGGCCGAAAGAAAAACCGTAAAATAAAATTTGATTTTTTATAATCATTTTTGGACAACTTCGTAGTAGTTTCGGTACTTTCATGGGACCACTTCAGAACCATTTCGGAATTGTTTTAAAAACTTTTGTGGCATCACTGTAGGCACATTCCATTTCAAGACACCCGGTCCGCGCAGGACATGATTTTCGATTTTTTTTTTTTTTTCGGATTTATCGGCAGTTGAATTCCATAAAATGCAATCGATATTTTATTCAGCTATTTTCTCAACTGTCAATAACTTTGTCAAAAATTGTCATGATTTTTCCTTTGAAAGGTTCGTTGTTATATTTACTTTTATATAAATTTATAAACAATAGCATATAGTTTAAAAAAATTTTTTTTTATTATTTAGTAAAAATTTGTGACTTTTTTCAAAAATTAATATCTCAAAAAAGGTAATTTTTTTGTTTAAACTTTTTCTGTATTGAGTGAACTGTTTATGTTTCAACTTGGCTAAATGCCTATTAGCCAAAATTAGTTTTTTCGAGATATGAATTTTTGAATATTAATCATTTTTTTCCCCTATATATTGATCCAATGCATATCCGCATACAATTGCTTTGTCAAAAATTAACCGATTCCCATATTGTTTTCATTGAAATGTTCGCTATTACTTTTAATTTTATTTAAGATTATGAACAATAGCTTATAGTTTAAAAAAAAATTTTAGTATTTAGTAAAAATTTATTACTTCTTTTCAAAAATTAATATTCCAAAACAAGCTTATTTTGTTTTTTGCCTAATCTTATTCTGTACTGAGTATAAACAGCATATATTTCAATTTGGCTAAATGGCTAAATACTGATACCATGACGAAATAGTCCCGAAAACAGTTCGTCAACGAACATGAAGTCATTCCAAAAAAGTTCCTTAGTGATCCGAAAAGGTTTCGGAAATAGTCCCGAAACGATCGCAAGGAAATCTCTAACGAGTCCAAAAATGATCCGAAATGATTCCGAATTATTGACGAAATAGTCATGAAAATGATTCGCTACTGATCCTGAAGTTATTCAACAAAAGTTCTTAAACCATCCCGAAATGATTATGAAAAGATGGTTCAGAAATAATGACGAAAAATTGCCTAAATTA
Organism: Eurosta solidaginis; assembly: GCF_040869045.1. NCBI lineage: Eukaryota > Metazoa > Arthropoda > Insecta > Diptera > Tephritidae > Eurosta > Eurosta solidaginis. The sequence goes on along the minus strand of NC_090323.1, from coordinate 152,498,966 downwards.
ATTCGTTGGTGATTCTGCAGATATTTCGCAAAAGTTCCTAAATTATCCCCAAAATTATACTGAAATAGTTCCGAGTTGGTCGTAGAAAGTTTTCGGAAAAGTCCCAAAGTAATGTAAAAGAGTAGTCATACCGAAATGGTCCTGTAGTAATGAATATTCATGAAAACCATTCTGAATACTGACAAAATAGTCCTGGAAACAAGTTGTCAGTGATCCCGAAGGGGTTCCAAAAAATTTCTTCAATTATCCCAAAATTATCCTGAAATATTTCCGAAATGGTCATAAAGAGGTCTTGAAAGCGTCGTAAAATTATTCGAAGGAAGATTTTTACAGGAATAGTAACAAAATTTCGAAACACTTCGTCAATGATCCCGAAGTGATTCCAAAAACCTTTCCGAATTATCCCAAAATGATGCTGGAATAGTCCGAAGATGGTTTTAAATAGGTCTTGAAAGAGTCCGAAATGATCTGAGAGAAGACTTTTACCTAAATGGTTCTGAAATAATGACGAACACAATTCGTTAATGATCGTGAAGTTATTCCACAAAAGTTCATAAATGATCCCGATATGATTCTAAAATGTTACAAAAATGGTCGTAAGGAGGTGTCGAAAGAGTTCTGAAGTAATCTCAAAGAGGAATTTTACCGAAATGCTCCTGTAAATGGCGAAACCGTTCCAGAAAACAATCCTTAAATTTGCTGAAGTGGTCCTTAAATAATCCAAAATTTGTCATCAAAGCATTACCAAAATAATCCTGAGTTGATCCCAAAAGAGTTTAGAAAAAATACTAAAATTACCAATAAACGATCTTAAATGATTCTTAAATCAATCCCGAAATGATCCCGCTGTGAATCCGAAATATTGGCCGAAAGCCTTTCCGAACAAGTGGCAACTCTAGTAATTTTTTTATTATTTTACATGTGAAATTTTAATTGTGTATATCATGGATATACAGAATTTTCGCTCTTTTCGTACCTGGGCTACAGCTGGATTTAAGAAATCAAAAACCTATTTTAACATTTTTTTTTTCACTTTCACAATAAAACTTAACTCTAAGTTATTATTATGAACTTTTTTAATAAAATACACATATTAATTGTCATGTATATTTGACTTAAGCGCAAACAGTCAAAAAATATATATTTAATTTTGGCTTTTATTTGAAAACCTATAACCGTACCGATCTCTGGTATAATCAAAAATGCAAACATAAATAAATAACTCGAAATGAGACAAACATAATCAGCTTTTGATTGGAGACCAACAAGTTCACGCCTAGAAACCATTTGGCTGTCTTGCTGCAAAAAATTCGTAAGTCAAAGTACACCTAATCACTTCCGCAATTCTAAGGCCACTCATATTTGTTTTTTTTTTTTTTTTTTGAGACTAAACCCAGCTCTTATAGCTTATGTCAACAGCGCTTTTGGTTGTCAGCGCCACAAATTAAATGACTGCTTTCATCGTAGTTGGTGGTCGTCGTATTTGTGCGATACTTTCACTGTGATAACATTATTATCGCCTGGGCGCGCAAAAGTGCACATATGGTGTAGATAAATAGCCTACCAAACAGAGGCAAACAAACCTGCATACCTACCTACATGCTTTGTAGATCGGTGGAAGTTAGTGTGAAATACGAAGGCACATTTGAAGACAGCTGCTGTCCTATTGCACACCTCCCATTTAGCATCGGCAAATTGTCTGCATGACAAATGCTGTCAATTTTTCCTTGAGTTTTGTGGCCGTGGTGGCAGATATATGGATGGCAGCACCTTAACGTTGGTTTTAGCTTAGTTCTTTCTTTCAAATAGCTGGCTCTAATTAATGCTGCCTAACACATACAAATGTACATATATATGTACTTCAACAAATAAATAATACGCATACGGTCATGACATATTCATTGACGTTGGTAGTGAAGGGTCGATCATAAAGATACTAGCAGGAAATTTTTGATGAGTGTTGACATGACTTCAAAGCCAGCTGTGCGTATGGTGTATTGCTCTTTGAACCTCCTCCTTTTTGCGTGTAGAAATGTTGTTTTAATTGCTTGCTCTGGTTCAGTATTTTACCTGAATGTTTAATCACTGCCTTACTTTAAATGAGCAAAGAAGCGTCTCCTCCATATGCTATGAACTCTCTAGCCATTCGTAATAAGGCCGTCGTTTTCGACATTGCACGAGTTTTCCCCGCGTTTGGAACTTTTCATCTTTAGACGAAGGGTTGGTGAAGTCTTTGGGTATTATAACCACTGGCTAGTGGCTCAAGCTCTTGTTGCAGCTAGTGACGAGACACTTGCAATAACTTTAGTACTTAGCAACAAAAGAAAGCCAGATGCGGAGACTTTGCTTAATTGTGTGACAGTTGCAGTAAATCCCACTTTCGCATATCTTTGATGGCGGTGAAGACATCACTTTTACTTTGCTTTTACGATGACATCAACCAGCCGAGAGAAGGTCAATTACCATTAGGAGGCTGAACGGAGGGGTGACACACAGTCACGGGTATAAATTGACTTAAAGACTACTTCAAATGGATCCATATTTAACTAAACGTTGAACCAATCCTGCGGAAGTTTTTTGGGGAATTTTCCTAAATGGCCACAAAGTCGAATCAAAAAACAAAAATGAAGTCAATTGACCTATGACCCTTTGAAGTGTTCTAAGATATGTGACCTATCCACCTTGTCTGGACTATGTTTATTATTAGTTGGCTGTAGAGGTTAGTTCTAATTCTGGTGGACCTATTTGTGCTAATGAAATTCGCATAGTTTTGCCGGATATGTCAAAGTCTTTCTAGCCTATAAAATGCTGTGTCTCAATTCAGAAAAGTGGTGAATGTCGATTCTCTTATCACGAGCTTCTGTTTTCGAGCTCGCCTTACAGCTCGTAGTCCATTATTTTCATACCTTTATTACGCTCTGTATCGTCATATCTAACGTTCTCACTATTTTTCTTTCAAATATTTTCCCCGGTGTTGAGAGCCTCCATCATCTGTGACTTTTCCGCTGTCAATATCCTGGTATTATTTCTATCAGCCAGCATTTCTGGCTCCTTGCACTTACGCCCTTTTAGCTCACATTCCCATAACGTTACCTTTTGTTGTTACCGATTAATGCCCATATTGCTTTTGTTGTATACTTTATAACGCTCCAAATATCAGGAACAGTCCTTTCTTTCTACTAGATCTAATCTCTTCAGTCTACTAGGCCCTCCCCTGTCGGTAAAGATTAAATATCACCAGGTCGAACCTTCTAGGCCATCCGCCTCTCCAGCAGCGCTGTTCGGCAAGAGTATCGCCTGTTTGAAATTCGTTGCCAAAAGTATCGGCGCCCATATATTATTGTTTGTTATAACCGAAATAGCATTCCACATATCAGGGGCAGTCTTTTTCACAATCCCCAAGCCTCATTCACTAGATTCGCGTCCGTATATATAATATTTGTAACTAAATTTGCCCGTCTTTTATTGATATAGAGGTTATTTCTGGAATTCATCAACAGATTCACCGTTAAACTCTTCCACTCGCTAGTTTTGGCATCAGCCATTTGTTTACGTATTCACCGTTCTCCGATTCTAACGTCAGCTTCGGCACAGACCATCGATTTCACCGATCACTTATTTAGATTTACAATCGATGCTGCACAACAAATTTGACTGGATTTTGTGATATTCTAAAAATATAAATATACAATCAAATAATTTGCAATCAACTTGATTGCATTTACTTTAGTGATGCAATCAAATACCATGATACTAATAATCAAATGTGCAGTCATTTGCAATTTGCGTAGCGAGGCAGAGTTTGTTGACTATTTGTCAGATTCCTGCGAGAAAGCTAAGATAATTTGGTTCTTCATTGATTGCAATCACAAGGCCCTAGAAATTGGATTTCAAAAATCATTTTTTATATCAAAAATTCTTCATAAATTTCCACCGAGGTGTTTACGCCAAATTTCGTCATCACAACAAGTCAACGCGTCATTGGGCAAGTACAAGTAGGCTTATATCTACGTAAATGTATGCGAATGCACGTGTACGCGTACATGTGTGTGTGTGTCCGCCACTGATAATGACTGTCAATATGTCATTAAGTCAGATATTTCAATGTGATAAGCTCGTCGTAACTTGTGCCATCGTCTAAATTACTTGGGTTGGACCGTTTGACATGGCTTTGGCGTTTTGTGTGTCTTCATGCAGCAGCCATATGTTGCCACGCTCTCTTGTGCGCAGGCCGTCAAACAAATGCCATACTGCAAACTCTTTCCTACACTTCTAGACCTTTTTCGACTGTAACCTTTTTTTTGGTATTGGACCGTCGAACGTCTGGTTCAATGACTGCCACATATAGATGTCTTATCAGACTGTCACCTTAAGCAGCTACAATTCAGTGCAATCAGAAAAAATAAATATCAAAAAAAAACAAGTAAGGAAGGCTAAGTTCGGGTGTAACCGAACATTACATACTCAGTTGAGCGCTTTAGAGACAAAATAAGGAAAATCACCATGTAGGAAAATGAAGCTAGGGTAACCCTGGAATGTGGTTGTATGACATGTGTATCAAATGGTAGGTATTAAAGAGTATTTTAAGAGAGAGTAGGCCATATTTCTATGGATGGACGCCATTTAGGGATATTGCCATAAAGGTGGACCAGGGCTGACTCTAGAATTTGTTTGTACGATATGGGTATCAAATGAAAGCTGTTAATGAGTATTTTGAAAAGGAGTGATCCTTAGTTCCATAGGTGGACGCCGTTTCGAGATATCGCCATAAAGGTGGACCAGGGGTGTCTCTAGAATGTGTTTGTACGATATGGGAATCAAATGAAAGGTGTTACTGAGCATTTTAAGAGGGAGTGGGCATTAGGTCTATAGGTGGACGCCTTTTCGATATATCGCCATTAGGGTGGGCCAGGGGTGACTCTAGAATGTTTGTACGATATGGGTATCAAACGAAAAGTGTTACTGAGCATTTAAAGAGGGAGTGGGCATTAGGTCTATAGGTGGACGCCTTTTCGAGATATCGCCATTAGGGTGGGCCAGGGGTGACTCTAGAATGTGTTTTTATGATATGGGTATCAAATGAAAGATGGTAATGAGTATTTTAAAAGGGAGTAATCCTTAGTTCTATAGGTGGACGCCTTTTCGAGTTATCGCCATAAAGATGGACCAAGGGTGACTCTAGAATGTTTGTACGATATGGGTATCAAACGAAATGTGTTACTGAGCATTTTAAGAGGGAGTGGGCATTAGGTAGGCATTAGGTCGAGATATCGCCATTAGGGTGGGCCAGGGGTGACTCTAGAATGTTTGTACGATATGGGTATCAAACGAAAGGTGTTACTGAGCATTTTAAGAGGGAGTGGGCATTAGGTCTATAGGTGGACGGCTTTTCGAGATATCGCCATTAGGGTGGGCCAGGGGTGACTCTAGAAAGTGTTTGTACGATATGGGTATCAAATGAAAGGTGGTAATGAGTATTTTAAAAGGGAGTAATCCTTAGTTCTATAGGTGGACGCCTTTTCGATATATCGCCATAAAGGTGGACCAAGGGTGACTCTAGAATGTTTGTACGATATGGGTATCAAACGAAAGGTGTTACTGAGCATTTTAAGAGGGAGTGGGCATTAGGTCTATAGGTGAACGCCTGTACGAGATATCGCCATTAGGGTGGGCCAGGGGTGACTCTAGAATGTTTGTACGATATGGGTATCAAACGAAAGGTGTTACTGAGTATTTTAAGAGGGAGTGGGCATTAGGTCTATAGGTGGACGCCTTTTCGAGATATCGCCATTAGGGTGGGCCAGGGGTGACTCTAGAATGTTTGTACGATATGGGTATCAAACGAAAGGTGTTACTGAGCATTTTAAGAGGGAGTGGACATTAGGTCTACAGGTCGACGCCTTTTCGAGATATCGCCATTAGGGTGGGCCAGGGGTGACTCTAGAATGTTTGTACGATATGGGTATCAAACGAAAGGTGTTACTGAGCATTTTAAGAGGGAGTGGGCATTAGGTCTATAGGTGGACGCCTTTTCGAGATATCGCCATTAGGGTGGGCCAGGGGTGACTTTAGAATGTGTTTGTACGATATGCATATCAAGTTAAAGGTATTAATGAGGGTTTTAAAAGCGAGTGGCCCTTAGATGTATATGTGAAGGCGTTCTCGCGATATCGACCAAATTGTGAACCAGGTGATTCAGAAAATCATCTGTCGGGTACTGCTAATTTATTTATATATGCAATACCACTAACAGTATTTCTGCCAAGATTCCAAGGGCTGTTGATTTCGCCTTGTAGAACTTTTTCATTTTCGTCTACTTAATATGGTAGGTGTCACACCCATTTTACAAAGTTTTTTCCAAAGTTATATTTTGCGTCAATAAACCAATACAGTTACCATGTTCCATCCCTTTTTTCGTATTTGGTATAGAATTATGGCATTTTTTTCATTTTTCGTAATTTTCGATATCGATAAAGTGGGCGTGGTTATGGTCGGATTTCGGCCATTTTTTATACCAAGATAAAGTTAGTTCAGATAAGTACGTGGGCTAAGTTTAGTAAAGATATATCGGTTTTTGCTCAAGTTATTGTGTTAACGGCCGAGCGGAAGGACAGACGGTGGACTGTGTATAAAAACTGGGCATGGCTTCCATCGAATTCTCCCATTTTCACAGAGAACAGTTACCGTCATAGAGTCTATACCCCTACCAAATTTGAGAAGGATTGGTAAATTTTTGTTCGACTTATGGCATTAAAAGTATTCTAGACAAACTAAATGAAAATGGGCGTAGCCACGCCCATTTTGAAATTTTCTTTTATTTTTGTATTTTGTTGCATCATATCATTACTGGAGTTGAATTTTGACTTATTTACTTATATACAGTAAAGATATTAAATTTTTTGTTAAAACTTGAATTTTAAAATTTTTTTTTTTAAAAAGTGGACGTGTTCTTTATCCAATTTTGTTAATTTTTATTTAGCACATATATAGTAATAGTAGTAACGTTCCTGTCAAATTTCATCATGATATCTTTAACGACTGCCAAATTACAGCTTGCAAAACTTTTAAATTGCCTTCTTGTAAAAGTGGGCGGTGCCACGCCCATTGTCCAAAATCTTACTAATTTTCTATTCTGCGTCATAACGTCAACCCATCTACCAAGTTTCGTCGCTTTAACCGCCTTTGGCAATGAATTATCGCATTTTTTCGGTTTTTTGAAATTTTCTATATCGAAGAAGTGGGTGTGGTTATAGTCCGATATCGTTCATTTTAAATAGCAATCTGAGATGAGTGCCCAGGAACCTACACACCAAATTTCATTAAGATACCTCATAATTTACTCAAGTTATCGTGTTAGCGGGCAGACGGACGGACGGACGGACGGACATGGCTCAATCAAATTTTTTTTCGATACTGATGATTTTGATATATGGAAGTCTATATCTATCTCGATTCCTTTATACCTGTACAACCAATCCGTTATCCAATCAAAGTTAATATACTCTGTGAGCTCTGCTCAACTGAGTATAAAAACATATAAAGAAGGTGCTGGCATTTGACAGCAGACACCATTCAGCAGCCGTCTTTTTACAAGAGTTTTCTTAACAGTTTTTAATCACTTCTCATATACATATGTGAACATGTCTGTATGTGTGTCGTGTCATTGGTATTAGTAGGCTAGCCGATAGTTACGAACCTTTGTTGACTTACATACATCACTTTGTAATTTGTGTATGTGTGGTTTCCTTCTGTTTATGTTGGTTATCCGTTATCGCCACTTTTGGGGCAACTGTGTCAGGTTCTTTTTCCGTTTGCTGTTTGACTTTGTATCCGACACTTAAACAGGATTTTTTTCTTTGGAAATCATTAGGTGTGGGGCTTTTGTTGTCTATGTTTACGTTTTTTTTTTTGAGTGTATCTTGTTAACCGTAGATTTGTGCACTCAGCTCTCTCACTTCAAAATAAGTCTTATATAATAAATTGTAATTTACGAGCGATCTGTAACGAATGATTCAGATTGTCGCTCCGCCTGCTTGATTAGTCTTAACAGAGGGAATACATTTTTCTTACTAAGTATAATGATATGTAGACACTTGCATGGCTGTATGTGTGCTCTTAGAGTACCTACACATGCATTTGTTCTAGCGACCTCTGCTAAGACAGTGTCTAGATTTAAATGAAGTGATTACAAAAATGTGAAAGAGTAGAGTTTGGTGGCAGAGTTTGTATCAATCAGTTAACAGGTTGCATTCTTTAACGGTATATTAGTTAATAGATAGCATAGAGGCATGTATGTCTTTGTTATTAAGCCAAGCATTAGGCTACCGGAAGAAAAAGACCACAGTGAACAAAAAAAAAAAACTAACTTTAATTACAAAAGAAAAATCGATTAACTTATCAAGAAGTTAATTGCGATAAGCTAATAATAGAGAGCTGACATATAAAATGTGATAGAATCGTTTTATATTGGCAGTTTGAAAAGAGTTTTTCTAGCGAAACTTTACAAACAAGAAACTCTCCTTGAAAGAGGAAGAAAAGCACAAAGTTCAAAGATTGAAATATACAAAGATTGTAAAATAAATGCATAGCGCGACAAGACTTTAGGCCGAGCTACTCGTCCAATTTTTGCCCTGCTCCATTTATTTTTCCAACAAATTGGCGGGATGAGCCCCGCGGTAGGTATGCCTGTCGTAAGAGGCGATTAAAAGACCAAGTCGATTCAAGGGATTGTGTATCGTAACCCTGTCAAAGGGTTGCCAGCGCAATATATAGCTTCTCCAACCCTTTTGTCAACCTCACCTATCCGTGGCCGAAACTCTAGCGACACCGAACTCCTGATGGATCTAGGGGGTGGGAAGGTGGTATGGCCTAGAAAGTTTCACGTAGTCATACCAAATAGTTCCCTTGATAGTCGGGCTGGTACTTTAATGATGTTTGTTACTGAAACGTAGCGGATCTGCATCCGGTAAAGGACCATAAGCATCGATAACGCTCCCCAAGGCCTTCGGGGAATGTTCCTATCGCTACAACAACAATCACAACAACGGGACATACCTCTTTCACGCCGATTCTGAGCAGCATCTGCAAGGCAGATGAGTTTACACTGAGAAGCTTTTCACGGCAATAAAATAATTTTAAAAAAAAATTTTAAGTTAAACGGTTTTATTGAAAACAATATTTTCATGAAGTAATAATAATACTAAAAGCTAGAAAATAATTAGGTAGGTCTTAGGTACTAGTCATCACACTCCTCATATATCTAGGGCGTTGATCAGACAATTAAATAAAACCGTTGGGCGCGTGAAATTTCTAAAAATATGAGGCGTGGCATAATCTTATTAAGATTCATTTGGTCTAACTTATACATATATGAAAGTATGAACAGAAATGACAACATCACATGAAACGGCTCTGGGAGTGTTCGAGTGAAAAGTTCTTCGGACGATTTATGGACCTCTACGCGTTGGCTATTGCGAGTATCGAAGAAGATAAAACGATGAGCTGTTATGCGAATGAAAGATGGCGCTCCGGCTAAGAAAGTATTTCTATCGGAACCCGCCTACTGAAGTAGAGGTAGAGGGCGGCCCTCACTCCGCTGGAAGGACAAGATGGAAAATGATTTAAACTCCCTTGGTGTGACCAATTGGCGTCAGATGGCAGAGAGAAGGAATGACTGGCGCGCCTTGTTGAATGGCCATAACCATATCATTCTAATTAGTTCATTTAGTGGCTCTTTATTACAAGGACTCTTTGCTGGCGATTTGTTACAATCTAAGTCCTCAATACATAATGCTTCAAAATACTTTACTCGACTCTGCACCACGTATGCTTGTCCTTCCTCAAACTCGAAAATATTTTGATGTCACTTCTACCGGGCTGTAAGTAATATTTGTTCCATATATGAGCCAAATCGGATATCATAAGTCGCTTTCTATTCCTGTATGTATTATGTATTCCAAATATGATGCATATCGCACCACAAATACAATTTTTTTGAATATCTCGATCCTTGTGCCACCTAGCAACGATTTTTTTCACAGACCGCTTTCTGTTCATGTATGTATTATGTGTTCCCAATATGAACCAAATCGGATCAAAAAATATTATTTTTTGAAATATTTCGATCCATGCGCCACCTATCGGAGTTTTGTTCTTATTATTGCATTGCCATTGGGTTCTGAACTATATTCCATGTTTCAAGTTTGTAGCTTATAGGGAAGTTACTTAAAGTTACCTGTCAAATCAAGCTAAATAAAACCGTTTAAAACTACACTCGTGTGTTTGCCAAATCACTGGGATGACCCCGGTTGTTTCTAAATATTTAGTGTTGCAGGATCTTTGGCTTATACGGCTTAAAAAATAACCTCGAGCCACAAAATCAGCTTTATACGGATAAGGACGGCTCCCTTCAAGCAAATCGAAAACGAGCGAGACTCCCTGTCGTGCGATCTTTTAAGCCCGACGCTAAGGAAAAAACAATTCCAGAAGCAGATTTTAATAGCAATTATAAAGCATGTAATTTTTGGCATATGCTGATTATATTGAAGTCATCAGACTCTAACTTGACTTAATAGGTAAAAAGTGGGTTTTTCTACGAACGAAGGTAAGACGAAGTACTTGCTATCGTCAGCTTCGTTGGCTTCCTAACGGAGCTTATTTTTGTAGCAGATTACTGTCGTGGAACTGTCTTAATCACTGAGTCATATGCGTTTTATTTGTTTGTTATTGTCTTCTTATCGACGGGTTGAAGAAGTGTCATCGATTTCATATGAAAGCATATGGGTATCTGTTTCATTACAATGCGATGAGTTGTCGATAACTTTATTTATTTATGATTGCAGTTTGGTGATATTCCGAGCTCAAGACCAGAACAGAATCGTACCTTTATCAACAGGTCGATAAAAACATTGACAGCTATCCTCTTTTGATAAAATATCGACAACTCTTCGTCAAGAAATACATAACATATTGATAACTTTTTTATAACATATCATTAAATTTTGATAACCTTCCGAAAAAAATAGATAACTTTTAATAACACATCGATAAAGGATCGACAATTTTCCATAGTTATGCGATATCTTCCCATGTTATGTCGATCAATTTTCGATAACTAGTCAATAAAAACTCGATAACGTATCGCCGACCTTTGCTATCCGTATCAAATTTTTAATACTTCGATAACAAATCGATAACATATCTATACCTCGTCGATTACACACCTATAACAAACCGATAACTCCCCGTTAACGAATGGATAAAACGCTCACAACTAGACGTTAACAAATCAATATCCCGTCAATAAAAACCATTAACTATCCAATAGCAACTTGATATTTGGATTTCTCTAAACCGTGAGCAGAGATGTTTGCATATCAATAATATGTACTTTGACAAACACGTCGCTATTGAGGAATATACATACATAAGTTCTACAGTGAGAACATCAGTCAAAAAAATCTTTTTCTTCTTCTTCGTAAGATTCAACAACAATTTTCCTTACGCAATTTTAAACAATTAGCCCTTTGTATGATACCGTTGTTTTTTTTTATACTCAGTTGAGCAGAGCTCACAGAGTATATTAAGTTTGATTGGATAACGGTTGGTTGTACATATATAAAGGAATCGAGATAGATATAGACTTCCATATATCAAAATAATCAGGATCGAAAAAAATTTGATTGAGCCATGTCCATCCGTCCGTCCGTTAACACGATAACTTGAGTAAATTTTGAGATATCTTGATGAAATTTGGTACGTAGGTTCATGAGCACTCATCTCAGATCGCTATTTAAAATGAACGATATCGGACTATAACCACGCCCACTTTTTCGATATCGAAAATTTCGAAAAACCGAAAAATTGCGATAATTCATTACAAAAGAGAGATAAAGCGACGAAACTTGGTAGATGAGTTGAACTTATGACGCAGAATAGAATATTAGTAAAATTTTGGACAATGGGCGTGGCACCCCCACTTTTAAAAGAAGGTAATTTAAAATTTTGCAAGCTGTAATTTGGCAGTCGTTGAAGATATCATGATGAAATTTGGCAGGAACGTTACTCCTATTACTATATGTACGCTTAATAAAAACTAGCAAAATCGGAGAAGGACCACGCCCACTTTAAAAAAAAATTTTTTTAAAGTAAAATTTTAACAAAAAATTTAATATCTTATAAGTAAATTATGTCAACATTCAACTCCAGTAATGTTATAGTGCAAAAAAATACAAAAATAAAAGAAAATTTCAAAATGGGTGTGGCTCCGCCCTTTTTCATTTAATTTGTCTAGGATACTTTTAACGCCATAAGTCGAACAAAAATTAACCAATCCTTTTGAAATTTGGTAGGGACATAGATTTTCTGACGCCAACCCTTTTCTGTGAAAATGGGCGAAATCGGTTGATGCCACGCCCAGTTTTTATACACAGTCGTCCGTCTGTCCTTCCGCATGGCCCTTAACACGATAACTTGAGCAAAAATCGACATATCTTTAATGAACTTAGTTCACGTTCTTACTTGAACTCACTTTATCTTGGTATGAAAAATGAACGAAATCCGACTATGACCACGCCCACTTTTTCGATATCGAAAATTACGAAAAATGAAAAAAATGCCATAATTCTATACCAACTACGAAAAAAGGGATGAAACATGGTAAGGTAATTGGATTGTTTTATTGAAGCGAAATATAACTTTAGAAAAAACTTTATAAAATGGTTGTGACACCTACCACATTAAGTAGAAGAAAATGAAAAAGTTCTGCAGGGCGAAATAAAAAACCCTTAAAATCTTGGCAGGTATTACATATATAAATAAATTAGCGGTCCACATTTTGGAAACGCCTTCACATATACAACTACCACCATTCCCTTTTAAAACCCTCATTAATACCTTTAATTTGATACCCATATCGTACAAACACATTCTAGAGTCACCCCTGGTCCACCTTTATGGCGATACCTCGAAAAGGCGTCCACCTATAGAACTAAGGCCCACCCCCTTTCAAAATACTCATTAACTCCTTTCGTTTGATACCCATATTGCACAAACGAATTCTAGAGTCACCCCTGGCCCACCTTTAGACGATATCTCGAAACGGCGTCCACCCATGGAACTAAGGATTACTCCCTTTTAAAATACTCATTAACACCTTTCTTTTGATACCCATATCGTACAAACATATTCTAAAGTCACCCCTGGTCCACCTTTATGGCGATATCTCGAAAAGGCGTCCACCTATAGAACTAAGGCCCACTCCCTTTTAAAATACTCATTAACTCCTTTCGTTTGATACCCATATTGAACAAACATATTCTAGGGTCACCCCTGGTCCACCTTTATGACGTTATCTCGAAACGGCGTACACCTTTGGAACTAAGGATGACTCCCTTTTAAAATACTCATTAACACCTTTCATTTGATACCCATATCGTACAGACGCATTCTAGAGTCACCCCTGGTCCACCTTTATGGCGATATCTCGAAAAGGGGACCACCTATACAACAACCACCACTCCCTTTTAAAACCCTCATTAATACCTTTAATTCGATACCCATATCGTACAAACAAATTCTAGTGTCACCCCTGTTCCACCTTTATGGCGATATCCCTAAATGGCGTCCACCTATACAACTATGGCCCACTCCCTCATAAAATACTCTTTAATGCCTTTCATTTGATACACATGTCATACAAACACATTCCACGGTTTCCCTCTGTTCATTTTCCTACATGGTTATTTTCCCTTATGTTGTCACCATATCTCTCAACTGAGTATGTAATGTTCGGTTACACCCGAACTTAACCTTCCTTACTCGTTTTTTTAATATGTTATTCATATTTGTGGGCTTGAATTGGAGAAACCCAAAATCATTTTAAACTAATTTTAACAAATTCCCGTTATGACATGGTTCTTTTAAATTGCAAAATAATTGAATAAGTGTGAAAAAAATATGTAGGTTATACATTGATAAAATTAGTATATTTATGATGTACTCTGTATGGTGGTTTTTGCAACAACGAGTGAGACAAACGGTAGACTTTAATAACCAATTATGCCGCGCTATGGTAACAAACAAACAAAAAAGTATATGCATTATAGTTACACCATTAAAAAACACAACAAATACCATAGCAGCAACAACAACAACATAACTTCAAGCAGGCATGCTTAACGAACGAAACGATATCATTTCGTTACGATAATCAACGTTAATAAACGAAACGAAATGATATCGTTTCGTTCGTTAAGCATGCCTGACTTCAAGCAAACATACTTCATTGAATAAAGTTGAATATTTGTTGTTGTTCACCTACCGTCGTTGTACCTGGGCCTGTATGTTAAATTGTGGTAATTTTTCAATTCCACTCAAAAATGCCAGCGTACATTGAAATCAATCAATTCTGGGTCGCCGTTGTGAGACCAAAATGCGAGCATACTATTTATGTATGTAACAGCACGTATACGTGTATAAAGGTGTGTTCATATTGCTGGGATAATCAACAGCAAGAGTATCCCTAGAGGAGGCGGCATGGTGACGCGCCGTCGGGAAAAATACTGACACCATTGATGGCAGAGCCATTAGCACAACGGCATCAGGTCGATTGGCATTAATTGCCGCCAACAACAACAACAACTAAGTTACACATACTGCAGCCGACAGACAGGAAACTACATACAACAACAACACCAACCACCCTTCCCAAAAATATTTACCAACAACTTTAGTCATCCTATTAAATTGCCATCAATCCTATGAATATTAGAAAAATTGCAGCCTTCATTATGACAAGGTTTATCAGGCAACCGTAATAGTGTAGAACGTAGTTGGTAGCTACATACATAAGTGGGGGTGATTGAAGGTGCAATGCGTTTATAACATGTTTTTTACACTCTTTTGAAATGATCTGGCAAAAAAGGTGTGAAAGTTTCATGCAACACGTCAAATGTCGTGAGCGTACAAGTTCAAAAGCAGACATCGTACAAGTGGATCATATTTTAATATAATATTTCGTTACACCCAGTAGAGCACGACTATGTCGGATCGGGACCCTTGCATAAACTTTTGCGTTCTTTGGGGGATTTGTCATGTCTCCTGTAGTTGAGTTATGTGTTTTTTTAATCCGCTTCAAATTTTATTAAACTTTCAGTCTGGCAATAGATCTTATATACGATACCAGCAGCACATAAATAAAGGTCCACAATAATATTGTAACGAATATTAGCAACACTAAGGGGTACTGTCATCTCTAAGTCGATGCTAAGCAGTGACGTAAATGCACATCAATAATTCAATAATTATGTCTACACATATGTACGTACACGCAGCGGAGAAGCAACGCACAAACACATGCAGATATCTTATCTGAGATATGCAATTATTATTGTGGAAGTGTCGCTCACAAACACACGCGCATATTAGAGCTATACACATACATCTGTAGTTATAATTATAACAGATTACCAACTAGTAGATTCTAGAACAGAAGCGCCTAGAAGATGCAACGAGGAAATCAAAGAATATAAAAGGCAGCAACAGTAGAGGCGCTACAATCAATTTCGATTTAGCACGCTATCTGTAGAGCAAAAGACGTGTTATTTTGAAAGTACTTGAATAAAGGCCATTTTACATTATTAAATATTGGAGTTATTTATTCAACAGTTTAGTGATTCGAAGTTAGCAGAAGGTTGCAAATAATAGGATTTGCAGTAAATTCGTTACAATATTTTATTGTTCATGAACAACTAAAGGTATGCTATCGTTTGATATCCGCCTCCGTTTTCAACTTCTGACTTTCTCAGGGGTCTAGCTGCTTTGCAGCACTGCTAGGAGTAGATCACATTTACTCCTTTACGGCCATTGTACCTATGTTTTAGTGGGATATTTTAAAAGTACCGCTAGTTATTTAAGGTCTTCTCTGTCCATGGTCGAAAAGGACTTCGCTTCTTAAGCGCCTTTTATTATTTTTTTCAAAATATACTGGTCCTCGAGTGTACCTCGACTGCTTTCGTGAGCTGCACTAGACCATTGCACACTAAAATATTGCTTGCACAGAATACAATGTCTAGTTTTGGGGTTTACAAGTGTGAAATAAAAATAGCCAAGCAGTATTTGTGAAGAAGCTTCGTCAAAAACGTGGAAGCTGCAGAAGAGATCCCTAGGCTAAGGAACAATTCTCCCAAACATTTCTATGTACTCAGTTGAAGCTTTTCGACCGATTTTTATAAGGCAAAAATTGAGTTTTTCTTTTTCCCTTCAATGTGTTTCGAGATGTAAGCATCTTTTTCAGAGAGTATTCGAACATTTTTTTTTTTTAATAACATTAAAATATATTTTTAGTACGTAACAACCCACTTTATATAAATAAGTTTATTTGAAGTTATTGTATTTGCTGCTATCTCCGTACCATTTCCCAAATCATCTTGCCCTTTGTGGCATCTAAAGCAATTGAATGGTGACTCAACGATGCGCAGCGCCGAGTACCTAAAGCTCCTGATGGACACACATTTTTTAATTTCGGATTAGGCAGTTACCTCTAGCTGCACCAACGATCTTCGTCTGTCATACATCTGTATAACGCCAACTTATGTGGGCTATTATTCTTGAAAGCCCTAGAAGTCTAAGTGCTTGGACGGCATTATTTCAGCGCCGCTTCAAAGTTCTTTGGGCACTTAGTGGGCAGCTGATTTGGCCTTCGTTTACACTTATTTCTTTTAATTCTACTACATACATACATACGTCTTGAGACATAGTCAAAGTTACCTTTGTTTCAAAAGCCAGTAAAATATCTCACATATCTCTCAAGCATTTCAGACCTGGATATGTACTCCCTCTGGATATGTCCTCCCATTTTCTTCGGAAGTTAATGTTAGCAACGTATCATGTCCAAACAAAAAAGGGCTTTAAACAGTGTTCTGTCTGGTTTTAATATACAATTTCTGGCTACCTTGGGAATCAAGAGGCTCTATTTGAATTCACTATAAGCCCTTGTGCAACAGAATTGTCCCAGAAGAATGGTGAGCGGCCTTAATAGGGAAATAGCTGTGTAGAAGGACACTGCAAGGTACTATCTACGCTACACCTTTTTTGATATCCTGCGAAATACTTTGCAGACTAGGTGGGCCACACTCAAGTCGATTGTGGTCTAAAGAGTGATATTCTGGTGAAGTGCGCTGAACACGGCAAACATAAGCAAATATTAGTGTAATGCTATGCTCGGTCGTTGATCAGCCCTCGAGATATGGTTGGTAGAGTTTCTCACTTCGAGCGTTCTTACCAACTTCGACTCTATTTTATACAGAATTCAATTATTCCCTGCAGACTATGAGTGACAAAGCACCTTTTCTACGGCAGTAGACTGGGTCGGTAATATAATCAAACTAGACGGAAAGGTGAGTGGAGGTTTTCTTAACATATCGATGTAATCCGGAAGATTAAGCTACCCGATCCTGCTCCGAGCGCCTTTCAAGTGGAATGCGTCACTATTATGGGTGCATTGTCTCTTTTAAGATACAAATAATCTGGCTCCCGGGGCAGAACAATATTTTTGAAAATTGTCCCGCAAATCCAATATTATACGTGTTCGGTGTGCTTCTGAATACATGCGGTCTACTCATGTACAGATGGGTAGCGAGATCCTTTTGTCAGATGTGCAAAGCAGGCTAATATTCATGAATTCTCCAAAGAGCATCGAGGAAGCTGTGGTTTTGTCGGGTCACTGTCGATTGGGAATCGTAACAATGCGCCTTAATATACAAGAACCACTTTCCTCCTGCATCTACGTGGACTATGATGAGGACCTACTATCGAGTCACTATTCTGTATTGGGTGATTCAGACGTGGCTGGTCACTTTAGAACACCTTTGGAAAGATGTGATTCGGATCAGCTAAGCAAACTTTAGCCAATTTTAGACAACGCTATCTGAGTTTGCTCTATTGCAGATGACGAAGTGGAGTTGTCGAGTCCCTGCACGCTCAGCTGCCCAGTTATTTGAGGGATTCTCTGTTATTGCGTTCAGACTTGGCATATTTTCCAACCTAAAGAGAACCCCGACGAATACAAAGAAAGAACTTCGCTTGCTAACTTAGATACCAGACCCAATGCTGTTTTTGAGGACCTCGCCCATAATCTTGTATGCTTAACATCTTGTACCTGTGTCTACGACTTTCCTGGATGCAGTTTAATACTAATGACATAAATCACCAATAAGCTCATATCTCTTTATTTGGTCACTTATGTCCGATTTCACTAGAACTTAACCTTTTTTTTTCATTATATTAATCACTTTGTTGGCAGTAAAGTTCAGAGATCAAATATTGCTTACGCAATCTTCCAACACTAGTAAGTGTTCTAGGTAGACAAATATCCATACAATACTAACAAATTTTTACAGCACTGACGTGCCGAACTTCCAATCCCAAGTGCATGCGTTCATTTGCGACGAAATGAGTTGAAGATTATTGCACTGACCCAATTTCGAAACTTAGATGGCCATAATTGATGGGTGTCTGTGGGGTAAACAAGCAGCGGAAGCCAAGTCATTGCCTAGCAAAAGTACAAAAGTACGCAAGTAATCAACGCTGGCAAGCGGTAAGCGGCAAGTGGAAGCAATCGGCAGTAGACACTTGCTTGGAATTATGATGAGCTTATACCTGAATACTTGGATGAGATGGATCAGTTTGGTTGTTCAAAGGATGTGCGATGGCTGCGATTGCAGGGTGTGCATTATTCTTATAGCTGGCAACAAAAATTTGATGAAGTAGCTGCTGCTGAGCCAAAGCTTTCTGATGAGCATTCTTGTTCTGAGTACTCACGTGATGAGTTCACAAATTTATTCATTGAAGTGGATGAAGTGTTGAGCTTATGGAATTTTGATGGCATCATAGTGGATGAATTGGGGTAAGCTTGCGTAATCGATAAGATGGTAAATGAGTGAAAATTAGCAGACAATATTACTGTACATGATTGCTTAGAAATAAAGGAACGAAAGTTTAGTCATATTCGACTAAATCTATATTAAGCCCTTTAAATTGACTTTAGAGGAAAACATGGGTGTTGCTTCATAGGAAATCATGAATATGCGATTGAAGGTTTGGCCCGAGCCAGCTCTGAATGGGTTCTCTAACACCTACAAAAGGTCAAATAATTCTCTTCTCTGACTATCAAAGAAAAAAGGTTATTTTGCATACGACTGTCCGTCACAGGGAAGCATGAATGAACCTAACATGGAGTAAACTTCAATCGGACGTTTTTTTTTTTTCTTTATGTTAAGTTGGTTTCATAAATTCTTCAATTTATTTTTAAAAATTGTGTGATCGAGAATTGAGTAACTTTCCGGTGAGCTAGAGATTTGAAACTATAAAAAAGCTTAGGGTTCCATTAAATTGCAACACTTTAGAAAAAACGGCGTGAGTACAAAGTACTCCTAAGTCCCAAATTTAAACATATAGGTGCAGGTCTGGTTGGGAATGGATACCAAAGACCCGAGCCCAACAAGCGCACGGCGCACTATTTTGATTCATATGTTCATAGAATAAACTGAAACTGCGTGTATCTCTTACATAGCATTTAACTGTATCATGAACTTCTGGCAGAATATAACTGCCCATAGTTAGAAACCTGGTGTGGCCTAGAGCTGAGTATCCCCAAAGTTAGGGTACGACTGTTTCTATGCTGCCTTCCTCGCAACAGCTCCTGCAAATAGTGTTAAAAGGGATTTCCATGCTTGCATCATGTAGCCCAAGTGCGCAGTATCCCGTGATTGTGTCAGTGATCCTAATGATTTCTTGCCTTGGACCTCTGTTCTCCAACTATCGTAATTCGGCCAGATTTGCTTGGTTTTCTTGCAGGTGTCCGAGGAGTATCAGTTGGAGACCACTGAAAACTTCAATCTGCTATGTGGGTATGTTTTTTTTACTTGATGTGGCTGATTTGTCTTGGCCGACAAGTTCGTTTGCCTTCTTGTTACCCTCAATGTTTTAGTGAACAAGTATCCATGTAACAGTTATGTTTGCGAAGTTAGAAGCGGCTTGAACCGAGCTCGTGCAGATCAAGGAAGCAAATGTTTTTAAATTAATAAGGCTCTTTCAGGGATTTAAATTAAAACATAACATAGAAAAGGTAATCAGAAACAAATAAATTCGATCTTTTTGAGAAGAACTTCGTCAGCATCTTATCGACGGGTTATGATGGTCTTGTGGGTTTTTTATAACCGTGTTATCGACGATTTGCAGATGTGTTATTAATTTTATACTGAAATTTTATCTCTATATGCTAATAACAAATCGATAACGCGTCCATATATTTTTGGGTATACATCGATAATTTTTTGATAAAAATCGATAACTTTTCTTTTACAAATTGATAATACGCTGCTTACATATTTGCAACACTCCGATAAAAAGTCTAAATGTTCTCGATTGCAAAGATAACATTTCGATAAATTTTAGATAAATAATCGATAAAAAATAGGTTACTTATCGATAAAGCCGATAAAAATATATAGCTCATACAAAGCCATTGTAATCGATAACCTACCAATAACTAATGGATTAGACATGGATAACTCGCCCATAACCTGTCGATAACAAACCGAGTGTTCATCGATGGCATACCCTTTACACGTCGACAGCAAATTTATAACATGCCGGATTCCCCCATACCGTAAGCAAACGATGTGAACATATTGAAAATTCCACAATACGGAACAGGGATCCAGATAGTTATAAAATCCCTTTAGGGCATGTGGTGTCTTGTGATCGATTTTTAGGTCGTTCTCATTTAGCTAGAAACTTGAAGCCTTACATTTAGATCAGAACACTGCGACAATACAACAAAAAGAGAAAATATGCCACTAGTTAGCGCATGTGTTGACATAATTAGAAAATTAAAATGTGAGAAGGAATCTTGAGATCAGCTTTTAAGGATCGGAAACTTTGGACAAGGGATGGAAATGCCTTGTCAATATCCATGTTCATCTACTATGGGTATACATTTTTTAATTTTATTGTGAGCTTAACTAGAGCTCAACACAAAAACCAACCAAACTTCAGCACCAATATAATCACAAAAAAAATCCGAAGTGGTTTGTACCCTCTTAAAGGACAGCTATCTTCTTTAAAATTTCGCATGAACCACACTGAACACGTACTTACTTGAAAAAAAATTTATTTTTTACCTTTCAACACGTAACTTATAAAAGTTTAACTAGCCAAAACGCTAATCTGACCCCATTTAGTTCGCATTGAATTGAACTTAATCATTAAAGCTTTTCTAAATACCTGATCATAAACATACGCACTGCATATGTTACGGATTTAGCGAGCTTTAGTCGAATATTTCAAATTTGCCATGCCGGAATCGGTACTGGAACCGAAATTGGACAGACTTAGCGCGGTAAACCTCAAGAGAGAATAAAGACGAGCTTCTCTTCAAGCCTATACAGAGCGCCAACATGGATAAGGATATGAACCTGAGACTTTCTCTATCGTAGTCGAGTATCAATCAAAGTTTGGATATGAACACGAGACTTTCGGTATAGTAGTCAAACATGTGTGAAGGTGTGAATGTTTGAGAGGTGGTTATGTCCGGACGCTGGGCTTTGTAAATCAGTCCTTTCAGAATAACTAAACGGACCTGCACGAACTTTAGTAAAATTTTGTAGATAGCTTGATAAAGAAGTACTTACTTTCATAAAAAAAAGAAGGCAGTAAGTAAAATGACCATGAATAAAAGGACCTTGAGCAATGATGTTATTAATAGTTTGACCCCTATGGAAGAAATAAGAGCAATTTGTGAAAAACGAGTGGAACAAGGCTCTCACCCGTTACAGGTTTTTAAGTTGGTGAAACCCTGACTTTTTTAAGTCATATATATCGAAACCTGTGCAATTTAGAAAACGCAAGATGTGGAAACCCCATTCGCCCAGACGTTTTTTTAAATGTTATAACTCTGAGTCTTAACCAATGTTTTTGGTAATATACATCAAAGTCTATCAAATTTTAAAAAAATGAGCAGTAGCACCCTTCCTCAGTTAGGATCATATTTCAACTAATTCTGATTCTTTCCGGAACTAATTAGGAATGGTCTAAAGCATATTTCTGAAGCCCTTTAAGGACAATTGCGACTTTATTTCTGGACCGTTTTAAATATCATAGCAGGATAATTTCGAAATATTTTCGTCTTGCTTTCAGTATTCTTCCGATGAGATTAATTCGGGATTGTTTTTGGATCACTTCGGAACTATTTCGGAAAATTTTCGGGACTATTCCGAGATCATTCCACCATTAAGTTGTTGATAATTTTGGGTTACTTCGGGATTGTTTTCGGAACCAATTTTATATGATTTTTGGATCTTCTTGGTATCCATGCGAAAGTAATTTGAGGTAATCTCCGATTGTTTTCGAAATGACTTCGCAACTACCTTCTGATTATTTAGTCAAAAAAAATTTTTTTAAAGCAATACAACTTCGAGTATATAAAAATTGAGTTAGACTAGGTTGGGTTAGAACGGCGTGCATGGGAACTTCCCACACCTCTACTCGAAGAAATATTTGTCCATTGTTAATGCCCTCAGTAAGTGACGTGTGATGTCACATTCGTGCAATCAGATTAGTTCCTAGTAGTCCTCGACAAACCACTTGCTTTCTCTGAAGGACTTAATTAGGACCGAAGGATCCACCAATATCTGCCAGAATGTGCTAAGACTATGCGCCTAAAAATAAGAGCCGTCTTGTTTGCAGTCCGGAACATCGGCAGAAAAAGTAGCGAATCGACTGCTCTTGCTATCCTATCAGTTTCTGTAGAGGGTGCTTGCCGCAATTGCGTTTGATGACACCCGTCAGTACTCTCACAGCAGATTTGTTTAGCCTAAGAGGCGAGCTAGTTCCTTTTCCACCCAAATATAAACTATGAAAGCTCGCAAGTTATCTCGTATGGGTCACAACAAGTCCGTTGTCCTAATATCATATTCCTCGAAATAACCCAGCTTATGTTCATTTTCGAACCTTTCGTGACCACCTCACACGCGAATTCATTCCCTTCAATATCGCTGTGACCAGGGACCCAGCAAAAGGAGATGTTGAGATACATTATAAACGCCAACATGGTTTGACACCTCCACACGATATCCGACTTTATCACATTAGATTATAATTCTTTTAAGGCTGCCTAGCCGTCTGGCTTCTCTCTCTATGCCATAGGTATCTGCCTGGAAGAAACTGCATGAGTCAGTGCGTTAGAGAGGTTTGGCTTCTCTTTCGAAAGGCATCTAATATCGTTACGTGCCCATATTTGGTTGCTTTCCACATGCTGGACTAGAACCGCTTTAGCGGACGACTTCCTCACGACCTAGAGGCAACAAGTGAAAAATTATGTCCAATATTTCCCGCTGCGCACTGCGCCTGATAATCGCCTGCATTACAGCCTTTGCACCTTCCCATCTCTCTGTTGACTGTTTGTCTAGTGCCCTACACCAGACAAGAGGTTCGCTAGTATCAGTATCGTTCGAATAACCATGTACTGCATACCATTGTTGAAATGCGGTGACAGTCCTCAGTTCCTCCCGAAAGCACTTTTTAATGTGTAGAATGCTGCCAGCGCTTTCTTTGATCTCACCGTACCAGATTTAGATGGAGAATATTTTGAAGCTGACACAGGTCCTTTCTACTGATTGCTTCCCCGATATCTAACTCAAAGCAGCCCTCAACCAAAATAAATAGTCTAATGCAACAAAAGCTCCGACGATTCGTAATCGAAACTCCGTAACTTTCCCACAAACATACACATCCAATTAAACACACTTTTCCCATTTGATTGCTCATTCGAGGGTGAAATCAATTAATCCAACCTGTACAATTCGTATGTCCTTAGCAGTAATTTACGACCGTTCGCTGCAACTTATCAACACATTCATTTCAGTTTAGCTGATGCGCTTTTACTTCAACTTTATTTCCACTTGCTGTTATTGGCGTTTCTTTTTGGAGTATCATTTTTTACCCTTTACTAAGCTAGGTTAGTGAGTTTGTGTTTCTGTTGTCGTTGTTGTTTTTGTAAGATCGTTTGTTTGCCCTCATTTATCATTTGAAGTGCCAAATTGATTCCATTGCCTGCTACAACAACAGCAACAGCAGTATGATCTGCAAGAGCTCCAACAAACCAACACCAAAGTAACCTCGAGCTGCAAGTGTCAGTTGTAGATTTTAATTTGCCTTTTTTATTCACATTTCTCGTGTTAATTTTTTCTCTTTTTTTTGTTTTGTTATCTCTCTCATTTGTTGAAAAAATTGCCTTGTGCCTTACCATGCAACGCCCACATTTAAGTTCAATTGATTTGGCTTCCAGCAAATATTGTTGGTTTTTTATTGTCCAGAGCTCACTTTAGCTTCTACTTGCAACAGATAATCAGAAAAACGGAAGCAGATTTAGCTGTCTTAATTCTATTTTACATTTCCCTTCATCACTCGCCTCTTATTCTCCAACATTCAGATTTTTTTTCTGACATTCTGCCGTAACTTTAAATTAAGTTTTTTTTTGTCTTTTTCATCCTTTAAATATTTTGGGGATGGAAGCTTTTGGGTTCTTATTCGACTCTTGAGCACCTAACAATTTTTCAGCGTTTAAGATCGCTTTAAATTCAGGACCGACGGTTCGCTTATCCGCCTGGCTCGTCTATCCGTCTGAATATTTAGTATGCTGGTCGCTGTGTCGCTTCTTAATATATTCCTTTGCGCTGTTCACCCGTTTGCCATGGTTCACCTTAATCTACATTCATATGACTTGCCATATTTTAGAAGAGCAGCCCAGTTCGCCAGTTAACCAGCGTGTTGCCCATTCTCTAGTTGACCTTTTTTGGACTTCATAAGAAAACAAGTAAGGGCAGTACTCCGGTAGGCTGCTCATATGCAAATTCTCCGTTTATGAACAAAAAATATGTTTTAATGAAGGAGTTTAAGTTAATTTTTTTATTCTTGTTTTTTTCGGTGCAGTGAAATAACTCCCAAATGCAATAATTCCCAACAAAAAAATGAAATAACTCCGAAATATTTTCCATACAAATTGGGACTTATTTCATTATGAAATAGCTCCCAATTCATTGGGACTTATTTCATAATTTTTACTGGTAATTATTTCATAATGAAATAACTCCCAAATGAAATAATCCCCAACAAAATTTCTTTGGGAGTTATTTCATAATTTTTTGAGATTGGGAGTTATTTCATTTTTATTGGGACTTACTTTATTGTTTGTAATTCAGGCATTGGGAGTTATTTCATTTTCTTAAAAATACAATTTTATCAAACTTTGACGTTCTTCTAACAGTTTCTATGGGTCGGCTATACATTAAGGGACCAATTGGTTTTATTCGTACACCAAACGGGTTTGTACTTTGAAATTTGGCACATAGGTTCTCAGGGAATTCCCCAACGAGAATCAGTAAGTAATTTTTAATTATTATTAACAATTTACTAGTAATTAAATAGTAGTTAAATTTACCATGGTATAACTATCACTTTTTATCTACATACGAACACTTGCACAAGAATTTTATACATAAGTACACTTTATAATGTTTATAAAACCACAATCAACTATTTTCATTTGTTTAAATTTGCGTATTATTGTAAAATTTAATGATTAATTTGTTTACCTTCCGCGAACACAAGCATACAGCCATTTTATCTAATTCACTGCTTGCTTGGTGGTACCAGATTCTTTAAATTATTCCAACGAATGAAAAATTTTTAAATAGTACCAACGAGGAAAATGGACCTTTTTCATTCAACTCTATTTATTTATTTTACCAAAAAATAGAAAATTTTAAATAAAAAATCGCGCGATGCACAGTAATTCTGCGTAGAACACCTTTCTGCATAACCGCCACGGTTATACCACACACCCGGACTTGGCATGGCATAGCCCAGGGTTATTTTTATAAGCGCGGCCGAAGACCGCCTATGTAGACAGGTGTTCTACGCAGACTTGTTCCTTTTATTCTTTACTTTTAATAAATTATGCTAATTTCATTAAAATGCGATTTTTTAAAATAAATTACGTTTACTTCGACGATACTATTCAAGTTTTCTTGTAATTGTAACTTTTACATATGTACATAATAGTTTTCTGTATTTTTCAAATCTCATTGTAACTGATTATATAGTATAAGGATACCATTTCAAATTTTGATTTGGGATTTATTTCATTTATTTGGGACTTATTTCATTGGGAGTTATTTCATGGGAGTTATTTCATTTGAGAGTTATTTCTCTGCACCGTTTTTTTCAATTAATTTGGTATGATATCCAAGGACGCAGTCTTAATTTCAGATTTGGTAGCTATGGCGAGATTTTGGATATCTTTATTACTGAATCCCGCCAAGAGTGCAAAAGAGATTTAGATGTGATTTGGCAGTCAGATCGCTATTGGTCTCAAAAAATATGCCGGCTTACTTTTTAACGAAAATAAGATGCCACGTTCTCCTCCAAAAACTTTGCTACCATCTTCAATGAGGCACAAAGATATCAGCCCATGGGCCGTAGGGTATTCTAACCATATGCACATGTATGTATTAATAAATTTTTAACATAGATTGGCCCTAATAGTAAATAAGCAACCACTACTGAAAGAGGTGAAAATATTGGCGTCTTCTACGGACGGATGAAATGGGTGATAGGCCAAATGGAGTTAGCGTTAGGATTCTGACTTTTTGGAGACGTAAAAGGGAGCCAAAAGTGTGAATACGGCTAGTCCCAAGAAGGAATTTGTAGGAAAATAGGGCTTAGCACGTTCCGTGTTCATGTCCTGCACTCTCAATGTCTATGCTCTAGCTACTTAATGCTAGAGACATACTTTCTATATTGCAATTGAAAATGTCTTGATCTGTTGGTGTCTTGTGGGGATTTGGGCTCATTCAGTATGAGTGAGGTCCTAACGGAGCGGCCAGTTCAAGCTTGTAGGGCTATATTATACGTAGAAAATACACTGCGTACTTCCCTCTCCTGGCATCCATTCATATGAATCTAATCCTGTAGACCCCACCAAAAAAACTTAAGTAGCTATTGAACTCTTGATGGTAGATGAGGTAAAGACCTGAAGAAGCACTTTGGGCTACGGAGGCCCAAATCCATCGAGTATTTAGATAGGAAATTTAGGCAACCTCATAAAATTGCTACTGTAGGAAAGGTGACGTGCTCAATCATTTTATCAAATACGCTAATAAAAACCTACGACAGGGGTTTTGTTCTATTGAAGTCGAAGGCACACCAAAGCCAAGACAGTGAAGTAAATATCTAAGGCTTCTTAGAAGGCAGCTTAACTAAATCTTCAAGCTGCTCAAGGTTGCTGTAACAAGCGCTTGCTGGAACGATAATAAAGATATGTTTAGGATATGCAAAACGTAGATTTTCTCTGATTGGAGCGCGTTTTAGGGCCGGTATATTCATGAAAGGTATTTACAATTTGTGATTTCATTTCGCTCTTCTTTTATTTTGGCACTTGTCCATTTTTCTATTTGTCAGTGTCTCATTGCTTTCACTTTGGTGCTTTATTTTTCTTTTTCGAATTTTTTTCCTCTCAAATTCTACATGCTTTCATACGTTTATAGTTTCATCCCTTCTCTGCTCGTTTCGTCGCCTAAAGTTCGTAAATTTTCTGAGTAGTGTTGTCGTACTTCTCGTTGCTGCTATTGTTGTTCTAGCCATGAATGTTTTCGTTGTTACTAATTCTACAAAAAAATGGCATCTTTTGGCGCGCTGCCACTATGCGCGGTAGTGTCAGTTTTTTGGACACCATGAACAGAAAAGTTCCCCTCGCCGTTGTTGTTTGTGTGCGTGTGTGTGTGTTTGTTATGGCTCTTGACCAGTAACAAGACAACGACGTTCTATTATCCTAAGTGCACTTTTAAGTGCTTTTCCCTTTTGCTCTAATTTTTTCAGTTTCATTTTCGTCATACTTTTAAAATATTATTTTTTGATATTTATGAAAGGTAAAATGAGCTACCACCGCGGCCACCGTGGTGTGATGGTAGCGTGCTCCGCCTACCACACCGTATGCCCTGGGTTCACACCCTGGGCAAAGCAACATCAAAATTTTAGAAATAAAGTTTTTCAATTAGAATAAAATTTTTCTAAGCGGGGTCGCCCCTCGACAGTGTTTCGCAAGCACTCCGAGTGTATTTCTGCCATGGAAAGCTCTCAGTGAAAACTCATCTGCCTTGCAGATGCCGTTCGGAGTCGGCATAAAACACGAAGGTCCCGTCCGGCAAATTCGTTGGGAAAATTAAGAAGAGCACGACGCAAATTGGAAGAGAAACAGGGCCTACAATCTCTTCGGAGGTTATCGCGCCTTACATTAATTTATATATTTTTTTTTTAATGAGCTACACAATAAAACCTCTTTTAGTGAACTTTTGCTTTCCGTTATTGAAAATTAAAATGGAATTATTACGTAGTGTAAAATCAAATAACTTGCTTTTTGAAAAATAAATATTTCTAAAATTGGTATATAATGCAATGCCCAAAATCAGATGTCCACAAGTTGAGTGCATGTTTGCAATAGCGAGTCCGTTGAGATTATACATACAAAACGATAGAAATTCGGAGTAAGTTAAATCACTACTCTGGGTTTACTTTCATTTAAGGCCGAGCGGAGGAGTTCTTGGCTTCTTTTTTTGGATGTTGGGCAATTGAATAGCAAAGCCGTCCCGTTCTCGTTATCACTAATACAACTACATTACACCTCTTTGGCATACTAAATCCCACAAAGCGTCAAAAAAACTCTAAAAAGTTATTCAATAACGCTGAAATTCGTAAAAAGGAGAACAAATTTTTTTAAATAATTGTGATAAATATTCACATTTTGGCAGTGAGTGTAATCATTTTAAAATTTAAACAAAAACATATATATTACTTTGCTTATAACTAAACTATCAGACTCTGCAGCCGTTGTTCTCCCCTAACTTTGGTCTATCTGCTTAACTTTTAAGAAGCTTTACCTCTTACTCTTGCTCCCCCTTTTTCTTATTCTTTTATTCACTCCTCCCTCTGCCAATCTCTGTCTCTGCCTATCTGTCTCCTTCTCCGTCCTTTCCCTCCAGTTCCAGTCTCTCTCCCAGTCCTAGTCCCAGTCCCAGTCCCAGTCCCAGTCCCAGTCCCAGTCCCAGTCCCAGTCCCAGTCCCAGTCCCAGTCCCAGTCCCAGTCCCAATCCCAGTCCCACTCCCAGTCTCATTCCCAGTCCCAGTCCTAGTCCCAGTCCCAGTCCCAGTCCCAGTCCCAGTCCCAGTCCCAGTCCCAGTCCCAGTCCCAGTCCCAGTCCCAGTCCCAGTCCCAGTCCCAGTCCCAGTCCCAGTCCAAGTCCCACTCCCAGTCTCAGTCCCAGTCCCAGTCCTAGTCCCAGTCCCAGTCCTAGTCCCAGTTCCAGTCCCAATCCCAGTCCCAGTCCAAGGTTCCAGTTCTAGTTCATGTCCCAGCCCCACTCTCAGTCGGCCGCTGGTCCATTTCCCGGAAATAAAAGTGTCGTTAAGACTAATCTAGGCAAAGGGCTATCTATAACCCAAATTTCAGGCCAATCGAACGATGAATAGAATTCGTTCGAATAGATCGGTTCCTGGTCCACTTCCCGGAAAGAATTTTTTCTCCGTAAGAACTATCCTCATACGTAAAGGAATACATAAAAAAAATTGCGAAATCGGTCCAACCGTTCTCTTGTTTTGCGCTTAGCAAAACATTTAGCGACTCATTTATATGTTACAGATAAAGAAAAAAATTTTACGTATACGCACCGGTACCCGTATGGCTCATATTTGGAACACCTAATACATACATGAATACAAAGCGACCTATGAAAACAAATCGCCCCTAGGTGGCGCAAGGATCGAGATATTAAAAGAAAATCGTATTTGTGGTCCGATTTGGTCCATATTTGGAACACATAATACATACATGAATATAAAGCGACCTATGATATCCGATTTGCCTCATATTTGGAACAAATATTACATACAGTCCGGTAGAAGTGAAATCAAAATATTTTGGAGTTCGAGGAGGGGCAAGCATACGTGGCGCAGAGTCGAGTAACGTCTTTGGAAGGATTATGTATTGAGGACTTAGATTGTAACAAATTGTCAGGAAAGAGTCCTTGTAATAATGAGTCACTAAATGAACTAAATATAATGAGAAATAATAAGCAATTAAGTAAAGACTAAAAACTTGAAAACAAAATAATTAAAAAAAAATTGTTAAGTTAAACGGTTTTATTGAAAACAATACTTACATGAAGTAATAATAATACTAATAGCTAGAAAATAATTAGGTAGGTCTTAGAGCATTGATCAGACAATTAAATAAAAGCGTTGGACGCGTCAAATTTCTATTGATGGTCATAAGTAAAACCAACTGCACCTTAATTAGGTTATGCTACGCCTCACATTTTTAGAAATTTCACGGGGCCAGCACTTTCATTTAATTGTCTGATCAACGCCCTAGGACCTATCTAAATATTTTCTAGCTTTTAATATTATTATTACTTCATGTAAATTTTGTTTTCAATAAAACCGTTTAACTAAAATTTTTTTTTAAATTATTTTTTTTAAATTGCAGTTAATGTCTTCATTACATGCAGTACTTTCCCATTATTATGTACGTTATGTTTGTTTGTATTATTGCTGTTATGGTAACAAAAAAAATACCAACGTGCATATATATGTATGTGAGAAAATTGCAATGATGCAATAAAGTAAAGCGCACAGCCCAGCAAGCCATAAATTTCAATTTAGTGAACGGGAACAAAAATTTCAAGTAAACTGCATCAATACTGAAAAATTATAAAAAAATCTGAATGCAAAACTAAAATACAAATCTTTATCGAGGAGGAGCCGTGACCGAGCCAAACCTTCGTCATTTTATATTTCATTAAGGCTAGTTTTCATATATTTTCTTCGTGACCTTTTTAGAGGTAATTAATTTCATTTTCGGCCGCTTTCGACGTTGTTTACTGCTGCTCTGAGTATGGTACGGTCTACTGGTTCAATTGTATTTTCTGTTTCGGTCTCGATTCCAATTGCGGTGTCCGTTTCCAGCTGAATTCAAGCCGTTCTCCTAGTTTCCTTCACGATAACATTTTATGCTCTGTCTTCTGTTTTTACTTCGTTGGAGTTTAGATTATTACCTTTAGAGTATTACCTTTTTCATTTAACCGTTTGAGGGTATGAATTCCAACTCTGGTCCAATTGCGGTTTCAGCTTACATATCTTGTAAAGTTGCAGCTGGTGTTTCCTTTCAATTGTAATTTCATATTCAGTTGCAATTCCAGTTACGTCTTTTATCCAACTACGAATATTGCTTCCTCTTCGATGGCAAAACTAATATTTATAGGCCAAGATCACATACCAACACGTCCTGAAGTCTTCTTAGGACACAGCTTTTCGTACCAAAAGGAAGGGATGAGCGAGGAGAGAGAAGTATCAGCCTATAGGTATACAAGGGACAGAGTAGCTGAGAGTGGATCGTACAGAGGTAGAATAACTGGTCGTCAGCACCAGTTTAGCGGCAATAACTAAGAGTGACCAAGTTTTGTTGTTGCAAACGCAAATTTCTACACAAAAGTGACGATGGATGTTATACCTCTTTACACGAGTCGATTTTCTAGTCGAGAATTTAACATTTAACCAAAATTAATAGGAAATTGCTGGTTGAAGGAAAAGAAATCTAGATCAATTTGAATATCGACCCTTTTTTTCCTCTCATTATTTCGGGGCGAACCGATACTAGCATCATCAACGTAATTGTTTTGTCCTTAACCCCTTCCATCCAAACACCCGCTACGATTCAAATACTTTCTTGGCCAGATCGTCTTCGTTCATTCGCAAATCAAGACCTATCCAGCGAAGCCTTTGAGCCTCTGATTGTCTGCACTTTTTTCATATCTGCGTAAAGCTCATACAGCTCGTTATTATCGATACTTGCCGTCGGTATTATTGACAGGACCATAAATCTTTCGGAGTACTTTTCTCTTGAATACTCCAAAAACGATCTCAGCTTCTATCGACACTGTCCATGATTCCGAAGCAACGCAGGTATGATGAGCGACTGCAAATGCGGTATTTATGTTCGTCGAGAGAGGGCTTTAATTTTCAATTGCCTACTCAGTCGAAAATAGCACTCGTTGGCAAAAGTTAAAGATAACCTGACATTATTTTCGCTGTTAATGATGCTTCCCATATAGATGAAGTCCTTCACTGTACCGAATGATCCGATACTACCACATTTGTGTGGCCCATTGAACCTTCAAGCTTGCGAGCATTAGCCGATTATCACGAATTGGAGCGCTTTTCTATATTTCTTAGGCCACAGTGGTCGTGTAAAAAGGAGATATTTTCGAAGCTGCAACGGAGCCGTGCAATGGTTTGTCAATATTTCAGTGACAAATTCTATTTAATGAAAAATACATATGTATGTGCTATCTGAAGACTACCCAAAAATTGCTTAAGATTGCTATAAAAATTATAAAATAAAAGTAAAGGGATCCCTCATTTCAACAAAAAAATTTCATTTTACACGAACTTATGAATAATTTTTTCTCATTTTCACAATATCCGGAAGTATATCAGCCAAAATTTTTTTATATCGACGTCTGGGTGTCCTGGAGCCGTAAATAAGTCTACTTATCATACAATGGCTAAGGATAACGAAACCAGATCATAAACTTTGCAACAATAAAATTAAGCAAATATATGTGTATGTATATTAATTTAAAACCATGCTTTCCTCATTTACCGTATTGATACCCCGAAAACGTTTTGGTTATTATTGCGAGCCAAAAAGAGCCAAATTGATATTGTTGTGAGTCATACGGAGCCATTGAAGCCATTGCCATTAGTGTCTATGTCTAAACTTTCCGCCTTGTGGTGTGTTGGGTTGTGATACAATTGTCAGTCACAAAAATCGTGCAGGTGTAATTGAAGCGAATGAGAAAAAAAAACAAGGGAAAATCTGCAGCTTAGAGCTTAAGGGAAGAAATCTAAAGGCAGTGAGCGATACTTGGCAACTGACAACACATACATACGAACACACACACTTGCAAATAAATAGCATACAAAGGCACGCAGATGAAGATTGATTGCTGCTGTTACGGTTAATGTTGCTATAAGGTGTTGTTGCATTGCATTCTTTGGAAACCACTTAAACGTTTTTTCATGACTTAAAATATGTATGGATCTAAATTGTATATGCATGTATGTGTGTATGTTTGCACTTGATAAATAGAATGTGAATAGCGTGCATATTGTTGTTGCTATAGTAGTGTTTATTGCAGTGCACATTCGTAGCAAATTGGTTTTCACTTTCCGTAAAAATCGTTGAAAAATAAATAAACAAACATGAAATATTGGTAATGGAAGCAGATTGAATATTTATGTGATGTGAAGTTTATAATAGAAGAAGAAGAGATAGATAAGTATGTTTGTTGGTAATAAACAGCAAATTGCAATAAAAACAAAACTACAGCGAATGCAATGAATCAAATGAGCGCCAACACCACACCACTGGAACTCCTTTATTCGGTTATGCCATGATGAAATCACTAGCATTTGACTAGCCCCTTAAGCTCATCGCTGCAAGTATTTTACAGCGAAGTGACGAATTATGGAAAATTACCGCAGTCACTAGTTAAACATACGTGCAACGCTGTTGTTGCATGCTTGAAAATAGCTTAATAGCATTTGTGCTGGTGCTGATTTTATGGATTACGAAAATGACCAATCACCACAATGCGTCCACATACATACACACCACATGCACTTAAACACCCGCGTACCCATCACCAGCTTTTATTCGTTCATAGCAATCTTAATGGCGTCACACGAGTCGCATGCAGCAGGTAAAGTGCAAACATACAGTCACCCATAATCCAAATGGGTTATAGAATTTTAATTGGTATGATGTAACTTGTTGACCATCTTATAGACCAACGTCGCTAGATACTAACATATTTAGCTTAATAACTACGAACAGAAAACTCCCATTTGAAAACGGATTTTTGTATTTTAAAGCTGAGCTCTATGGGGTAGTCACTTTAATGTTTGATAATGCTTAAAAATTTATAAGAAGGCGTGGCAATTTTCCAAGATTTGAATAAACGAATCAATCAATAGAAATATTACTTATTTGCAGTTAAACTTTCTTTTCGCATCGAAACAAGTTGGTTTCTTTTCAACACGACCAACTTTGTCTAAATCAACATGAAATTTAAAAACAGAAGTAGTTGATGTGTTTGTTCGTTGCAAAGCAAACAGTCAAACATGCGTTCATACCTCCCTGTATGACTCCAAAAGGTGTTTCTCTTAAGATTTTCTCGGAAGTTGGGCCAGGGACCGATCGGTTCTCGGAAAAATCATATTGTAACGATTTTACTTGCAAATCCTCTTATTTGCCCTTCTGCTAAGTTCGAATCACTAAACTGTTGAATAAATAACTCCAATATTGAATAATGGCAAAATGGCCTTTATTAAATTACTTCAAAATAACACTTATACTTTGCAACTAGCTTGCATAACAACCAAACTGATTGATAGTTCAAATGAAACTCTACTATTGCCCGACAGATTTCGTGCTTAATCAATAACTGCTTGATAGCTCAACTCAAATTGAATTCCAGCGCCTCTACATTTGCTTCCTTTTATACTCTCTGATTTCAACGTTCGCATCTTCTAGGCGCTTCCATTTCCAGAATCTACTAGTGCATCAGCTCTCAGATTTCTCAGCTGTAACTACAATTGCACGATTTTATAGCTTCTCTCATTGCATACTTTCAGATATATCTCAGATATATGCATGTGTTTGTGCATTGATTCTCCGCTGCTCGTATACGTACATGGTACATATGTGTAGGCGCAATTATTGTTTCGTTTATGTAGATACATAATGATTAATCTATGGATGTGCATGGTAGCACTGTTTAGCATCGGTTTAGAGATAGCAGCACCCCTTAGTTTTGCTAATATTCGTAACACTGCCCTCCACCTAAATCTGATCGTGCCGAATAGACAAATCTCCCGATCTAAACGCCGCTAGCATCTCCAAATGTACCACTCTTCTAATCCGTGGTTTCCCAGTGGTTTGTATGCGGTAGATGGTATCACTGATCTTCTTCACAACTTTGTACGGGCCTTCCCAACTGCACCGAAATTTGGCTGGAACACCTTTCCGCCGGCGAGCGTTGTTTAACAGTACCAAATCTCCCTCCAAGAAACCTTCCGAATTTTTGTTCTCATTGTACCTGCGTTTCATCTTACTACTCATTATTCTTGATCGTTCCCTCGCACTCTGTTGTTTGGCCAATAAACTTTTTCGCAGAGCTTGCACTTGACGAATAGACTTTGCATCATCATTATCGGCTGGACGTTTCACAACAGTAGTGCGCGCTGGCTTAAAGCCACCCTTGCATTCTTTCTGAAAAATTCTTTCAGTCGTTTTAGTGCGTCCATTAGGGTTTGTCGATGCCGGTCTTTTTCTCGCAGGTACTTTTAATTTCGCTTTATTTGGTCCATTCAATCCATCAGCCTTTTCTTTTGACTTTCGTGACCTTTATCGAGTCTTCTCCACCATTACTCGATTACTACTGAACCCTTTCTCCCACTTGAAGTTAATTTGTATATCCTGGTTCTCATAACGCATCACCCTTCTCTGCATATCGATCTTGATGTCATGGTCAACCAAGAAGTCCACTCCCAATATGACTTTTTCAACGATCTTCGCCACAACGAATTTGTGTAGAACCGTGACCTTCCCAATTAGGACTTCATATATCACTTCTCCCTGGACTTGGTTATACTCGCCTGTGACCGTACGCAACCGTGCTCCACACAACGGTTTTACTCTCCTGTTGACTAAATCAGATCGAATCAAGGAATGAGATGCGCCCTTATCTACAGTCAGTACACGCTCCTTGCCATCCACATTCCCTCTGACGGCAAGATCTCTCGATTTTCTACCAATTTGCAACACAGATATCACATGGCATTCAATAGCTGGAGTTATCTCTCGATTTTTCCATATGGCACGCTCTGCTCATCTCCTCCAGCTTTGCGTTTACGGCCACCCAAGTTGGAACTACCAGGACAAGATCGCAATGACGTGCAATGTGACCGGGCTTCCCGCGTTTGAAGCATTTGATAACTTTTTCACTCCGCTTTTGCGATCCTTTCAGCGCCTCCAATATTGCGTCTACCCACTCTGGCCTTTCTACCTCCACACGGCGTGCTTTAAAAACTGGCTTACACAGAAGCAATGCTGTTTCTTGAGTCAGTGCATGAGATACCTTTTCTGCGAATGTGGGTTTTGAGTTTGCATATGTCGCTCGCTTCGTTTCTACGTCCCGTATGTCATTTATAAAACTCTGAATTTTTACCCTCTCGGTGTACTCCACGGGTGCGTCCGCATTTGCCAAATGTACCAACCTTTCAACATCTGACGCAAACTCCTGCAAAGTCTCATTAGCTTTTCGGTAGCGGTTTTGCAACTCTATATGGTGTATCTGCTTCCTGTGTTCGCTTCCATATCGCCTCTCTAGAGCGCTCATCAATGTTTCGTAGTTGTTCCGCTCTCCCTCGGGAATAGTCTGTAGGATTTCAGCAGCAGATCCTTTCAGTCCCATGAATAGTGCAGCAACTTTATCTTCCGCACTCCAGTTGTTCACTGCTGCGGTCTTCTCAAACTGAATCTTAAACACCTGGAATGGAACAGAGCCGTCAGAAGATGGAGTTTTTACCTTCGTATTGTTTGCTGAAAAAACTGGGCGAATTATTTTCTCGTCCATACGCGTTTCGAGTTTTGTTGATATACGCGCCTCTTGCTTTTTCAGTTGTGTTTCCATCTTTGATGTAATCTGAGTCGACATTTTTGAAATACGTGTCTCACGTGATTCCAGCTGGGATGCCATATATGTCTTCTGCTCTTCCAGTTGAGATGACATTTGCGATGACATTTCTGAAATACGTGCCTCCTGTGCTTCCATCTTGGATGTTAAACGTGTCTCCTGCGCTTCCAGCTGAGATGATATGTTGGCGGATATTTCTGATGACATTTCTGTTATACGTGCCTCTTGCGCTTCCAGTTGGGATGCCAATTGCGACGACATTGATGCTACTGTCGATGTTTGTGCAGATATTGCAGCCAATATCATGTTCAAGTCTGTGCTGGTAACCGTCTGCGATGTTTCGTTTTTCTCTTCAATTTTTGTCTTCTCCTCGCCATCAAGATGAAAGACATACTCTTCCACATCAATTCCTTCTGCTTCCATTGCCTCTCGCAGCCGTGCCTGAAGTTCGATTTTAACGCCGCTTGTATTCAATCCACGGCTCTCCAACTCCTTTAGTTGCTGGATCTTCAATTCACTGAACTTTGCCATGTCCTTCTTGTCCTCTGGAATTTATTCAAAAATTCCTCTTCTGACACCAATTGTAATGAATTTATTTGCAAATCCTCTTATTTGCCCTTCTGGTAAGTTCGAATCACTAAACTGTTGAATAAATAACTCCAAAATTGAATAATGGAAAAATGGCCTTTATTAAAGTACTTCACAATAACACTTATGCTTTGCAACTAGCTTGCTTAATAACCAAACTGATTGATAGTTCAAATGAAACTCTACTATTGCCCGACAGATTTCGTGCTTAATCAATAACTGCTTGATAGCTCAACTCAAATTGAATTCCAGCGCCTCTACATTTGCTTCCTTTTATACTCTCTGATTTCAACGTTCGCATCTTCTAGGCGCTTCCATTTCCAGAATCTACTAGTGCATCAGCTCTCAGATTTCTCAGCTGTAACTACAATTGCACGATTTTATAGCTTCTCTCATTGCATACTTTCAGAAGTATCTCAGATATATGCATGTGTTTGTGCATTGATTCTCCGCTGCTCGTATACGTACATGGTACATATGTGTAGACGCAATTATTGTTTCGTTTATGTAGATACATAATGATTGATCTATGGATGTGCATGATATCACTGTTTAGCATCAGCTTAGAGATAGCAGCACCCCTTAGTTTTGCTAATATTCGTAACAATATTTTAAATACGACTGAGTACATTGATAGCTTACTGTGTATATTATTAGATTCTTGGGGTAATATTTTTCCATGTAGTACAAATTAATTTATTGTATAATTATTTCAATCCTTTTACTTTAATATTTCGAATGCTGTTTTTAGGAAGCGGATTTCTATAAATCTGGACATAGGAGAATAGAGTTAAACGAAGATGGAGAGATAAATGGAGCGAAGGATTGGGAATCAGAGGGAGCTACAGAGGGAGCTAAAAGAAGGGAGAGATAGAGTAAGACACATAGAGAAATAGAAAGGTAAAAGGGTGGAGAGAGGGAGGAAACAGTGACAGAGCTTGAGAAGGAGGAAGGCGGAGAAAGAAAAAGAACAAAAGAGGATGTAAAAGCTAAAAACCGTAAAAAATCCATGCAGATAAATACAAGTTAGAACAAAAAAATATTTTGCCAGGTCTGATAGTCTTCAATAAATACAGGCTTTAGTTTTTCTTTATTTAAGGATGGGTGTAGTGAGTGAGTTGTTGTAGTAAGGCCGCATATTGCCGTGTTCTCAACGCGTTCTGGCCTTTATCATCTCAACTCATCAGCTTTCGCCCCACTCTCTATTTTTCCCGGATCGACATAAAAGTGAAAAACTACGTCGACTAGGCTAATTATCTAGAATATGGGTTTAAAGGTATTGTCTAAGCCATAATTATTACTAAAGCGAACATAGTTTGGTGGCATTTAATATCTGGAACGCTTTCAAAAACTGCAAGTGTAGGTTTGAAGTGAGGGTGAAAAAGAGTTATATGTCGTGTTAGAGGGCATGTGAAAAGGATGATATAGGAAGAATTAATGGAATGGATGGGGGAAAAAGACTGCAAATTCTGTGAGTTGAGTACTTTTTAGTCAACATATTTCTACTCTATACACTTGCGTTGATGTAATCTGCCCCTACACCACATTATCGTGTCGCATCGCCTTAAAATATTTGACGATAAGAACGCCTTCCATTTGGAATAAGTTTTTGAAACCAAGATTAAGACAGGTTTGCTTATTCCTTAAAAAACTGGAAGATGGTGTCACTTGGACATTCTAAACACATTAAAGAGACTATTTTGAAAGTTTATGGGAGAATCCTGTTGTATTCTATTAGATATTGATGAACCTATGCCAACCATCGGATACTCATTGAGATCATGTTGTCACCAGTGCCGTAATAATATCGATAATCGTGTAATTCATATTGAAGGTATAAGAATAGATCTTGGTTGGATGAGGCCAACCTATTAAAGAAGACACAGAAAGCTTTCCATATACTTCCATAACCTCGATATAAGAAGTCAGATAAGAAGTCAGAGCTTCAATAGTCATTTAACTATCGAAGTGAATCCCAATAGCCGTCAATGTAGTGAAGGGCTTCCCATACATTGCAGCAATGTAGGCATCGAACGCCCGTTGGAGGCCCATGCGGAGACAAAACAGGCTGCAATTTTGGTAAATCTCAAGTTTTTGATCTTTCAAAATAACTGTAATCCAGCCTATATCAAGTAACTTACTCCCATAATTGAGGGCAGTAAGAACTTTGTCCTCCATATGAAACAACACGCTCTTCTTAAGCTGAGTTGAGCGCCAGTTTACGTGATTTAAATTAAGCTGTCACCAAATAAAGGTAAGCGTGAAGAATTTCGCAAAATTTATTCGAATACATTGCTCCCACAACGGTATTTAAATAGTTGGTGTATACCAAGGGTCTGCATTCCATAGCAAAAATGTTATATCATTGCGTATACGAAAGGGCAATCACTTTACATTTTTGTACTCAGCTGAGCAGAGCTCACAGAGTATATTAATTTTGTTCGCATAACGGTAATCCGTAACGGCATAAACTAATCGCGATAGATATAGACTTCTATATATCCAAATGATCTGGGCGAAAAAAGAAATTCATTTAGCCATGTCAGTCCGCCCGTCCGTCTGTCCGTAAACACGATAACTTGAGTAAATTTTGAGGTACCTTAATGAAATATGGTACGAGTTCCTGGGCACGCATCTCAGATCGCTATTTAAAATGAACGAAATCGGATTATAACCGCGCCCAATTTTTCGATATCGAAAAACCGAAAAAGTGCTATAATTCATTTTCAAAGACGACTGAAGTAATGAAACTTGGTAGGTGGGTTGACCTTATCACGTAGATTAGAAAATCAGTAAAATTTTGGACAATGGGCGTGGCACCGCCCTCCGTTAAAAGAAGGTAATTTTAAAGTTTTGCAAGCTGTAATTTCGCAGTCGTTGAAGATATCATGATGAAATTTGGCAGGAACGTTACTCTTATTACTATATGTGCGCTAACAAAAATTAGCAAATTCGGGTGAAAGTCTAAAGCTTAAAGTCAAATTTTAATAAAAAATTTAATATCTTTACAGTATATAAGTAAATTATGTCAACATTCAACTCCAGTAATGATATGGTGCAACAAAACACAAATATAAAAGGAAATTAAAAAATGGGCGTGGTTCCGCCCTATCCCATTTAATTTGTCTATAAAACTTTTAATGACATAATTTTTAATTTAATTTAATTTACTTTATTTGGATTAAAGTCGACACAGACACAATGCGGTCGACTACTAAGACATATAAAATATAAAATTAATGTTAGAATTAAAAATATTTAAATTCAACCATACATAGGAAAGAAAGTATAAAATATCAGGCC
Organism: Eurosta solidaginis; assembly: GCF_040869045.1. Classification (NCBI taxonomy): domain Eukaryota; kingdom Metazoa; phylum Arthropoda; class Insecta; order Diptera; family Tephritidae; genus Eurosta; species Eurosta solidaginis. The sequence continues at coordinate 152,458,203 of NC_090323.1, read as the reverse complement.
AGACGTGAAAGTATTGAATTATGCAACTCGGAAAACGAACATTCAAAACTGATGCAGTTATACAAGTTGTTGTAGTGCGAACACCAACTTCGCTGTGGATTTTTTTTGGCAAAATTTTGCCGGCAAAGTGGTAAATAAAAAGGCACAAAGTGCCTGGACGTTCTACCAGGAACAGCAAAATTTAGTAAACTAACAAGATCAGATGAGTCGATCTCGCCCATAATGAGCTTGTGAATGAACATTACCCCGAGTAAAGTTCTTCGATTTTCTAAAGTTGCCAGATTTATAAGGAGAAGCCTATTTCTATATGGTGGCAAATGCACACTAGAATCCGAATTAAGACCACGTAGTGTAAATATAATGAATTGCTTCTGTACTGACTCAATACGCTTTATAAAGTTTTGATACCCTGGGCACCAGACACACGAACAATACTCTAAGATGGGTCGTACCAACGATGTGTAGAGGGTCTTAGTCAGATACGGATCATTAAACTCCTTAGCCCATCGCTTCACAAAGCCGAGTATACCCGTTGCTTTGCTTACCATTGATGAAATATGCGTATTAAAAGTCAGTTTAGGATCAAAAAGAACGCCTAGATCACTTACGATAGATATACGCTCCAAAGGCGTGCTGTTTAACGTATACGATGTCAAACTTGGCTTCTCTCGGTGAAATGTCATTAGTTTGCACTTCGAGCAATTCAAAACTAGTAAATTTGCAGTACACCAACATTGAAATGAGTCCAAGTCTGCCTGAAGAAACTCCACACGGGAAGACTCCGAAGGCAAGTATGAGTAACAAAGTTTAACATCATCCGCATACATAAGAGTTCGGGAATGTATGAGAGTTTGTGGTAAGTCATTTATAAACAAGGTAAAAAGTAACGGACCCAAATGACTACCCTGAGGCACACCAGACGTTACATCAAACAACCTAGAAAGGCTGTTTTTAAACAAAACTTGTTGAGTCCGATTCGCGAGATAGCTTTCGAGCCATGCAAGTAAATGCTTCGGAAATCCAAGTAAATCAAGTTTGTAAACTAAAAGCTCATGATTGACAGACTCAAACGCTTTACTGAAGTCGGTATAGATCACATCCGTTTGCCTATTTTTTAAAAGTCCATCCATTACAAAAGAAGTAAACTCTAGCAAGTTGGTAGTAGTTGATCTACGCGGCACAAACCCATGCTGGCAGGGCAATAATATGGAGCTACATATGTGTTGAAGTTGACATGTAATTATTCTCGATACTAGACCTACTACCTTTTTTGTGTAAAGGTATAATAAATGATTTCTTCCAAATCAATGGAAAAGTGGCAGATTCCACAAATAATTGGAATAATTTATGTATCGGCTCAGATAAGTTAACTGCACAGTATTTGAGTACACAACTAGGAACACCATCTGGACCCGGAGAAAAAATCGGTTTCAAACCGAGAAGGCTCTGAAGAACAGTATTCTTATCAATTACTGGATTAGGAATGCAATTAAAACTTTCCAAGTTGTAGGAGTGTTGACCGGGTTGAAAACGTTTAGATGAGTAGGTCGACCTGAAGGATTCTGCAAATAATTCCGCAATATCATTATCAGAACTAGCATTCTTGCAACCAAAAGAAAAAGTAGCTGGAAAACCAGATGTTTTCCTCTTGGAATTAACAAAACTGTAAAATCTTTTCGGATTGTTGAAAAATTGAAATTTACAACTGCTTAAGTACAACTTATAACATTGTTGGTTTAGACAATGAAAGTTGCAACGAGCAACCGAATATTTAGAAAAATCGGCAGACGATCCTGATCTCTTGAAACGTTTATAAAGCCTAGATTTAACATTATTGAGTCTAATAAGTTGTCTTGTGAACCAAGGTGGTTTACTTGTTCCAGCACTAACACATCGAAAGGGGACACAGCTTTCAAAGAAGCCATCAAGTATACCGTAAAATAATGAAGTCGCTGAGTCGATGTCATTACTCGAATAAAGATCTGACCAGTCATGAGTAGCAATCCATTCGTTGAGTTTTATGAAGTCCGCCTTATAAAAACATCTTGAGCGCGATCGAGATTTTAATTTTGTAAAGCACAGCTCCATAGGAGGCTGAATAATATCAATTGCTATTTCAAGCGTATGATGTAAGCGATCTTCTGGAAAAGATAAAGGAGAAATACGATTGAGAGCAATACCCACTGATTCATCCACAAATACCAGGTCAAGAATCTTGTTTTTACAATTTAAAACATTGTTGATCTGTACGAGAGATGTATCTAAAATTTCTTAACGAAATCATGCTGACAGGTGGGAGTCAAAGTGTTTGAGTCGCTCAAGCTAATCCAATTTACCGAGGGTAAGTTGAAATCACTAAGAACGACTAAGCGATCTTTGTCTCGCAACTGAGAGTACAAGTTTCGAATAGCTAAATTATGGCAATTGTAAACATACATATCCGACCGGGGCGGAATATATGAGCAACAAATATATAAGTTAAAACATCACATTGAAATCTTTACTGCTATAAACTCAATATCAAATGCGTTGTCCGACCACAGCAACTCGGATGAAAGGCTTGAGTCCACAGCAATAAGAACACCGCCTGCTCTAGATATACGATCACGCCGGTAAACGACGTAGTTACTTGAAAAAATCTCAGCGTTAAAATTGTCAGGTTTTAACCAGGTCTCGGTGAAAGCAACAACCTGCGCTGTAAAAGCGAAACTGCTACGAAAAAAGGTATTTAATTTAGATCGTAAACCACGAACATTTTGGTAATGAACGACTATAGAGAGTGAGTCGGTGACTACTTTTTTGCTGTACCCGCGGTGAAGGTAATAGAGTTTTTTGGCACTATATTGGTATTTCTCTTGTACAAATGCACCACACAATGCTCCGGCCAAAAAGAACTGTCAAGAACACTATCAACATAAAGGTGTGGCACAGTTATTTTAAAAGATGAAATTTCCGTTTCATATTTAAAGTTAAATTTGAAAACATCAACACTAGAATTATTAAAATCGAACAAAAATTTACCAATCCTTGCGAAATTTGGTAAGGGCATAGCTTCTATGACGACAACTGGTTTCTGTGAAAATGTGAGAAATCGGTTAAAGCCACACCCAGTTTTTATACACAGTCGACGGTCTGTCCTTCCGCTCGGCCGTTAACACGATAACTTGAGCAAAATTTGATTTATCTTTACTAAACTTAGTTCACCTACTTATATACCATATTAATCAGAAGGCAACGAAAAAGTTCTGCAGGGCAAAATCAAAAGCCCTTGGAATCATGGCAGGAATACTGTTCGTGGTATTACCATATATATAAATAAATTAGCGGTACCCGACAGATGATGATCTGGGTCACCCTGGTCCACATTTTAGTCGATATCTCGCAAACGCCTTCACGTATACAACTAAGGGCCACTTCATTTAAAAACCCTCATTAATACCTTTAATTTGATACCCATATCGTACAAACACATTCTAGAGTCACCCTTGGTCCACCTTTATAGCGATATATCGAAAAGGCGTCCACCTGTAGAACTATGGCCCACTCCCTTTTAAAATACTCTTTATTACCTTCCATTTGATACCCATGTGATACAAACACATTCCGGGGTTACCCTAGGTTCATTTTCCATGGTTTCCCTTATTTTGTCTCTAAAGTGCTCAGATGAGTATGTAATGTTCGGTTACACCCGAACTTAGCCTTTATTACTTGTTCTATACTAACATTAAGCAAAACCATTAAGCGAACCAACACAAGCTTATCGCTCTTAAAATGTAAAAATACCCATTGCATTATTACTACCAGCGACTGTATATCAAAAACGTATCGAACGGTGAACTACCTCAGCACCGATTACCGTTCGAACAACCTTTGTACGCCCAATTAAAGTTGCGTTAAATGGCATAAATTCAGAGACGTGACTTAACTGGTGGTAACTGATTTTACTGTACCAGAAAAATAAAAAAAATTCTTCAAAAAATGTACAAACAAATTTAGAAAAAAATTTCAATTTCAACTTTAATACGTCGTCGCAACATTGTAAGACGACAAGTACAAAGAACAAATTTTTATCTTAACTAAACACGTGACTATCAATGCAATCGGCGACCTCCAGTGTCCGCAAATCGGCAAATCGACGAATCATGATCAGCGATCAAATGTTGCAACCGACGCGACGCGCTTAGCTAAGTAACAACAAAGGTTTGAACAACAACAACAAAAACAAGTTGTTTCAACAAATGTTCAATGTGCTTTTTGTTCGACTTTAACTTAACTTTTTTTCTAACAAATTTGACAAAAAATATATTCTGTAAAGAAAACAAGAAAAATTTAAGAAAAAATTAAAACAAATATTCACTCTTTAATGCAATCGAAAAAGAAATAATAAAAAAAAGTTATCAAAATAAAATACCTTTTTGTGACAATTCGTTAACGCAAATCTCGTGCTCTGTGCCTCTGCGAGTAGTAAATCTGTTATTTGCTTTGCGCATGCGCAACATTATAGCAGGCGGAAGCAACGCGCTTTGATGCAGTGACAGCGGCAAACAGCGCAGATAATAAAATTACATGAAAATCGTGCTGTTTGTCGGCCGTAGCAAAAATTATTTTGCTCATTCGCTACTTTTTATTGCTGCCTCGATTTTTTCTTGTTTTATTGAGTTACCAAAAGTGCACCAGCTAGACTGCTGACAACAGCAACTGTGCTCATTGTAATAGGTAACAGATTTTCGCATTTAACTGCACATTTTCAACGCGACCAATCGATTAAACAACGCAGTTTAAGCATACCACACTCCCCTCACTGCCCACATCCTGTCATGGATTTGTTATCCACCCGCACCAGTTGGCATTCGGGAGCAGCGGACTACTCCAGGTTTTATTTTTTCAAATGTTACCATCGAAGATAAAAAACTAAAAAAAAAACCGAATAAATTGTCGGTCAAATTTTAAATTTCTCGAGCAAATACCAGGGAACCCTCTTACAACAAAGAAAGGATCATTACCATCGAAAAAATATCTGCATTCGGGAACAACGAGAGAAGTATGTGACCCTTATAGTACTTCGTATAGGGAAGAGGGACGTAATTTGTTGTATAGATATAAATGCGTAACAGTGAAGGGCTGAGCTACTGGAAGGTAAAAATCTCAAGGGGCAGTCCTTTAAAAAATCAGATAACGGCCTTAAAGATGAACTTAATATATTTAATGGACATAGCTCTTTGTCCATTTTTCTTCCCCTGCAGTGGGCCTTTGATTCCACAGTCGTCATTTTCGACGTTTTTGCTCTAATAATGAATAATAAAATATTTTCGTGAAACTTTTGATGGATTATTTGCCCTGGGTCAGTGGCAGTTGGGCATGCAGTCAGTTAAGCTGAGCGCTTGGTGTAATAAATATAGAATAGATCAGCAACTTTACACTCTTCTGATCTCACTCTGATCTGGAAATAAGCAGATCCTACAAGGCACCAGATCACTGTAATGTTTTTCAAGTGGAAATGTGTTAAAGTGTCAGCAATCGCTAGGATGGATCGACATAGCAAGAAATATACAACTATATTGGGTCCCCGGGAATATGGAAAAATATGGAAACAAGAAAGCAGATATGCTTTCTAAACAGAGCGAAGGAAACTTGTACCGCTCAAAATGGCGAGATTAAAAGAAGACGGGAGTAGCATATGTTTTGATCGAACAAGAAAGTAGTGGAACCAAGTGCATAGCTACAATCTTTCACAGATCATGTGCAAGTATTACGACCTTAGACTAACACAGTTATTCTTATCATTAATAAAGATAGCGGCCACCGTGGTGTGATGGTAGCGTGCTCCGCCTATCACACCGTATGCCCTGGGTTCAACTCCCGGGCAAAGCAACATCAAAATTTTAGAAATAAGATTTTTCAATTAGAAGAAAATTTTTCTAAGCGGGGTCGCCCCTCGGCAATGTCTGGCAAGCGCTCCGATTGTATTTCTGCCATGAAAAGCTCTCAGTGAAAACTCATCTGCCTTGCAGATGCCGTTCGGAGTCGGCATAAAACATGTAGGTCCCGTCCGGCCAATTTGTAGGAAAAAATCAAGAGGAGCACGACGCAAATTGGAAGAGAGCTCGGCCTTAGATCTCTTCGGAGGTTATCGCGCCTTACATTTATTTTTTTTTATACTCAGTTGAGCAGAGCTCACAGAGTATATTAAGTTTGATTGGATAACGGTTGGTTGTACATATATAAAGGAATCGAGATAGATATAGACTTCCATATATCAAAATAATCAGGATCGAAAAAAAATTTGATTGAGCCATGTCCGTCCGTCCGTCCGTCCGTCCGTCCGTCCGTCCGTCCGTCCGTCCGCCCGTTAACACGATAACTTGAGTAAATTTTGAGGTATCTTGATGAAATTTGGTATGTAGGTTCCTGAGCACTCATCTCAGATCGCTATTTAAAATGAACGATATCGGACTATAACCACGCCCACTTTTTCGATATCGAAAATTTCGAAAAACCGAAAAAGTGCGATAACTCATTACAAAAGACAGATAAAGCGACGAAACTTGGTAGATGGGTTGACGTTATGCCGCAGAATAGAAAATTAGTAAGATTTTGGACAATGGGCGTGGCCCCGCCCACTTTTACAAGAAGGTAATTTAAAAGTTTTGCAAGCTGTAATTTGGCAGTCGTTGAAGATATCATGATGAAATTTGGCAGGAACGTTACTACTATTACTCTATATGTGCTAAATAAAAATTAGCAAAATTGGATTAAGAACACGCCCGCTTTTTAAAAAAAAATTTTTTTAAATTCAAATTTTAACAAAAAATTTAATATCTTTACTGTATATAAGTAAATTAAGTCAAAATTCAACTCCAGTAATGATATGATGCAACAAAATACAAAAATAAAAGAAAATTTCAAAATGGGCGTGGCTCCGCCCATTTTCATTTAGTTTGTCTAGAATACTTTTATTGCCATAAGTCGAACAAAAATTTACCAATCCTTCTCAAATTTGGTAGGAGCATAGATTCTATGACGGTAACTGTTCTCTGTGAAAATGGGCGAAATCGGTGGAAGCCACGCCCAGTTTTTATACACAGTCCACCGTCTGTCCTTCCGCTCGGCCATTAACACAATAACTTGAGCAAAATCCGATATATCTTTACTAAACTTAGCCCACGTACTTACCTGAGCTCACTTTTTCTTGGTATAAAAAATGGGCGAAATCTGGCCATAACCACGCCCACTTTATCGATATCGAAAATTACGAAAAATGAAAAAAATGCCATAATTCTATACCAAATACGAAAAAAGGGATGAAACATGGTAACTGGATTGGTTTGTTGACGCAAAATATAACTTTGGAAAAATCTTTGTAAAATGGGTGTGACACCTACCATATTAAGTAGAAGAAAATGAAAAAGTTCTACAAGGCGAAATCAACAGCCCTTGGAATCTTGGCAGGAATACTGTTAGTGGTATTGCATATATAAATAAATTAGCAGTACCCGACAGATGATTTTCTGGATCACCTGGTCCACATTTTGGTGGATATCACGAGAACGCCTTCACATATACATCTAAGGGCCACTCGCTTTTAAAACCCTCATTAATACCTTTAATTTGATATCCATATCGTACAAAAACATACCAGAGTCACCCCTGTCCCACCCTAATGGCGATATCTCGAAAAGGCGTCCACCTATAGAACTAATGCCCCCTCTCTCTTAAAATGCTAGTAACACCTTTCGTTTGATACCCATATCGTACAAACATTCTAGAGTAACCCCTGGCCCACCCTAATGGCGATATCTCGAAAAGGCGTCCACCTATAGACCTAGTGTCCACTCCCTCTTAAAATGCTCAGTAACACCTTTCGTTTGATACCCATATCGTACAAACATTCTAGAGTCACCCCTGGCCCACCCTAATGGCAATATCTCGAAAAGGCGTCCACCTATACACCTAATGCCCACTCCCTCTTAAAATGCTCAGTAACAGCTTTCGTTTGATACCCATATCGTACAAACATTCTAGAGTCACACCTGGCCCACCCTAATGGCGATATTTCGAAAAGGCATCCACCTATAGAACTAAGGATTACTCCCTTTTAAAATACTCATTACCACCTTTCATTTGATACCCATATCGTACAAACACATTCTAGAGTCACCCTGGCCCACCCTAATGGCGATATCTCGAAAAGGCGTCCACCTATAGACCTAATGTCCACTCCCTCTTAAAATGCTCAGTAACACCTTTCGTTTGATACCCATATCCTACAAACATTCTAGAGTCACCCCTGGCCCACCCTAATGGCGATATCTCGAAAAGGCGTCCACCTATAGACCTAATGTACACTCCCTCTTAAAATGCTCAGTAACACCTTTCGTTTGATACCCATATCGTACAAACATTCTAGAGTCACCCCTGTCCCACCCTAATGGCGATATCTCGAAAAGGCGTCCACCTATAGACCTAATGCCCACTCCCTCTTAAAATGCTCAGTAACACCTTTCGTTTGATACCCATATCGTACAAACATTCTAGAGTCACACCTGGCCCACCCTAATGGCGATATCTCGAAAAGGCGTCCACCTATAGAACTAAGGATTACTCCCTTTTAAAATACTCATTGCCACCTTTCATTTGATACCCATATCGTACAAACACATTCTAGAGTCACCCTGGCCCACCCTAATGGCGATATCTCGAAAAGGCGTCCACCTATAGACCTAATGCACACTCCCTCTTAAAATGCTCAGTAACACCTTTCGTTTGATACCCATACCGTACAAACATTCTAGAGTCACCCTTGGTCCAGCTTTATGGCGACATCTCGAAAAGGCGTCCACCTATAGAACTAAGGATTACTCCCTTTTAAAATACTCATTACCACCTTTCATTTGATACCCATATCGTACAAACACATTCTAGAGTCACCCTGGCCCACCCTAATGGCGATATCTCGAAAAGGCGTCCCCTATAGACCTAATGCCCACTCCCTCTTAAAATGCTCAGTAACACCTTTCGTTTGATACCCATATCGTACAAACATTCTAGAGTCACCCTTGGTCCACCTTTATGGCGATATCTCGAAAAGGTGTCCACCTATAGAACTAAGGATTACTCCCTTTTAAAATACTCCTTACCACCTTTCATTTGATACCCATATCGTACAAACACATTCTAGAGTCACCCCTGGCCCACCCTAATGGCGATATCTCGAAAAGGCGTCCACCTATAGACCTAATGCCCACTCCCTCTTAAAATGCTCAGTAACACCTTTCGTTTGATACCCATATCGTACAAACATTCTAGAGTCACCCCTGGCCCACCCTAATGGCGATATCTCGAAAGGGCGTCCACCTATAGACCTAATGCCCACTCCCTCTTAAAATGCTCAGTAACACCTTTCGTTTGATGCACATATCGTACAAACACATTCTAGAGTCACCCCTGGCCCACCCTAATGACGATATCTCGAAAAGGCGTCCACCTATAGACCTCATGCCCACTCCCTCTTAAAATGCTCAGTAACACCTTTCGTTTGATACCCATACCGTACAAACATTCTAGAGTCACCCCTGGCCCACCCTAATGGCGATATCTCGAAAAGGCGTCCACCTATAGACCTAATGCCCACTCCCTCTTAAAATGCTCAGTAACACCTTTCATTTGATTCCCATATCGTACAAACACATTCTAGAGACACCCCCGGTCCACCTTTATGGCGATATCTCGAAACGGCGTCCACCTATGGAACTAAGGATCACTCCTTTTCAAAATACTCATTAACAGCTTTCATTTGATACCCATATCGTACAAACACATTATAGAATCACCCCTGGTCCACCTTAATGGGGACATCTCGAAAAGGCGTCCACCGATAGACCTAAGGCCCACTCCCTCTTAAAATGCTCAGTAACACCTTTCATTTGATACCCATATCGTACAAACAAATTCTAGAGTCAGCCCTGGTCTACCTTTATGGCGATATCCCTAAATGGCGTTCATCCATAGAACTATGGCCTATTCTCTCTTAAAATACTCTTTAATACCTTTCATTTGATACACATGTTATACAACCACATTCCAGGGTTACCCCAGATTGATTTTCCTTATTTTGTCTCCATAGCTCTCAACTGAGTATGTTATGTTCGGTTACACCCGAACTTAGCCTTCCTTACTTGTTTTTAATAAAGATAGAACAGTAGGCCCATGACGAGTAGACACTGCCCTCTGGCGTCACATGCTTTGAAATTAGGGCTCGTCAGAGGTAGTAGATATAGGAAGTGCGGGTTGCAGAAGGAAATGATCGAACACATACTGTGACTGTGCCCGTGTCCAAAGTTCGCCAATCTTAGACACCAGCACAGCTACCAGATCTCGAAGCAGTAAGTAGCATAGAACCTAGAAAGCTTCTAATATTTTCTAAGGGAGCGGAGTTATTATATAACATAGGTCCTGGTTTCTGATAGGGATTTTCAGTTTGGTCGTTAAGCAAAATTTTTGTAACACTATGGACTCATTTAGTCAATTGGTGGTCTGCACCGATCATCCTATTCAACCAAGCCTTACGTAACTTAGAAGGATCACAACAAACAGTTTGTTGCAACATTTGGTTAGTTGAAGTCGACAAGGTTTCGCTTGCGTGTTTTATGTTCAAAACTTTTTGATAAAAAGGATTACAGCAGCTATTTCGAGTTTTTATCCACTGCTTGGCTCTTAAATGTTTTTTGTTTTTTTTTTATATTTTTTTAATTTACGTTATTTTTGCAAGTGGCAACCCCTCCGTTCCACCAAAATGCTATAATACTTGCGCCATTTGCCCTTGCGCGCGCGCTTATATCACCGCCGCTGCATCGTTGATTGCATACGTGCACCATGATGTAACTTTGGCCTCAGGTGTGCTCTCTAGTTTTCGCTCCTCAAAATGTCCAAAAAATAATTTAAAGTGCACTATAGAGCAACCATCTTCCCCCTCTGCTCCCACTAATGCTAGTTGACTGTACATCATCTCATTCCCTGCACTCCTTTCACTACCACACTTTTCAACTTTCGTTCACAGTTCATAGTTTGTTGACAGCAACATTTATTTATTGCTATTCCGTGTGCTCGATTTGTTCATTTGACTTTTGTCCGTTAGTTTAGTTGTTTAGTTTTCGTTGGTTCTTTGTGCCATTTCACTTTTTACCAATGACCACAGTCAAAGCTGACTAGACCAGACCCAACAAGACGAGCTCACCCTGGTGCAGCCACAAAATATATTTTATTTGTTTTGTGTGCTGTTGTGGTGCTGTTTGTTGTCAATTGTTGTAATTCATTGCGTTAGCAGCAATATTTTGTTGTTGCTGTTGCTTTTGAATATATTTTTGAGTTTGAAAAATTGTTAATTCCACTAACTGTCATTTCGATTTCGTTTGCCAATTCCGCGTGTGTGTGTGTTGGTTCTATAAATGGATGAAAATTGAAAGTAAAAAAAAATTGCATGAGTGTTGGTCAACAGTTATATAATGACGTAAATGATAGACAATTTTCAAAAATTATTCAGCGCACATTTGCACCCTACATACTTTTGCGACAAAGGTCGCTGATCGCTCAATATTTTTCAATTCATAAACCAGGCCATATCTACATATCATCGCCTATCAAATTGAATGTTTATTAAGCAAATTTTCAATGCAATTCAAATTTATTGTTGATTGTGCGCTAAAATGGATGCATTTATAATTAAACGATTTTCTCCACTCAAATTTTTGTGCATTCAATCATTTGAGTAATTTGATATTTAATGTGATTCATTCAAATTACTTTAGCTCGTTATACCGTTATACTATAACCGAATGTTACTAATGCAGTGTTTGTATTTGGACTTTATTAATTTATGCAATTAGCGTTAAAATTTAAATAAATTTTTTAATGAGTGAATTTCTGGTGGTTATTCTACTCATATTTCGTACTTGTTGGGATAATCATTGCGAAACTTTCAACTTTTGGGGTGCCTTAGTTAGGCTTCAACTGGCCGAACCGTGAGGATCACACATAGACTAAATGAGTCCATAGTGCTTGCAAAATTTTTTGAGCTATCAAACCAAAAACCCTATCAAAAACTAACACATACGTTACAAAATAGCTCCGTCCTCTTGGAAAAGCTAGAAGCTTTCCAGGACCTATGTATGTCGCTCTGGCGACCGTAAGTTTTTCATGTAACCAGGGGGTGGGAGGGCAGGATGGCCCAGGAGGTTCAATATGTTCATATTAAATCATTCCCGAAATGGTCGGGCTGGTACTTTAATGATGTTTGTTACAGGATTGTACCGGATCTATATCCGGCAAAGGACCACCAAAATCAATAAAACTCCCCAAAACCATCGGGGTGTGCCTTTATCGCTACAACAACAACAACAACACAAAGAACAAAACAAAGCGTGCTCGATCTTTTAATCCTCCGACCTGTACTTCCTACATCAGCTTTGACATATCAGGCCTCATTTAAAAGTATCTGACGCCAGAAGGCAGTCCGTCAGAATACAAGTCATGCGCCTGCATTCCTTTCTTTCTATTGATAATAGTAACTTTGTTTGTCTAAGGTTGTAAAAACTTCACAGGATCTTCGACACTTTGCAGCCCCGCGTTTTAATCAACGCCTTTCCCGCTTCGATCATGTGTAACTCTTGCGTCTATGTTATCCCGCCTAGTCTTATTTGTACGTTTACGGCACAAAATTCTAAGGGATTACCCTGCTAAAGTAGTTCATTCGCTTTTTCATTAACTATTCTATTTCAATAACCATATGCCCCGGAGTCAATACAGATCGATGTTCTTGCCTATACCGATTCTTTCCAAAGTTTTCTTACACTCAAGTACTCTTTCAAATGTTGTGCTATGCGAGATTATTGCCTTAATTGCCGCTTGGCGATCAATATAAATGTTTCACAGCTGCTAAGCCTTTTTTTTCTTGTAATCCGGCGGACACCATGGCGTACAAGTCTGGGAAAACAACATCGAAATTTTTAGAAAAAAGTGTTTTTCAGTTACAAACCAATTTTTAGATTTTTCACAATTGCTTCAAATACCCAGTGAGAGAGGGAGGTAACTTGCGTACATACATCAAAGCGTTCTATTATAGCATAAAATGCCCAAGAAGCAATTTTCATCCTCTTCTCCACCTTAAACTTCCATGACAACTTGCTATCTAAATATTTCGTTGAAGGTTTTTTCTCTTCGGTAAGGCCTACTATTCCCTGGGACATTGTAATAGGAAGCAGGATCATATCCGACATTATATACCCAGCCAAGTACATCCTGAATTGCTTCATTCATCAGAGAGCTAATTGTTTGCCGATGTTTATAACTTATAGTAACTGCAATACACACGCAGTGACTTTGACGGGTCTCTCGTTGAACCACCTGAGCAGCTCAACGACAACGATCAGTTTTTTTAGTATCTCGTTCTATGTCCGATCTAGATATTTTTAATTTGACTCTGAAATACGACAAAGGGAATATTTCGGTCAAGGTATCTAACTTCTACACATGTTATCGAAGTCGTTTCGTTTGTGCATTACTTTACTTTTTTGTCGGTATCTCTGAAACCAGTTGAGATATCCGTAGTTCTCACTCACTGCATAACTCTCTAACACCTTTTGTATGATACTCATATTGTTGATTTACATCTATGCTGAGTCCATGTTTAAGTAAATATCCCCAAACCTAGGTTTGCCTAAGTCTAGGCAAATCATGGGTATGCACATTTCCTTTAAAGTATTTGGATCAAAGTTGTGTTTTCACCTAAAAAATTGTTCTAGCTATTAACCTCTATCTATATATCTCTTCTGTACGTGTACTTGTGACTGAACTCCTCCTAAACGACTGGACTGATTTTGATGAAATTTCGTTTATACGCTCATGGGAGTTGCTACATATTTACAGTTGGGTCCATTTTCTTTCATATCTTTCCGGGAAGAGAACCAAGGCAGACCTGTTCTAAGAAAAAAATTTATGCTGCAACTTCCTAGATATCGGGTGCATGGGTAACCCTTAATTGGCTTATTTTTTGAGAAACTTTTCGTTCGGAAAGTGGACCAAGGACCGACCAATTCAAAAAAAGTCTACTTTATGGTGCTTTTGCTTGAAATACGATGACCAAGTTAATACTTGAGAAACTTTTCTTTCCGGGAAGAGAACCAGTTGCCGCTATGTTCAAAAAAACTCTTTCCGGAAAGTAGTTATTTAAGCAGCCTTTCGAATAGGCGAATCTTACATATGTATAAAGCGAATACAAAATCCGTAGACAACTTAATTATTCAAGATTGGATGAACCTATTTTAAAGATCATGCCTGTGTTAGTTTTGTTAGGTTCCTTAGATAGTTTGTAAGTAGGTTTTGTTCCATATGTAGACCCATTTCTGCGATGAAGACCACAATGTGGACCACAGTAGTCCCAGAATGTGTTTTACAATATTTGTATCATATGGGATGTGTGATGGAGGGTTTTTCCTAGGGGTGAGGGATAAGAAGAAGAGGGAAAAGGTAGTTATACAAATAGCAAAACTTTGAAAAACAGACAAAAAATAAAATATAGGAATCAGAGTCGGAGAGAAGGAGAAAGGTGAAAGAAATAACAAGTAAGGAAAGCTAAGTTCGGGTGTAACCGAACATTACATACTCAGCTGAGAGCTTTAGAGACAAAATAAGGGAAAATCACCATTTAGCAAAATGAACCTAGGGTAAACCTGGAATGAGTTTGTATGACATGTGTATCAAATGGAAGGTATTAAAGAGTATTTTAAGAGGAAGTGGGCCATCGTTCTATAGATGACGCCTTTTCGAGATATCGCAATAAGGGTGGACCAGGGGTGAATCTAGAGTATATTCGATACGGGTATCAAATTTAAAGTATTAATGAGGGTTTTAAAAGGGAGTGGTGGTAGTTGTATATGTGAAGGCGTTTTCGAGATATCGATCAAAATGTGGACCAGGGTGACCCAGACCATCATCTGTTGGATACCGCTAATTTATTTATATATTTAATACCTGCCAAGATTCCAAGGGCTTTTGATTTCGCCCTGCAGAACTTTTTCATTTTCTTCTACTTAATATGGTAGGTGTCACACCCATTTTACAAAGTTTTTTCTAAAGTTTTATTTTGCGTCAAAAACCAATCCAATTACAATGTTTCATCTCCTTTTTCATATTTGGTACAGAATTATGGCATTTTTTTTTTATATTTCGTAATTTTCAATATCGGAAAAGTAGGCGTGGTCATAGTCGGATTTCGGCCATATTTTATACCAAGATAAAGTGAGTTCAGATAAGTACGTGAACTAAGTTTAGCAAAAGATATATCGTTTTTTGCGCAAGTTATAGTGTTAACGGCCGAGCCGAAGGACAGACGGTGGACTGTGTATAAAAACTGGGCGTGGGTTCAACCGATTTCGCCCAATTTTACAGAAAACAGTTATCGTAATAGAGTCAAAGTCCCTACCAAATTTCACAAGGATTGGTAAATTTTTGTTCGACTTATGGTATTAAAAGTATTCTAGACGAATTAAATGAAAAAGGGCGGAGTTACGCCCAATTTGAAATTTTCTTTTATCTTTGTATTTTGCTGCACCATACCATTACTGGAGTCGAATGTTGACATAATTTACTTTTATACTGTAAAGATATTAAATTTTTTTTTAAAATTTGACTTAAAAAAATTTGTTTAAAAGTCGGCGTGTTCGTCATCCGATCGCTAATTTTTATTTAGCACACATATAGTAATAGGAGTAACGTGCCAACCAAATTTCATCATGATATCTTCAACGACTGCCAAATTACACCTTGCAAAACTTTTAAATTACCTTCTTTTAAAAGTGGGCGGTGCCACGCCCATTGTCCAAACCTTTTATAATTTTCTATTTTGCGTCATAAGGTCAACGCACCTACCAAGTTTCATTGCTTTATCCGTCTTTGGTAATGAATTATCGCACTTTTTCGGTTTTTCGAAATTTTCGATATCGAAAAAGTGGGCGTAGTTGTAGTCCGATTTCGTTCATTTTAAATACCGATTTGAGATGAACGCCCAGGAACCCACACACCAAATTTTATCAAGACACCTCAAAATTTACTCAAGTTATCGTGTTTACAGACGGACGGACAGACGAACGGACGGACGGGCATGGCTCAATGAATTTCTTTTTTCACCCAGATCATTTTGATATAGAGAAGTCTATATCTATCTCGATTAGTTTATGCCGTTACGAATTACCGTTATGCGAACAAAGTTAATATGCTCTGTGAGCTCTGCTCAGCTGAGTATAAAAATAAAGAGAGGGTGAAGGGGAGGAAAGAAAGTTGAAGTAAGATATAGAGATAAAAGTGGAAAATGTTCGAGGGGAAGATACGAAAGAGAGGAATCTGGAGGATATAAAGAAATTGAGGTGAGAGGGTAAAGAGAGTGGGAGTGCGTGTGGGAGTGGGAGTGGAACTGGGAGTGTGAGTGGTAGCGGGAGTGATAGTGGAAGTAGGAGTGGGATAGAGAGTGAAGAGCGGAAGCGAGGTTCACCCTTGACATGTAGGCAAACCAATTTTCTGGCAGAAAAAAGTCTGCCGGATACTATAATAAATATACAAAATTTCAAATAAATCGGTCTCCGCATCATATTGAAATATGCGCTTCTATTTCTTCTCGTTCGGTCAAACTCAATTCATTCATTTCACAAAACAGCAGTTGAAAACTAATCAAACTATCAAAATATTTATGCAACGTGCCTTTTCGTTAATTTTTTGGCACCCCATTTTTTTTTTTTTTTTTTTTTGCTACAAAAATGTACGCAGTTTATTTACGTTTGTGCATATGTTGGCATAAGCTTATATAATTTTGGATAAATAAAAGCATATTGCCATGCATATTTAGTATGTGCAATATAATTTACAATACAATCAATGGCAGAAGGGATGCTAAATTCTTTCCACCCCTAAACATTTGTACTTCGTTATATAAGAATTTCCTTTTGTTATGTATTTAACAAATGCTTTGCAAACAGGAATGCACGAAGGAAAAAATCATATCTATTTGCTCAAAAGTAATTGGAATATTAACTGATTTGATTGTTGAGATAACCGCGAGAGGTTAACTTTGTTAATCTGGTGATGAAGGACGATAAAATTAAATGCAAGAAATACTGAGAGTATATACATAAATAAATATATTACAGCCTGGGAAAATTAAAGAATGTGTTTCGTAAAGTATATCAACTTTGATGTGTTATTCTCTGTAAAGTACCAGTAAATGGACGCCCGAGTTAATATTATCGTGATTCTGATTTGCCCCAGAAACGCTTTAGCTTATCAGGATAAAAAGGCAACAGCACGAAATAAGTAATGTAAAAATTCCTTTGCTAAACGAATTATGGCATATATATATATATATAACAATTTGTTGACAAAAAAATTCAAAATACTTGAAAATCTAACAAAAATATTAGCTTTCTTAGTTGTAATTTAAATTGAAGTGAAAGTGTTAACTTGCCACTTGGTCCGTTTCCACAAAACTTGACTGCTTATCTCAGTGAAAGCTGCCAGATGGGCATGGCTAGTCAACTATAAATGGAGTTTAATGACACACTGAAAAACCAAGCTCAAGTAGCATCTCCTTAGTAAACGAGCTAAGTATATGACGTGTTACCTATCATACAATAAGTGTCATAAAAATGCTGCAAATCTATTTCAAGGCAGTAGTAGATATTCAAAAGAATAAACGTAACCAGATACGGTGGTAACCCTAGTTGGCATCCCTACTTGGAAAAATTTACGGCATAAATTACCTTTCATTTGGCACACATACTTTTATATCTTAAATAATTCTACAAAAATGCAAAAAGGTGGCAAAAATATAGAAACACTTTCAGAGCATCCAGACTGTAGTGTTATATTTTGATAACAAATTTTTGCTTCATTCAGGCAGTGCCAATACTGCATGTTCAAAGTAACAAATATTATTCGAACAAGTGTGTTTGGATAACAGACCTAAATATCCCTGCACCCCCCCCCCCTCTTAATATAATTAACTGCCACCCACACATGCTTGTGGTCACTAGCACAATACGTATGCGTATTTATACTTTTACCGCTGTGGCCCTCGGGTTACGCAACTTTGTTGCGGGGAAACCCAACGAAGGTGCTGTATCGTGGGTCCATAGTCTTTTGTTGCAAAGGTGCTCGTCCTCTTTGAATACAGCAGCCAGAAAGGAAGCACTGATTCTCACTTTCACGTAAGTGCTAATTTTCGAATATTAACTTGTAATATTATGTTCCACAACATTTGTTGATTTTTCCTTAACATTTGTTGTTCTTTCAATACATTTCACAAAAAACCCATTGTACTTCCGTGAATTAATACGAAATCCTTTTGGCGTTTTTATTTTCTTCTTTTCTCTAGCCTAAACATTTTGTCTACAATTACGTGTATACGCCAAATGATTCACCTTCCTTACCTCCGCTAGACTGTAGAAAATTTGCAGAGAAAGTGAAGATCTGCTATTTTTCCTCTGTATTCCGACAGTTTTTGAAGGAGCTTTTTGGTACACGCCATATTCGAAGCAGAGTACAATAGCTCAGTGATCTGTGACGATGCCCGTCAATACTCTCACTGTAGATGAATTTAATTTAAGGAGGAAGTTTGTTTTGTTCAATCTAAACTAGACCATAAATACTTTGAGATCACTTTTTCAGTCGGTTGGTTCACAGCAGTTTCTTTGCCCCTGAGAGTGTATTTTATTATTGATATATAACTTTCCTGATCATCCCAGCAGCAAACACATTCCTTTCTATATTAAAGTGTTCGGCGAGCCAGCAAACGGACACATTGAGATGCTCTATGAATGAGAGCTAACGCCAACACCTTCGCGCAATATATGATTCGATTTTATCAAATTATATTCAAATGCCTTTTTATCGTTACATGGATTCCTGAAACTGTGATATCCTAAAGCAACCTAGCTGGTCCAAATTGAAGGCGGTAAAACATATTAACCCAATTTTGAAGCAGCTTTGTAGACTGTAAGCTCTTTCCTATCATCTAATAAAGTCCCGGGCAGACTGTAAGTCAATTTGTGTCCGATTAATCGTCTTTCTTCCATCTGATGCAGGCATGTAAAAACTTCAGTACTAGTACTTTAAGTAGAAGTACCTCAGTACTTTTGAAGTACTTCTGTAATTGTACTTATTTAAGGCATTCAACCAGCATAGAGCAATAATTTCGGCCGAATGACTGCGTTGAATGTCGCCGTAGTTCCTTCCAAAACGCTTTTGTAGGTATGATAAGCTGGTAGTGATTTCGTTGATCTCTCCTTACAGCTCTCTTTTCAGCCAACTAAGCTGAATCGGGAATTATATCAAGATAACTGGCTTTGGAAAGGAAATTTATCGTTGTGTTGTTTAGTGTTGGTAAGTTGTAAAACAGAACTGATTAAGCTCCTTTGGTGTGGGATTAACCCCAGCTCATTTTGCCATAATAACCGCGAAATGCTGTGCCATTAGTAATGAAAATAAAAAATTATTTAAAAAAATTTATAAATTACCATAATTCTATAACTAAATTGGCTGATTGGCGGCCACCGTGGTGTGATGGTAACGTGCTCCGCCTATCACACCGTATGTCCTGGGTTCGTACCCCGAGCAAAGCAACATCAAAATTTTAGAAATAAGGTTTTTCAATTAGAAGAAAATTTTTCTAAGCGGGGTCACCCCTCGGCAGTGTTTGGCAAGCGCTGCGGGTGTATTTCTGCCATGAAAAGCTCTCAGTGAAAACTCATCTGCCTTGCAGATGCCGTTCGGAGTCGGCATAAAACATGTAGGTCCCGTCCGGTCAATTTGGGAAAATCAAGAGGAGCACGACGCAAATTGGAAGAGAAGCTCGGCCTTAGATCTCTTCGGAGGTTATCGCACCTTACATTTATTTATTTTATTTTTTATTTTAAATTGGCTGAGTCTCAAAATTAGATTTCCCCGATTTGTATGTGTGCCCATTATATGTAACCAAATAGTATGTAAGTATGTTTCCAACAATGAATATTTCATTATCATAATAAAATTTATAACTACTTCAGTTATCCATTATCTTCAGTCGTGAATACTTCTTATGAAATTATGGCCAATCGACCCACTCATGACTACTTAAATTGACATAAAATATAAAATGAGGCAAAATGTAAAAAACATGTCGATTATTTCAATTTTTTTTTATTTTAAATTTTTTAATGATCGCTCATAGCTCATAGACAAAAAAATTGACTTCATTTCATATGTATAGATATATCTATATATATGTATATAAATTTTTTTGTGATGATCTTAGTTTTGCTTTTGTTCTTCTTGTAACAATACAACAAGCCGTTAAATAACAGTTAAAAATAAGTTACTTTTATTGATAGTTTTTATTGGTAGTTATAATTTTTATTTGTTACCTTTTTTATCAAATCAATTTTTATAGCATCTATGAAAATTAGTTAGCAAGAAATATAAAAAAGATGAATTTAAATTTCATGAACGACTTTTAATATATATTAACGTTTTTTATAACACTTTGACAAAAAAAACTTAATTTGCTAGTTTATATTTAAAAGACAATGATCTTGTTGTTCTAAGATACATATGGAGTATTCCATCCCATTTCGACCAATTTTGAACCCGACCCCTTTAGAATTGGCTGAAAGTTTTTCTTCATTTTCTAGCTTACGAAAGACGTTTTTCAGAAGTTTTTCAAATTTTTTCATCCAACTCAAAAAAAGTTATGAATTTAAAATAAAACACCGTTTTTGTTTTCAAAATGCTATAACTTTTTCAAAAATTTACCGTTTGGGATTTTTTTTTTTTAATATATTTTTAAATGTACTTTTCGGAAAAAATTCAAAAAAATTTTTAAAGTTTTTTTTTTTTGTAATTTTTCAGTTTTTCGAGATTTTTCGAATTTCTCCCTTTTTTCTCATAAAAAACTTCAATCAATTCTGCAATTATCCCCACTAATCCCGGATTGGGCCGAGAATTTATTTTTTTTTTGTTTATTTAATTGAAAACAAAAAAACTTTACATTTTTTTTTTTTTGTATTTTTTCCGAAAAGTACATTTAAAAAAATATTAAAAAAAAATGATCCCAAACGGTCAATTTTTGAAAAAGTTATAGCATTTTGAAAAAAAACACCGTTTTCCAACTCAAAATAAGTTTTAAATATTTTGAAAAAAACGGTGTTTTTTTTCAAAATGCTATACCTTTTCCAAAAATTGACCGTTTGGGATAATTTTTTTTTTTTTTAATATGTTTTTAAGTGTACTTTTCGGAAAAAATACAAACAAAATTTTAAAGTTTTTTTTTTTTTCAATTGAATAAAAAAAAAAATTCTCGGTCCACTCCGGGATTTGTGGGTATGATTGCAGAATTGAGTAAAGTTTTTTATGAGAAAAAAGGGCGAAATTCCAAAAATCTCGAAAAACTGAAAAATTACAAAAAAAACTTTAAACATTTTTTTGAATTTTTTCCGAAAAGTACATCTAAAAACATATTAAAACAAAAAAAAAAACAAAAAGATCCCAAAGGGTCAATCTTTGAAAAAGTTATAGCATTTTGAAAACAAAAACGGTGTTTTTTTTTACATTCATAACTTTTTTTGAGTTGGATGAAAAAATTTGAAAAACTTCTGAAAAACGTCTTTCGTAAGCTAGAAAAATAAGAAAAAACTTTCAGCCAATTCTAAAGGGGTCGGGTTCAAAATTGGTCGAAATGGGATGGAATACCCCATATGTAAATGAATCATTTGGTGTTTTTTTGTTTTTTTAAAAAAGTAAATTATTCAAGGTAAAAAAAAAAGTAAATTTTTTACGAGTCGCAAAAAATCGCTTATTATACCATGCTGTTCTTGTGCGTCTTTAGCAAATATTAAGATATCTTCACCAAATTTGGTATACGGAATTCAGATTAGATTTGTATTGAAAATGAGCGAAATCGGGCGATACTTTTTCGATACCGAAAATTTCGGAAAAAGGAAAAGTGAGATAATTCAAAAACGAATAACGCAAACCTAATGAAATTTTGTATGTGGATTGATTTTATGATGCAAAAGATATATTCTAAGAAAATTTTAGAATATAGGCGTATCATTACCCACATTTAGAAGAAGAAAATTTGGAAGTTTAAAAAGCCGTAAATCAAAATCCTTTTAAGATATTGCATCGAAATTTGGCAGAGACACTGTTCTTGCCAAATTATATAGACTAGGTTAAGATAATCAAAAACGGCTAAAAATTACGCCCACTTTTCCTAAAGGTCTAACATTAACAAAGTTTGGTATTAACCTACATTTTACTGATATTCTACCTCAGCAGTGGTATGGTTTGGCTAAGATCGTGACTCGCCCCTTTTTTGTTACTCTTTCAAAAATACTTTTAATTCCATAAGTCGAAAAACAGCGTTTCAACTGCACAGCTGGGTATGTAGTGTTCGGTTTCACCTGAACTTAGACTTTCTTACTTGTTTTTGAACATCTTTTATATCAACACCTTGTACTCCTGATGGTAATGAAATTTTTACGGTTTCAAATTATATCAAATTAATAGTTAATTCTTATTATAAGATGAGAAATAAATAAATACATTAAAAATGTGAAATGTTAATTAGAAAATTTAATGTAGGTTTTAATATTTTGATTGACTAATTTCTGAAGGCTTACTGCCTTGGAGCAATCTGCTCTAATACTGTAAGGTTCAGGCTATTGGTAGGACAGATAAACCTGATTTCGAACAGTTTGTGTAGTCTGTAAGTGTTTTTCGTATGTAAGTGACATAAGTACCTACACACCTAGTTATATAACAAAAATACTTCGCTTCCTGTCTACTGATGGACTATTTCCATCAATTATTCGATACACTATTTCATACATACATACATACATACATACATACATAAATATGTACATACGTAGCAAACTAGTTCATTGATTAAGATCACTAGTCAAAGCTAAAGACAAATCGAACAATGACGGATATGGTGAACCAGTTGCAATACAATAAAACAAGAACAAATTTATTTCTGCAGACTACTAAACAGTGATGCACAGTGCAGGGCAGCTGAACCCGCGATACCAATTCATCGGAGGACTAATGGTTACGGGTCTTAAAGAGCAGAACAGGTGTAAAGGAAATTGAAACGGAAACCGTTAACTTTTATGTCAGGAGATCCGAATAGAAATACTCGAAGGCCTATCAGTATTATTATTAGCATTAGCCTTCGAAGCACTGCAACATTTATTTAGATCTATTGTGCTTCACCTTTCCGCCTATTTCTTTAAGTGAAGGCTTTTAATGTATTTTGGTACCTTATTACGATTTTTACTACATATCACGAGGGGATTAAGAGCCACGCACCCTAGGTGGGAGAGACTCTACCTTGCCACAGCGGCAAATTCGCAGAGAATTCGAACCTGAAACGCCGAGCCTCCAGCTCACAAAACTGACAGATGTAGACTACAGTGTCCCATATGTCCCAGTGTCTTACCATGTCCAGTTTAGGATACAGAAAAACTTTTGGGCGAGTGCTCGATATATTATATATAGTTTTTATCTGGAAATTTGATTTTTAATAAGTTTTGGATACCTTTAAGCAGACCAAAAGCTGATTTATTCGTTATATTTTTAGTGAAAAATAGAGAAGTAGAAGTAAAACGAGGGTGAAAAAAGAGGCAATCAAGTGTAATAGGAAGATATATATAAATAGATATATAGGGTTTAAGTGAAGAAAAGAAGAAGCAGAGAAATTGCGAAACAGGAAATGAAGTTAGGTTCTTTTACGTTAAACAAAGTTCGGGCAATACAACTTCTGCCAAGTATGCTTGCTCTATTTCAAAGTGAACTTTAATGCCTTTTCGCTATTGGTGGCAGTATAAATCTAGGGAGAAGAACATATCGACATCGAATTGCAGGTGTATTGAAAGAATAAAGTATTTAAAGACTTTTCCAAATGTGGGCATGTGGTTAAACTTTCGCCGAAATAGGAACAGATCAACACATTTGAGTACACTCTTAACCGGGCGTATTAAAATCGGTTCCCTAACCGCGCAACTCAAACTTAACCGAAAGCAATCTCACACCTACTACATACACAACTGGTTCTCACAACCACATATGAATATGCGGCCAATTAAAATAACACAAACGTTAAAATCTCTCATTCAATTAGTAATAAATTTTCCAGATATATATTTTTAATTTATGATACTATTTATGGATTTTATCGCCCAATCATAATGTTGTAACAACAACAATTACCGTAACTGCGATATGTGAGTGCATTTATATAAAACTTAGATTAGAGCAAGCATTCGTTCAAGTTTATAGACCATAGTTCAAAAAAAAAAATACTAGTAAAGTGCTTTGTATAAAAGAAGAGAAGTAGATATGTATTTAAAGAAAAATGTAATTATAAGAGGTGAAAGAATGAGCACAAAATATAATAGAAAAATAATAATGCAACTGCACATATTTCAAATTCTCAAGCACAATTGCAATATATGAAGAACAATATCAGCAACGATAACAACAACAAAGACAACAGAACGACCTACAAAGGACGTGCCATAAATTATGAGGTAGTGGCGAGTGGCGGCCACCCGGTTTTCGGGGCACCTTTGGCCTGTATTGTGCCACACAATCGCACATAATATTTGTGGCAAGTAAAAAAAAATGTTCGCAAATCGCGTTTGTTCCAGCTGAAATAAGTGCAAGCAAAAGCAGAGGTGATGAGCACAAATTATATAGGCATCAGAGTATAGGAATGTATATGAACGTTCGATTGGTGTATTAAACACTTCATAAACTGAAAACGAAAATTGCTCATCCGCAATTTAAAGAGGACGTGCATACATATATATATGTATATATAAGAAGAGATCGTTCGAAAAAACAAATGCACAATCATGGAAAATATAAGTGATATAATCAGCGGTCTAAGCATAACCACAAGGCGCTCAGCCCCAGGAGGAAAAAATCGAAAATAAAGAAATGTAAATTTAAGATCAAGCAAAGAGGCAGCATGAACAGGATTTGGAGAGTAACCGCATTTCATAGACAGTGATGGCAAAAGAAATTTGTTTCTTGATTGATAAAAATTTTCAAATTTTGTTTAGTAACATTAAATAAATCAATGGATGTCGCAATTTTCGTAGTAGCCTCTCGCGGTCACCCCGGTATTTTTCTAAGTACATATATGTATATAGAGTTTTGAATTAGTGGGCGGTTTAAATTCGCTATATTTATTCAATTATTTAAAACACGGAACAAATATTCTGAGAGATAGGAAGTGGGAACGAATTGAGAGTGCTAGTGAGATTTTGAGTGGGAGTGTGACTAAGAGTGCGAATGGGAGTAGTAATTGTAATGGGTGGAATGAGAAAAGAGTGAAGATAAAGGAAAGTCCAGCAAGAACAAGAAGGGGAAATAAAAACAAAGATGCCGACGATGTGACAGTGGAAGTGAGAGTATAGAATGAATAGTTATTATATTGGGAGTTGGAGTGAGAGTGGGAGTATGGGAAGGAGTGGGAATTGGAATGGATTTGGGAGTGGAAGGGAGGAACACCCTAATTTCAGTGTGGGATTTGAAGAGTGGGAGATAGGTGGAATGAGAAAAGAAAACAGATAAAGTGAATAACAGATAGGGATAATAAGAAAGAAGTAAGGAAAGCTAAGTTCGGGTGTAACCAAACATTACGTACTTAGTTGAGAGCTATGGAGAAAAATAAGGGAAAATCACCATGTAGGAAAATGAACCTAGGGTAACCCTGGAATGTGTCTGTATGACATGTGTATCAAATGGAAGGTACTAAAGAGTATTTTAAGAGGGAGTGGGCCATAGTTCTATAGGTGGACGCCATTTAGAGATATCGCCATAAAGGTGGACCAGGGCTGACTCTAGAAATTGTTTGTACGATATGGGTATCAAATGAAAGGTGCTAATGAGTATTTTAAAAGGGAGTGGGCCTTAGTTCTATAGGTGGACGCCTTTTCGAGATATCGCCATAAAGGTGGACCAGGGGTGGCTCTAGAATTTGTTTGTACGATATGGGTATCAAATGAAAGGTGTTAATGAGTATTTTAAAAGGGAGTGGGCTCTAGTTCTATAGGTGGACGCCTTTTCGAGATATCGCCTTAAAGGTGGACCAGTGGTGACTCTAGAATTTGTTTGTACAATATGGGTATCAAATTAAAGGTATTAATGAGGCTTTTAAAAGGGAGTGGTGGTAGTTGTACATGTGAAGGCGTTTTCGAGATATCGACCAAAATGTGGACCAGGGTGACCCAGACCATCATCTGTCGGGTACCGCTAATTTATTTATATATGTAATACCATGAATAGTATTCCTGCAAATATTCCAAGGGCTTTTGATTCCGCCCTGCAGAATTTTTTCATTTTCTTCTACTTAATATGGTAGGTGTCACACCCATTTTACAAAGTTTTTTTCTAAAGTTATATTTTGTATCAATAAACCAATCCATTTACCATGTATCATCCCTTTTTTCGTATTTGGTATAGAATTATGGCATTTTTTTCATTTTTCGTAATTTTCGATATCGAAAATGTGGGCATGGTCATAGTTGGATTTCGGCCATTTTTTATACCAATACAAAGTGAGTTCAGATAATTACGTGAACTGAGTTTAGTAAAGATATATCGATTTTTGCTCAAGTTATCATGTTATCGGCCGAGCGGAAGGACAGACGGTCGACTGTATATAAAATCTGGGAGTGGCTTCAACCGATTTCGTCCTTTTTCACAGAAAACAGTTATCATCCTAGAATCTAAGCCCCTACCAAATTTCACATGGATTGGTAAATTTTTGTTCGAATTATGGCATTAAAAGTATCATAGACAAATTAAATGAAAAAGGGCGGAGCCACGCCTATTTTGAAATTTTCTTTTATTTTTGTGTTTTGTTGCACCATATCATTACTGGACTTTAATGTTCACATAATTTACTTATATACTGTAAAAATATTAATTTTTTTTAAATCTGACTTTGAAAAAAAATTTTTTTTAAGTGGGCGTGGTCGGCCTCCGATTTTTCTAATTTTTATTAAGCATACATACAGTAATAGGAGTAACGTTCCTGCCAAATTTCATCATGATATCTTCAACGACTGCCAAATTACAGCTTGCAAAACTTCTAAATTACCTTCTTTGAAAAGTGGGCGGTGTCACGCCCATTGTCCAAAATTTTACTAATTTTCTATTCTGCGTCATAAGGTTAACTCACCTACCAAGCTTCGTCGCTTTCTCCATCTTTGTTAATGAATTGTAGCACTTTTTCGATTTTTCGAAATTTTCGATATCGAAAAAGTGGACGTGGTAATAATCGATATCGTTCATTTTAAATAGCGATCTGGGATGAGTGCCCAGAAACCTACATACCAAATTTCATCAAGATACCTCAAAATTTACTAAAGTTATCGTATTAACGGGCGGACGGACGGACGGACAAGGCTCAATCAAATTTTTTTTCGATACTGATGATTTTGATGTATGGAAGTCTATATCTATCTCGATTCCTTTATACCTGTCCAACCAACAGTTATCAATCAAAGTTAATATACTCTGTGAGCTTTGCTCAACTGAGTATAAAAATGAGAGAAATAGTAGACAAGGAAATGACAGAGAATAATAGGAGGAGGGAGGAAGAATGTCCCTCAAAAATGTCTGTAAAATTTAGGAAAAGCAGCTTCCGAACAGGAAAACGTCTGGCGTCTACGCTATTATAGAATTGAATGTGTAACTCAACATATTGGGACGAAGCTTGGTAATTTTGACTCATCTCAATCAGCGTCCAAATTGGATGGTACCACATGCCCTCAGGCAAACAAATTTATCGTATTCGTGATAGTTCCGAGTCATTAACGTCTACACTAAAATTTTTTTCATATGCATACGTCGTATACATTAAATAATATGAGGTTGTGTATATATGGCCGGTGTCACGTGCCTGTCAGAAAAAAGTGTTAATTATTAGAAAGGCGAAGAGTAATATGGAAAATGAGGTGGGAATAAGATTAAGCAAAGGCAGAGAGCAAAATGATGGAGAAAAGACAAAGGAGTAGAAAAGCGAGATGATTAGGTGAGAAAAAAATGAGGGAAGAAGTGGAAACGAAGGTAGAAAGGAAATATAATGGAAAATTAAATAAAAAATAAATAAATGTAAGGCGCGATAACCTCCGAAGAGATCTAAGGCCGAGCTTCTCTTCCAATTTGCGTCGTGCTCCTCTTGATTTTCCCTACAAATTGGCCGGACGGGACCTACATGTTTTATGCCGACTCCGAACGGCATCTGCAAGGCAGATGAGTTTTCACTGAGAGCTTTTCATGGCAGAAATACACCCGGAGCGCTTGCCAAACACTGCCGAGGGGCGACCCCCTTAGAAGAATTTTCTTCTAATTGAAAAATCTTATTTCTAAAATTTTTGATGTTGCTTTGACCGGGGTGTGAACCCAGGGCATACGGTGTGGTAGGCGGAGCACGCTACCATCACACCACGGTGGCCGCCAATAATGGAAAAATCTGACTACAAAATAGAGAGGGAATTAGAGGTAGAAAAAGAGCTTGTTACGGAAAATTTCAGAGAGGAAACGAAAAGCAATAGAAATTGGAAGAAAAGTTCACTGAGGGAGAGACGATCGCAATCTTTCAACATAGAGCTATGGCCATGCTGAAGTAGATAGCCTTCCAAAGAATCACTATCTTGAGCTGTGAGTCAGGTTTCAACAGAATTCCCTCAGTAAAGATAATATACATCCCGAACATAAAGCGAAAGGTATACAATTAACTGGAAGACTAAATAGGGAAATGTATCTAATGTTTTGGTGCCCAGAGCCAAAATAGTAGTGCATATGGGACTGTAGCTAGCATATTTGAGATGGAAGTGAGTCAATACTTTTAACGTGGACACTCTAAAAATACAATTAAAATACTTAGAAACTCAAGCTAAAATGAATTCTAGATCTCAATAATAGCCGGACTTCCTAGGAACCCAAAATGATCTATTGCTTGCAATAAAGAGTTGAAAGGTAGTGAGCAAGTAGACAGCTTAACAAGAAACGCAGCAGATGCAAAGCGCATCATACATGAGTCACTTTTGTCAGTTTGTCGTCAAACAATTAAATAAATAAATAAATAAATGTAAGGAGCGATATACTTCTGAGGCGGTTTAGGCCCACATCTCTTCCAATATGCGTCGTGCTCATTTTAAATATATGCTACAAATTGACGGATATCTACAACAAGATACATTTTTGCTGAAAAGCTCTTCATTGAATTCGTAGTGTACAAACCATTGAAAATAATTTTTTCTAAAGATTCTTATGCTGTTTTTCACGGGCCTTGATCCCAGGACTTTTGGTTTGATGGGCGAGCAAGCTACACCCACACCACTGTAGCATTGAATGCAGAAAGAGGAAAAAAACAGAGGAGTACACGCCAGACTCAACAACAGCATGAGAGAAGGATAAAAAAGTATGAGAGTAAGTGCAAGAATAGAGCTAGAAAGAAAAGTAAAGTAAAGACAGAAGAAATTGTCTTCAAAAAATAGACAATTGCTAGACTACTTTGGAATTATTCGTTGTACTATGCAAAACTTTAAATGGAAAATATGTCTTAAATTTTATCTTTTTTAATTTTGAGTGCGCTTTTTCGTATTCTGCTATATCGACGACTTTATACTGTGACGAATATTAGCAACAGTAAGGCATACTATCATCTCTAAGCCGATGCTAAGCAGTGACTTGTATGCACATCAATAGATCAATCATTATGTCTACACATATGTACGTACACGCAACGGATAAGAGACGCACAAATACATGCAGATATCTTATCTGAGATGCTCCCAAAAGTATGCAATTATAATTGTGGAAGTATCACTCACAAAAACACTCGCATACGAGAAGCTATACACGTGCATCTGTAGTTATAATTATATAGCAATAACTAAGTAAACTCTGGAAGAGCCTAGAAGTATGCAAACGAGAAATCACAGAGTATAAAAGGCCGCAACAGTAGAGGCACGACAATCAGTTTGATTTAAGACACTATCTGGCGAGCAATAGTAGTGTTATTCTGAAGTACTTTAATAAAGACCATTTTGCATTATCGAATATTGGAGTTATTTATTCAACAGTTTAGTG
Organism: Eurosta solidaginis; assembly: GCF_040869045.1. Lineage (NCBI taxonomy): Eukaryota > Metazoa > Arthropoda > Insecta > Diptera > Tephritidae > Eurosta > Eurosta solidaginis. The sequence continues at coordinate 152,428,011 of NC_090323.1, read as the reverse complement.
ATTTGGACGGTAGCAGAAGTTTGCAAATAAGAGGAATTCCAGTAAATTCGTTACAATTTCATGTACAATAAGCAGCGGAGTTAGCAGAGACAGCTTTGTGAATTTTTTTTGTGTATGATAACAAAAAGTGTGGATAGCAATGTGTAATCTACTTGTGTCATGCCTTTATAGTCAGTAAAGTGTGATGAATATTAGCAACACTAAGGAATACTATCATCTCTAAGCCGATGCTAAGCAGTGACTTGTATGCACATCAGTAGATCAATCATTATGTCTACACATATGTACGTACACGCAACAGAGAAGAGACGCACAAATACATGCAGATATTTTATCTGAGATGCTCCAAAAATTATGCAATTTTAATTGTGGAAGTGTTGCTCACAAATACACGCGCATATGAGAAGCTATACACGTGCATCTGTAGTTATAATTAATAGCAGTAACTAAGTAAATTCTGGAAGAGCCTAGAAGTATGAAAACGAGAAATCACAGAGTATAAAAGGCCGCAACAGTAGAGGCACGACAATCAGTTTGATTCAAGACGCTATCTGGCGAGCAATAGTAGTGTTATTCTGAAGTACTTTAATAAAGACCATTTTGCATTATCGAATATTGGAGTTATTTATTCAACAGTGTAGTGATTCGAACTTTAGCAGAAGGTTGCATATAAGAGGAATTCCAGTAAATTCGTTACAATTTCATGTACAATAAGCAGCGGCGTTAGCAGAGACAGCTTTGTGGATTTTTTTTGTATATGATAACAAAAAGTTTGGTTAGCAATGTGTAATCTACTTATGTCATGCCTTTATAGTCAGTAAAGTGTGACGAATATTAGCAACACTAAGGGATACTATCATCTCTAAGCCGATGCTAAGCAGTGACTTGTATGCACATCAATAGATAAATCATTATGTCTACACATATGTACGTACACGCAACAGAGAAGAGACGCACAAATACATGCAGATATCTTATCTGAGATACTCCCAAAGGTATGCAATTATAATTGTGGAAGTGTCGCTCACAAATACACGTGCATATGAGAAGCTATACACGTGCATCTGTAGTTATAATTATATAGCAGTAACTAAGTAAATTCTGGAAGAGCCTAGAAGTATGCAAACGAGAAATCACAGAGTATAAAAGGCCGCAACAGTAGAGGCACGACAATCAGTTTGATTTAAGGCACTATCTGGCGAGCAAAAGTAGTGTTATTCTGAAGTACTTTAATAAAGACCATTTTGCATTATCGAATATTGGAGTTATTTATTCAACAGTTAAGTGATTCGAACGTTAGCAGAATGTTGCAAATAAAAGGAATTCCAGTAAATTCGTTACAATACTTTTGCCACCATTGTATATGCTTACTTTTTTTTTTTTTTGTTATGTTGCTGCTAAATGCAATGAAAGTGCAAAAACAATCGCCCAACCAAAAGAGCAATTTTCGTTGCAAAAGTATTGTTTTATTGTTGCAGCATATTTTTTTCTATCTTATTATTGCGAAGAATGAGCAGCAATTGGTTGCGCCTGTGCGCGCACCACAATTCGATGCAGTACTGCAATAAAAACAACAATACAATGTGCAACAAAGCTTGCAAATCGTTTCGAGTTTCCACCATCAATGTGGTTGCAGCTTTTAAGCTTCTCATGCTCGCCGATCTGAAGATGCAATAAAACATTGGACCAGTGCAAATATAACAAACATATGTACATATGTACGCATTTATACCAAACACATATAGTATAATCATATCGGTATATATGTACATATGTCAGCGATTGCAAAGAAGCTTTGTCTGCATTTCTGACACATTCTGACACAATCAACGCTCAGCTATGTTATTGCCAACACCGGACAGCAAAGGCCAAGAGATCATAACGTACATATGTACGTACAATTCATAACATATGTACATGTATATGTACACGTAAACATATCTACGAAACCCTCCACACTTTCCTATATGGGATACATGCAAGCTTAAGTGCCCTATGTGCTGCGAAAATGAAATTGAAAACCAACGGCAACTTAACCACTTATGATGAAGACGTGATCACGATCACTGCAGGATAAAATGGAAAGAGAAAAATTTTTTCTTAAAATAATGCCCTCATTCGATTGTGGTTAAGTCTGCAAATTGTTGATTTTTTGTGCAGTAAGATTGGTTTGATGGCGGCCGCCGTGATGTGGTGGTAGCGTGCTCCGTCACCGAAGGTCTTGGGTTTAAATCCCAGGCAAAACTAAATTAAAAGATTTAGAAAAAAACAAGTTCCAAGCGTGGTAGCCCCTAAGCAGTGATTTGCCGAACGCTTCGAGCGTATTTCTGCCATGAAAATCTCCTCTTCTAAAACAAATCTGCCTTTATAGGAAAAATTTAAAGGAGGACGACGATAATTTGAAGAGAAGCTTGGCCTAAACTCTCTTTGTAGGTTTATCGCGACTTGTACTTATTTAAGATTGGTTTGTGAAAATAAAAGTAAGTTGAAAAAGTTTGTTTATGATTACCAGGAAAAATCTTTTTCTTCTTTATAGGTCTTTAGCAGTTGAACGCCGTGATTTTTATCACCACGCCAATATAATCAGATATATTTATTTCTTTTGCTAATATTAGCTTCTCCTAGGAATAGTTGCAAAGTTATCACATATGACGATCACATAATACAAACAGCAACGAGAAACCCTCTTCAAGCTCTGGGCGAGCAACTGCAAAACCCATCGAGCCTCATAGAATTTTGTTTATCTTTATAGTTTACGCTTGACCGTCACTTCAGTCGGTTCTTCGCTGAGCTAACTTGGGACCTGTTCCTTATAGCTCAGTGGGAAACTTCTCTTCGTCTGACTCCATATGTGTGTTCCGATAAGCACACCTTCTAGGTCAGAGGTCCTTCTTGCAGTACTTATCAGAAGAACTGGAATGGCTTTATTTACCAAAGCGCAGCTGTTAAGTAGAGTAAGGCCCAAACTTTCAGATTGAGTTGAATAACTTGGCGTCTCCTTGGAGCTCTAAAACCAAATTTAATGCATTAGCTGTACATCGCTGTTCTAACACCCTTCTCATTAAACGGCATCACGGTATCACGGTTTGTTAGCCGGAGAAATGCTTATAGCACTTTCTTTACCATCCATTAAAGCTCAGGAAACTATGCCCAACGTTCTCTAAATAGATCTGTGTGTTAAACTCCAAAGAAGTTGTAATACGACTAGACTAAATGCAAACCCTCTCTGGGGCCACATCAATTTTGGCAATGTTAGTGTTTACCAACATTTACTTAAATGAGGTTGTACTTCACCTACCCTCTCTGTAAAGAAGAAGTTCTCTTTTGTTAACCCTGAGAAGAACGAATGGGATGACATCTTTACTTCAGATACTCATTCGACGGCCCTCCTCGTGGATGGCTTCAATCTTAATTGCCATGTAGGTAGTTTTGTATACTTAGAGGGTCTTTTACTCACTTAAAGTAAATGGCTGCTGGACTAAAATAGATCTTTTAAGCGGAAATAACGGTCGTAACGGAAGCAGCTCGCTGGTTGCTCTCAAAGCATCCCAGATCAGTATTTTTATGACGTAAATTATGAATATTGGTGTAGGGATCTGCGAAAATTAGGGGGTTCTCTCTTTCTGTTACTTAAATACGATCTGTACAGTGGTATAAGTTGGCCGTTTTGTACGCCACCCTCTCTGGTAGCATTTTTGACATATCACATCTCGCGCTTTTTTCCAACACTGGCATACTCTTGACCGTATCTGTAAGAGAAAAATCTCTCCCGTCATAGAAGGTCCAATAAGATTATATAAAATAAAATCAATATTGGGCTAAGGACCAGCAACATCGAATTGCAAAAACTTTCGCGGAGTCTCTTTATCGCTATTATAAAAAGATCCAACTTTAAGACCAGAGATTTATTTTTTGTTCACGTTCAAGTTTTCAAGTATGATTTTTGAGTCCATCTGCACCCTAATCACCGGCCTTAACATCTCTAGCGAGCTAAGTGGCTTGGAAAATGTCTGAGGTCACAACCTGTAGTATAAAGCTTATGTGCTGGCCTGCCCCAATGACAAGATCCAGGATCAAAAGAAGGCAAAAATATTATGCAAACAATATTAGAAAATTTTCATAACCAGGTCGCTCCTAGATAGTAGTTTAGCAAACACCCGAGTGTATCTTGGAAGTGAAAATTCTCTCAGTTAAAATCCGTCTGCAGATATCTGCTTCCCTGCTTGATGCTAACTTTTTTTCAACGCTCTGCAACGCAATTAATTTTGTCCAGAGAAATTTATTTGATTCATTACGGAAACTACAACTTAAATCCAGCTGTAAAGAAAATATGAAAATTTTCGCTAATAAAAAATATACATCCAACACTTATAGCGACTCAGATTATCAACAAAATCAGTAGGAGGCTAAAAAACCGAAGCGAAATAATTGCTTCACGATATGAATTTCCCACTCCCCAAAAAACACAGCAACAAAAACTCAAAGAGTTAATTTGCTATAAAATTACACCATTTCATTTTCATTACATGAAAACTGAAAATCAAATATTAAAGGTGAACAGGCACTAAATGCCAAATAAACTGCTCACTGACAATGTGGACGTCGACGACGACGACGACAACAAGCGGCGTAGGCGTATTCAAGCAAAATACTTGCATGAGATTACATACTCGCTTCGGCTTTATTATCAGTCACACGCCTAACTTTTTCGGGCAACATAAATGGGAGCCGGCAGCGGCAGGTACAATGCAAAAATAATAACATTATATGTTGCTGACAGTGTTGTTGTTTTGTTACTGTTGACGTCGCAACGTCAATATGCTACCAAAATGCCAATTTTAATTAAGACTTCGTATGAGAAATAAACGAAAATGTAGCTAGTACTATGTATGTTCAAGTACAGTCCCTAGCACTTAAAATTGGATAGTTGAATTTCAATCCAGAAATGATCTCTTGTACAACCTCGAAATTATTTTGAATTAGTTGCCCCAAAGCATTCCTGAAGTAAATTCGGTATATTTTTCCGATAAACGTATATATATAAATGATCCAGAAGAGCTCTGAAATGATTCCGAAATTGTGCAAAAATTATCCCGAAACTTTCCGAAGTTATATCGAAATGATTCCTGAACAGTTCTAAAATAATCCCGAAGCAGTCCTGCATAGATGTATAAGCTATACCGATTTGATCCAGGGATAGTCCCAAAATTAATCTCGAAATGGTGTTGACTAATACACTGAGATATGCAACTCTAAAGTGGTCCCAAAGCAGTCGAAAAATGTCTCCTAAACGATTCCGAAATAATACCGAAGTGATCCCAAATAAACATTCGGAGGTAACCCCACATTAGTCTCAAATTATCTGGAAATAGCCGAACGGATAAAAAAAAATTTGGAATATTCCAATAAAAAATCAAAAACAATACCGAACTGCTCCAGAGGTACTCCCAAAATTATTCCGAAATTTTCTAGACATGGCAATAGAAACAATCCCGAAATCATCTTGAATAGAAGTACATATCAATCTCGCTACAATTCCACAATTATCTTGAAGCAGTCGAAAATGAATCATGAAAACAGTCTTGTAGTAACCAGGAAACCAATTAGGAGTGCTTTAGAGATAGTCCCGGAATTAAATTGAAGCGGTCCTAAAATAATAAAGAAGTGTTACTAAAATAAACTAGAGACCGTCCAGCCTACCTAAGAACATCAGGTAATTGAGTCTGAGTCGATACGTTAATGAATGCAATCACGAAATGATCCCGACTAGCATACCGTATTAAGTCCATAATTATTCCGAAGCAGTCCCGAAATTATCCTTAAACAATTCTGTAGTGATTTCGAAAGCATTTCTGTAATTATCACGAAAATAATGAAGGAATAATAGTACCGAAATTATTTTGAAACGGTCCTGCGATTACCAAATCAGTTCCGAATAGATCCAAAAACAATGCCGAATTGACTCAACAACAATTCGAGAAACAAGCACGAAATTTTTCCTCGAAATAACAGACAATCTCAAGTTTTTCCTGAATTGATCTCGAGAACAATCCCGAAAGCATAACTGTAGCTCAAAAGTTTTTCGACTATATTTAGAAAACATTCGTAAAATAAACCCAAAATCGTCTCAAAACTATCCCGAAATGGTCGCGAATACAATCCCAAAATGGTCCCCGGAACCGAATCAACCATATTTTTCCAAAAAGTTTAATAAAATTTAGCACTATGCCCAGGCCCATTTTCACTGTGCACATTTAAGATTGAAAAACTTTTTTTATTAACGAAAAATAATCAGCAACATTTTAGTAAATAGCGCAAAGGCGATCGATTGATCGGCCGCAAATCAGCCGCACCAAATGTTGTTAGCGCGTTTTGTGGTGAATGCAAAACAGTAACCGTCAACCAACAGCAACAATAATAATAATAACAAAAAATTATTTTTTTAATATACCGACAATCAGCAACTAAGTATGTATGTACGAGCATGCGACGTGCAATATAAATGAATTTACCTACGCTGGATTGGATCGCTGGCACATACGCCGCCTGGTTGCTTGGCTGATCCGTCAGTTGTTGGTTGGCTTAAACGCCCGAACGACCATATATCAACAGGTTATACAAAAATGACGTTAATGAAGCTTGTTAACAAGATTTTGGCCAATGATTGCTGCGGTCGCAGCACAATAGCAGCTGCACAAAATATGAGCCGGCAAATTTATGCCAGCACTTTTATTTTATTGGAACACATTTTAAACGCATAAAAATGTTTTTTAAGTTTTTTTTATTATTTTTTATTTTAACCATTTGTGCGTGTAACGTAATTTTTTTCAGCATTATTTTATTGTTGCTTTTTTCATGCAAATTGCCAATTTCAAATGAACTGTTGTAACTATAATTTTAAATAATGAAAATTTGCTTACTCAACTAGGTCATACGCAACGTTGATTCGTTCATTGAGTCAATTAGTGACTTTATTCACGCAAATCGATTCCAGTCAAGCTAAATGACACGAGACGTTTGCAAAAGCAATAATAAAAAAACACACACAAGTATCACAAAATTATTATTTAAATCATCATAAAAATACTTATGATAAATCTGTATGTGAAAGTGAACGCTTTCACATCATAAAAGTGGCAGAGATAAAATACAAGGGTGGCAAAATATATCAGCAGCTGGTAAATTTTCTTTGATGGAATTAAAAAAAATTACTAATCTAAATCCAAACCCATAATTTTTTTATTTGAAGCACAGTTTAATTTAGTTTATAACATTATCAACAACAAAAGGCTGTATTTAGATTATATCTTGGCAAAATATAAATTTTATGAGCTAAAAACTTCCCATTCTTCCAGAATTGCTGTAATCTTAATCAATAATGGTCAGGTGGGATGCGCCAGAAAATCTAGAAGTTATCTCGACATTACACCAAAAACAATACTGAAGTAGCCTTTAAAGTTTAAACTGTTCCGATGCAGTGTCAAAATGATTCTGGAAATAGTATAGTTCTGAAGGGAGAAGTTATCTCGAATTGATACCTAAATTAATTCGAAGTTATTCTGTAATCGTTTCAAATTGGTTCCGTAATATTGATCTGACCTACACATGAAATATCAATGGCCTATGATGTTCCGGCCAAGAAAATGTTTCTATCGGAACCCGCCTGTGGAAGCAGAGGTAGAGGGCGGCCCCCACTCCGTTGGAAGGACCAGGTGGAAAACGATTTAAACTCCCTTGGTGTGACCGATTGGCGCCGGTTGGCGGAGCGAAGGAGCGACTGGCGCGCCTTGTTGGACGGCCATAACCGTTTAGACGGTTAAGCGCCAATAAAGTAAGTAAGTATGTTGAATAAACTCAGAGTTTAACGGTTTAAATCAAATCAGCTTCCAGGCAGGGGAGAGGTTTTTGAATGTTCTGAAAATAGTCCCAATATTATCCATAAACGTAAAGCGATTCAGGAAAGCGATAACTCAAATAATTGCGAAATAATTCGGGGAGTTCTGAAACCATCTCAAAATAGTTCCTCATTAGACCGAAAACCATCCTAAAAATATTTTGGAAAGTGGTATGTATGTGGTAAAATAGTGTCAGAGTGATTCGTGAACATTTGCGAAATGATCCTGAACTTGTCTTAAAACTAATCAGAAATAGTCCCGAAATGATGTCATTAACAGCTCTAAAATTATTCAAAGATGGTCCAGAATTGATTCGGACCAAAGCAACATCGAAAATTAGACAAAACGTTGTTCCATTAGAAACAAGTTTTTCTAAGCGGAGTCGGCCATCGGCAGTGATTTGGCAAACATTCCTAGTGTATTTCTGCCATGAAAATCTCCTCAGTTAAAATTCATCTGCCATACAGATGCCGTTCTGAGTTGGCAAAAAACATTTAATTCCCGTCCGCCAATTCGAACGAAAAATTAAAAGGAGCACGACACAAATTGGAAGAAAAGAGAAGCTAGGCCTAAAATCTCTGCGGAGGCTATCTCGCCTTGCGTTTATTTTTTTTTTATACCTAAAATAATTCGAAGTGATCCTGAATTCGTTCCAAATTGCTTCCGTTGTAGTCTCGAAACAACTCAAAAAGTCCCAAAGTGTTCCTGATGTGATCCTTCGGTTCTTCCTAAATAGCTGTCCCAAAATTATAATTAAAATAATTCCGAAGAGATCCTGTAATTGTTCCAAACTGGTCCTGAAATAGCTCGAAATTATTTTGAAACTAGTCCCCCCCCCCCCCCCCTCCCCCCTACATGATGTTTCCATCTTTAATTTAATGATATGGTATGTCCTCTTCTTATGGAAAAAACTACGAGTCTATGTTTTATTATATGAATCGATGTGTCCAAGTTTGAATGAGAAAAAACGATAGGTCCCGTTTTTAGTGTCTTTCTAATTTGACCATACTTTTACGGATATTTGTATTCTAATTTATTCACTCTTAATACAAATTCCCTTTCTACCGCCGACCGTTTATTACATGGATAGTACATAAATATTGGGCTATCATTAAGACAAGGCATGTCAATATTTATTGATAGGACAGGATTATCAATTTCTTCTTGAATGTAGTATTCATATTTGTTAATGATCTAGCCTTATATTTCCCTCAGTGAATTTTTTGAAACTTTTGGATTATACAGTGGCAGTCGTATCGGAGACATCGAAGCTTCAAATATCTTTTTTTCTGAAATTGTCGGAAGCGTATGGTGTCGAAATTGCAAATACGTATTTGAAAATATCTTTCAAACCTATTATTTTCAGCACACCTTCTATCTTTTAGAACGAAATAGTTGATCTGTATTTGTTTTGTCGAAAACCTCTAACAAGTTCGCTGCTGCCATACAAAAAAAGCGATTACCTAGATGTCACTACAGTTTTTTTTATATTAAAGTCATATTTAAGTAGTATGTACTTACATACATATATACCCAGCGAGAAGTATTCCACTAAAATATAGAAACAATTTATCCTCACTCTGTTGATATATACTTTTACACTTGGAAGCACAATGAACTTGAAAACATTACATACAAAAAGTGCAAAACCCGTACTTATCTATAAAAACCTCCACAGTACTTTGTAAAACTACTTATTCTCGCTTTTGATCAATAAACCGAGTGCAAATCGATAACACCATTTCGACCACAAGAATAAACTGGTCAAAGACAATTACGCCGTAAAATAAAAATTTAAAAAACAACAGCTACGCGCATAATAATAATGCACAAATCATTTATCATAATCATTGTGATTGATTCTTCTTAAAAAATTATAAATCAGAAGATATGAAAGAGAAAAAAAAAGCAAGCAAACAAAAACAAAATTCCTACAACTTGAGCAAACTAATAGAAATGCTCTGAGTTGGTATTGAAGAAAAGTTTATTTATATGAAATTTGTGGAATGAATATTGGCCGTAAATAAAAAGCGATTCGTTCTGGTCATAAAACAGTGAAGTGCCATGTGATGGAATGATTGAGTTATGGAGTGAGTAAGCGGCATATCTAGTTATTGAAGTTTTAAGCCACAACGCAAGAGCAAGCAAAAGTAGAGAAGAACAAAAAAAAAGAAACAGAATTGAGAAAATCGAATTTTTACGCTTCAATCCAACAACATTCACTGCAATGATTCGCACAATTATTAGCCACTACTCGACGTCAAAATACGGGTAATAACAAGTAAACTTGCAAGAAGTAGGATGAAAGGTAACATTTGGGTAGGAGCGAGGAATATAATAAGACTTCGCGCCCCATTAACGCCATTAACCACAGAACGAAACTAAAGTGCGCTCATTTTGAGAATTTGCGTAAAAAATTTGTTTAAGTGACTTAAACTATGAACATTTTTCGTTCGTTTGTTTCATTTGCCATTGAGTGTGCTTGTAATTCTCAACTGGTTAGTGAAATATTCTAAAGACATAGGTTAAATTTTGTATCCCAAAGAGGGGTTTTTCAAAGCAAAACAAGGTGGCTCAACCCGCAGCCAATACCTTGGAGCCCTCAGTGCTCGCCCCCAATGAATACATACAAGGTGTAACAGGCGCATAGCGACCTCTCTCTAAATAAAATAATATACAGCCCACTGAAATAACAAATAATATAATAACAAAAAACTATTCGCCCGTCGAATCACCAAAGCTTAGACAAAATTAAAAGGCAATATAGAAATTGGTCTACGTGCTATGAGACGTGATGGAACGTGTGGTATTGCCTAAGCAGATTTCAAGCTAGAATATATATTTTTTTACAGATTTCTAAACAAATACTAATTTGGGCAGCGGTATACCGGTTAGGAAATCGACAAATGTTTATTGTATGACAATATTTCTGACAAAGTCCTAGGGTCCAAAGTCTCTTCGTAATAGCAAATATTAAATTTTCTAAGCCCCAATGTGTTAAAACGAGAATGTCTGGAATATTTGACCTTTAAAAATTTTATAGAGTATAAAGTAAACATTATCAATATTAATAAAATCATAAAGACTGTTACTTGGGAATCTTACAAAACAAAAATGTGTTGACATAGAATCTTATGAGGCTTGGAATAAATTTCCTTCATTTGGTCCTTCATTTTTCAGAAAATGATATAAGAAAGATAGTCGATTTTGAACTCTTTCGGGTTGTTGTTATTTTTATTGTAGTAATGGCAGGAGCATCTTCAATTGTGGTATTTAGGAATCCCACAAGGACGGAGCTTGCTCAGTTCACTAGAAAAAACTATCCTCCTCCAGCTTTGGAATTTGACTTTTCATAAATTCGACTAAAAGTTAAGCTGGAAGAGAAATGTCGAAAAGAGAGATCAAAGAAAGATCTTTCAGCGCATTATATAATTGCGCCGTATGCATGGTATGTAGTATACAGTCATTTGACTGATATTACCTCTAGTCTTTTGGAAGGCAAACAACTAAAGGCTGGAAAGGTAGATTGATTAGCATGCTAGCGGATATCTTATACAATGAGAATTGCACTTCAATCGTCTGCTACTTGCTGCTTCTGTATTTTTTCGTGGACTGTTTGGCCAAAGGGACCCTCTATCGAAGAGAAGCGATATAAAATGACATGACAAGACGTCCAAACTGACCTCTGAAAAATGGAACTTGGGCTTGGCTGCTCTTGAGGCATCTACGAGTCAATCAGTTGACTGTCAGACCGTCTTCCAGACGGACGCCTATGCCTTAGATAGAGCATCAAGACTACTCCAGGACAGCAAAGCATCAGCGATCAAAGAAACGATATTTTTTGACATGGTTTAAAGGCATTGATAAAAAATCTTATCGTGCTGATATTTAGAGTTTTGCTGGCGTCCATAAAGCATCAGAAAACCTGGCTCTGTTAATTTTCCGGTTACAGAAATTTTAGCTGAAGCGAACATAAACAGCAAAGGAACAAAGGACCATCAGCATCGAGAATACTCCCCAATGCCTTTTTCCCTACAACAACAACAACAACATCCACCATTGAACAGACTGATAAGTAAAACTGAAGAACCCACTGAAGAACCTTGCTTTGGAAGAACAAAAACGACTGTGAAGCCTCAAGGTTCCTACGTGCATGTTTCTATATAATTAAGGAGAGAATTATTACGGGTGTCATCAAAAAACATTGTGCTATCGTATCCACGATTCGATATTGGTATCAACAAGATCCATCTTCAGAAGCTATCAGGACAAATAGGAAAAGGTGGTGATTCATTATGTAGACTTCCAGGACTACAGAGAAAACTATTCAAATTTCTTCGTGCCAGTCTTTCGATAGACCTGATGAGGTAAAGGACGTAAAGCTTAGGCTCAAATGGAAATGTCTGGTTGAACGAAGGAGGCCGTAGCCGGCAGGAAACCGAAAACTGGAATAATAACAGTCTTAATTGGAACGAAAAAAGAAACTTGACGAGTAACTTTTACTTGTTGAGCGAGAAAAATTTTAAAAGTAGCTGTAATTCAGAGAGAAATGAAGCACATCGAGCGAAATAAACACCTCAATAAATAACTGTAATTTTCTTAGACATATAAATAACTAAAAAATAACTCAAAAGAAGACTATTAATTCCCGAGTCAAGTAAATAACAAAAATAGCCGTTTTTATTCAAAAAATATATATTAAATTCTCCAAAAATAACTGTTATTTTCCAAGAGATATAAAGAAACTCACAAAATAACTTTTGATTTCCGAGCGAAATAAATAACTCAAAAAATCATTGGAATTTTCCGTGTGAAATAAAATAAATAACTGTCTTTATCTGAGCGAAGTAAATCCATTTACCTATCAATAAGGTGGCAAATATGTGACCTTATTCGGTCAGTGTTGTTACATTAGCTTCTAAGTGAAAACTCATCTGCCTTGTAGATGCCGTTCGGAGTGTAAGCTCCATCCCGCCAATTTGTAGGAAATATTAAGAAGGAGCACAGCACAAATTGGAATAGAAGCTCGACCTAAAATTTTTTCGGAGGTTATCGCGCTTTAAATTTGTTTTAACACTTATTTGAAATCCCTGGTTTTGAATATTATTTACATACTTGACTGGGTCGAAAGAGGGTCCACCGTTGATGCGCTCTGCCACTACAGACTATTCAAAAGCCCTGCATAGAGAATTAATGTCCTTAGTATTTCAATTTCAAGCTTATTTTCCAACATCCGATTAGTCACAGCGCTTTAAGATATCTAAGTAGCTACCTTTTCATTTCAAATATAATCACGTACGAATTCCACACCACAAGTTTTTCCAACTCAATTCCACCTCTTATTCTACTTGCAGATTTACTTGCAACATCTGCTGGAGCACTAAATCATCATCAGGCAAGAACAAAAAAATTATAAAGCAAAGTTAATCAACTGCAAAAGTCGTTGCAACGTAAGCCTCCAGCCACCGCCAACTAAGTGACAGCTAATGCCAAACTAATCCGCTTGGCAACAGCTGTCACCACTGAACTCAATATTAGATACGGCGTAAAATGTTTCCCCGCCTGCCCGGTCCAATTGGAGCGGATATTTTTCATGGTGCCACAACTACCGTGCGTTCGGTATTTCCCAATTCGCGTCTCGATTCACTATCTGGCGGCGGCAGCAGCAGCGACATCGAAAATGTTCATCATCATCGCCAGCACCTCAACCACCATCAACAACAACAGCCATACGATACCTCAGCAACACCATCACCCACCTTTGGCAATCAGCTAATATCACCATTTGATTCGAGTATTGCGAATGATTTTGCGGCAACAGCGACACTGCATACGAATGCTGATGGCAGCGTCAGTACGTTTGGTGATGATGGTGCGACGGCGAGTAATAATTATCTGCCCGAAAACGATGCCGAATGGTGGTCGAATGCGATTGAAGAGGACACTTTTGAATCGCCGCTTGCATTCGATGGCAGTGAGAATGGTTTGTGGAATGGGCGTTTTGTACCGCCACCACCACGCCCACCATTTCTGGATGATGGCGTTGCAGCGGACGGACTTACCACCTGTGATTTATGTACGTGGGCATGGCAGCGAAATGCCTACTCGCTAGATGGATCGATTGGTGAGTAATCAGATAAAAAATGAAAATAAAATACGATAAAAGATTATTTTCTTATACATAGACGTAAATATGTATGTGTACCAATAACTTCAATGGCTAAGTGGGCTGACTCCACACTGCTGGCGTTGGGTGGGTTTTTCGCATTTTTGCTGTCTTAACAGCAATTTATTGTGAAATGAGGATTTATGAGTTCAGTTTATTGGCGCTAGTATAGCCTGTGCTTAGACTTTTTTGTTGTTTTTTTTTTTTTTTTTTTGTTTCTTAAACATTCCTAGATCTTGTGGATAAGCCAACTGACCGCTTTGCTGTCTGCTCTGTCCTACGTGTAGCTGCTATATCATACTTTTCGGTTTTCAATTCAAAGCGATTTTTTTTTTCTTTTCAGTTTTGTACAGCTTTATGGACATTTTTGATTTAATAAATTTTTTCTTTCGCTGCTTCTCATTTTTCACTTTATCTGCCCACAAAGATCGCAATATCGATATCAATTCTAGTAACGTTAGATTGTGTAACAATTTATCGTTACGATCGCATTTAACAATTTATCAAATTAGTAGGCCTACACAAATATGCTTAGAACGTGTTGAGTAATTTTTGTTGGAATCATGTTCTGTAGATAATTGAATTTGAAGATGAGAGAGTGCCCTTTTTAACTCCTTGAAAGTAAGTATTTCTCAAAACTCTTCAATAACAATTTGACGTGATACTTCACTATAGGCATTGTGAGGCCACGAAATCAGTGGACAGGACCACGCCATAAGACCGGGTATTATCACCTCTGCTGAAGACGCTGATTACCAACCAACTGCCAAGGCGGTTCGGCGAGGCACCCCCTAAAACTTACGGTGTATGCAGATGCATTGCAATTGTCATCCCTTCGAACAATTAGCTCTTTGATGGATTGGACGCTTTGGGATATAAATACCTGGGTATCTAATTTCACGTTGAACGCCAACGCGGAAAAGACGGATATGGTCCTGTTTACTAAGAGGTACAAGGCCCAAATTGGCTTAGGCCTAAGATAGTGCGAGTGATCCTGCAGGAGAAACCTTGTACAAAATATTTAGAAATCATTCTAGATAGTAAGTTGTCTTGGAAGGTAAACCTTTGACATATGGGAATAGATGGTAATGAAAAAGCGGATGAGCTAGCTAAACAGGACGCATCGTTCCAAAATTGTACCGTGAACCTTCCGTATCAATTGAACTAGATTAAAAGGCGAGAGCTGCACATCATCGACTAAGAAGGAAAGGCATGGAACTAAGCGCGGGCTGCAAAATGTCGAAGATCTTGATTAGATTAGCAAAGTAACTAAAATATTTTAAAGGAGAGGACTGTAGGCTCATGATGGTTATTTGTCACATTCTTTGAAATTAGTCTTTGTTTGTGATAGTAGGCCAAGATTGCAGCTATTAGGAGTGGCGCAGCTATAAAATCTAGAAGCAACAAGTAGCATAGGTTCTAGAAAGCTTTTGGTGTTAAAAGAGGACGGAGTTATTGTATTCTGACTGCATCCCATTCACTTCAACTGTATGAGTTTGAGCTATGTCGCCAAATATTTTAATGTGGTCTAAGTAACCTTCCTTCCAAAGGTAGGGAAAATGTGTCAATTAACACTTAAAGAGGATGTATCGAGAGTGTTTTTAGGCCTATCAACGCACCTACTGTAATGGCTCCCTATTGGATTTTCCAACTGTTGGAAGGGTCACTCGAGGTCAAAAATTTTGTCCTGGGCGCCTTTCTCGACATGTTTTAGTTGTTGCTTTATCATCATAGATGAATCCATATATGTTTTAACAGCGGCTATAGGTGCACCAGGAGTCAGATTGATATCCCCAAAATTGGCTATATGATATGATAATCAATCCTATTTTGTTCTCTGGAGTTCTGGTCTGGTAGTGCGCACATAGATACTTCTACCACGCACATAAGGATGAAAGCATTGGCACGATTGGCTTTGATATTTCCCCCCATTGGCATTGATATAAGCTTGTGATTCCCCAGCCGGTTAGGGGGTCAGATATACCCGCGGCAGGTATGCCTGTCGTAAGAGGCGCCTAAATTACCAGATTCAAGGGGTTGTGTAGCGCAACCCTTTCAAGTTGGCAGCGCAATATATAGCTTCTCCAAGCCCACCTATCCGTGGCGAATCCTGTTTCATTAACAGCCGAGGCTCTGGCGACCCCTAACTCGTCATGGATCTAGGTAGTGGGAGGGCGGGATAGCCAAGAAGGTCGCATGTGGTCATAACAAATCATTCCCGAAATGGTCTGGCTTGGTACAGGAACTTACCGGATCTGCATACGGCAAAGACCATCAACATCGATAACACTCCCCAAGGCATTCGGGGAGTGTTCTTATCGCTACAGCAACAACAACATTGGCATTGATGGAAATAAACGGAGTTTCATACAAAACCTACACTAGATGTAGATATCGTGAGCAAAATGGCAGAGGCCCGGACGGCGAAAAAGGTTTCAAGATGCGGGATATAAGCTTGCAAATAACGTCAGCCTTGGCAGGGCAGATTAGGACTCACCACTCATATGCCATGAGGAAGAAAGGAGCCAGTATCAGCCCGAAACTTAAGCTGCCCAATCATTCTGGGTTTTATAGGCAGCTATCTCCACTATTAGTGATTTATAAGTCCTTCTCTTCCATTTTGAGTCATGCTGATTTTTGATTGTTTTACAAATTGGCGAGATAGGGCCGACTTGTTTTATGCCGACTTCGAAAGGCATCTGCAGCAAACAACTGCCGAGGGGCCTTTTCCAGTAGCAAACAGCCATCACACCACGAATGCCGGTAGAAGCCAACTTCCGGAAAAACCGGATATTCGAATAAAGGCCTAGCGAAGCAAGAAATCCGGCTATCCGGATCCATAAATGGGAAATCCGGATATCCGCTGTTCGGCTATCCGGATACGTAAACGGAAAATCCGGATATCCGTATGTCCGGATACTGGAATATGTGAGTTGAATATCTGCATATCAGAATTGAACGAAGCAAACAGGGAAAAATTATTCACAAAATATTTTTGTAGATTATTAAATTAACGTTAAAAATTAAAAAGCTACAATTTTACAAACAAGTGAAAATAAGAACAGTGCCATTTGTTTATATTGTGAAAAAACGCTGTTAATTGATTTAAATGCCCCACGAATTTATTGTTATTAACGCTAAACATATATGGTATCCAAAAATACGGTTATTAACCGGATCTTCATAAGCCCGGATATCCGGATAGCTTCGCAAACGAGTACTAACCGGATTATCCGTGTCAACGGTTATCCGCATGGATATCGGGATATTCGAATATGAGGATAGTCCCAGCCCTACTACTTTATTGTTTAGATTAAATAAAAACAAGTAAGGAAGGCTAAGTTCGGGTGTAACCGAACATTACATACTCAGTTGAGAGCTGTGGAGACAAAGTAAGGGAAAATTACCACGTTGTAAAAAGAACCTAGGGTAACCCTGGAATGTGTTTGTATGACATGTGTATCAAATGGAAGGTATTAAAGAGTATTTTAAGATGAAGTGGGCCGTAGTTCTATAGTTGGACGACATTTAGGGATATCGCCATAAAGGTGGACCAGGCCTGACTCTAGAATTTATTTGTTCGATATGGGTATCAAATGAAAGGTATTAATGAGTATTTTAAAAGGGCGTGGGCCTAAGTTCTATAGATGGACACCTTTTCGAGATATCGCCATAAATGTGGACCAGGGGTGACTCTAGAATTTGTTTGTACGATACGGGTATCCAATGAAAGGTGTTAATGAGTATTTAAAAAGGGAGTGGGCCTTAGTTTTACAGGTGGACGCCTTTTCGAGATATCGCCATAAAGGTTGGCCAGGGGTGACTCTAGAATTTTTTTGTACGATATGGGTATCAAATGAAAGGTGTTAATGAGTATTTTAAAAGGGAGTGGGCTGTAGTTCTATAGGTGGACGCCTTTTCGGAATATCGTTATAAAAGTGGACCAGGGTTGACTCTAGAATACGTTTGTACAATATGGGTACCAACCGAAATGTGTTAATAAGTGTTTTAAAAGGGAGTGGGCCTTAGTTCTATAGGTGGACACCTTTTCGAGATATCGCCATAAAGGTGGACCAGGGGTGACTCTAGAATTTGTTTGTACGATATGGGTATCAAATGAAAGGTGTTAATGAGTATTTTAAAAGGGCATGGGCCTTAGTTCTATAGGTGGACGCCTTTTCAAGATATCGCCATAAAGGTGGACCAGGGGTGACTCTAGAATTTGTTTGTACGATATGGGTATCCAATGAAAGGTTTTAATCAGTATTTAAAAAGGGAGTGGGCCTTAGTTTTATAGGTGGATGCCTTTTCGAGATATCGCCATAAAGGTTGGCCAGGGGTGACTCTAGAATTTTTTTGTACGATATGGGTATCAAATGAAAGGTGTTAATGAGTATTTTAAAAAGGAGCGGACCTTAGTTCTATATGTGGACGCCTTTTCGAGATATCGCCATAAACGTGGACCAGGGGTGACTCTAGAATGTGTTTGTACGATATGGGTATCAAATTAAAGGTATTAATGAGGGTTTTAAAATGGAGTGGCCCTTAGTTGTATATGTGGAGGCGTTTTCGAGATATCGACCAAAATGTGGACCAGGGTGATCCAGAACATCATCTGTCGGGTACCGCTAATTTATTTATATATGTAATACCACGAACAGTATTCCTTCCAAGATTCCAAGGGCTTTTGATTTCGCCCTGCAAAACTTTTTCATTTTCTTCTACTTAATATGGTAGGTGTCACACCCATTTTACAAAGTTTTTTTCTAAAGTTATATTTTGCGTGAATAGACCAATCCAATTACCATGTTTCATCCCTTTTTTCGTATTTGGTATATAATTATGGCATTTTTTTTATTTTTCGTAATTTTCGATATCGAAAAAGTGGGCGTGGTCATAGTCGGATTTCGGCCATTTTTTACACCAATACAAAGTGAGTTCAGATAAATACGTGAACTGAGTTTAGTAAAGATATATCGATTTTTGCTCAAGTTATCGTGTTAACGGCCGAGCGGAAGGACAGACGGTCGACTGTGTATAAAAACTGGGCGTGGCTTCAACCGATTTCGCCCTTTTTCACAGAGAACAGTTACCATCCTAGAATCTAAGCCTCTACCAAATTTGAAAGGGATTGGTAAATTTTTGTTCGACTTATGGCATTAAAAGTATCCTAGACAAATTAAATGAAAAAGGGCGGAGCCACGCCCATTTTGAAATTTTCTTTTATTTTTGTATTTTGTTGTAACATATCATTACTGGAGTTGAATGTTGACATAATTTACTTATATACTGTAAAGATATTAACTTTTTTTTAAATTTGAATTAAAAAAAAATTTTTTTTAAAAAGTGGGCGTGGTCGTTCTCCTATTTTGCTAATTTTTATTAAGCAGACATATAGTAATAAGACTAACGTTCCTGCCAAATTTCATCATGATATCTTCAACGACTGCCAAATTACAGCTTGCAAAACTTCTAAATTACCTTCTTTTAAAAGTGGGAGGTTCCACGCCCATTGTCCAAAATTTTACTAGTTTTCTATTCTTCGTCATAAGTTCAACTCACCTACCAAGTTTCATCGCTTAATCCGTATTTGGTAATGAATTATCGCACTTTTAAATTTTTCGAAATATTCGATATCGAAAAAGTGGGCGTGGTTATAGTCCGATATCGTTCATTTTAAATAGCGATCTGAGATGAGTGCCCAGGAACCTGCATACCAAATTTCATCAAGATACCTCAAAATTTACTCAAATTATCGTGTTAACGGACAGACGGACGGACGGACGGACATGGTTCAATCGATTTTTTTTTCGATACTGATGATTTTGATATATGGAAGTCTATATCTATCTCGATTCCTTTATACCTGTACAACCAACCGTTATCCAATCAAAGTTAATATACTCTGTGAGCTCTGCTCAACTGAGTATAATAAATGTAAGACGCGATAACCTCCGAAGAGATCTAAGGCCGAGCTTCTCTTCCAATTTGCGTCGTGCTCCTCTTGATTTTCCCTACAAATTGGCCGGACGGGACCTGCATGTTTTATGCCGACTCCGAACGGCATCTGCAAGGCAGATGAGTTTTCACTGAGAGCTTTTCATGGCAGAAATACACCCGGAGCGCTTGCCAAACACTGCCGAGGGGAGACCCCGCTTAGAAAATTTGTATTCTAATTGAAAAACCTTCTTTATAAAATTTTGATGTTGCTTTGCCCGGGGTGCGAACCCAGGGCATACGGTGTGGTAGGCCGAGCACGCTACCATCACACCACGGGGCCATATTGTTTAGATTCCAAAACTTTAAAATGGATTAAGTAAATTTTAAACATAAAAATATTAATTACCTTTGAGCTGAATTTTATATATGAAATAAATATTGCAATTGAAATTTTGCATTGTTCATCGTTTTGGCCATTAACAGCTGCTGCAGCAGCAAGAACGGCTTCTGGCACAATCGTGTAGTGCAACTGCTGCTGCAATAATTGTTATACAAAACCCAGCATAAATACCTACTTGTTCAGCTACATAAATACCCAGCAGACAATTATGTAACCGGTTATACAGTAATAAGACCGATAAGAATAACTTTTTTGGCACATTGTGACTTAGCCAACGAATCTGTTGCGCCTTGATTTGCTACACTATACGCCCCTGGCACCTCGTAAATATTTAAGATAACGTTTCTATTGATTTCTCTAAGGGCCAGTACACCTCCCACCAGTGTCCAAACAGACGAAGTCTGTTGTTTTCGTTTATAGAGAAACATTTTTGTCTTCAACTCTTTATACAAACGAGGGAAGATGGAAATTACGGAGCTTCTGATAAGCCCAATACTCACAAAAAGCCATATTTTGCATAAGATTTAACGCATGTCTAGAATTGGGGTATTAGCCGCATCACCTTAGCCAGGAGCAATGTCATAATTTAAATAAGGACTTTACGTTATCTCCCAAGTTGCATTTATTCTTCTCTAGAAGCCGTCCATCAGCCTTGGAATGTTTATATAGAATATTCGGTCACGATGTACGCCTCACTAGCATCTTAAGTTTGTCTGCCCTATAGTTCGGTGCACTGGTAAGGGTGACATCTATCAACAAGGATACCTGTTTAGATGCCTTCTCAGTCGCATGCTATATTTACGTCCAGTATGTTATTCGGGAGTCTAATTTTACTCCAACCTTCCAGAGAAAGTTTTAAAGCTAGCTATTGGTGAATGCTTGGTGTTTTGTTTTTTTTTTTTTTTTTTTTTGTAGAGAGTATCAACCCTATTTTTTCTGCTGCAAACTGGTTTCTGCGGTTTTGAAGAGTGTGGTTAAATACGTATGGGTACTTTTTTGGAAATATAAGAAGGCGCCTAGAGTCCCGCGAGCTTCAAGTGGCAACGCACAAAACAGGGTTGATACTCCTTAAAAAAACAGCGTAAGAAATATAGACCTGCAAAAGCTTTCTACATGCTCCTGCTGCCTTCCAGAATGCATTTTCGAGTCGAATGTCCTTTGCATGTCCGACTTTTTTTATAAGTGACGGTTCAAAGCTGCGTGCCGAGAATGGATTCCTGTGCTCCTCCAAATGTGACTATCATGGTCCCCTGACCTTCTTAGGTTTTATATATTAGCATGCTGTGTGTCCAATATAGCTTCTGAGGACGCGGTGGAAGTAGCAACATATTAACCTCATAGAATGCAAACGTTAAGGATACCCGTGCTATGCTTGCCGTTTATCACAACTAGAGCTTACGATTTCTTCTCGAAAAGCGAGAGTTAAGCTAGCGAGCTTTTCGACTTTCAATTTAGTCACTACATTGGCAGTATTTTATGCATTTTTTTATTTTTTACTTGTTTACATTTAATGTAGAAAAGCTCACGATTCTTTGAGATACTTCGAGATGGAGAGTCCGATCGCAAGAAGCGAATACTCGCAAAAATTTCTTCTCGGTCAATTTGAGAAATCGTTAGCTCTACTCAAAACATTATTATTTGTTTGCCTTTGGTCAGGACCATTCCTGGTAGCTAAGCGGATATTTCTATGTCGAAATCTGTTTGGATCTTAAGAATTCTATTGCCGACAAAGTTGAACAACCTTAACCTGTTAGGGTTACTACTTCGGGAAATAAACTTTCCGACTATAAGGCCGAAGAATCCTCTTTTACGCTTTAAAAATTTCCTTCCGATTAAGCAAATAAAATAAGCTATATATAAGGCACACAATTTTTTGTTTGTTATTTACGTGAACGGCAGTCATATGCACAAATGATCCAATGGATACTTCCTCTAGGCAATTGGATACATTTATGGTGTGTGTGTTTGGTGGTCATGTATGCACAGGTTTGTGTGGTTTGCTTGGCGTCATGTCGCCTTGCTGCTTTTGGTTTGTAATCTGTCACCTTGCGGCTGACTCGAGCAACACAAACTGAGCTTTCCGACTGGTAATACAAGCAATTAAAATGCAATTTCATTACTGAATGGCCACGCCATGGCATTGCATTACAATGCAGATACGCATTAATATTTGAATATATGTATGCAGAAGTGATATATACGTATCTACATATGTACATAGGGATATGAGTAATTTGGCACAAGGAGTATGTAAGCGCCTGCCGTGGTGTCTTATTGCCCTCTGTGCCACATACTGTTGCATATATGTATATGTACGTATTATTATAATTATGATTATGCAAATGTAGCAACATGATTAATGATCCATTGCTGGTCATTTAGCTCTATGCGATGTCACATTCATATTGCATTATTCATAATGCATGAGTTTTATTTTTTTATTTTTTCGCATCAAAAATATTGTTAAATGAAATAAATTTATGAGATTTTTTATATTTTTATGATTTTATGACTTTTTATATGAAATTTGATTGTTGCAGGCATACATACATATATTCGCAAACTGTTCATTCATTAATAATATTGCAACATCTCATTGTTAATCTCTCAACTCGTCAAATCTTTGCGTTTAAAAGCAGCTAATTAATGTATTTAAATGTTGTTATGTAATTGGTTGCATGAATGAAATAATTTGAATACCTCAGTTCATGGTTTATACTGGAATTCATTTCAAATCATAGCTTGCCATTCATTTGTCATGCAATAAGCCAATCAATTTACCTTAAATGACATGGTAGGACATTGAGCGACTGACGGTGGGACGATGTCAGAATGCGCTTGAAGTGAAGTTATTATAAATAAATTAGTTTGCAATGCTTGCGCATTTTATTTTTATGGTAAATGCATTTAAACGAAATCAAATGAAAACATAATATATTCGCATTCTCTTTGCGATTGTTCCTTATAATGATTGAAGCAATCTGTAGGTATGTGATTACACTTCCTACAGATGCAACTGTTTTCAAGTTTCCTTTCAAGAAGAAGAGAGGCAGGGAGAGGATTTATAGACGGCGATAGCAGAAATGAAAGAAGGAGAGAGAAGTTGATGTAGAAGTGGAGAGAGGGAGATGAAACTGTTTGTTATTCCAGAAAAAGAGGGGGAGAGGGTGGAAAAGGGTGGAAGTGAGATTGAGAAGAAGAGATAAGAATAGGTCGCTGTTTCCACTGTTTCCAGACATAATTTCAAAATAGTAAAAGACTTCGTTTATTTGGGAACCAGCATCAGGCAATTGAAAAGTAAAGTCCTCTCTAGGCGAACGAAAATCATGCTCTAGAAGTCACTATCGGCCTGCTATATGGGACAGAAGCATGGACCATGACAACAGCAGATGAAGCGACCCTGGGAGTATTCGAGAGAAATGTTCTTCGAAAGATTTATAAATGTATACGTTAGCGATAGTGAGTACCGAAGAAAATTTAATGATGGGATTTACGATCTTTACGCAGACATCAAGTAAGATTGAGATGGATATAGAGAGAGAGATAAAACGGGCGAGGAAGACAGAGATTGATACCCCCCTCATTATCTGACTTCCTCGCCCGGGAGAGGGAGAAGAAAGGGTAGTAGCAGGGGATGAAAAGTTAAAGAAAGAAACTTCTTGAAATAATATTAAAACTGTTGGGACTATCGTGGGTTCTTGTTAAGTTTATTGTCGGGTTGTTTTGAAAACTATTTTTGTATTACTTTGAGGACCACGGGACCAGTCTCGTATATTTTATTGCAATTGAGTGAACATGTGATGGTAATCGAGCCAAAAGAAGAGTAGCTCAATCGATTTCGATCCGTTCATATGCCTGTTAAAGCCTTTGCGTGTGAGTAAGCTAGACTCTAGAAGCTTTTTGGTAGAAACCATTTGTCGGAAGTGAATGAGCAGGCTGTGTTGATCAAATACTGAATGTGTGCATTGGTCTACCAGATTTTGTTTGACAAGCAAACACAAAACTACCATCACGATCTCCCGCCATAAGATAACCCCGTCCTCTTGGCAAATACTAGTAAACTTCTTGATCCCAAACTAATTTCTTCCTTCAGATCTGTCGACCCAAGAGGCTATAGATATAAAGCCGTCGACCCCTGAAGCCGACGTGCTGAGCTCGCGAGCGTAGGACACCAAGACCAAAACGTGATCAACCGTTTCTCATCAAAGTCCTCAAGGCATCTGCTAAAACAAATCGTGCTTACTTCATGAGTATTTAACTCCAATAACCTTGACCTTACGCCCATAACAAACCCTTTTAAAAATATGATCGATTTTGCTTGATTGGTCATATGCAACTCATGCTCTCTTTTTAATTTACACATCCGAAATGGTTCGGCTCTTTATTACCCACTTTACCGGTCATAAGTGTATAAACGTGAAGCGATGCAGTCGTAAAAAAGATCAGTAATTTACAGACTACCTACTGACAAAAGACCCAGGGCTTAAATATCCACCCGCTATCAGAGTAAATACAAATTTTCCTAGCGGTGAAGCATTCAATCCCCCGCAACCGTAATTGTGAAACATCCGTTTGAAAGACCCTACAGTGATCGGGCAACCTGAACCTGAAGCATAAATCGAGCTCCTGATATAAATTCATTCTAACTCTTCATCCAACAGTCTTCTCACAGAACTCCGATCCATCCGTGAACCAGTTAACTGGCACAGTAACCCACGTAAATTCCTCTCCACAATCTCTTCTTAAGAGAATTATTGAGTTGAAACTTACATGGTAGGCAATTGCCGACGCACAAAATCTGTCCTGTATGGTATAAAGTCGAAGTTCGTAACAATGCTTGCGTACTCGTAGTGAGAAATACCATAGCCCATATCTCAAAGCCTGATCAACGATCGCCGTCCAGTGGGTGCCACCAGATTAGTACACATGGATATCAATGGGCGTCACTGCTTTATCACAAAGCCAGTGTATAAGGCAAAACGATACTATTCTTACCCTTTCTTACTCATTGGTCTATAATGGAAGTATCCTGTTCAAAATAAATTATGAAAATTTAAAGTTTTCCTTAAGAATCATCAGTAATCCCTAACGTAGGAAGTCCTGAGCCCGGGAATTATATATTTGCTCGTCAAAAGAATCCAGGCCTTATGACTAAGGCAACCTAACCACCGGGGCAACACTCTAGATACATTCAGTGTAAAGGAGGTATTTACTGACCGCGCTATTGACTATAATTGTCTATGTAGGCGACTACTTAGCAGCTATCGGCTTCAGGCTCTATCAGTGGCTCGTTTATTACCACTACGTAGAGTAGAGAAGACATAAAACCGCCTTGTGGCATATTGCACTACATCCCGCTGCCATTGCTCTGTTGCACTGAAGTTTATTAATAAATTCATCCAAACTCGCACAACTCCTAGCTAAACAGAGCGCTCGCCATGGCAACAGGCAGGATATTGTTAAACGTCACTTCGCTGTCTAGAAAGGCAGCAAATTCTATAGGCATATTTTTCTCTACAATCGAATGGAGGGCAACTTCCATTTCCGACATTAACCTGCGAGAATCCTGTCACGTATGTTCATATTAATCAGAACTACAAAAGTTTTGATAAACTGATTGGTCTCAACTGCGCCGGTAATACCTGAGAGCTCCTGTTGTGTGGTAAATAATTTGCTAAAGAATTGGTAGTTCAGAAATATTTGCTTACAACCTTTAAGTATTTTCAATTTTCTCTAATATCAATAACAACTATTTTATTTCTTCAAAAAGTTCAAACGAACCCAAAAATTGGTTTAAGAAAAGGTGTACAAATTTTCGACAATACCACTTAATAGTTAATATACGCGATTTTGTGTACGTGCGTGCTATAAATACACGTCTCAAGGAATGGACATGGAAGAACCTAAATATTAAACAACACAAACAACCTGAATTTTGGTACAGCAAATTAAGACATTTGTTTTAATGTCAGTTAATATTGCCGACAGCTAAATAACGTCCATTAAATTCATTTCATTTTGCCAATGTTTTCTCTGTTTTTGTTGTTATTATTGCTGCTTGCCGTTAAAATAAAATCACAGCAATCACTTTTGAAGGAATACAAGAAAAAGGTGCAGGAGAAGAAGAAGAAGCGAATTAAAAACAGCAGGACGTCCGCCCTGACAAAACAACGACCGTTTTTATGGTGAAATTTCTATTTAAATCCGTTCATGTGCATTGATATACAAATTTTTATTCAGACACATATTATTTTTCAAATTAAAATGCATGAAGAAACCCTCTAGGAAAAAAAGTTGTAATTGTTGGCATATTGGCGTATAGAGACGATTTTAAAAAAGAGCAACACAGGGAAACGGTACAGCATGCCTAGGTTGTTCATCATCAGCAACACCACGGCGGCCAGCGAAACTTTAAAAGCATACTAAATATTTATCTTAGATCTACTTACTTGGCTTTTCCTGAGCTGAAATAAATTGAGGCATGCACTATTTTGACAGAAGAGGCCAATGAAGTTTGGACATTTTCAAAACTCTGTTGAGATAGCGACTTGAACATTTTTAATAAGGCTGCTAACACTTGGAGTGTGGAGCCGTGTGTGCAAGTCCACGAAAGTGGGGAAAGCTTCTGACCGCCGTTCACCTGGGAATGGCCAGAGCGATTCTTTTGCATGCGGTTCAAGCAGCTCACTACTTCCGGTCGCTTGCGGCCAAGTATCCCCTGGGTTGCCACTAAACATCCGTTTAGTGGTGAGCTAATGTGAGAAGGCGATAACCTGGCTAGGCTACTCTGACATAATCGGTTTAAGGGCTAGCCGGGGGATCTCCCATCGACAGCGTCTGTTCATCACTATAAACATATAAATATATAAACGTACAAGTAATATTTTCACTCCCGCTGAGCGGGTTGTGCGCTGGGCTTGGGGCCCGCCACGTCAAACCGTACTCCAATGAAAAGCAACAACAAGCCTAGGATAAAAAGAACACTCTCTATTGATGACGACCATGGCAAACGCTTGAAGGACAATGAATAGAGGGCATGCACCTGGAACGTCCGCTCCCTGAATGGGATTGGTGCAGATGCCCGGCTGGTTGATGTCCTCGTCAAAGCAAAATCTGACATCACCGCCATTCAAGAAATGCGTTGGACGAAGCAAGGAAGAAAGAAGATTAAAAATTGTGACATCTATCGGAGTGGCCATACAAATAAGCGCAGTATTGGCGGACACGCCTGCGGACGAACGTCTCGCCGCTATCCGAATAAAATCAAAATTTTTTAATATATCATTCATCTGCGGCCATGCGCCGACAAAGGAGAAAGACGATGAGGTAAAAGACGCTTTTTATGAACAATTAGAACGCACATACGAGCGCTGCCCCCGCCATGATATAAAAGTCGTGCTTGGCGACTTTAACACCAGGGTGGGCAAAGAAGGTATTTTTGGCCCTACAGTCGTAAAGTTCAGCCTATACAATGAAACTTCTCCTAACGGACTGAGGCTGATTGACTTTGCGGGTGCTCGAAACATGGTCATATCCAGCACGAGGTTCATGCATAAAAAGATACATCAAGCTAAATGGTTGTCTCCTGATCGAAATACTCGCGATGAGATCGATAACGTTGTGATAGACGGACAGCATGCCTCTCGTGTTTTAGATGTGCGCACGATCAGAGGACCTAACATCGACCTACGTTACCTGCGGCCACGAAAAAACAACTGGTATGATGAAGAATGCCGCGTTGCAACCGAAAGAAAAGACGCTGCCTACAGGGCTACGTTAAAAGCGAGCGCGACAAGAGGAGTGTGTGAACGCTATCGTGAGTTGAAAAGGGAAACGAGACGCCTTTTCAGGAAGAAAAAAGCAGAAGCAGAAAGGCGTGAGTGCGAGGAGCTTGAGCTGCTAGCCACCAGGAATAAAGCCCGAAAATTCTACCAAAAAATACGGCGACAGTCGGAAGGTTTTAAGACCGGGGCACGAACGAAAACGGCGACCTTGTAACTGATGTCCAGAGAGTGCTTAGATTATGGATGGAATACTTCTCTGCTCTGCTATATTGAGACAATGATTTACCGCACAGAGATGACGAACCCGATCCGGCAATCGATGATGATGGAATAAATGCCCCCCCCCCCCCTGATTATGACGAATAGCAATAACCAGATTGAAAAACAACAAGGCCGCGGGCGCTGATGGATTGCCGGCGGAGCTATTCAAATACGGCGGCGAAGATTTGGTAAGGCGCATGCATCAGCTTCTTCGCAAAATATGGGCGGACGAGTGCATGCCCGACGGTTGGAATCTAAGTGTTCTTCGCCCAGTCCACAAGAAGGGGGATACTGCAAACTGCACCAACTATCGTGGAATCAGCCTTTTTAATATCGCATATAAGGTCAAGTGTATTGTGCGAAAGATTGAAGCCCACCGTGAATCAACTGATTGGACCTTATCAGCGCGGCTCCAGACATGATAAATCTACCATCCACCAGATTTTCACAATGCGCCAAATCTTGGAAAAAACCAGCAAAAAAAGAATCGACACACATCACCGTTCGAAACTAAACGAGGTTTCAGACAGGGTGACAGGGTGATTTCTTTAATTTGATGCTGGAGAAAATTATACTAGCTGCAGATCTTAACAGCTCTGGAATAATATTCTATAAAAGCGTGAAATTACTGGCATATGCTGATGACATTGATATCATCGGCCTAAACACCCGCGCCGTTAGTTCTGCTTACTCCAAACTGGAAAAAGAAGCGGTAAAGATGGGTTTGATGGTGAATGAGGACAAAACGAAGTACCTGCTGTAATCGAGCAAAGAGCCAGCGCATATGCCATACTCTCGAAATAGTATAAGACTTCGTTTATTTGGGAACCAGCATCAACGCTAGCAACAACATCAGCTCTGAAATCCAGCGAAGAATCACTCTTGCCAATAAATGCTACTTTGGGCTAGGTAGGCAATTGAAAAGTAAAGTCCTCTCTCGGCAAAGGAAAATCATACTCTACAAGTCCTTATCGTACCCGCCCTGCTATATGGTGCAGAAGCATGGACCATGACAACAGCAGATGAAGCGGCTCTGGGAGTGTTCGAGAGAAAAGTTCTTCGAAAGATTTATGGACCTCTACGCGTTGGCGATGGTGACTACCGAATAAGATTTAACGATAAGCTGTACCAGCTATACGCAGACATCAACATAGTCCAGCCAATTAAAACGCAGCGGCTGCGCTGGCTAGGCCATGTTATGCGAATGAAAGGTGACGGGCCGGCCAAGAAAGTGTTTCTATCGGAACCCGCCTATGGAAGCAGAGGTAGAGGGCGGCGCCACTCCGTTGAAAGGACCAGGTGGAAAACGATTTAAACTCCCTTGGTGTGACCAACTGGCGCCGGTTGGCAGAGAGAAGGAGCGACTGGCGCGCCTTGTTGGACAGCCATAACCGTTTAAACGGTTAAGTGCTAATTAAGTATGTAACACTATGAGGTGAGTTTTTTCCAAGGTTGTGATCAACCAAAGGCCAACTAGAGGTCCCACAAACCTGGTCTAAATAAAAACTGAAACCGAATACGCACACATATGTATATGGGTTGGATGCTAGAAACAACAATACGCTTGTTAACAGCTGTGGCGATGTGTGGTATGATAACCGAATCAGCAGTTGAATATCGGGCGGCGGCGAGACGATGGAGTGCATAATAGTAGCGGAGCTGGAGTGATGGGTTGGGTATGATACAACGCATGGTGTACGAATGTTCCCCATCGGCGGTAGATGCTCTCTATGGCTGTAGATACATCGCTCAGTGGGGTAGTACTTAATATTTTTGGAGGCTCATGGTATAGCACAGCCCGTGTTAACGTTTCACTTTTGCTGAGCTTTGTTCATGTAAAAATTTCGAAATTCGCCCCTAGCTGCACCTAGTGATATGCCCACATCGGCCCTAGTTTAAGAGAAATTCTGAACTTCAATTGTAATTTTCTGAACTAAAACTAAAAGAGGTGTAGAACTGAATTCCCATTACTAATTTATTTTATTTACACTTCAACACATTTAGAGGTAATTTCACTACAGGGATGGATATTAAGCTACCGCGTCACTCATGTGCGCCATTAGGTACGTTCAACAAATGAGTGAGGCGTTTCAAAAAAAATTTGTGTTTGCCTCTTTCTGCTTGCAAATGTGTGCGTGTGTGTGTGAGTGTGACTGCAAATTGGTTGACACCATTCCAACATAAAATGCTAAATATGTGGCAAGCGAATGTCCAGTTTAATAAATACAACAACAACACCAACAGCATTACCAACTAACCAACCAAACCGACATTTCGCATACGAATGAATGCCATAAACAGATTAACGATAACAACACACGACGCACTAAATTGTTATAGCAGCAAAGTGGCAACACTCACACACAACACAATAGCCAATGTACCGCCAAACAGTGCACCACACCACAGCGAGCTCACCATACAATAATCAGGGCGCCAACCAAATTCATTTGAATTCGTCATTAGGAATCAAATATGAAAAACGCCAATGAAAAATATTCTCTAACACGCACTCAATGCGCTTTCCGGTTGACCGAAGAAGGGGTTAAGCTAAAGTAGTGTGAAGTAGTTGCGGGTGTGAGTGTGCATGTTGTGCGCATTTTGTAGCAAAATTTTTAAACATATAATGACTCAATTTAGCTATGCTATGCTGTCCCATGTGACGTGTAAAACACCAACACTAATAAATTACGATCACATTGAACAAAAACCACCTGCAATCAAGTAACTAACCCATCTAGCGCACAAGTGTTGAGGGAGGAGAGTGAGGATGACGACAATGGCGACAACTATGGTGGTCATTAAGTGGCATTTACGTGGAATTGTTGACTCGGTGATAAACAAGTTGTTGTTGTAGTAAGCGTCGGAGGAATTAAATATGAAAATGTTATGTGGCACAGACAAGGCGTTATTGGACGGATTTCCATGTAATCAGTTTCTATGTGATTAACACGTATAAGCGCGCACGCACACACCCACACAGTTTTACATATAAAACGCGCTAATGCTTTCGCAAATATCAAACTTTTATTTGCTAATGTGAGTTAGAGGCAGGCGTCCATTTGAGTAGCGTCCAACACTTTTTATGGGGTTGTTATTAGCGCAAAGCTTATGAGTATGGTCTTTATGGTTGGTTTTCGCTTTCTACGAATTCAAATGCTAAATTACTAATCCTTTACACTTTTCTGCCAAATGAGCGCGAATAAATGTGCAGCATTATTATAATTTTTCTTTATGTGAATTGCAGCTGTTAGCCAAAGGACTGCTGAGTCACTAAAACAAATGAAAAAAGGTGTGAGAATAATATTTAGCATGTGTTATTAGTACTTGTAATTATAGTGTATCAACTCGCATATCTCATCTTAATTTTCGTACTTTTCAGAATTAGGGATAATATATGCGGCAAACTTGCTCTTAAAAATTAAAAGGGCATTGCAGTATTAAATCTTATCTGGGCTTATGTGATATTAGCAGGTCTGACAAAATCTTTCATATCGGAATTTGCCTTCATTTGAAAATTATTCTTCCTTCTCTATTCCTTATATAATCAGTATTTAATAAGCGAGACATGCCCATATTGCTTTATGCTACTGTCTTTTTTATTGTTACTAGAGAAAAATTACAAAGTTTACAAACAGCGATGGTTTCTGTATTGCACTTCTTCATCAGCTAGCTTTTCGGGAGCTGAGTATTGAACCCCAAATCTAATGGATTTCCATATATCTTTATTTCGGTCTATTCCCTTCGCTTCGAATAAAGGTAATTTCGAATAGAATCACAATCAAGTAACGATGAAAGCACTACAAACGTGACGTTGACTTTGTGGAGCAAAGACGGCAAGGATGAGTGCAGAAGGGCACGACATAGAGAAAGTAAGAAAGCTTTCCCACAGTACTGTTTTTGAAATTAGGATCTACCTCAGCCGATTGGGAGATATTCGGACGGCTTTTTTGTTCACATATAAGTCGCTGAACCCCTCTTGGTGGAACAATTGGCTATACGACAATGATGTATCACTTAGAAATTTATATAAATTAGCAGGAGAGAGGAGAAATGGATCACAAACCAGAGAAAGTGGTGAGTTGACTCTAGAGAACGAAGATAACGCAAAGTCAATGACTTCGATGAGGTAAGAGCAGGCATGATCGAACAGAAAGCATTGGTGGAAAGAGAATAAGGAGCAGAGGGATATAGAAAGCCTTTTCCCAAATGTCCGACATCAATAATTCGCATATTCCTGCAGTTGCAGTCTCTCAGATCATAAAACTGCTTTTTAGGTTGAAAATTGTGGCTAAAAGCATCCACGCAGTAACATATATATATTTTTTTTTTTTTCAAAATCTTGTGTGAGGTGTCTCAAAAGATAACTCGTTTAAAATAATCTCAAAGTGAGCAATCGGCTTACCATTTTTTTTGCAATACAAACATGCTTGACCGTATCGTGACGTTGGACATATTCCGGCTAAGAATGGCGAGCCGTTGGCAACTCCACTGAAGACAATTCGCTGACAACAAATTTGAGGAAACCTTTGGGGAAACCTTGATTCTAAAAACGGTATGAGGAGGAAAAGGCCCGGGATTCAAGAGACATCGATTAGCTGAAGGCTATATGTCTGTTTTGAAGTGGCAAGAGTTTTAGTTTCAAAGCAAATACCACGACAGTTGCAAATAAGAAAGAGGTAGGAAATAGAGATAATAGAGATAAGCAGAGATGATGTGGCTGATAAGTTAAGGGTAGGTAACCCAAAGAAGAATCCTGCATCCACGTTAGGAGAAATAATGTAGCGAAAAATAAGAAATGTCTTGAGTCCCTAAAAACTTCTTGTATTGTTTAGAGAACCTGGTGTTTGAGCAAGTTATTCAGCTTGGTCACCCAACATATTTCTCGTGGCACAACAACACATTCATTCCGTTCGATGGTTGTATGCAGAACTCGATTGTCTCGTTTCGCCCTGTTACTATGGTCGAAGCCATTACAATAATTTGTGTTTCATTTTCCAACTTAGGTCACATAAAAGCTCGAAACTCACTAGCTCGGCCTACAGCTACCACAAAACTATCACGAAGCTTATTATGCTGCTACTAAACCTTATGGTAATATGAAGTGGTCATTAGGTCCTTTGGTGTTATTGCCGCTGACCTTATGTCACCTCACCGGAATATATGCTGTTATGATTCTGAAGCCGCGCATATATAGTGTTCCCGGAATAAAAATCCGCAGCGTCGTGTCCAAATATGGATATCAAAAATTACACATTCGCATTCATGTATGTATTCATGTATGTACATATGTGTGTATGTTTGCAGAAGGTGTGCGATGTTCATCTTTTAAATTTTTTTGTTTCTTTACTCTTTCGTCATTTGTCTGCCCCTTAAATATGCCAGCGATATGGTCAAAATATATTGGCCAACAAATGACTAATTTACTAGAAGTGTGTGGCATAGTTAAAATCCGCTTGCAACACCCATCTCATGCAACTTATTCGTATAAGTGTATGCATGTATGTCTGTGCAAAACATGCAATAGGAATAAGTGTAGCAAAAACAAAACCAAAAATATATGAAAAATAAAACTAGAATATAACAAAGTGTTTCGCTTGTAGAAAGGATCGTTTGAGAACTCAATTTGCCATAAAGTGCAATTTAGGTTGGCACAACAACAACTCCACCCATACAAATTTACAATGAAGCAAATATTTTTTTACGGCTATCCGCACATTCGCATTTAAATTTAAATTCGTTGTGGTACTGGCTTTAAAATCAACGCTTCGTAACCCATCTGGCCTTATAAAGCGGGCAGCAGAAGCAGCTTCAGTTTTGATTTTATTTTGTTCTGTTTTTTCGAAAGCACATCAAAACAAAACCTACAACAAGCACAATAACAAATATCATCAGTTCTGTGAATGAGTGACGGTGGTGGCATGATGAATTCGACCAACCGACCGGTGTTTTGTGTTTGAAGTATCGATGTTGCATGCCACATACTGCATATTTGTTGTAGCTTATGATATTTGTTGTGTGGGATTATACCCGTTTGTGTGGCTGCTGTTGTTGTGACACCATAATTTAGACATTTACCATGGCCATATGGGCGCAGTTTTTTTTTTTTTTGTTTTATGGTGGAGGTGGAGGCACCCGTACAGTATTTAAAGTTAGATATTGTTGTTTTTGTTATTGCTTGCAGCTTTTTGTTTGTTATTTTATTAGCTAAATCATGTTTTTTTTAAAAGCGGATTTGCACATTTATTTTTCTGTTGGACTATGAGCTTATTAGACCCTTATAGAACCGGTCTATTCCACAAAAGGCCAGAACACCAAGTACTCGTGAAGTTTCTTTGTGTAAAGGAGCAGGTGTACGTCTAGAAAACAAATGTTTTTTAGTTAACCAGAGCTCCGAAAGGAGTTTAACCAAAACATAGGTATTTTAACCAGACAAAATAGTTTGGGGCTTTTTGAGAAAACTTTCGTGGGTACTAAACGGCACCAACCTATAATTGTCTTATGATCTGGTTATTATAGATAGCGAATTGTTATCGTCCAGTACTCCGTTCGGTGGCGGCGAGTCATCGGCTTCTTTTAGGTTTTTTATCGGCCTGTTATCGACAGGTTGCAGATGTGTCGACAATTATT
Organism: Eurosta solidaginis; assembly: GCF_040869045.1. Lineage (NCBI taxonomy): Eukaryota > Metazoa > Arthropoda > Insecta > Diptera > Tephritidae > Eurosta > Eurosta solidaginis. The sequence goes on along the minus strand of NC_090323.1, from coordinate 152,392,935 downwards.
GAAGCTTTATCAGTATCTGCTTTATAACAAACTGATGAGTCGTCAATACATATCGACAACTCGCTGATAACAAAGTGGTAGCGCACTCTTAAGAAGCCGATGATTTTTCGATATGAAAACGATAATTTAACAACGATAACAATTTGATAACTTGTCGATAGTAAACCGATGACTTTTGACAAGTTTAAAACTATATGATAACTAGTAGATAACTTTTCGAACACAAATCTGTACCTTCTCCATAACAATTCGATATCACGTCGGTAATGCTCCGATTACAAATCCATAGATTTTTGATAACTTGTCACGTATGCCTTGCTTCTGATTATATACTTGAGGGTGTTACGCATTTAGACAGGCATGCCCTACCTCAAGTGTATTATAATTTTCCAAATGAAATTTTTTAAGCTATCATATATGAAGTGATTCAGTTTCGTTATCAAATGTGGTTTGAGAAAGTGATCTTGTTATCTTACGTTACCCACAAATATTTCGTTGTGCTGCGTGTTATTATTAATTGGTCTCCTACCGCCATATTAATGTTAGTGGGTATCCGAAACTTCATAAGTATGGCGGCTTTTGTATTTTCTCTCGGTGAGGCAGGTCCTTCCCCTCCGCTATTGCTATCGTGAGAAGCAGAAAAAGAGTTTCCATCATTTTTCTGACAGTCTCCAATATGAAAAGTGTGGCTGGAAAGACTACGAAGGTTAGGCGTCTCCGTGCAAAACAAACAGAAGAAGTATCATACGTATGGATTTATTTTAAGAGATATGATATCTGGAACATTCATTACCGAAATAAACACATAAATCCAACTTTCCGTATTCAAACATTCGTAACATCACTAATATGTGCCATATCCACATGCATCCACCTCAAAAATCCACATAAGAAGAAAAGCTATAAAACCGATAAAAATCATAAAAACCATACATACTCTAAAACCCCAGAGGGTGGCCCATATTCCACTTCCCTGATGACAAATAAAAACATGAAATTGTATTTTACATACATTGACGAATTGACTGAGTGAGTAACGTAGCTACTGGTTCATTCACTGACAAACTGACTGACAGCTTGTTTTTCCGTCATGCAAATATTATTGAGGGTTGCTTGATATCTTAAGTGCTGCTCTCAATGGGGCATTGTCTCCCAAACAGTAGCTCTGCTTCTACCAACGCCGGAAAGGATTATTGACTAGCAGTGATGTACAATTTTATTGCACGAAAATTTTGGGGGGCAACAAAAACAGAAACACTTAAATCATAATAGAGCATCATACTGTATTGGCAATTTTAATTGGAGGTCCTATCATAAAGGGTAAATTTTTGAAAGACAGTAGCGAAAGGGGCTTGTGAGAGTTGGTAAGACTTTTTACTACTACTCATCCACTTCAACTATGAATTTGTGCTACGTTTACTTATCTCGTTACGTATGTATATACATATATATGATGTTGGGAAACTAATTACTGTTCAACAGCCTTGTCTGCTCACCCTGTCGATCTATTCTTCAAAACGAACAGTGCCATCTATTGTGACCTTGAGTCTTGGAAGTTTCCCCGGTTGGTCCATAACAATGTAGTCCTCAATATTCCGCATGACAACGCCTAACTGCGGTCGTACAGAGTTTGCCGCTTAGTTTACGTCCATTTTGAAGCCAAAATAGATCTCCACATCTGTAAGTTCGTTCAATTTGACATTAATGTGCGTCTTTGAGATATGTTGTATCCAAGCCAAATTGATACTACTGGTGCCAGGAAGCCAATAAGATTGGCTAACTCTCTATGTTCTTGGAGATAGACGTATCTTTAAAGCTTTTAAAATTGGTCTCTCTTTTTAAATCACAACACCTGATTTAAGGGCCTGGACAGGGAAGAGACAATTAAAGGCTGAAGTCAACAACGGCTCGAATTAGGATGGTCTGCGAATACTTTAACTTTTGAGCTGTCATTCGTATGTTTTGGCCAGGGCCCGCTTTCCTTTACGTTAAGGTAAGGTTTCTCTCGGTATGGTATTTAAGGAGCAACAACTTAACATCGTATTCTAAATTCGTATCCTAAACTCAACTAGTGGACGCAATAGGAATATGGATGTTAACAGTCCTTGAGATAGGCATATACTTCGCCAGCCTAGCAGCGCTGATGTATTGGCTTTATCACTCATGTATTTACCTCCGCTAACACCGTACAGCTTTAAGACAGGAAATTTCGCGACCGTCACTTATACTAACGGCATTGAAAAAGCGGATAAAATAGGGAGGCCAGTGCTTCGTTTGGCATCACTGAAGCAGAAAAGAGGAAGCAGTTTATTTCGCAGCCAAGGGGAAAATATTTATAATTACAGCGACAATTGCTAGACATATATAATATTATGATCCCTTTGAACGAAGCGTGTAGGTCCTCCGATCACCCACCTCTTCCATGATTGTTCTGCCCAATAGCCCAATTTAAGGGCGGTATAAAAATTATCCAGAAAGGGAGTCAGTAGGTATGTATATAGAAATCATCAAACAGATATACATGGCTAAAAAATTATTTACTGCATTAAAATGTCGCTGGTGAGCAACTTGGCTCCAATCTCTCCGCCCAAAACAGGATTATTTAGGTGTGATTTTCCTTCCAGAAGAGTTTCTTCTGCTGAACACTTTGAAGGGTGATTTGTATCTTGTCTTACTCTTATGGCCATAGGAGAGTCCAGCTAGGGGCTATTGAAACACAAATAATATTCATAGCCGAAAAACAGGCGTGTTGGTAATAGCCACAATTCAGTTATGTGAATTTTCTGCCTGAAAAGTTAGTTCTGCCAAGTGTGGCTTTGATTTGGGATCATTTACAGTATATTTGTCTCAAGCTAAAGGATCTTGAAGGAAACTTGAAATATTGCAGGTGCTCTGGCAACTTTTAAAATTCTTAAATAAAAATTATGAGAACAAAAAAGTTCTCGAGCACTACTCACCAAGCACTCAGCGAACTTTTTTAGTTACCCTCTTATATTTCCATGAAATGTATGAATATTCTTCAGACAATTACCATTTACCACAAATACATAAAACAAATATACACATACATATGAATTTAAATATGTGTATAAAAAGTACACCAAAAATCTCAAAACTGAAATAAAATCGCAAGGAAACCAGCTGCGATGAAGTGTAATAAAAATAAATTTTGCAAATTGGCTGCGCGTTAATATTCCCTCAATGGTCGTTTCTTTTCTACTTGCTTCATCCCCGCCCTTACCTTGTACGATATTTATACACTACATGAGAACCATATGCATACGCATAAATGTTAAATATCATTGTATGAATGTTTGATTGGATGTTACTTTTTTATTGGAGAATTGAATGGCGCTCGTTTTTAGTAGAGCAGACGATGGCTTATAAACTTAAGTATAAATGTACCTCCTTTAAAGGATTGGAAGATCTGATTTTGATTGCAAGCGATTTTTTAAAAAATGGAGTCTAATTTTGTTTTTTTTTTTTTTTTAATGTGAATATTAAATTATGTACGTGCAACACATTGAACTTATACCCACAGAGACGTAATTTTTTATTTTCCTCTTTTTTATTTCCCCGTTTTTTCTTTATTTATTTTTTCAAATCACTAGGGCACCCAGCCTTGTCGATGATGTGAGGCTTAGCCGTACTTCATAGCACCCAATTACGTAGATGCGCGTGCTATCGACTTGTATTCAAATAGTTATTGATATGTTTTCAAAATGTATCGAAATGTTATCGCAAAGTAACGATTTGTATCGATAAGAAATCGATTTTTTATCAAAGTGCTATCGATTTGATATCGAAAATTTATCGCTTCTTTATCGGGGTGCTAGAAATTCGTTATCGGCGTGTGATCGATTTGTAATGGACAAATCAACGAGAGGAATTTTAAATTTTCTGCCTTGCGAAAAGAACAAAATCTGAAGCAAACTACGAAAAGAAAATTGTCAAAAAACAATGCGTATTTTGAGAGACTTATAACCCTTAATTGAGCTATAAAACTGCGTACTCAAAAATATTAAAAAATTTCTAAATAACAAGTAAGGACGGTACTGTCTTCGGCTATGCCTTTCGTAAATGGAGCAGAACAATTATTATATTCAAAATTTCATAAAATCCGAATAATTAGTTGTATGTATATTGTATATGTGGCCAATCTTGAAAAGGTCCTATATGTAAGCATCTGGTAAAACATCAAAATTTTGTTTAAATCAGAAAGAAATGGTAAAAAACGACCTGCTAAAAAACAATCGATTTTTTGTTATATATCATAAATATATATATGACAGATCTGGACAACAGACAACAATAAATGCCATATATGTTGTTGTTGTTTTTATAGCGATAAAAACTCTCCCCGAAGGTTTTGGGGAGTGTTATCGATGTTGATGGTCCGTACAAGGCCAACTATATTGGGAACCATTTAAAATTACCACATTGAACCTTCTAGGCCATTCCTCCCCCAACATTTAGTTTCATATATGTAAACTTATTGTGAAATTTTAAGGTCAAAATGTAATTGGAACGATTTAAAATGACCACATTGAACCTTCTAGGCCACTCATCCCTCCACCCTTCTGTTCCTTATATATAAGCTTATTGTGAAATTTTAAGTTCCAAACTGTTAAGAAATAACGCAAAAGTACTAATTCGATAAATAATTTATATCGGAGATATATGCCAAAGTGGTGCGATCCCTTCGATTGCAACAAATGATCAATCAGATACCCAAATATATCCGCTTGTCGAGCTTTCTCAAGTTATTTCAAAAACGGCGGGACTACTTTGCGTTCTAACCAGAGCACGTATCGCGTTATACGATCCGTGATCGAAATCAATTTTTTAGATCGCAATAGCTCTGAAATGGGCAATCGGATAAGGGAAATATGTGAAATGGTGCTTTTCTGTAGAGTATTGTATAACGCGATATGGGTTCAGGGCTGCGCAACGAAGCCAACGAAATTTTTACATTAATATCAGATTTAATTTAAAAAAATATAGTTTTTCTTTGATTTTACCCAGTTTGAGCTTTTTTCAGCTAATTTGACATAGAAAAAAATACTCAAACTAGAAAATGAGTTTTTTTGAGATTGTTTATTGATATTATCCGTTTGATAAAATAACGTTAAAAGTATTGAAAACAATTAAAATAAAAAAATGTATGTTTTTTGGTTAAAATAACGTTATTAGTCAGCTTCGGTTCAAACGTGCAGACAGAAGGGCAGGGCTAAATCAAACCAGCTCATCCTCCTGATCATTTTGGTATACTTATTTGTAGGTTTATCTCTTTGCCTTTAAGAACTTACAATTTTCGATTTCGGACCAAAGTTAATCAGAAAAATTATAAAAAGTTCAAAATGTTTGTATAATTTTCTCGAATTTTCGAATTTTGTCTAAATCGGTTTGGGATTTGGTTTGCATAGTTTCAGTTACAAAATTCATGTAATTTTTAACTTAAAATATCGAAAATAAACAAGTAAGGAAGGCTTAGTTCGGATGTAACCGAACATTACATACCTACTCAGCTGAGAGCTCTGGAGACAAATGTTGGAGTTGAATGTTGACATAATTTACTTATATACTGTAAAGTGGGTGTGTTCGTCATCCGATTTTCCTAATTTTTATTTAGAACACATATAGTAATAAGAGTAACGTTCTTCAACGGATGCCAAATTACAGCTTGCAAAACTTTTAAATAACATTATTTTAAAAGTGGGCGGTGGCACGCCCATTATCCAAATATTTACTAATTTTCTATTCTGTGTCATAAGGTCAACCCACCTACCAAGCTTTATCACTTTATCCGTCTTTGGTAATGAATTATCGCACTTTTTCGGTTTTTCAAAATTTCCGATATCGAAAAAGTGGGCGTGGTTATAGTCCGATTTCGTTCATTTTAAATAGTGTTCTAAGATGAGTACTCAGAAACTTACATACCAAATTTTATTAAGATACCTCAAAATTTAATCAAGTTATCGTGTTCACGGACAGACGGACGGACGGACGGACGGGCGTAGCTAAATGAATTTCTTTTTTCGGCCAGATCATTTTGATATATAGAAGTCTACATCTATCTCGATTAGTTTATGCCGTTACGGCTTACCGTTATTCGAACAAAATTAATATACTCTGTGAGCTCTGCTAAGCTGAGTATAAAAAGAAGAATATAATTGACGAAATGTGATAAACATATTCGCAACTTTTTTCATGTTCTTTGCTGTATAACTTTCCTGATTCATTTGCACAATTACAACCTACCGTTAACCGATTAATGGTATAATAGTTCCTTGGGTGCAAGTACAGCTATGTGTTAAAATAATTAAAGTAAATAAAGTTTAATTTCGAGAATTTGGTTACGAACTCATATAGTAGAGAATCTTCATGCATTTAGTTTTGCCCATTTCTTCTTGCAATACCACATAAAACTAAATGTTCTATTAACAAACCGCCTAATGATCATTGCTCACTAATTTCCAATATAAATAGAATGACAATTAATAATACCAAAACTATGCAGCTATCTATGTGTTTATGTATGTGTGCCTGTCTTTCTTAAAGTAATTACTAAATATATTGATTTTAAGACTCATTGGCAAATTTAAAATTGTTAATGCAAATTACAATAGGACAGCACATTGAAAATGCCCAGCAGCAGAACAGACATTCTTAGCTGCTTACTGCCTCCTAACCATCCCTCTGTGGTAGTACACCAGATGTGTTAACTTGACTAGCAAATGCCAAAAGCAGACAGAGCTGTCAATTACCCATTCAGCGTTTTAAAATAGTGATTGCAGTAGCAATAGCGCCGATTGTACTGTCTACTTCATTGCTTGTCTTTATATGTATATGTGACTCCCTGACTCTTGAAATCATGAATGTCTGCGCCTTGGCGTATTGTCGTCGGTGCTTGCCAACGTCTTTCAATTAATTAACTCGATTGCCAAAATTAACGCGCCTCATTAAAATGCCATTGCATTACGCGACTGTAGCTAGCGGGAATGCCTTTTGCAATTCCTGTGAAATAAATACTTCCATATACTGGTTTACTCGTGTATGAGTAAGTGAAGACAAATTTTGCATATGGGTCATTCCATGTCAAGCATTTCTTGAATGAATCGCGATTTTTTCTTATTCTTACATACATAGAGAAATTACCCCCACAAAAACAATACTCTTACCAAATTTCGTTAGAATTAGTCTATTTTTTCTAGACTCATGTCATTAAAAAGTTGAGTAAAGAGGTTCAGTAAAAAGGGTGGGCAACTCCCATTTAAAGTTTTTCAAAAAATTTCGTACTTCGCTTTACCATATTAATGCTGATAATCCAGTAACGTGGCATAACTATACTGAAAATTTTGTTAAGGTTAGACCGTTAATATTCTACTTTTAAGAGGTGGACGTGGTTGTCAACCCATCTTGTCCAGGCCTATATATCAAACCAAGAGCCATACGTCTGCCGAATTGAAACATGATATCTTCGACAGTTTTTGATCTACCCTATGCAAAACTGCATGCGGCTCTGGAACTGTTCGAGAGAAAAGTTCTTCGAAAGATTTAATGATGAGCTGTATGAGATTTACGCAGACATCAATATAGCCCAGCGAGTTAAAACGTAGCGGCTATGCTGGCTAAGAAAGTGTTTCTATCGGAACCCGCCCAAAACGCACAGGAAGAGGGCGGCCCCACTCCGCTGGAAGGACCAGGTGGTAAACGATTTGAACTCCTTTGGTGTGGCCATTTGGCGCCAGCTGGCAGAGCGGAGAAGCGACTGGCGCGCCTTGTTTGACGGCCATATCCGTTTAAACGGTTAAGCGCCAATTAAGTAAGTAAGTAAGCAAAACTTATTTTGTTTTGTTGATTTTCCGACAGGGTTCATTTTCCGTCATTCTTTGACGGAAAAATTTTCCAATATACATCAAATATGCGAAACTTTTAAATTTGATCTACCAAATGTAGGCGATGCTACGCCTATTTTCCAAAATTGTAAAGAATTCTCTTTATCATTGTAATGACAGTTCACGAGCCAATTTTCATGGCCTATCTGCATACATTTTAATAAGCTTTTTCCGTCTAACTCTGCCCTTCCCCTCTACACTTTTCCTAATCTTTTTATTCACTCCTCCTTCCATCTTTTTCGCTTCATCACCATCTTCGTCTCATTCTCTCTCTTTCTCAGTCTCCTTCTCTCTTTTCTCTTCCCTCAAGTTTTTCTCCTTCTTCTTCATCTCTTATTGCCAGTCCCAGAGGGTGGTATGTATTTTGTTCCAGTCCCATTCCGAGTCTCAGTCTCAGTCCCAGTCCTATTACTAATCCCAGTCCCAGTCCGTCTCTGGTATACTTCCCGAAAAAAAGCATCGTAAATACTAATGTAGGCAAATTTATATACGAAATTTCAGGCAAATCGGATAGGACGTATGTACATAAATAGGTATGTAATACCTAATTATTGTCTTTATTTCGGCTTCGAATCCATATTTATCAGTTTTTCCAGGTTGATGCGACTAAATCGAATATCACAATGAACTTTAGAGCTCTCAGCAACAGATTTCATTTGATATCCATTATACACACACATTCTAGGGGTATCTGGTTCCATGTTTTGGCCTATATCTCGAGACCCTAGTCACTCAGTGGTATAAAATTTACTCTGTATTATAGCACACATCAACAGCTTCAATTTGATACCAATAATATAAAAACACATTCTAGGTGTATCCGGGCCCATGTTTTGGCCTATATCTCGAGACCGTAGTCACCCAGCGGTGTAAAACTTACTCTGTACTAAAGCATACATCAACAGCTTCGATTTGATACCCATAATGTAAAAACACATTCTAGGTGTATCCGGGTCCACGTTTAGGGCTATATCTCGAGACCCTAGCCTCCCAGTTGCATGAAAATTATCCTGTACTATAGCACCGTATTGTATAAACACATTCTAGGGGTACCCGGGCCCACGTTTTGGCCTATATCTCGAGACCCTAGTCACCCAGGGGTATGAAAATTATCCTGTACTATAGCACTCATCAACAGCTTTCATTTGATATCCATATTGTATAAACACATTCTAGGGGTATCCGGGTCCACGTTTTGATCTCAAGACCCTAGGCACGTAGCGAAAAAAAGGTAGACGTTGGCCGATTCTCAGACCTACTCAATATGCTCACACAATTTCATGAGAATCGGTTCAGCCGTTTCGGAGGGGTTCAGCCTCTAACACCGTGACAGAAGAATTTTATATATTAGATTATATATTTTTTTTTATTTTTTTATATTAAGGCGCTTTCATGTTTGTCCCCTCATTTCCATACGAATTTTTGACACACGGAAAAGTCTTTTTCGGTAACTACCTGTTGAGCTAGACACTTGATACTTAGAGCATAGTTCAGATTTGGAAGACACTACAATGCAAGTGAAAAAAATCCGCTAGGTGGCGCACGGATCGAGATATACAGAAAATTAATTTTAAAATAGAAATTTTGCGATCGACTTTTAACTAACTTCTCGGTGATCCAGAGACTTGAAACTTAGCACATGGTTTGCGAGTCGATGGCAATACAATTCGTGGAAAACAAAATGCCGCCAGGTTTCAGACGAATAGAGATAAACGAAAATCACTGAAAATCGTTGAAAAAACGCAGGGAATCTTGCGATCGATTTTTAATTAACTTCCCGGTGAGCTAGAAACCTAAAACTTGGGCCGTGAGTCAGAACCCGGTGAAAATGCAACATTTGATAAAAAAAAAAATTCGGTAGGTGGCGCACGCGGATCGAGATGGTAAGAAAACAAATTTTAGTTTGGGAATCTTTCAATCCATATTTAACTAACTTCCCGGTTACCTAGAGACTTGAAACTTGGCACTTAGTTAGAGACCTGGTGACAATACAACCTATAGAACACAAAGTTCCGCTAGGTGATGCGCTAGAGAAGATAACTGCAAATCCTTTAAAAACGGGGGGAATCTTGCGATCGATTTTTAGGTAACTTCCCGGTGATCTAGAGATCTGAAATATGGGCCGTGAGTCAGAACCCGGTGGCAATGCAATATTTTATCAAAAAAATTTCGCTAGGTGGCGCATGGATCGAGATATTAAGAGAATTAATTTTGATTTGGGAATTTTTCAATCCATTTTTAACTAACTTCCCGTTTACCTAGAGACTTGACACGTGGCACTTAGTTAGAGGCCTAGTGACAATTACAACTTATAGAAAACAAAGTTCCGCTAGGTGACGCACTAGTGAAGATAACTGCAAATCCTTGAAAAACGAGGGGAATCTTGCAATCGATTTTTATGTAACTTCCCGGTGAGCTAGAGACTTGAAACTTGGACCGTGAGTCAGAACCCAAAATTCCAAATGCCTTTCTGTACGCAGCACTAGAAAAGTGAAAATAAAAAGATGATAAAAACATTTTAAGGACTACCTTTATATAAATGGACCAAAAAATAGAAGGCAATTTTTCCTTTAATAGAGACATAATCTTGTTGAATTTTGACTAAAAAACTTTAACAAAAGCTCTTGTAAAAGAATTATGGGATCTAAAATTGTAAAGGAAGAACGCGTGCTTAAATTTTAAATAATCAATTAGTTAATCCCAAGTACATGGTTTGCCTTAAATTGAAAGATTGCGCTCCACCGTTATAGTCTCAAATCCCAAAATTCTTTTACAAGAGCTATTGTTAAAGTTGTTTAGTCAAAATTCAACAAGATAATGTCTGTATTAAAGGAAAAATTGCCTTCTATTTTTTTTTATATAAAGGTAGTCCTTAAAATTTTTGTGTCATCTTTTTATTGTTTTTTTTCGTAATTTTCGATGTCAAGAAAGTTGGCGTGGCGTAACTTGAAAGCGTGTTAGCGTATTAGAATAAAATCGAACTGTCGTAAAAGCAGTAAAGCGTACTAACGTAGGAGCGTAGTATCGTTACAAAGCAAAAGCGCGCAAGCACATTTGTAAAGTTTTCGAGTCGTAGTTGTATAGTTTAAAGGTTATTAAAAAGGTTGATATCACGTTCACTTAAAATTAAGTGCCCTTTCGAAAACGCAATGATAGCACAATTGTGCCATGAAATGCATAATCATAATAGTATATAGCCAGCGTAAGCGTAACATTATAAGCTTACAAGCATTATACCGAATCGCATATTAACGTTATTTAATGTAAAAGCGTATTTATGTTAAGGCGTATTAGCGTATTAGCGTATTTTTGTAAAATTGAGCTGGCATAAAAGCGTGGTAGCGGTAAAAATGAGCGAGTGCAAAATCGTGGTAACGGCAAAGTATAAGAGAGTACTAGCATAATTGTTTGATACCTCAACACTGCAAACGGTCAAACTTAGTAGCGTTAATTTTCACCAACGGGAAAAAGTGTCAACGTATTAACGTAAATTTTTACTTAATGTTTTATAAAAATATGTGGTTCTCTTCAAATTTTAAATCTTGTTATAATCAGGTACCCACCCAAATATAAGAGTATATAGCCTTTAGCATGTGCGTAATATCTTAAGCATAAAACCGTAATATATATGCGCATAGTAATTCAAGGTAACGTAACAGCGTAACAATTTTAAAGCTTATCATTAGCGTTAAATTGAACTGGCATCGTGGTAGCGATAAAGCCTACCAGCGCGAAATTCAACTACCAAAACAGTGGCAATGACAAAGCATAATAAGTAATAGCGTAAAAGCGTAGCAGCTCAAAACCTTGAAAGCGCTTTAGCATTTTTACAAAATATCTTACTATAGGTTTTATGAAAAAAAATTTACTCTCTTCAATTTTGTTCATTAAATTATTATTCGTTTATTTTTTAAAGCCAGAATAAAAGTCCGGCTCCATATCAAAGGGACAACAAAGACTGCAATTTGAAACGACGCTCTCGGTTAGCATAGGAAAGATTCTAAATGAAAATGAGTTTTTAATTCGAAGTCAAATCAAGACAGCCTACAAAATTTTTGTGATTGTAGGAGTATAAGTGTAACAAGAACAAATTTAAATTTATGTACATTCGATTATTGAATACAAAAACAAAAACATTTAAACAACAATATATCGGCACTCTGATGGTTGTGAGTGTACCTAGCGGGGACTAGCTATATAGGAGTATTACATTTATGTGAGTCAGTAACCACACACACTTTTTCATTGCCACGGGCTTTGAAAAATTTTTTACCTTTGAGAATCTTTTAGCGGGACTTTTTTACTCATAAAACAGAAATCACTTTTAAAATACTCCCCTGTTTATAGTGTTAAATGCTAAAGCGCAGTTAATGGCACTCGATTTTTTTTAACAATTATTATATTCTCTTCATGCTCGGTACCCTGGGATTAATGGCTTCTGAAGTCAGGTAATAAAAATTAAAATTAGCGGAAGGAAGCTTGTATAGGCAGTGGGCATACCTCAGTCACCACATGTTAGCTATTAAGAAATTTTTAATCTGAACTAAAAAATAAAAAATAAAATAAATTTACGGCGGGATATCCTCCGAAGAGTTTTAAACCGAGCTATTATTCCAATTTGCGTAGTGTTCCTTTCAATTTTTCCTACAAATTGCCTGGACAGGACCTACTTCTTTGATTCCGACTCCGAACGGCATCTGCAAGGCAGATGAGTTTTCACTGAGCGTTTTTCAACACGCTCGGAGTTTTTGCCTAAGACTGTCGACGGTTGACCCCACTTAAAAAAAAGTCTTCTAATTGAAAAAACTTATTTCTAAAATGTTGATGTTGCTCTTCCGTGGACGTGAACCCAGAATCTTCGGCGTGTTAGGCAGAGCACGCTACCATAACACCACGGCGGCCGCCATAAACTCAAAATATAGCTGCCGCCTATGGAATGTAGGTTCAAATCACACCCCTGACAAAAAAAAACTTCAAGGTGGACCATTCTAATATCCTAATTTGTTGTTAATTTTTCACAAATATTACTGAAACTTTGAAAATTTGCGCGAAATTACGCCTAAGTGCCCATACGCTCAACTTTTTGTTGTACATAAATATTCAAGTTAAAAGATACGCAGCTTATTTTTCTTGAAACCGATTTCTTCTTCCAATTTCGACAAACTTTCACACAGTGACACACCGTGGGAGCATGTTAGAGTATTTTTAAAAGAAATACTAATTTTGGCCAAATTTTCCACGGAAAACTTTTCTCATTTTTTTGTTGTCCTTGCTTTGCTGCTGCTTTGAAAAACACCTACCACTGCAGTCACTGAGCGTTTTTTTTCGTCTACTGTCCGCAGCATGTATTGTGGCATGTCTTGTTTCTTAAGTGTGGCATTGTTCGTTTGGTTTGTTACTGCTGTCGTGAGAGCGTCAAGTGCGTGATTGCTACTGGCAGCTGTCCCACAAATTTGTCGCCCGATGCAAATGGCAAAAGTTAACGTTAAATTAAAAGTGAAAAAAATAAATGGAAATATACTAAATATAAATTGATATTCACTTTGTCTGCAAGCCGCCTATGCTTCTTCTTCTTCGTCAGTAAGACATACCTACCTACTAACGTAACCACCCACTTGAAGTGAAGTTGACACCGTAATTGCTTCTGTGCAAAATACATATGCCGCCTATCCCCCGTTCAACGCCTGTCTTCCTCTTTTCACAAGCTCCCTGTGCAGTTAGTGAGCCGCGGGCACATTGCTTATGCTATTTTTCACTTTTTTTGTTGCTCTATTTGATATCGCACAAAATCACGTTGAAATAAGCTCTTAAGACTCAAATATCACATAACTTTACGCTAAATGAGTCAAATAAGAAGAAAAACAGAAAAGTATGCTGCGTCAACTCAAAATCGAAAACTAAAGAAAAATAAATAATGAAATTGCAAAAGGAAAATTGTAAAATAAGAGAAACTTTTTGAATTGATTTTTAATTTTTTAACCATTGCCATCATCATGGATACGTGGCAATGTCACCAAATGCTTGCAACGTGCCACATTACCGTCAAGTTACTATTCGGGCGTTTGGTGTGGTTGGCTATTTTTACTTTACGCGCGTCTAGCGTTTCCCTTTGATACTCCGATTGCTTATATTCCGACTGCATTTTTTGTTGTTATTGTTACTGTTGTTGCTGTTGATACTCGGTTGCCAATGTCAGTCGGTCTATCTGTTTATTTGTCTTTAAGTCTCTTTGACGTAGCATAATCAAAAATAAGAACATTCTCCTGGTCTGTCGCTAGCGCCTGCCACGTGCACTATCGTCATTGATGTGGTGGAAGCAATGTGGGGTGTAGTTGTTGAGGAATAATTTAAAATTATTATCAAAAACATGGTAATAGTGTTTCACATAGAAATAGAATATCCGGCGGCAGCTTCTTCGAAATGGTTTTATCTCGAAGTTTGATTGAAGAACATTTTATCTCAGGGTTAGTACCTAGAAATTCTGGCATATGGCGTTCTTTGACGATTTCCCAAGGACAGAGCGTTTTATAAACGGCCCCCGTGGCAAGGGTGCTTACGAGCAGCAAAATCCGTCTAATGTATAGTGCGATAACCTTCGAATGCTTCTTCAGCATTCTCAAAACAAATTAGGCAGGCCAAAACTGCTTTTTACTCAAAAACCAAGTACAGGTACCTTGATAAGTTATAACTTTGGACAGCTTGCAAATCCAATCTTTTATAGCTCAAAAATTTAGAAATCTATTCTATCTAATTGAGTTTTTTAGATTGTCAAAAGGGAGACCAAAATTTTCTTAAGCAGTATCACCCGATGCGAGTTTTGTTAAAAATATGAATGTATCATACACATATTTGGTAGGCGAGGCTCTGGTGACTCGAAGTTTCCCATTGAATTAAAGGGGCGGTTTGACCGAGGAGATTGAATGTGGTCATATTATTAAATCGTTCCCGGAAGTGAGTCACTAATGAGAAACTACGGAACTAGACCTAAACCGAACCAGGAATTTGTATAATAATAATTTGTACTAAGTAATATTTCGTAGGAGCTTCATTTTCTCCAGTTATAAACTCGATAGTTTGGATTTTTATATTTCATATTAAACATATATCTGAGAAAAGCCACGAACAGAAAAACCGCTACCAACTTTAAGGAGCTTCTACTATGAAAACTTATTTTTTCCCCACACTTTCCCACCAGTTCGGAACTATCGAAAAAGGGGATAATATCGTACTAGAAGCAACATGTACAGTTTCGGTCCCCTTCGGAATAGTACCAAGAAAATAACTAGATCTTTGCTAAACATTTTTACACTAGTTCGGAACTATCGCAAAAATGCCAACAAAGAACTAGTTCTAAAACGGAAATTTGTATCTAGTTTGGGACTAGCGAAAAGGTAATGCAGCGGGCGCAATTTACACAAATAATGAATAAGAAATAGACTGCGAACAAGAAGTGGCTATGTATGCACTAGATCGCACTAGGTTTGAGTAAGAGATTTTTCCTTCAGGGTTAATGGTGCTTGTTACCGGAACGTACTTGATCTATACTCGGCAAAGAACCAGCAACATCGCTAGCTCTCACTTACACCTTCAGGGAGGATCTTTATCGCTACAAAAAACAACAATAGGAACACTTTCGAAACTGGAACGTCTTTCATTCACACAACACGACCTTTCCAGCGAAGTTCTTGCGTTAGATTTTTTGCAATTTGTTTATTTCTGCGCAAGAATCATACAGATCATCAATATACATCCTTCGATACACTCCGATGATACTATGGATCGTAAGTCTAACCGCAACCTTTCGCTCAAATACTCATGATGTGAACTTTCATCGACGCCATCCATGCCCTCCAGCAATGACCTCCATCAGGTAAAGTTCTAATGGTTTTCGTTCTTCGAAAGAGGATTTTTGAATTACAGAACTACTTAATCGAGAGAGACAGTTTTGGCAATTGTATTTGATATCTTTTATTAGAATAATTAATTGTCGAAACGATGACAAATTGGTGAATTATTTAACTAATCGATTTGAATTATCGATATTGTATGTAGTAAATCAACACCCAAATTACTTGCGTAATCGCCTTGTTGACAAATTACGGCTAGAATAAATTGATTATTCATATTATTGCACCTTCTATAATTTACTTATTCCCGGTCGGCTACTGAAATAATATTTTGTTTTTATAAATCAGCATTTTGATTAATCAGATAATCGATTAACTGAACAACTGATAATTCAACTTCGATTATTAATCGAATAGCCATAGGCATATTCGTGTTATTTAACAGAGTTTGTCGGTGCCTTTGAAGCTCTCGAAATTCTGATCCCATTTAGCTCGCTTTTGCTGGTGTACAAGTCGACTGATATCCAAGTTTTGTTCGCATACTTAAGGCATTGTGGGCTTAGTTGCCACTAGTAGTGTTTTCGTTTCTACACGAAAATGTCGCCTTCACGCCAACCTTTGAAAAAGTTGTGTTCTGTTGAAAAATCAGATAAGCCCCAATAGAGGGCATCATTATCTTTTCTCAACAACCTACCCCTAAAAATGGCCAAAAATGCAACATTACTTGCCCTCGCTGCCATTGACAGTGCAGAAAACAGCCCTGCCAATTAGCTTATGAATCACACGAAGTTGAAGCAGCATTAGGCCGAAATGCTTCATTCGCATGTGCTCCTTTTAATTTTTCCTACAAATTGGCCTGACGGGACCGACATGTTTTATGCTGACTCCTAACGACATCTGCAAGGCAGATCAACTTTCACTGAGAAGCTTTTCATGGCAGTAATACACTCTTAGTGTTTGCCAAATCACTGCGACCCCGCTTAGTAAAACTTTCTTCTAATTTAAAAAAAAACTTGTTTCTGAAATTTTGAATGATATTCCTACATCGTTTATCGCTGTCTAATTGAAGAGTAATTAGTTTCGGCGCTCTCAAATTTTCACTTACAGAAAAAAATATAGAAAGAAAAAAGTAATAATAACTATCATTAAAATTGTGCCTGGAATCCCTACTCAATAGGCCAGTAAAACAAAAACAATCACAGCAGAGATATTTTCTGTCATCCGGGGAGTAGAAATAACGTATCAATGAGTACTGCATTCAACAGAATCAGCACTTACCGACGTGAGCCAACGGCTACCTCTACCCTGAAAACCCTCCAGTTATTGCATTGGCTGCAGTATTGAAACAGTTCAAAAATCTTCTCCTGCTGTTAATATTAGGTATAGAGCCCTATTTCAAGCACCCTGAAGGGACTCCTCCAGTTCAGAACTTCAATCCCCCGGCAGTACGCTGGTCTCTACCGTCAGCCAATCCGTCCCATGTGAAATTTCGCCGCTAGCAAGGTCTCGTTTCAGAGCCCAGCCCGGATTGACTAGGGCCGATTTCATGGATTTTCCCTGGAGGCTCTTCCCTTCCCTACACCAAAAGTCACACCCATGATACCTGCAGTGACGAAAAACTTATAACAACCCCCTCACTCCTTGTTTTTTCCGTACTGGAAACCTCTTCACTATTTTCCTCGGCCTGTTTGTTTGGGTTTTTTTAAATTGTTGTTTACGTTTTATTTCATTTTCAAGAGTCCCTAAACAATAGCATCTATCTGAGTTAAGATTTTTAAACCCATACTTGCTGTGCAGAGAGACCACGCTCTCAGAGCCAGACGGGAGCAAGAAAGGAATAACTTCAACGTCATCTGCACCCCCAAACTAAGCGGCAACTTCAGCCCAGCCACGGTTTAGCAGATCGGAGGTAGGTCCTTTTTTAACGCGCCACACGTTCCGGTAGCATTCCGCCGAAACCCACTGAGGTGGCATTATACCACACCTAAAAGTATTTCCCAAAGTCAAACAAGTAAATATCATAGTCTATAAGTACGGAAATCAGTCATCGCGTTGTATGCCAAACTTGACACATTTCTAAAGTAACTTCCCACCAATCGGAAAACGGAATATATGGTCCTGACATTCAAAAGAGTTCTGGGGCCACAATTGAGCCGGAGGTTCGGCGGCAGGGTGCAGAAACATACTACATACAGGCAGAACATACTATACACGTGTATACCGAAGGTTCCAAATGCTGTTTGCTGTGTCGATCCAAGATGTGTCCTGGAATGCAAAGAAACATTGGAAAAACTTTTCTCAGGCCGGACCATACATCTGTAGTGATTCCCCGTTCATACAGCGATAGTAGGTAACGAAAGGGCCATTGAGTTGGTAAAGGAGGGTGCAGCACTCGCTGAATTGACGGTAAATGTGCCAATCCGTTTGGGAGAAAAAAAGAATGAGACGGGAGTTGCAAATAAGCCATCAAGCAGGAAAGGCGTGGACAGAAGTGCGGGGCTGCAACATTTCTAAGATCATTTGTAAATCCTACGATATTGAACTCACAAAGTGCCTCATGTCTCTGAAAAGAGAAGACTTAAGGCTCACGATGGACATACTAACTGGATACTACCTTCTGGCGTTACATGCTTATAAATTAGACCTCGTCAGTAATATCAGATGTAGAAAATGCGAGCGGCAGGAAAAAACGGTTGAGCACGTTCTGTGTTCGTGCCTTGTACTCGCCAGGTCACGGCTCCAGCTATTAAGGGCGATAGAGTTGCCAGGTCTCGAAGTGGCAATTAAGCTAGGTCCTAGAAAACTTCAAGTGTTTGCCAAGAAGACGGAGTTATTCTATAACATAAGTCCTGGCACCTTATTGCGGTTCTTACGTTTGATCGTCAAACAAACTCTGGTAACACTATGGCCACATTCAGTCTGATAGAAGTCTTATTTACTAGCCAGTTCAACCTAACCTCCCACCATTGAGCAATCACTGCACAAGCACTTATACATAATTGCGAGCTTTATTGAGTTGTCTTGTTTGAAACTAAAGCTTATTTACTCAAATCGTAGAATTCTATGAAATTTAAATATATATATAGAATATTATGTTTATTATTCTATATTTATTAATTCAAATAAAACCCAAACTAAAACTAAAACTAAGAAGAACAATGTCTTATCTTAAAAGGGAAATTCCCAAATTAAATTATGCGTTAAAATTCAAAGTATTACTAGACGTTGGCTGTAGTTGCTAAAATTTAGCTGTTCTATGATGTTGCCACATATTGCTACAGGGTTCGATTTGGGTAGCACTACACCTCCCCCTTTCCAGAAAATACGCCGATTTGCTGGCATCAATACTTGTGGCTTGTGTTATTGCTGCTAATTCATCTCTTGGGAAATAAACCGGTTTAAGTGTATCGATGGATACGGTTACCGGCCTCGAACCAATCATTATCATGTATGTCTTGGGGTATCCGTTATGTTGTCGTCGTTCTCGTAAAAATTATGTTGGTTGTTTGGAAATAATTCTTTGGTTTGTGTTTGCGTATGCGTATGCGTTATCGATTCTTTGCTTTGTTTTTTAAATCCACCAACACGTCGTAGTTTCTTCGGAAATCCGCACTTATTATAGGATGCGCAACGTCGGCGATTATGAAACACCACTTAAATGGAGATATAATGTTATTTGTCATTTGCGGAATGTATTAATGGTAGTATTATTTGCAGCAACCAGTTTCATCGCGTTTGGTTGCATACTCTCACCGTGACGTTTGGGTACAAATGACACTTCGGCGCCCGTGTCGATGAGAAATTTCATTGAAAAAGTCCTGGTTCAAATGTAAAGGCAGTTGGATTTCATATCCTCCTCCGACATAGCCGCTTTGTACGCTTTGGTGTGAAAGCACATAGTGGCCGACACCGTGTTGCCTTCTTGCCGAAAATACAATGATACCAACAGATATCGCAGTTTGTATCCAGTGCGTCCTCACTGCGTGAGATGTTCTGTCATGCTTGTTGCCGAGGCACTCCGATCCGTTGCTGTTTATACGTTACCTCCCGCTTCTCTAAACGATATAGCCTATCCACCAACTCTGACATGGCTGCTGTTACGTCGTCACTTGGTTTGCAATGGGTGGCGAGGAAATAATGTCGCTGGCATGTGCCAGTACAGCTGAATCGATTTCGGCAACGACCGTAAAATATTTGGTTGTACTATTCTGTTGTCATCGGGGTCACCACTTATAGAATGTTATGTTTATTATTCTATATTTATTAATTCGAATAAAACTCAAACTAAAACTAAAACTAAGAAGAACAATGTCTCATCTTAAAAGGGAAAGTCCCAAATTAAATTATGTGTTGAAATTCAAAATATTACTAGACGTTGGCTGTAGTTGCTAAAACTCAGTTGTTCTATGATGTTGCCACATATTGCTGCAGGGTTCGATTTGGGTAGTCACTACGTATATAACTCGTTCATACACACCCAGCCCACTGTGCGCAACTTATTGCTCACTGTGATGCCATCACTGAGCGCCGTTCTGTCATCTTGTCTAAATATATATTTTTTCCTATTTTCTTTAGCTGATTTACTATGCTACACAATAGTCTGTTTTAAGCTGCTTTGATCTTTTGTTGTTTGTTTTAAAATTGGAAACAAATCCAAATATGACAGTAAATTAGATGCCAGTGGAATTGTGGCTATGGTTGAAGTTGCAAGTTGCCGGCGCCACGTGCGGGACGTACAAATATGCAAAAGTAAATATAATACCAATTGGTTACAATATTTATTTATTATTTATTTCAAGTTGCAGCCTGGTGTGTGGTCCTTGCAAGTGTGAGGTCTTCGGTTTTTGTAATTTTTTTTTTCTTCTACTCATTTTACTCATTACGCATGCAACAAACTAAGACAGCACAACGCAACGCTATTGTTGTGTAGTGTGTAAAAACACACTAACAATGTGTGTCCATAAAAATATTAAATTTTCCGCCAACAGAGAAATTCCAGCAGTTTCAATATTTCGCATTGAACTAATAGCAGAGATATCCCCCAACCTGTCAGCCACCCAACCACCACCGCATTCCACGCGCAGATATTTGCAGCATTTACGATGACTCCATAACTTGAGTATTATAATAAGTTGTAATGCAATGCCGCACAACTCATAAGGGACACACTGTTTGCTAAAAATACTCGTACTTTTTCACTATTGCGTAAACAATGCGATGTTGTTGTTATAATTTTTATTAAAGATTTTTTCGTTTAGCTTGCGCTCACAATTTTCTAGTTTTGCTCCTTAGGAAGTCAAAAGCATTTTCTTTTGTATATGTGAAATGTGCCATTAACCAGAGACCACGAAATGAGCCATAAGAAAAGGCAAAAACAAAAAAAGTTCAGTTCAAACAATTCATTATTTTATGACCGGAAAATTTAGTAGCACCCAAGCGGTTTAGTATTGAATAGCGATTTTCGAATAATATACGAAAAGTCTGTATGATTTTGCTGCATTACACACATGTTGGATAACACGTATGTATATTAGACCGTTTCAGATTTTTTTTTTTTTTTCAATTTGAATTTAGATGCTTTGAGCATTGTAAGAAGCGAGAAGCGTTGCTATAATATAAAGATAGAAAGCTACGAAAATTATTTCTTAGTAAAATTGTAAAAGATGTCAGAGTGCCAGAAACTTTTAGAGCTTGTGAAAATATTTAAAAAATAAAATAATAAAAAAATTTTTTTAGTTAAACGGTTCTATTGAAAACAATATTTACATGAAACAATAATAATACTAAAAGCCAGAAAATAATTAGTTAGGTCCTAGGTACTAGTCATCACACTCCTCATCAATCTAGAGCGTTGATCAGACAATTAAATAAAAGCGTTGGACGCGTCAAATTCTATTGATAGTCATATGTAGGACCAACTGAACCTTAATCAGGTTATGCTACGCCTCCCATTTTTAGAAATTTCAAGCTCCTAATGCTTTTATTGCATTGTCTGATCAACGCCCTAGATTGATGAGGAGTGTGATGACTAGCTTTTAGGATTATTATTACTTAATGTAAAAATTGTTTTCAATAAAACCGTTTAATTAAAAGAAAAAAGTTTATTACTTTATTTCCAAGTTTTTAGTTTTTATTTAATTGCCTATTGTTTCTCATTCTATTTAGATCATTTAGTTACTCATTATTACAAGGACTCTTTCCTGACAGTTTGTTACAACCTAAGTCCTCAATACATAATCCTTCCAAAGACTTTATTCGCCTCGGCGCCAGGTACGCTTGCCCCTCCTCGAACTCCAAAGTATTTTGATTCACTTCTAACGGATTGTATATAATATTTGTTCCAAAATCAGACCACGGATACGAGTCTTTTTAATATCTCGACTCTTCGTCCACCTAGCTGCGATTTTTTTCATAGGTCGCTTTCAATTCGTGTGTGTATTATGTGTTACAAATATGAGCCAAATAGGACGACAAATACGATTTTTTTAAATATTTCGTTTCATCCACCATCTATCGGAGGTTTTTTTTTCTTATTATTGCATTGTCATCGTGTTTTGACCTACATATATTCCAGGTTTCAAACTTGTAGCTTATCGGAAAGTTACTTAAATTTTAATTACAAAATTCGTTCACAATGGCCGGCCGGCAATTCAAGCTAAATAAAACCGTTTAAAAAATTGCTTCTCGCGTAGCATAGCTTATAGCGAGCGCTCTGTCGTCAGCCTAAAGGGCCGAAGAAATTCGACTTGTGTGTCGTCTTGGCGTTAGTGTTCCTTTGAAATAACGCACGATGAAAGTTTGCAAGAAATCTCAAATTTTGCTTTGTTTTCATTAAATAAATTTAAAAAATAACAAATTATTTATCTGGAATGTGGAAATATTTTTCAAAATAAACAAAACAAAAATAAGAATCAATGTATTTCGTATATATTGTTGGAGATTGGAATAAGGGATTAACAGCGCTTGGAAAAACCTAAGTTTTTGAACTCTTTTGCTGTTGCGTTGCCTGAGGATTGGGAACATAGCAGTGAAGTCCTGTGTGTTCCCAGTTGACTCAACATAAACCCCAAAATGACGTAAATGTTGAACGTGTTTGGGCCTTAAGACTGTATTAGGGGAGTTCGCCATGCTTCTTTCAATATGAAGTAAGTTAACCCACTCCGAAAATTACACGCTTGTATGTTTGTATGTATGTCTGTAACTACTAAAATGTTGTAACGATTTTACTGAAACCACCGCTTATTTTACACCTTCTACTAACGTTCGTATCGCTAAATTGTTGAATAAATAACTCCAATATTCAATAATGCAAAATGGTCTTTATTAGAGTACTTCACAATAACACTTATACTTCGCAACCAATAGCGTGTTAAATCAAACTGAATGGTCGTGCCTCAGCTGGTGCTGCTTTTATACTCTTGGGTTCCTCGTTGGCATATTTCTAGGTGTTTCTATTTCTAGAATTTACTTCTTGTTTACCAGCTATAACTACAGATGCACGATTATAGCTTCTCGCATAGCTATATGCGCGTGTATATGAGAGTGATACATCCACCGATGATTGCCTACTTTTGGGAGTGTCTCAGATATAAGCATGTGTTTGTGCGTCTCTTCTCCGCTGCTCGTATGGAAATATGGGTAGATATAATGATTGATTTCTTTATGTCCATACAAGTCACTGCTTAGTATCGGCTTAAAGATGATAGTATCCCTTAGTGTTGCTAATATTCGTCACAATATAATAAAATATTGCTTATAAGTACCCGGTACCCGTCTTTTCAGGTTGTGCGTTAATAAAACAACGATGTTATTTAAATGTACAAAAAAATTTCAAATGATTCTTCTCTGTGAATATTATAAAATATGTATGTATGTATGTACATTTATAGAAACGGAACCGATAAAGCATTTACCCTGCCACAAATAACTTATGTCGCCTGCTAAGTGGAAACTCACCGCGACGATGCCATTTGCAAATTGTCATATATCAGATATTGTTTAAAGAAAGCTCATAGAATTATATTAAAAAGCTTCCTATTACAGGTAATTTGTGAGAAGATGAGGAGTTTATGAAAAAAATTAGTCAAAGTTTCCTGCAAACTTATTTGGAGATGGTGCGTTTTCGAACTGATAGCACAGATTGCGTGATATTTAAGTTTCGTAAAAAAGGTAATTTAACAGTGACCACACTGCTTATGGCTTAAACTAGAGAAAGCTGTTAAATGAAAAAGTGAGAGCTGTTAAACTTCTCTTGACGCAAATTTCGCGACCTAAATCTCCTCGAAGTTATATATCGTCTTGCGAGAGGAGGAACATCCTTTCGAAAACGCTTTATCTCACAATAAAGTGAATACGAATGAGTGAATACAAATTAATAAAACCTTTTGCTAAACTCTTTTTGAGAACTACCTACGCAAATTTTAGTTATGATATTTTATTTTTGAAACAAATTCTGCATTCCTCAACCAAATCCGGCGGTGTGTCTAAACAAACCCTCTGATACATGGCGACTAAATTTGTCCAAATATAAAAAACTGTAAGTATGTACGGTATTCAGTAGACCAGTTTCAGGGAACGAAACAAAAAAGAAAAAAATATAAATTTACAGCAGGCAACACAAAGAAAGCGAAAATGAGCGAACAGAAACGATTCGAAATACAGCGATACTTTTAAGCGTCGCATACAATTTGTCCCTCGCTGATACTTTTTAAGTACTGTAACGAATATTAGCAATACTAAGGGAAACTGTCATCCCTAAGCCAATACTTAGCAGTGACTTGTATGCACATCAATCATTATGTCTATACATATGTCCATACAAGCAGCGGAGAGCAACGCACAAACACATGCATATATCTGAGATACTCCCAAAAGTAGGCAATAATTTATGCAAGTATCACTCACCTATACACGCGCATATGAGAAGCTATAAACGTAGTTATAGCTGGTAATTTTATAACTGGTAACCAAGTAGTAAATTCTAGAAATAGAAGCGCCTAGAAATATGCCAACGAGGAAACCAAACAGTATAAAAGCAGCAACAGTTGAGGCACGACAATCAGTTTGACTTAAGCAAGCTATCAGTTGCGAAGTATAAGTGTTATTGTGAGGTACTTTAATAAAGTTCATTCTGCATTATTGAATAGTGGAGTTATTTATTCAACAGTTTAGTGATTCGAACGTTAGTAGAAGGTTGCAAATAAGCGGAATTTCTCTAAGTTCGTTACAGTACTTTACATGTTATTCCTCAGAAGCGTCACATACAATTGGTCCTTCAAGAAAAAAAAAGATTTTAAAAGAATCTCATAAAACTATAACTGAAATCTGTGTCTTCAAAATTACTGCACATCCTCTTTCTGGAATGATTAATTAATCATATATACATTTATCAGGATGCGGTGAAGTTGGCACTTAGGTATGTGAATCCATGTATTGCGTTCAACAATATCTTGAACTTCAATCTAAGCCCTTCCTGAATTTATATTCCCACTGTACCACAACTCACTTCTTTATCTTCTGGCGAAAAAGTATGTTGTATTTACGTTCTTCTAGAGGAAACTGATCCTGTGGCTATAAGACTGGATGTTAGGTTAGGTTGAGAAAGCGTGGGTGGGTATTACCCAAATTTCCACTCGGAGAAATTTTTGTCCATTGTGAGTGCCCTCAGTAAGTTCAAAGTGGCGGCACATTCATTTAACCCCATTACCTCCTAGTGGTCTTCAACGAACCACTTGCTTTCCCCGATGAACCCAAGAAGAAGCGAGACGTCCACCTTCCCAACCTCTGCCAGGCTGTCGAAGATCCGTGAGCCCAGAAATCTGAGCCTTCTTCTTTGAAGCGCTGGACATCGGCAGAGAAAGTGGTAGATAGACTCCTCTTCCTCCTCATCCTGACAGCTTCTGCAGAGGGAGCTTGTTGTTATTCGCCACCGTCGGAGCATTGGCGCGATAGCACAATGACCTGTGATGACACCCTTAAGTTCTCTCACCGCGGATTTTGTTCAGTTTGAGAAGGAAACTGGTGCCTTCCTATCCAAGCATGGCTTCGGAGTCAACCCTTTTGGTCCATAGCAAGTCCGTTGCCCTGTTGCCTCATATTGCTCGGTACCCCCCCCCCCCCCCCTCCCGTGAGATAACTCAGCGGTGGTCGGACGGAGCTTTTCACCACACTGCGTGTTCATTCCCTTCAATACCGCTGTGCCTAGGGACCCAGCCAAGGGAGGCAGTGAGATGACTTATAGAAGCCAGCGAGGCTCCACACCTCCGCACGATATCCGATTTTATCCTGTTGGACTCTAATGCCCTTAAGGCGGCTTGGCTGTCAACAAAGATTGTTACGCCGGTGTCGGAGACCATACTATCTTGGAGCAGCTTTGCTGCTCGGCCTGTAATACACTACATACATCAGGAAGTCGGAAAGATTTGCTTAACTTTAGATGTGTTGAGTACATCCCAGCTCCAGTTCCCTTTTCCTATTTCAAGCCTGGAGATATAATAATAAATTATTGTTATATATGTACAGCAGCAAACACGAAAGTAGCAGAGGCAATTTTTATCGAATTTCGTCTATAAAATTCTTCGTATTTTTATTTTCAATAATTAAATAAAAAACTACCATGAATTTTTATAACTGAAACTATTCAAACCAGTATAGAAAAAAAATTTAAAAAATCTGAACAAACAGTGCATTTGCTGTTGTCTTTCTCGCTGCTGTAAGCTAAAAATTATAAATATTTAACTTTGTTCATCTCTTTCAAAAAAAAATCTCACAAATTCTTTTTTCCACTTTCTAAACCATTTCTTATTTGTTTCAAATTCCTCTCACTTAAAAAAGTTCCAGCCAATAAAATTCCTAAAATTGCTACGCTTTATCGCTCTTTTCACAACTAACTGCCAATTTTGATGCAAAAATAGACAAATTGTATTTTCTTATGGTTTCTATTTCTCTGTTTTTGCCAAATTCCTCTCACCTAAAAAAGTTCTACCCAATAAAATTTCTAAAATATTTTCAAGTTAGACTTCACAGACGTTTTCTGGTGTACCGCAAAAATTTTCAACTTTTTCTACTACAATCCACAAACACGTAGTATTCTTTGTCGATTTTCTACTTCACTGAAACTTAGTATAGCACCTCAACATTGTTGCTATTGTTGTTGCTATTTAATCCCATTAAAGTAGACCAGCTTTTCAACAATTAAATGTAAAATTTTTTAAACTTCGTTAGTTTTTAAGCAAACGCTAAAAAAATTATATGCAAATTCCCAACAACAACAAAGTTTCGAAAGCGTAGCAAGTGTTGTTGTTATTTTACAAATTCTAAATATATTGTGAGTACTTATGTTTGCAAGTAAAAT
This sequence comes from Eurosta solidaginis, assembly GCF_040869045.1. Taxonomy (NCBI): domain Eukaryota; kingdom Metazoa; phylum Arthropoda; class Insecta; order Diptera; family Tephritidae; genus Eurosta; species Eurosta solidaginis. The sequence goes on along the minus strand of NC_090323.1, from coordinate 152,365,837 downwards.
ATTGTAAATATATTTGTGAATTTTATTCTAAGGCGCACACAGTTGGAAATACAGAAATAAATAAATAAAGTTCAGTTTGTGGGAGTTTTATCCTGTACCTGCGGGTACATTTAACGACTGTAAAATGAAACTTTAAAATTGACAATAAAGTGCTCTGATAGGGTGTACAACACTCGTAGTCAAATTAGTTTGTTGTTACTAACATTGTGCCAAATTTTTTGGGGTGGCAAATTAAAAGCTTTTCTATTTTTAATTTGAGCCCAGCAAACAAACTTTGTCGAATGAGCGGCAGAAGAAAATGGAAGATTTTATGTAACAAAAAATAAATACATAAATAAAACAGAAAAGAACCTCAATTCAGATAGAATCGACAAATATATACCCCGATGCGGGTTTTAACAAATGATTTCTGTGGCACTAAACATATGTAATTGCATTCTGTCACAACCACAACTACAAATCGGCACAAGATAACGAACATTGCCACAACAAATGGCAAACACACTACTCTCACAACGGAGAATCCACTTCCAAGCATGCTGCTGCCAGGCAGTAACTGTAACAGAGTGCGCTCTCTTTCAAGTCTAATTTTGAACCTACCTACGATATAGAGCGCACATTGCGATTCACAATGCATCAAATAGTATTCACGAATGGTGCAAGATCTGCAAGCAGGGGCTATCCAACAATACTGTTAATGATGTTGGACTTTTCAAAACGATAAACGAATAGCTAGGAGGCCGATGGTACTTTCCCTTAAATTAGAACTGCCAAGCCAAATTATTATCCTTTTTTTGGTATAGATGTCCTCGACTTGTCAAAAGTGTGTTTTTTAAACTGTTTGACAGGCAGCGGTAAGTGGTCTAACGGTTAAACAATTGGTGCCACAAATGGCAAAATACTTTAAATCATTACAGTGAGTCTAAGCGCCGCTAAGCTCTATTCTAAATAAATATTTTTGTCTGACTTTCTCAACTTTCCTACTTCGCTAAACTCGACACCTTATCTATCTACCTCAAGGGGAATTGAGCGACCGATAGTCAGTCGGCCTAAAACCTTGGGTGTTATATGCTGAGGTCCGACAACAGCAATTTTATCAGAGGATTCTTTGGCAGCCGTCTAAATTTTTTAAACTCGTCCCAAATAGAAAAAGGCTTTGCTTTGAACCATCCAAACTAAACATACTTATTGCATATACCACATTTTGGGCAGCTTCACACGAATCAAGCCAATTATTCGATTATTTAGGGAAAGCTGTTCTTCTAACACCAACCTCAGAAGATCTCATTGACAAATTCCCGAGTGACTGTGTCGTTTAGGGGAGCGTAATGTTAAAACAACAACGAAGCAAATAAATTCTGAGATTTTAAGTTTTGTAACCAATTCGATAATTCCTCGATTACATACATTGTCTTATAAAAACACTCTAAAATTAACAATATGACCAAAAATATACACTCCATTGTATGCAAATGAGCCGTTACAATTGCACAGGGATGAATCAAATTTTTTCTTAATGGGCAGTTGTTTGACTAACACTTCGTGTGCATTTGAGCAAAGCTCCTCAGCGAAATTAACTCAGCCTTGCAGATGCCGTTGGGGATCGGCATAGGTCCTGTCCCACCAAAAAAAATCAAGACGCTTATTGGAAAAGAAACTCGGTCTGGATCTATTCGAAAGTATATCGCAGAAAATTATTATTGTTATAAAATGGCTGAGTCTGCTTGATGAAGATTCTGTGTCCGAGCTTGTGTAGATTCTGGTTTCGCTGTTGCAGAAGTTTACTGCGATCGATGTGTCGACTGTCGGTCAGGCATCCGACAGCGCCGTGCCGTTTTGCGTTAGCCTGATTACCAGTGTACTTCTGTTTTGTCTACACATTAGGCTAAAATTTTGGCAGCTGGGTATAAAAATTTACTTCCCTTTGTCATTATTGTTGTATTTCAAATTAACAATACGTAATTTCCTTGCATAGACGTAATTTCCAGCTGGCAATTAATATAATCCTAAATTTGAAATTTATTTATTCTTGAGTTGAAGTAATGTCAATGTTGAGCATTCAGGGATTATGATGAGCTTAAATGTACTTTAATATATGGACGTAATACTTGTTTATGACGTTTGATTGTTAAATGCCTGTAAAATCCTGCAGGCATTAATTTGAGTGTTTCCTCCTCTTCATTCAACTATTTTTTAGTTGCTATATTCATAGTTCTACGAAAATTTCAGATAACTTCTAAAAGTTAGCCAATATCTGCTTTGAAACTCATCATAACATCAAACAGCTTTCGAATGCTTTTAGCATCAACGATTTTCCATTTCACAATTTCCCAAAAAGCCTAGAATTCCTTTGCGAAGAGGAAGTAGGCAACATTTAAATGTATTTTTTATTGCTCTTTTTGCGTACGTCTACTCATAGCCAGAGGTCTGCAAATAGCTGTCTGAATGACTAATATGATGACCGATTGTCATAACGTAAGGTGTCCTTTATTCATTTTGAATTTTGTATTTAACTCAAGTTTGAGCAAAGACGCTTGATTGGAATATACACACGTACTTACATATTTATTTCTTATACTCAATTTCGCCCACAAAATAAGTATAAAACCGGCTCGTTGCGTTGAATTCTCCATATTTTGGATGATAGATGTAGATAGAGTGGCAATAATCATCCACCCACCAGATATCGTTACGAGACATACTAAAAAACTAAAGTTCGAAAGGTCGAAAACCGGAGCCCAATTAGTGCATGGGGCCAATTTTATGTGGTTATTGCCTTACAGAAAATCCCACAAGTAGCGAACTAGCCCGAAACTATATGCAGTGCTGTTATCTGACATTTTATACATTTTGATGTCTTAAGAATTGGCAATTATCTCCCCTTTCCGACCGTTTAGACGCACTCTTACCTGTTTCAGTCGTAGGTGGTTCTAAAGTGGTTGCTCCCTTTGAATATTTAATTTCAATTCATTTAGCTCAGACTTGAGCGCTGTTGGTACAAGTTTTGCTACCAACTGTCCCGCTCTGCAAATGATTAACACCAGTTAGGAGGTAGTTATTAAGCCTGTAGTGCGAGACTAGTGATGTGCGAGACTAGTGATGTGCGAGACTAGTACTTTTCGTGACTGTATCCCATTTTCGCGTCTGAGTAGATTCTGCGCTGATTTGGTCTATGAATTTGCTAACGTCCCTTATCCGGAGTTACGAAAATCTTAAGGTGGCCAGAGGAATAAGCTTACCTAATGTGTGCTGGAGCTGAAATGCGTTTCTTTACAGCTTTGTTCATACCGCTACCCCTCTATAGCAACCTTAATTGTAAAGATTCAGTTCCTTTCTCTGGGTCCGTTTGGTGTTGTAAGTTCACTGTTATACCCAATGATAGATATGATTCTAAACTGATTATGAAAATGATAACACAACTTAGATCTTATGATCTAGTCACGTGTGTCACTAATCTGATTTACCAATTGCTATTATGATATGAAAAATTAATTTCGATCGCGGATCGTATAACACGAATGATGTGTTAATTAAGTATCACGAACCACTCAGTAGTGGCCAATGTTCCCAATGCGTTTGATGGGTCCCTTAATGTACCTTTAGTGCCGCATCACATCTACAAAGCAAGAGTTCATTTAGAATACGCAGGTACAGAGAGATTGATCATATCTGAAAAGAGACTGCCAAATCAATTTTGATCCCTTAAACAATTGCGTAGTACTTTTGTTACCACAACAACAATTTTGCATCTTTGGTGTGACCGCAGCAGAGAGGATGCTATGGAAATACTGGTAGCTGTGGCCAAGCTATAAAGGGTTCAAGCAGCCACACATCTTGCAGTTTCGTGTTACAAAAGTTGAGAGGTAGATGGCTGTCGTTTCGAAGGCTGCACTGTTAAGCTGACCGTCTATTTCAACGGCAAGTAGGCAGAACAGTCAGTCGAAACTGTGGTATTTTAGTCTTCCTAGTAAACACCTTTTACTTTTGTTTTCTTGGTTTTACATTTACTTTTGGCATCCCAGCGAAGAAGCTGAAAGAGTTTAAGAGAAAGAGTTTTTGCAGAGCTGCTCACACATTTTCCAATCCGAGAGAATTTCTTATCCGCGCTACGCCGCGAGCTTATTCGTCACATATGACTTCAAGAAAAGCTTTTTCTAAGTTTTTTTCCATCCATTTCATACAAAAACTTAAAATTCAATTCAATCTCTTCTACAAAGTACCAGTTACCGACCACTGGTCTACACAAACATTGAAATATCTCGACAACACGTTTCATTCAATCTATCGCTCTCATTCTCTAGTGCTACAAGCAATCAGTTCTTCGAAAACTTAACAGCCAACAAGCTTTAATATCAACTTCCACTAGCCGGCATTTTCACTCACTGCGCTAAGAAAATTTTGTTCATTTTTGTTTTGTGACAGGCGACGCTTTTCATTTACCCAGAAAAACTTAGACAGCCTGAAATGACAAATGAAACAGCATGGCAGCTCATTGTAAGTTAGATTGAAGCGGTAAAAGAAATAGGTAAAAGCGAGGTGGATCTACATATATACATGCGTATCCATACACACTTATTGAAGTTGAGTAAAGCTCGCGCAGCCCGGCTCTAAGGAACTGCATATTTATTTATTACTCAGCCAAAAGTTTTATAAAAGTGAAATTAACAAAAGCAAAGAAGAGGATGAAAATAAAGGCTTTTTCCGAATATAAGCGACACATTAAAGTGAGAGCTGGATTGACAAGCATGAACAGATATGCGTAGAAAGAAATTGCTCGAACTGCTCATTAGGCAGTCCTAAATGAATCATATTTGGGAAATTTAGAGTTTTTAAACAAGGAACAATTTACTTTTAGCCTTAATCTCCAAACTCAAACATTTTTTATTGAACTTGTTCAAATTAATTCTTAACTCTGATAAGTCCATCGTTTTAAAGGTTATGAACTTGAACACCCATTTTATAAGGCGTTGGGATAATTTAAATGCTTGTCTCAAATTATACCCTTTTCTAGCCTTGAGTTGGTCTAAAAAAATGCTGTCAAAAGAATTTCGCAATCAGCACCATATAAACGAACCCTGTGAACCTTCGATAAGCTCTCCGATCAATATAGCTGGGTTTCATATTTTCTCCATCAAATCCTTTATTTTTGTCAGTACCCACATTCGGAAAAACCGAAGGGGAATAACGCGAATTATTATAAAAGTATTTGCTCAGATAAGTTCCCATTAAGAAAACCTTTTGATTTTGATGTTACTTTGACGGAACTGCATAGAGCTTTGAATCTTCATGGTGGATGAGTCATAAGCTACTTCTCGTTCATACAAATCCGTCCTGAAATTTCGCCAGGAAATTTTCATTTCCTTGAAAAATTGCTTAAAATTTACCAGCGTGATCATCTAAACTAGTCTTGCTCCTAAACGAGTAACCACGCGTACATACTCGAATACTTCAATTAATTACAGAGTATTTTTCGGTGTACATTACCTCTCAGGTTATCGGGTATCGATTACTCGTTTCGACGCGTATTTTTGTAATTTTGATCTCACAATACCCGCCATATATTATTTTAAGACTTGCTACATTTGGAAATTGTGCTTTCCCACATATAAATACCCCAGCATTGGGAAATATTTAGCTCCCGTGATTGACGCTTAATCACTTAAGCTATTTTAGAAGTTGTTAAGATCTGGTCGAAAGTAGATTAACTACGTCCGAAGCATCACTCATAAGTTCCAATCTGCTCGTTGACTTTGGGTTTCAGTATTTCTAGTGAAGAAGTGATTATTAAAAGGCTATAGCTTTTGTGTATATGGCCTTGCGCTCATAACCTAGCTAAATGTTCATGTGGCACCCCGAAAACGGGGCCCTACTTTCTTGGTCGGATATCCAACGAAGTGTATTGAGCATTAAGAATCAGAGATCTAACTTATTTTCGACTGTTCTATTAAATGAGTAAATGCACATTACTGCTTAATAGACTTGACTGTACCTATTTCTTTTACCATAAATGTTTTTATAGTGAGGACAGTCATGGAAACTCGTAAAGGAAATCGTTTCATTTGCTAGGTTAGTTCGAGTGAGTTGCTTTAAAATGGAAGAAGCAGATTAATTTGCACAAGTTTTACTGAGATTTTTAATGAGTAAGATATGAGTATGTATCGAGTACTTTCCCCCTATACTTTCTTTGGCATCGATTAATTTCTGCAATCCTTTTAAACGAGTACAGGTGCAAGGAGCTGGGCATCAAGTATGCATTCACCCAAAAATTCTGTTAAAATTCGCCAGCTAACTTCCGAAGCACCTTTAAACTGAGTTCGTATTTTCCACAAAACTATATTTCGTTCCCGCACGAATTTGTCTATGCTTCTTTGAAATACCTGTCCAATACTTCTAGCGATATACATAATCTTAAAGTCATATCTTACAAAAGAAAGATGAGTCAATTTCGCAGCATTATACTTGTAAGCCGAGTTGCGATTTTTTTCACCTAATGTGACTTCACGTTACGCTTTTTGTACGTCGCGCAAGGGTTGTAAATATATTTTGTTCTATTCTAAAAAGCAGGTAACGCCTTTACGGGATATTTCGTTCTTTTGTGAAAATTGTTGCCTGCTCGCAACGCAAAAGCGTTACACTTTTTTACCCTGCATAAAATGGCGGTGTGGCAGTGCAGCTCTCCTAAACCCGCTGATCGTGACAATTTATTTTCGTTACTTCACAAATTTTTAGCGAAGAAAACACAGCGCGTTTGTGAAAATTAGCTAATACACGGGGTAGCCATTTATGTTCTTTGCATGCATTATAAATGCTGAAAATTTTCTGGGGTAGGAGCAACTCTATTAAGGCTTTACCATTTACTTAGGCAACAATTTATTTCAGAAGAGAAAACGCTATAACTTTTATTCTTTGGAGCCGCATTCCTGTAGGACGAAGTACTCATTGGTTCCCATAAAGGCCCGGCTCTCCATGTTAAAACCGAAGATCCTGGCCATCACAAACACAAGTATATAATTATACACCTTTTGGCATTTTTCAGGGCGAGTTTAAACTCCAGTTAAAATTGATTTGAGTTTAACCTGACCACCTTGGTCGCGTAAGCCGAGATGAGCATCAACCAATTATGTAATCTAGTCAACTTTAACTGGAGTTTAAATCCGCACTGAAAAACCGGGTCTTAGAGTATTTTGCTTGAGCCACAGCTTTAACTTGCAAAATTTGGCTACAAGAAATAAAAGTTTTATTTTGCATCTTCGCATTGTTTCTTCCTGCACATTTTGTTGCCTGCTTTTTGTTCTTATTTATGCTTAATTAATTACCTTCTGGATTTCATTTAATGATAGACAAGCTGTTTAAGTTAAAGGCAAGCAAAATTTGAGCCAGCACTTTTGGGTATCAACTAAAAGCAAGTTTGTCTGTTTGTTGTGGGAGCAGCAGCAGGGAGTATCGAATAACAGATGACAGACAGGCAGCTTGAATGGCAACCAAAGTTTTTCGCCAACTTGCGTGCAGGTATTAAGCTTCCAAAATTTACAACAGCAAAAAAACATTACAAGAAATAGAACGAAAAATAAATGACAGCCAATGAGATGAGGGCTCATTGGAGCCATTAGCGTTTGTTTTTGTTTTATTTTGTTTGTTTAGTAAATTGATGTAGCTTTAATGCTTCACTTAAACAAAAAGTACAACAAACACATAAACATACATACTTTTTGGCAGAGTAATCAGCATATAAATAAAATAAAAAGTATTTGAAAATAAATAAATGCCAGCATTACGAATTATAATGAGCTTATTGATCCGGCACTGATTACAGATTTGTGATAATAAGATTTTTTTTGTTGTTATAGTAAATAATCGCCCCTTGACAGGTGGTGGCCATAAATTATTACAAGTTGGAAAAGATTTATAAATAAAATAAATTGAAAATATTTTAATTTAAAAATGCTTTATCCACGATTTGGAAACCGTTGACAGCAGTCACCTGCTGCTTTCGCATCAATATAATGCAATTCACCACAAGGAGATAATGAAAATTAAAAAAAAATTATTTTAATGAAAATAAACATAAATATGTGAACAAAGCAGGGGTGACAAGGTTAACGAATAAGGGCTTTAAGATTTAGTATAAAATTCAAATAATAATAAAAGAAGGTTAGGCTAAACTGACCAGTCAGTGAAGGGCACCAAAATTTACTGAATATATTCATATATATACCGAAATCAATTTGCAAACAATAAAAGACTTCTATCATCTAGAAGTCAGAGCCTTAACCTGGCGATCACAGAACACGAACACAAAGGGTCTCATGCACTTACTCCTAGAGATCAAGTTTTCACAGTTAAAGCTGGGTATTTTGCTTCAGTAGCAAAAACAACTAACCCACATTTTATTTAAGAAGTCGAGCTCGAGCAAAGTCTGAATTTTTGAGCATGAGACCTTCGTTTGTCTTTATGATTCAATCACGACAGCACTGCTGAATAGATTTTTTACACATAGATGGCCATTGGTCTGAAGGGATCTACCGGCTTTACTTTTTTGAAAAGAAGAGTAATTTTTAAAAATTTTAATCATAATAGCATAATTTTCTTTGAGATAGACTTAAGTCTTTCTTCTCCTTCAACCTCTTCTAGCGATAAGGCAGGGTACCGATCCGGTACATTCCGGAAAGTAGCACCAGAACGATTTGGTTCGACCATATTGTATCGTCTAGCTCATCCGGCTCCTACTTGCGTTAAGAACCTGCGGTTGCCAGAGCTTCACCTGTAAAATAAACAGGATTTTCCATGGATACGTGAGGTTGACAATTGGATTGAAGAACGCTACTCAACCATCTGAATACCCACCTCCCCTTCGATACTATCCAGGAAGTAGTATAATTCTGAGCTAATTTAAACTATGTATATCTCAGGATCATAAAAATAGATCGAGGTATAAAAAGTTTTGAAAAAGTTAACGGTTCAGTTCGGAATTGTTATCGAAATAATTTCTCGTCTGTTTCAGCATAATTTCGGAAATGTTGTGATCTCGAACATTTCGTGATAATTTTTAGAACAGTTTTGTGATTAATTTGAGACCATTTTGGAACTAATTCCAGATCATTTGTAGTATGTTTTCGGAAACATTTCAAAACAATTTCTGAAACATTTTCGCGCCTATTTCGTGTTAAATTGTGGGTTTGTTTCAGGATAGTTTCGATAGATTGTTTCGGGATAATCGCAAAACAATTTTCCAATTATTAGCGGGCCTGTTTCGAAATCTTTTTAGGTCAATTCCTCGATGGTTTCGGGAATTCTTGAAATCATTCCAGGTCTACTTCCGGAACATTTCAGTATAGTTTCTGAAATGTTTTCGGGCCTATTTCAAGCTCCATTTTGATTCTATTTTAGGATATTATCGAAAATATTTGTGCATTGTTTCGGTACCTTCGGATCGGATCGTTTAGGTACTTAAATTGTTTTCTGAGCTACTTTAGATTCAAGTTGCTTCTATTTCAGGAGATTTTGAGATTTTTTCGATATAATTTCGGTATCATTCCGGAACTATTTCGATGAAATTTTGAGACCACATCGGAATTACCTCCAAATCATTTCGGGTTTGTTCGCTATTGTGTTCAGAATCGTTCCGAGACTATTTGAAACACATCGACCCTCTGCAAAACATAACCGACGCAATTTTCATGGCATTTCATTATAGCCAAGGCTTCACAACTTCACGAATGTGGACTTTAATATAGTTAGACACATTCATTTAAGGGAAGGCCATATTATTAACAGATCCTTAAGACTGCTTTCATTCCCTACTTTCCTTTGCATTAATTATGTGAGGTAGTATCCAAAGTTTTGAATGATCTAGCTAAAGCTTTTCCTCAGAGTCCCATTTGTACCCAGTGCATGCGCGAGCACGAACTCTTCTCGGGTATTTTAAATACTTTCAGGGCTGCGATTTCACTCTGCTCTTAAACTCTTAGTTGAGTGGTAAAGAAGGTAGTATTTCCTCTACTTAACCTTCCCGTGCGGGTGGAGTCCAACTCAGTAGTTCAGAACCGATAATTTCCGCTGCACTCACTCTATAGAACTTAAATCTATATTTTGATGACGTTAGCGCATTTGAAATACGCAATGCATTGTTACCCAATACTAAAATGCAGATACAAAAGATATTCCACCATCAGACAATATGCTGGCAATTAATTCACTCAGATTCGATGATATTTGCTAGTTTGCATATTCAAAATTTTATAACAAAATTCGATATCAGATTACCAGATTAACTTAAGATAAGATCGTATTGTTATTTAATATATACCGGTTTATTTATGAGTTCGTTTATGAAGTCTTTATTAAGTTGACAACATAAATGAATACTTATAAAATAAAAAGAAGATACAAGCGAACCAGTATACTCTTGTGAACGTAAATACAAATCTATATACCTACCTATCCAAAAAAAAAAATTAAGATGTTTCAAGATCTGTATCTTTTTAAATTGATCGTCAACGTTGACATTGTCACTTCATTATTTAAATACGTTAAATTAAAGCGATAACATAATAGCGTTAATAACTGGTATACATTTTAAACATATATACATACATATGAAAATATGTATTTCATGCTGTTATTAAGACGCCAATCTAGACATAAATAAATACCTTTTCGTTGTATACTTGCAGTTAACAAAATCTGGTTAAGTAAAAACACAATGAAATATGAATGCATTTTGTATTCATAAAAGAAAAATTAAAATAATTTTTGTGTTGCCTTAAGCAGTGAATGTATTGCACGAGCATCTTAGCATAAATTAGCCATTTCCAACACTACAGGTGTCCAATGTGAGACAAAAAATTTGAATTTTTATAGCGAGCGTAATGGAAGTGAAGGTGATTTTCTGTTGTTTTCACTCAAAGGCAGTTGTCAACGATCCCAGATCAGGTGCAACTAGTTGTTGTTGTTATATGTAAATGTTTTAAATGAGAAATGTGAATTCGTTTATGATTTCGTTTTTGTATAAAGGTGGTAAATGCTTTAAATGTATATTAGTGCCGTTCTTTATAAAGTTTACGGAGAAAAAAATTGTGGGCATAGATTAATTGGGCACATCTAGTAAAACAAATAATTTTCTTTGGTCCACAAAGAGAAAATTATTTTAATATAACGTAGTGTTTAGCAACCTTTTTGATATTCACTTAATTTGTTCGTCCGTGGAGAAAAAAAAAAACGCCATAAATGGCGCCCTAATAGGTTTCATAATCGAATTCTCTAATAAAACTTCAATAATGTTGCGAATAACGACAAGTTCGACACATCATGCTGCACAAAAACAACAACCGCGTAAGCAGGCGAAATAACAACAGCTCCCACACCGCAATTACCGACACAGTCAGTTTAAGACGAAGTTAGATAAACTACACACGCACACAGGTATATACCCACACCAAATAAGATACACGGGAAAGTGAGAAGTAAATAAGAAACTATTCGGGAAGGCGGTTCACGAGAAGGCTATACCCTGAGAAGCCAACTGAGTAGTATATAAGCAGCGCCATCAAAGACATTATTACTAATCAGTTTGATTTTAACACACAGGCATACACAGAAGCAAAGCGATAGCGGACATCATACAACAGCCAAATACATAAGGCACAAGAATTAATAAATTAAGTAAGCGGGGTTTGAAATATGACGGAGGTAAATATCTAATAAGTTTCATTGAACGGGTGAAGTAAATGAACTCGATACGAAAGGCATTGTCGGAGCTACTTAGGGATAAATCGTTGGTGTGGTCCGGGAACAATTGACATTGGCAAAAGTGGAGCACCTTCAAAAAACACTTTTCTTAAATTTTCCAAAGTCAACGATACTTATAGCAGCTGTACAACGAAATAAGATTACACGTGCAAAGTCCTGGAGAGATATTCACAGATTACGAGAATGGGTTACAGGGACTTATGGAATGTGCCACATACACCGGTGGGCAGAGACAAGACCAGAATTGCATGAATTTGGGCAGAGAATACCAGCTATTCATAAAAAGGAGCCAATGAGACCAACTGTGAGATCATTCATACCATGACGCATAGAAGAATAGTGCCAGTGCTTACAGGTGGCAGAGAGAAAAGAGGAGGTGGGAATAGAGGCTTTATAGGCAAAGAGGTCGGATCCAACATTAAAATACATTAATACGAGAACAGTGTGCAGATAATGTACAGGCGGTAGTAATGTTGCATCCGGTTGAGGTGGCTTTCCAGCCTAATTATGCTGTGCATGTGGTTAGCTAGACGTTTTTTAATAATTTTATAATAAACTTAGGAATGGAAGCATTCATTGAACGAAGATATGGCGGTGGCCGCGATATACGCTGAATCAACAAGGAACTGCGTCAGTGAGACAATGGCGAAGAAGTTAAAATATAGGCATTTGAGACAATGGATTCTATCACCTCCAGTCAAGATGGGTCCAGATTTATTTGTGCTTGCTTTTCTATGTGCCAAGAGCATTCTACTCCAGCCGGCTGGGGAGGTAAAGTGGAGGAAATACTACCATCATCAGCTCTTAATTAAAAGTTTATCGCCCAAAGTGTGACCTTGACCCTTGTGCGTATTTATACAATTAACTTTTATACAAATACCTGAAATAGGGTATGATTATTTAGAAGATATTTTAGAAACGCTAGATGAACTGAGCTTATGAACAACTCATCACTATAAAGCGCCCGACAATTTGTCACAAATGGGATGCGAGCAGGGACGGGAAAATTCGTTACAAATGGCATTGACGACTATCGTCAGTACATTAAAGGCCCAAACACATCCGACTTTTGCGTCGTTTCGTCGTTTGCGTTAAACAGCTGCCCTTGAACACACACGTTTTTATTGCTTTGTTCCCAATCATCAGGCAACGCTACGGGAACGCCAAAGTAACAGCAAAAGAGTTCAAAAACTTACGTTTTTTCATGCGCTGTCGATCTTTTATACCAATCTCCTAAAAGTCGAATGTGTTCGGGCCTTGACAAAACTTAACTTTATTTCGCTTCTTGTCTCAACTTGCATTGACTTGACGTGACTTAATTGACTTGACTTGCGTATTCTTACGGAGACCGTGATTAAAGTGACACTGGTCGATCAGTGCAGTTCTCACATAAACTGAATGTGTTCATAACGTTGCGATCTGGGTAACGTATGTTCTCTAGTTCCTGCGGTAGAGATAATTCAAAAGCTTTTTTAATAAAAAAAAATTGAAAATTTTTCAATCACTGTCGATTTTCGAAGTCGTAGTTGCCTATGAAACAGAAACATTGTCGGCGTCAAAAGTCGCTCATGTAATTACTCCGAAAAAAACGACAGTAATAACATTTGTCACTTCTATGTAACAGGCGCCTAGACAACCAGAAAAACATAAAATATTTATCTCAAAATATCTAAACATAAACAATATTCTTCAACTCTTTCTTCTGTCCACATTTGTGTCATGTCCCTGAAGATTCATTAATTCAGAACACCTAATGACGCACCTACACATACAAATAAATTTCGTTGATTTTTCCTCGCTCTATTTCAAAGATCATAGTACACTATTTAAGAAAATATTTAATAGCTCATTAAATTTAAATTAGAAATCTCTCCATGCGACCGCCATCGTTTTGAAACATTTAAAAGATGACACACAAAAATTCCGCTGCTGAATTTATTAGCTATAGACTGTCATCAGATACGAGTAATAGGCAGACTGTTCTCATGGAGCATTTTAAGTGTATTTTATGGTGATTAATGTCACGGTGCACTGACGGCACGCATAAAACATTTTCGAAATTTAGTTATTTATTTTTAGAATTTTTTTTTTCTCATTGCCCATCATCGATGTAGCACAATTGTGTTATCAAACATGAGTGGCAACAACACAATATAAATAAATAAATATATATATACATATGTACATACATTCATATATAATGAATGCTCTCCAGCAGTACGTTAACTAATTTTACGATTAAAATGACAATGCGACAACTGCAACAACAACAAGAAGCAGTAGCTTAAAGAGCTATAAAATTAAATACTAGGGCTTGTGTGATAATCGGAAATTCCTCTTAAATTTTTTCAAATAATTTTTTTTTTTTTTTTTTGTGCTAGAAATGACAAGCGACCTCGTTAAAGAATGTTGTTAACAACTTCTTGTTTTTTTTATTTTGTTGTAATTTCCTATATGCGTCCAAGGGTACGCGTGCTGAAGCTAGAATTTGTGCGTAGGTACAATTTGATTGGAGGCAATTTTATTTTCGCTTTAAACTAATTAAGCTTTTTTTCATGCCACATTTGTGTATTTCTTTAAGTGAATCAAACGAATGAGGCCAAAGTGATTAGGAGTGTCTAACTGATAGCAGAAAAAAGGGTGCGGTATGGCATCTACACGCATATGTACCGTCACTAACAGGCGAATTTGGACAGTTTTAACAATATTGTAACGAATTTTGGGAATTCTAAATTATTTTGCAGCTTCTGTTAACATTCGAAACTCTGAACTGTCAAATAAATATTTCAAATATTCAGTATAGCAAAATGGTTCTTATTCACAACACTATTGTGGCAGTAGTACTTCACAATTGCAATGCTCGCATTTTTCAATTATAGTTTTTAAAATCAAACTGAATGAATATTCCTCAGATTTTGCTGCTTTTATACTCTCTGTTGCCCCTTTCGCACATTTCTCCAAGGGTCTAGACTTTTCACAAAGAGCCTTCTCGAACAGTTGATTATTTATTTTCGTTTATGTATCTCGTTTGGCTTTGGTTACATACATGTACATATATATGCCTATGTGAAATATTCTATTTACCGTTAGCTTCGCTGTTTACATCTATGTGTGGCTTGCTTTGATGTTTACATACACAAATGTGTGGTTGCTTGCTTTGCTGTTGTCGTGCATTTATTTACTCGCGGCATAGTGATGAATCGAAAAACTAATATTTGCCACAATATTTTAAAATTTTATTTTTTTATAAATATTTTGTGACTAATTTATAGTATTTCTTAAAAAATATTGAAATCGTATTTGTCCAAATTTTATAAAGAAAATGCCAAATCATCAAAAATACCGAAATGATCAAGAAGTATCAAAGCAATGGTTCCAAAACTCTTTCGAAATCATCCTGAAAATAATCTTGAAATCGTCCAGAAATTATATCGAAATTATCGGAAAAATAAATCCGAAATGATATTGACATATTTACTCATTTTTCAGGATTAATTCTATTTGGAGATCATTTGATCACTTCAGTATTATTGGATGATTTCGGGTAATTTTTGGAATGTATAGAGATTGTTTTTAGGATGATTTCGAGATATATAATTCCGAGGCTGTTGATCCAAAAAAAACTTCAGAAACGGTAACGAATACAAAAAAAACTCCGAAATAGTCCTGAATCAAGCCCGAACCAGTCTTGAAATGACCCCAGTTAAACAGTCCGACAGCTGTACTGAAATCTTTGTAGAGCGATTGAAATAATCTCCAAAATAGTTCCCAAAAAATTCTTAATCGGACTTGGAATTATTCATTTAATATTCTGAAGCAACCATATAAAAAGTCCATATAATATTCTCAGAGCTCATATGTGGTTGTCTGGATTCCACCAAACCGTAAACGAAAATAGGTCTGCAATCAGTCTTATTAATGAACTAGTTCTTCCAACCTTTCTGCTGCCATAGCATCTATGCGGTGACAACTGGTCACCCCCAAATGGCAAAGCAGACGGTTCTTTTCATATCGGAGAACCGCAACTCTGTTGAATATCCTTTATTGATATTCGTACGTATGTACATATGTGTTGTATATCACTTACCAGTCCTTTTTCCTACAGGGTTGTTCTTTCGCAGCCAAAATCATCGATATCACACTCACACTGCAAGCTTAACAAGAGAGAGCGAAACCCAGACAATTTACGCTAGCTACACATCCCAACATGCACCTCTTTATAGGGATTACTGAACCTTGTGCAAAGCAACGACCTTATTATGCTCCAATGACTCCTTTCAGTGCGGCAGCATAGAACTATTTTTTTCTCAATTGGGGCTCTACCACAGTCTTTCGAAAAAAATACTCCAACAAAGTGTTAGACTTTGTAGGATTTTCAGGTTGCGTAGATCCTTTACTTAGGAAGTAAAAAGCTCTCGCAAAAATTTCGCGACACTTTCAAATATCACACAGCTAAATCCTTTACATGGAAGCCCAAAACGGACATCCTGGAGTTTGGTCGACTCTGTTTAAACTCTCTGAGTTAAGTATGTGAAACAAAATTAAGATGGCCCCGAAATTGCCTATCCAACTTTGAGAAGCATTCAAGCTTAGGTCGATTGTATAAAAATTCCACAAATTTTCATCGAAATAGGAGATATAAAAAAGTTTGGGTGATACATTTGGTATACCATTTGCCACAGCTGACGCTATGATTCTGTCAATTTCATGTTCCATTTTAATCACTACCAGCTGTGGCTGTTTTTATGTATGGTGCACTGTACAATCATATGTATATGTGTATGCGCAGCGCATGTCCAAAACTCCAACCAATGCCAATAAGTATGTGGCACATTAGGCTGCCGATTGTTTATCGGAATTAAATTTAAGAGCTTCACGTCAATGTGGCTGGGAGTGGGTTAATGCAAATGCTTAACATGCGTCACATAAAATATATCAATCGCAAGTGGCATAAAATACTATCTAAATGAATTTTATGTATATTCTTTTGTAAATCTCGTATAATTTTTAAGGAGGGTCGTTCTTTTGCATGCTACTTGTGTAGGCGGTTGATGGAGTAAGTGGGTGGGTGGGTTGGAAGTAGCTCGTCTTACAACGATACATCAGCTATGTAGATATATTTATGTAGATAATCCGTTATTTACCAACAACCTGACTGTTTTATTGCTGCTGGCTTACTCGCTAACATAAATTTTCATGTTCTCAGTTTTTGTCTTTCTGTCTATATTTTCTTTACTTGCTTGTTGTTGTTTATATTCGTAAATGTTGTTTTTATTCTATTGAAATATTTAAATAATTTTAAGGCTTTTATTGTTTGTTTTTGTTGTAAGCTGCGTAAATAATAAAACAAAAAACAAAATACGTTAAATAGGCTACTGGGGAATTAGGTAAATCAAGCAAAAACAACTTCCAAAATACGATAACAAGCCCAAATTTGTATTACATGTGGAGTAACATCTGCTCAGAGTAGTTGCTGGTCCACTAACCAGCAGAGCAGTTTGGTGCAGTCGCCGCCACCACCTACATTTATAACTATTTCTTTTCACTATATTTGGCCATTTGCCATTTATGGCTTTTATGTGGAATTATTTCTGTACTTACATAGATAAATGCGAGTAAATATAGAGGAAACAAATTCATGCAATTAGGAGTCAATGCGTTTCCTGTTGTGGCATTTTGTCGCAATTTTACTACACCGAAAGCGATTTTTGTGGTGTTCATCTGGTGGCTGCCGAAATTGCTTTTTTGCAAGCTGGCATGTTGTTCGAGCTTTCTTTTCCCCTTGATTGTAGTGTGCTAGTTTTTAATATAATTCGACCAAGTAAATGTGCGCGTGCCTGAGATACTTATGCTGTGTCGCTCCTTTTTTTATAAGAAAACGCCAGCCGTCGTTTTTAACCAAATCTCTTCTTTTCTCCCTGTGCAACGAACCTCTTATAATAAGCTAGCAGACCCGTCAGATGTTGTTCTGCCCCTACTTTGGTCTAT
The DNA here is from genome assembly GCF_040869045.1 of Eurosta solidaginis. Lineage (NCBI taxonomy): Eukaryota > Metazoa > Arthropoda > Insecta > Diptera > Tephritidae > Eurosta > Eurosta solidaginis. The sequence goes on along the minus strand of NC_090323.1, from coordinate 152,348,101 downwards.
CTGCATAACTTTTAAAAGTTTTTGGCTCTTCATCTCCCTCCTCCTCTCTCTACCTTTTCTCCATCCTTTTATATGCTCCTTTTTCTGAGTCTTTTTCTCCCTCTCTGTCTTTTCCATCCCTGCTTCTCCCTCCACCACACCCATCTTCCACTAAATTTAACTCTACCTCTTTCTCAGTCTCCTTCTCCTTCCTCCGTTTTTATATTCAGCTGAGCAGAGCTCACAGAGTATATTAATTTTGTTCGAATAACGGTACCCCGACTTCTATATATCAAAATGATCCGAGCGAAAAAAGAAATTGATTTAGCCATGTCCGTCCATCCGTCTGTCCGTAAACACGATAACTTAAGTAAATGTTGAGGTATCTTAATGGGGAGCGTAACGTTTGCCTGTTTTAGAAAATTCTATCTCGCAAAATCCTGCAAAATGTTAAAAAATCCTGCATAGGTAAAATCCTGGTTTTCTAAAATTTTGCATTTCCAAAATCCTGGTTTTCCATAATTCTGCTTTTTCTAAATCCGGCTTGACAAATTCCGCTTTTAGTGTACTTACCTTTTAGATAAACTTTCTGAACAACGAAATGAATCGACATACACAGCGATTTTAGAAATCAAATAAACAACTTTATTCGTAATATGTTTTTATATATGGGTGTGTGTATGTATGTAAATATTCTAGTCTAGTAAATTGAAATATTTTTTGCAACTCTCTTGAAATAACTTGGTTGATTTAATTCATTCCTTTTTTAATAAAAGTGCGCACTTTTCAAAGTAATGATATGTCCACTTTAACATTGTTTATATTACATTTAAATACAGAATTTTCTAAGTCGGGATTCTGAGAAGCAGAATTTTAAAAAATCAGGATTTAAAAAAAGCAGGATTTTAAAAAATCAGGATTTAAAAAAAACAGGATTTTAAAAAGCAGGATTTTGCTTTCGGGATTTTGCAAAAACAGGATTTCGTTACCAACCCATTTTAATGAAATTTGGTATGTTGATTCCCGCGCACTCAGCTTAGATCGCTATATAAAAGGAACGAAATCGGGCTATAACCACGCCCAGTTTTTCGATATCGAAAATTTCGAAAAACCGAAAAAGTGCGATAATTCATTACCAAAGAGGGATAAAGCGATGAAACTTGGTAATTGGGTTTACCTTATAGAAATAAGTAAAATTTTGGACAATGGGCGTGGCACCGCCCACTTTTAAAAGAAAGTAATTTAAAACTTTTACAAGCTGTAATTTCGCAGTCTTTGAAGATATCATGATGGAATTTGGCAGGAACGTTCCTCCTATTACTATATGTGCTCTAAAAAAAATTTTTAAGTCAAATTTTAATCAAAAATTTAATATCTTTACAGTATATAAGTAAATTATGTCAACATTCAACTCAAATATTTGTCTCCAAAGCTCTCAGCTGAATATGTAATGTTCGGTTACATCCGAACTTAGCCTTCCGTACTTGTTCTTCTCTCTAGATTTTCATTCTTTTGCCTCCCGTATTTCCAGTCCCAGTCGTAATCCTAGTCCCGTACATAAGAAAATAAAAATAAAATATGTTTTCTAAAAAACTAAATATAGATAACCTATCTGTACTACTCAATATACTCACAAAAATTCATAAAAATCGGTCAAGCCGTTTCGAAAAAATTCAGCCGCTAACACTGCGGTGCGAAAATTTTATATATAAGACAGATAATACCCCTGAAACACACGAGCCTATATCTCGTAAACGGGTTGAGGTAGCACCTGTGTACTAAAGCTCTCATCAGCAGCTTTCATTTGATATCCATATTGCAAGTCCATACTTGAAAAGTTCTCGGGTCCATGTTATAGGTCTCAAGACCCTATTTTGTCTGATTTCAAAAATTAAAGAATCAAAACGATAAAGATTTATGTACATAACACGTGTGCAAGATTGGTCAAGATCCCGTCACCTATTTGAGCTCCAACCCTGCACTTCGAAAAATAGCTTCCATTTTTATATATCGCACACCTGGATCAAAACAGCGATCAACTCAAAAAATCGCAATGTTCCGAAAACTTGAAACAGAAATGCTCATTAGTGGAAACATTTTCTTTAGATATACCCACAGGGCTAGAGACTTTTATGAAATTTTTATGATTTATTTTCGCATTTTTCAACTACCTTTTTAAATTCAAACAAGTAAGGAAGGTTAAGTTCGGGTGTAACCGAACATTACATACTCAGTTGAGAGCTATGGTGACAACATAAGGGGAAATAACCATGTAGGAAAATGAACCGAGGGAAACCCTGGAATGTGTTTGTATGACATGTGTATCAAATGAAAGGCATTAAAGAGTATTTTATGAAGGAGTGGGCCATAGTTCCATAGGTGGACGCCATTTAGGGATATCGCCATAAAGGTGGACCAGGGGTGACTCTAGAATGCGTTTGTACGATATGGGTATCAAATGAAAGGTGTTAATGAGTATTTTAAAAGAGAGTGGGTCTTAGTTCTCTAGGTGGACGTCTTTTCGAGATATCGCCATAAACGTGGACCAGGGGTGACTCTAGAATGCGTTTGTACAATATGGGTATCAAAAGAAAGGTGTTAATGAGTATTTTAAAAGGGAGTAATCCTTAGTTCCATAGGTGGACGCCGTTTCGAGATATCGCCTTAAAGGTGGATCAGGGGTGACCCTAGAATTTGTTTGTACAATATGGGTATCAAAATAAAGGTGTTAATGAGTGTTTTAAAAGGGAGTGATGCTTAGTTCCACAGGTGGACTCCGTTTCGAGATATCGCCATAAAGGTGGACCAGGTGTGACCCTAGAATTTGTTTGTACGATATGGGTATCAAATTAAAGGTATTAATGAGGGTTTTAAAAGGGAGTGGTGGTAGTTGTATAGGTGGTAGCCTTTTCGAGATATCGCCATAAAGGTGGACCAGGGGTGACTCTAGAATGCGTTTGTACGATATGGGTATCAAATGAGAGGTGTTAATGAGTATTTTAAAAGGGAGTAATCCTTAGTTCCATAGGTGGACGCCGTTTCGAGATATCGCCTTAAAGGTGGACCAGGGGTGACCCTAGAATTTGTTTGTACAATATGGGTATCAAAAGAAAGGTGTTAATGAGTATTTTAAAAGGGAGTAATGCTTAGTTCCACAGGTGGACGCCGTTTCGAGATATCGTCATAAAGGTGGACCAGGTGTGACCCTATAATTTGTTTGTACGATATGGGTATCAAATTAAAGGTATTAATGAGGGTTTTAAAAGACAGTGGTGGTAGTTGTATAGGTGGTCGCCTTTTCGAGATATCGCCATAGAGGTGGACCAGGGGTGACTCTAGAATGCGTTTGTACGATATGGGTATCAAATGAAAGGTGTTAATGAATATTTTAAAAGGAAGTAATCCTTAGTTCCATAGGTGGACGCAGTTTCGAGATATCGCCACAAAGGTGGACCAGGGGTGACCCTAGAATTTGTTTGTACAATATGGGTATCAAAAGAAAGGTGTTAATAAGTATTTTAAAAGGGAGTAATCCTTAGTTCCATAGGTGGACGCCGTTTCGAGATATCGCCACAAAGGTGGACCAGGGGTGACCATAGAATTTGTTTGTACAATATGGGCATCAAACGAATGGTGTTAATGAGTATTTTAAAAGGGAGTGGGCCTTAGTTCTATAGGTGGACGCCGTTTCGAAATATCGCCATAAAGGTGGACCAGGGGTGACTCTAGAATGTGTTTGTACGATATGGGTATCAAATTAAAGGTATTAATGAGGATTTTAAAAGGGAGTGGTGGTTGTTGTATAGGTGGTCGCCTTTTCGAGATATCGCCACAAAGGTGGACCAGGGGTGACTCTAGAATGCGTTTGTACGATATGGGTATCAAATGAAAGGTGTTAATGAGTATTTTAAAAGGAAGTAATCCTTAGTTCCATAGGTGGACGCAGTTTCGAGATATCGCCACAAAGGTGGACCTGGGGTGACCCTAGAATTTGTTTGTACAATATGGGTATCAAAAGAAAGGTGTTAATAAGTATTTTAAAAGGGAGTAATCCTTAGTTCCATAGGTGGACGTCGTTTCGAGATATCGCCACAAAGGTGGACCAGGGGTGACCATAGAATTTGTTTGTACAATATGGGCATCAAACGAATGGTGTTAATGAGTATTTTAAAAGGGAGTGGGCCTTAGTTCTATAGGTGCACGCCGTTTCGAGATATCGCCATAAAGGTGGACCAGGGGTGACCCTAGAAGTCGTTTGTACAATATGGGCATCAAACGAAAGGAGTGGGCCTGAGTTCTATAGGTGGACGCCGTTTCGAAATATCGCCATAAAGGTGGACCAGGGGTGACCCTAGAATGTGTTTGTACGATATGGGTATCAAATTAAAGGTATTAATGAGAGTTTTAAAAGGGAGTGGTGTGAAGACGTTTCCAGATATCGACCAAAATGTGGACCAGGGTGACCTAGAACATCATCTGTTGGATACCGCTAATTTATTTATATATGTAATACCTGCCAAGATTTTAAGGGTTTTTTATTTCGCCCTGCAGAACTTTTTCATTTTCTTCTACTTAATATGGTAGGTGTCACAACCATTTTATAAAGTTTTTTCTAAAGTTATATTTCGCGTCAATAAACCAATCCAATTACCTCACCATGTTTCATCCCTTTTTTCGTATTTGGTATAGAATTATGGCATTTTTTTAATTTTTCGTAATTTTCGATATCGAAAAAGTGGGCGTGGTCATTGTCGGATTTCGTTCATTTTTCATACCAAGATAAAGTGAGTTCAAGTAAGTACGTGAACTAAGTTCATTAAAGATATGTCGATTTTTGCTCAAGTTATCGTGTTAGCGGCCATGCGGAAGGACAGACGAACGACTGCGTATAAAAACTGGGCGTGGCATCAACCGCTTTCGCCCGTTTTCACAGAAAACAGTTAGCATCATAAAATCTATGCCCCTGCCAAATTTCAAAAGGATTGGTTAATTTTTGTTCGACTTATGGCATTAAAAGTATCCTAGACAAATTAAATGAAAAAGGGCGGAGCCACGCCAATTTTGAAATTTTCTTTTATTTTTGTATTTTGTTGCACCATATCATTATTGGAGTTGAATGTTGACATAATTTATTTATATACTGTAAAGATATTAAATTTTTTGTTAAAGTTTTACTTTAAAATAAAATTTTTTTAAAAGTGGGCGTGGTCCTTCCCCGATTTTGTTAATTTTTATTAGGCGTACATATAGTAATAGTAGTAACGTCCCTGCCAAATTTCATCATGATATCTTCAACGACTGACAAATTACAGCTTGCAAAAATTTTAAATTACCTTCTTTAAAAAGTGGGCGGTGCCACGCCCATAGTCCAAAATTTTACTAATTTTCTATTCTGCGTCATAAATTCAACTCATCTACCAAGTTTCGTCGCTTTATCTGTCTTTGGTAATGAATTATCGCACTTTTTCGGTTTTTCGAATTTTTCCAACAGATTCCAGTTTTTAGGTGCACCAACAGTGATGTCAAAAATAGTGCATTTATTTTGAAAATTTAATGTAAACTCAAAGTTTCAATACACTAAAGAAAAAAATGTTTCAAATTAAAAAGCAAAACATTTTTTTTGCATTAACATAAAATTTTTATTTTGATAAGAATTAATAGCCTTTATATTAAATAATATATTGTTAAATTTTTGAGCTGAAGGCCAATTTAAATAAAAACACAACTTTTTGTATTATAGTTGTATAATTTATTCTTGTCGATATTTCGGCTTTATTCTAAAGCCATCTTCGGGATCATATAAATATCGATAGTCGATCGAACATATTTATATGATCCCGAAGATGGCTTTAGAATTTTTTTATTTAAATTGCCCTTCAGCTCAAAAATTTAACAATATAAAATTTTTATTATTTAAAACGAAATAAATATTTCAACAAATATATTAAGTTAACTAAAAATTCCATTTCCGTCCTAAATCTTTTTATATTTTCATAATGAAATGAAATGTGGCGTAGACTAGCCGATATATTCTATAAAAAATCCACATCCAAAAGATCTAACGGTAACCATACGAAATACAAGGCTTTAACACATGCTGACCACATAGGCGTTGGGGTGAGATGTTTTGGACTCCCGAGATATGTGTTGAAGGACTCACATCGTGCGGGGACCGATCAGAAGCGCAGTATACATTGATTATTTAATAAAACAGGTATGGATTTGGTCGGCTACAGCCTCTAGATCGAAGTTATGCCAAAGTGACGAGTATTCACCCTGTCAGCAACCGAGCATGCGTGTCCTTCACTGAGTTGAAACTATGTTCTTGGGGTAAGAGAGCGAATCCTTACTTGGCATTAGTTTAAGATGGACCCATAAACCCTAAAGTTAAGCGGGTTACTTTCTGTATTGTGGACATAAAATTGCGTGCCCTGCTACCACTACAACCTCATAGTGACAATTGGAAAGCACCAGTATTCCATTAGCCTTGCCAAAGCTCTCGTTCGTGATTGCGCAATCGATTCATATTCTTTCTGCATCTTAAAATGCAGTCCATCCAAGTCTTCAGTGGAGTAAACACCATACGTCCATTTTGAGCTTAGCTTTTAGCGGGTAAGAGGCTACGCTAGTAGGTCTGTAGTCCTTGGGCTCAAATTGCGGATCTGTCCTGCCTCAGGTAGAAATATGGAGCAAACCGTCCTTCAAGAGAGCGTCAACTTAAACCATTCCATGATCATTCTCTCTGACATTTCTAACACATCCTTCTGGAGTGCATCACCTTGAGCTGCTCTATGATCATTCTCAATGACACTTCTTGTGCTCCCTCGATTTTGATCTTAGTGACAGGCACTTCTCGTACCGGGATCGGAATAAAAGTACTCTCCGTCGGCTTCTCATCGGCTTATCATCTCCCAAAAAAATGTGTTAATCGCAAAGCACCTTAAGGGTATCTTTCTTTTATCAGTTCTTGAAATATATCACTCTATATGGGTCTTTCCTCAAAATAGCTTTTTCGTTAGGTCTTTGATGTCTGCACATAAATCCATGAGGATCTCTCTACTCAGCCTCGTACTGTTCTGTAAATGCTCCCGAAAAGCTCTAAACTCTTTGCTAGGACATGGCTATATTCTTCTGCCCGAGGATCTCCTTGTTCAAGTCCGTTGCTCTAAGATTTAAAAAAGCTATATCATAGAACAATAGACTTGTCCAAATATTTTTAAAAACTATGAAAACCCTTAACTCACAAATTCTGCGTAATTGAACGTGAACCAAAAAGTTCTTGCAAGCAAAAAACCCTTCAACATAGTGTGTTAAAATTAATGTACTTACTATTTAACTGTAACCCAGTGGAATTATGTACCGTAAATTTAATGTGCATGAAACTCTATGTATGAGTGTGTGTATGTGTGACAAAATGTAAGTGCTGGTCATTTAATTGTCCCACATTGACACCAAAACCAAAACGATGACAGCTCTCCAGCAAAATTGTGGTGTGGCATATTACGTACGATTTCCTACTAAAAGAATAAATGAGCGGTCAAAATTTGTTTACTGGACTCACTGACCCGGTAGCTATTGCACATTGTTGCCATTAAAACTTGCAGCAGCAATAATTTATGGTAACTATAAAATAAAGCATATGGCAAAAAGGGGCCAAAGGAATGCCAAAAATGTATAAATATGGTAAAAATGCGAAAAACAATTTTAAATAAACTGTAATGCGAAGCCGAAAAAATAAACGAATAACATTAAAATGAGATCCACCGAAAATTGCTTGCAAACAGGAAGCTTACAATAGGCCGAAAATATACACAAAACGGTCATCCGGATAATTGTAACTTTAACTCCAATTTTAGCTTGGCAAACAAAGTTCAACGGCGCTGACGATGATGGCAACGGTGAAATCGATAAAAGACTATATAAATATATGTACATATGTATGGGCATGTGTGTATATTTGATATTCAAATAATTGCGCCTACATGCAAACATTTTTATGTTCTTATGAGGCATTCCACCTCGACTCCAGCAACCGTATTCGATATGAAAAAATTTTGACAAATATTTCAATATTTAGTGGAGAAATTAAAAAAATTGTATGTAATCACGGTACCTAATTGTGAATATCCACACCAAAACGCAAAATTTAAATGTTTTAAAAAAATTTACCTTTTAATGCAGATCCCTTCAACATGCATATTTCTATCGAAAGTTCGATAAAGCCTTTTATTGACTAAGGTATTAATCATCCAACTACCAAAGCCGCTAATCTGGAGGTTACATATTTTTTTCAACAAATTTATTTTTTCCTATTTGTATGGAGATTTATATCAAAACGACACATTTACACACAGGTCACACCAAAAAGTAACATTCACATTTTTTAATATCTTATATTAGAAAAAGGGACATAATTTAGGTAAAGAACCGATTTAAGTGCAGCTTCTCAGTGGTAACTCATCTGCCTTGCAGGTGCCGGTCGGAGTCGACGTAAAACATGTAGGTCCCGTCCCGTCAATTTGTAGGAAAAATTAAAAGGAGTACTGTAAGGTTTTCGATGTTATCATTTAAGATTTATTTTTTTATGATATTATTTTGTTTAATGTTATGATATTAAATTTTATTTTATTTCATTTTATTTTATTGTTATGATTTTTTTTATTTTATTTTGTTTTGTTTTATTTAATTTTATTTTATTTTATTTTTATTCTATTTTATTTTATTTTATTTTATTTTATTTCATTTTATTTTATGTTATTTTTTTATTTTATTTAATTGCGTTTTATTTTACTTTATTTTGTTTTATTTTATATTATTTTATTTTTTTTTTTTTATTTTTTTTTTTTTTTCTTTTATTCGATTTTATTTTACTTTATTTATTTTTTATTTTATTTTGTTTTGTTTTATTTAATTTTATTTTATTTTATTTTTATTCTATTTTATTTTATTTTATTTTATTTTATTTTATTTTATTTTATTTTATCATTATTTTCTGTTTTTTTGTTTTACTTTGTTTCATTTTGTATTCTTTAATAAAATTTTTTTTATTTAATTTCACTTTATTTTATTGTATTTTATTTTATTTTATTTTGTGTTGTTTTATTTTGTTTCACTTAATTTTAAAGTATTTTATTTTGTTTTGTTTTATTTTATTTTTTTCGTTTCATTCTACTTTATTTAATTATATTTAAATTTATTTAAATTTTTTCATTTTATTTCACTTTATTTTTTTTTTATATATATATTTTTTCAAGACTAAAATTCTATGTTGCCTCCCTGGTCGCTGGCAAGGTTAAATTCCCCTATTTCACTTCGCTTCAGTCAGTGCAATGGCTTCTTAGGCAAATATGCTATTGAAGGTTGTAAAATATCAAACCAGACCATCTGTGAAAATTTAAATCCGACTCCCATAACGTTGACTGGTCTGTACCGTCTATTGGCTTATGGGCACGCATGCGGAAACGATGGCTTGTCAACTATACATTCCAGTAGAGAAAAAACTACCAGAGGGTCTGGTGAGGATTTTTGGAAGCCCCTCATCGGTTATAGTGATTCCTAATATTATTTATTTTATTCCAAATTCTGGCTGGTTGTAGCTAGTTGATCATTTTGAAGGCTGACCCCTGGTCCTATTATTATTTTTACTTGGGCTGGGATTGTGTGTTCCCCTCTTTTCTTTTCCACTTCCCCCCTACATCTCCTCCAACCTTACTTACTTACTTAATTGGCGCTTAACCATATAAACCGTTATGGCCGTCCAAAAAGGCGTGCCAGTCGTTGCTTCGCTCCGCCAACCGGCGCCAATTGGTCACACCAAGGGAGTTTAAATCTATTTCAACCTGGTCCTTCCAAGGGAGTGGGGGCTGCCCTCTACCTCTGCTTCCATAGGCGGGTTCCGATAGAAACACTTTCTTGGCCGGAACATCATCTTTCATTCTCCTCCAACCGCCACTTTAAATATAAATGCATTTACTAATTACCCCCTTCCTTCCAAATCAGCACAGCACTCTTAATCGCACCATTTATCTGAAGTCATCCCAACCTAGAAGCAATACGAAATGAATATAAGATCGCGGGTTCGAATCGAGCTCAAGGCCTAACAATAATTTTTTATCATTATTATTGTTATGATAAATTTTTTCTTAATTGAAAAATTTTTTAAATTAGAATAGAAGAAAGAAAAAAATTTAGACAACTGCCAAAGCTCGTTGTATAGATCCATTTCGGGAACTGCTAAATTCCTTCATCGGCAACGTTTAGGCGCCGCTGCTATAACCATTCAGCCATCACAGCGGTTTTTTGTTTGTCTTCATTAATCCTACTTCTATTCTGGTTCGTGCCAATTGATATTCACAACACTGCGACATCTGCTGCAGAATGGCTGTGAAAATTGGACTTGTTTGTTGGCAATGCTGCCATAGTGTCATATTTATGAATATATATAATAAATATTCTTCAAGCTCTAGGATAGCACAAGTCAGTATCGGCAGCACATATGCACTGCCACAAGGTGGTAGCTCTAGTCGATGTTTGGATCTCTCGAATAATGCCTATACCAAAAACGTTGGAAACCCGTTAGTCATCGGTGGATACCACTAGTGTACTTGGTGGCGTTTAAGCTGAGTATGTGACAACCTTTCCTTCTGTTCCCTTTTCTCTTCCTTTCTACATTGCCTTCTTTTCCAACCCGCAATTTCAAATAGCACTGCACTCGCACTTGAGCATTTTTGACTCATTTGACACGCCTACATCCTCCTCCAGTGCCCAGGCAACCATACCGGCGGCGCGTAGCACATGAGCAGTATTTCTTAATCCTGGCCCTAAGTGTAGCTAGCAAATTACTTTAAGAATTTATTACGGGTATTAATTTTAGATGCAACTGCGGTTATCTGAGCATAGGAGATCACGTCACACCCTATACAATGGCATTGACGTTGATGTGCCAAACAGGTATCATCTGATCCGTTCCCGTCCGTGAAAAGCCCAGAAATATAACTATTTGTTTTGGAGCACAGCTTTTTTTAAAATGGCCTGTACCCATTGCCAATATTTCTGCAGTCATCCGCAAAGGAAAAAAAGGTGACTCCTTCTGCTTGTGAAGGAAGCATCGATATATAGAAATTAAACAAAAGGGATCTCCACTGTCGCAACATCTTGGCTTAGGCATTTGATTCCTGAACTAGCCGATATCCGCCGACTACTTAGGTAATATGAGAATCCAATTAAATTCCACTAATCATTCTATACGGAAAGTCTGGAATGATATTAGCCTATTTTTTTTAATTTAAACTTCGTATATTTTTTGCACCTTTTCTTTGAGTGACTTATTCTCTCTCCTCGCATCTTTTGTTATGCCCGTTTTTTCTCCGTCTCTTTTTCTTTCTCTCCTTTTTCTAATAATGCCACCACAGAGCTTCTTACTTCTAAGGCATAATATCATTATAATATTGTTCATTAGAGGATTAAATCGGGTCTTAAAGTACCTAAAATATGAAAAGGTTAATGTTTTTCTTCGGCAGTTGATAGAGAATGCCTCATATGAGTATTCATTCAACAGCGTTAAACGTTAAAACAACAATAATGCAAGAAAATTTCGGCAGCGTCAAGTCATGGTCAAAAGTGTGCCACAATAATCGACCTGAAAGTAGAAAAAGCCAACTAGTAAATAAATGCTTACTACACATATCTACATGCACACAAACAAAAATGTTATATGCATATAAGGATAGAAAAAAAAATATTAAAAAATTGGCAATGCTGCAGCTTTGAAAATTTTCACAGTAGATGTAAATTTATCGCGACGAAAAATTTTTCCTTTTTCACAAAACCGAGAGTAGTTGGTTTTGTGGCTTTTTGTTTGTATATTTGTATATATCTGTCTGTGTATGTTTGTTTGTATGTTAGTGCTTGAGCTTAGTTGTGTGCGCTTTCATTCACCACCCAAATTGGGGCAACAGCGCGCACACGCTCGTAAATCCTTTGGCCTCAAAAGTTTATATATAAATAATTTTTTTATATGCTGCTTCTTCTTGCTGTTGACTGCATGATTTTTTTATTGTTTTATTTGCTTGTTTTGGTGGCTTTAATAAATTTTCGGATGAAAATATTTAACAATTTTTTTTTGTTGATTTTAGCGCTATAGTAAACAGTTGCTCGTTTTATATGTGAGTGTAGATACATACATACATATATTTGTCTTGCATACATACTCACTTGTATCCACATATTTTAAGCCTTTGGAATCGGTTTGTAATCTGATACTTTTGAGAGATTTTGTTTGCAATCGAAAATATTTTATTGGTTGACTTTTAGCTGACATTATGCGATGTTTCATGCATATCGCTTATTTTTGACATGTGGAGGAGCGCTGTAAAAAAAACGAATTAAAAAACAAATTTTTCCATTTAAACAGAGATTCATTTTTAATTTGTGGAATGTGTAGCGGACAGGCAGATTCAGTAGCATTTGTTAAGCAATGAAATAAAAAAAATCCATTTTGTATTGGTTGTTTGCTGAAAAGTGCTCTAGGAAAGCAGGTGTTCAAGGATAGCAAAAATAGTTTTTATTTTGTTATGAGTCATAACGAATATCACTTTTGAATTTAAGTTTTCTGAATATGTACAGCAGTGAGCACGGAAATAGCAGTGGCAATTTTGTTTTCTCAAATTTTATCCACTACTCACTTTTTTCTTAGTTTCGATTATTTAAAGTAAAATTCCATTAATTTCGAAAATTCCAAAATATTCGAACTTTTTATGTAGAGGTTTTTGAGTTTTTTTTTTTTTTGTGTAAGCAGTTTTGTAGCCCGATCAACTTTAGTTTAGCAAATTGCAAGCTAAAGATCCCTCAAACTTCGTATTGATTTCGAGCATTTTTTTCAAAAGAGTGTTGTATACATTTCTATACGAAGGCACATAGCTTTCTTTTTTAAACGGAAGAATATCTAAAGCGCCCTTCGGAAAAAAAATTGTCAAAAATCATTTTTTTGGAGACCTATAACTTGCACTTTGTGACACTAAAATTGATTCGTCTACAAAACTGCATACTAAGAAAATTTGAGAAAACTGTAAATAAAAAGTTCAAAATATTCGAAAAATTTTCTTGAATTTTTTCGAAAAATTTTTTAAATTGGATTGCATACCTTCAGTTTCAAAATTCATAGGAGTTTTCTGTTAAGCTACCTAAAAAAAAAAAACTAGAATTTATTTAACGAAACTCGAAAAAACATTGACATTGCTATTTTCGTTTTCGCTGTTGTCTATTACTTTTATATGTTATTTCAACTTTTTTTCAACGATGCTATGCCACTCTGGCCTTTGTCTTTATCGTTTAACTTAAAAAAACTCGAATATATTTGTATATACACCAATATTCTTAGGCCATCTATCTGGGTGTTTCTCCCCTCTTTCTCTCTATGATTGTCGTTTTCTTCTTCACCATCTTTTTCTCTCACTTTCTCTCTCTGTCCCCATTGAGTTGGAGACCTGAAATTTAAAAGCGCGGAGTATAATGATAGTTTAACACATAAGACACAAAGTTTCTCTATACCTTTACTTGAGCTCCATGGCTACTCTCATGATATTAGGCCAAGCAACATTACTGGTGAAAAATATGTGCCTTATGTAATCTCTGGCCGTATTACATCTGTCACTTTCGTAGGTCATGTTATTGATGCCACTGCCTCTGAATTGATCACCAATTATCTCTTCTACCCTACTTCGTTGTTGAGCGTACTGCTCGTATTCGAAAAAAGTTTGACGTACGTCATTTAGTTTTTCGCAGGATAGGCAGTTTTAAACCTTTCGCATTGGGAGGAGAGGTTTGTGGATGTAATTGTGTTAGATAAGGGATTGGGGTGGTTAGAAGACAATCTCTCCAATAGTGTACTCAGATCATTCGCGAGCTTCCCGATTGAGCTCCCATAACGTGATATTCTTGTCCATCCTTACCTCCAAATATTTCGTTGAGCTACATATTCACAACAATACTATATGGGTCGGAGCATCTTATTTGAATGGCATATCATGGCTTAGCCAGAGTTCGTTAGAATGTGTCTCTCTCTGATGGATATTACGTGTTAGCTCTCATATTTTTTACTAATATTCCAATGCGAATATAAAAACTTCGTCACGGTCACTATATCTTCAATAGAAATAATAGAGACTTGTAAATCCATGATTCGAGCGAGACAGCAATGAAATGTGGTTAGTCTCAACGTACATGCCCCATTTGGACGTAGCGGGACCACATCTGCGATACTGGGCGAAATCACCGCTGAAGCAAGGCGGAGAGGTGTTGGCGTGATCATCGGTGCCGATGCTAATGCCTAACATAGCATCTGGGGCAGCTCGGATACCAGTACTAGAGGTGAGTATTTACTTACTTTTGTTGTAGATGTGGGGCTTTGTGTATGTAATAGGGGAAATGACCCGACTTTTACTACTGCGGTAAGGGAGGAGGTCCTGGATCTCACCCTGGTTAGTACAGAACTGGAAGTTCGGATATCTGGCTGGAGGGTTCTCAACGAGCACTCCTTCTCTGATCACCGATATATTCAGTTCTCGGTGAACGAAGAACGTCCCGGTAAGATATCTTTTAGGAACCCTAAAAGTACTAACTGGGACTTCTATTGTCGGAAGCTGGGAGAGCTGTTACCTGCGGTGCCCACGATTAGTTCGGACCTGTCCGAATATGAGATAGACGTTCTGGTGGAAAACTTCACCTCGGCAAGCAATAGCGCCTTTCAACTGTCCTGTCCACTGAAAACCTACAGGGGAAGGGCAAGCCGCCCTGGTGGTCGGATTCTCTTGACGACCTAAGAGCGTCCAGTCGGTGGCTCTTCAACAGAGTCAGGAGGAGTAAATTATCCTCAGACTGGGAGACCTATAAGGTGAGATTTATAAATACGAAATAAGGATAGCCAAGCGAGATTCATGGCGAAGCTTCTGCGAAAACGTAGAAGGCTGCAATGAATCTGCGAGGCTTAGAAAAATACTCTCTAGGAATCCCGCTCCTCTGGGGTCTCTGAGAGATGATGGTGGGGACTGGTCGATGAGTAGCGAAGATTCCCTAAAGCTTTTACTGGACAGTCGTTTTCCCGATGTCCCAGTTACGCAGGTATCTGCGCCTGCATGGTCGGCGGTCGTTGGCCATGCAGAAGCGCCTTCCATTCCAATACGGGAAAGTCAAATAACCTGGGCTATAGGGTCTTTCAAGCCCTATAAGTCTCCGGGCCCGGATGGAATCATCCTGCGCAACTTCAAAAGTCTTTAGGGATTTCCTGCTGCTGGTTGGCCATCATTTACACTAACTGCCTCAAGCTTAACTATATCCCGAAGTCTTGGCACACGGTTAGGGTTATCTTCATTCCGAAGGCCGGCACCTAAGGATTTCAGGCCAATCAGTCTCTCGTCGTTTCTTCTTAAGACGTTCGAGCGGTTTATTGACCTGTACCTACGGGAAAGGATACCTCGGGGGTTACTGTCGGCTTCACAGCATGCGTACTGCAAAGGCAGATCGACGAAAACGGCTCTCCATTCGATTGTAAAGCAAATAGAGATGTCCCTAGAACACAAAGAGTTTGCTCTGGGTGCCTTTCTAGATATCGAGGGGGCTTTTAGCAATGTCTTACCGGGAGCAATCGAAAGAGCTCTGGTGGGTTTAGGAGTCGAGGCGGCTCTGGTTGAATTTATTAGCAAACTTCTATGCGGCAGAATTGTCGCAGCAGAGTGGGGAGGGGCCATAATTAAGAGGAAGGTGTGCAGGGGCACGCCACAGAGGGGTGGCCTATCTCCTCTGCTGTGGGTTGTGGTAGTCGACGAGCTTCTTGTGGAGCTGGAAGCCAATGGTTGTCGGGAGGTTGCATATGCAGATGACCTCGCTATCCTAGTGAGAGGCAAATTTTCTGGGAACCCTGCGCGATGTTCTGCAGGGCTACCTGGATACTGTGGCTAGGTGGGCTGAATCATTTGGATTGGCGGTCAACCCGGGAAAAACGGAATTGGTTCTTTTTACAAGGAGATATAAGATGCCCGATTTCTGAACTCCCTCCATTGAAGGGGTACCGTTGGTACTATCTGATAGGGTTAAATATTTGGGGATTGTTTTGGACAAGAAACTGTCATGGAGAGCCAATGTGGAATATAGGGCCAGGAAGGCCGCGGTTGCTTTGTACTGCTGCAGAGGGGCTATCGGAAAGAGATGGGGACTCTCGCCAGGAGTAGTACACTGGCTTTATGAGATGGTGGTGAAACCGATTCTTTTGTCAAAAGCTAAATATAAGCCCCAAGTTTAAGTTGGCTGATCACTGCAGTGTATTCCAAGCGGAAGTTGCTGCGATTAGGGATGCGGTGGATGAAATGCTATTCAGTGCTACTACGGTTAGGGAATTTAACATCTACTCTGATGGCACAGCGGCTATCAAGGCCTTGAGCTCAACTACAGTGCGATCGAGGGGGGCCTGGGAGTTCCTGACCTCGCTTGCGATTGCAATGAATTATTTTACAATTAAGGTTATCTGGGTCCCAGGCCATAGTCATATCCCGGGTAACTGTCTTGCGGATCGCTTAGCCCGCATCGGTACAACTGAACCGGATGAAGATGGCTGTAGGGATTTCAGGATTCCGCTCGCCACCTGTGGATTACTCCCCCATAGCTGGGCCTCGAGTCAGCTCAGCAAACGTTGGGCGGACACCACGTCTTGCAGGGTAGCAAAATCTTTCTGGCCGAAATTGAATGACAAGAGGTCTGCTGGGTTCACTAAGGTTCACCTATCAATGGTCATTGGGTTTTTTGACAGGGCACTGTCCCATGGGTATCCATGTGGTACGTCTGAATATACTGGAAACTCCATCCTGCTGCAGCTGTATGGAGGATGATGAGGTGGAATCACGAAATCACTTTATGCTTGATTGCCCAACTTTTGCAGAACTAGGCGAAAGTACTTCGGTCGCGACTCACTTGGATCTCCCGTGCATTTATCCAAAGTTGATATCGGTATCATTCGGAGCTTTATCGTTGCTACCCAACGATTCTCTAAGTAGCTAGATATAAGTCACCGTTAATTTTGGTGTATGTGGTATCACAACGGACCTCCGTGTTGTCCAAGTGAGCTATCCTTATCAGGGCAAACAACCACCTAACCTAACCTAAATCCATGATTCTCTCAGGAAGCTTACAAATAGGGCTCCTATATCTTCAAAATTGGAAGTCATGGAGCGAAAGCACCAGTTGATTCAACTTATGCTTGGAATAAATCGCCTGCGACAACATCTGCATATCGTTTGCAATCACGAGTACCAATAATGGCGATTACAGACGCAATCACTCTCTTCAGAACAGGTACAATTTGAACTAATGAGCCTGTGATTAGTGATGCGACTTTGTACCTCTAATATGCTGGAATATCTAGCAGTCGCATCTAATTGCTCTGCTGTGAAAAGACTTGTGATTGACGTAGTTCTGAGCTGCGACTTAGATCATATTGCTCTTCTGTCCCTATACAGTCTTGCAAACAGTTTTTGAGCAACTTTCAGAAATACTAAAAGATACGAAATAAAATATAAGACATTTACTAGAACTATCCCTCTTTTGGTCCTTGGTGGACCAACTTTTAATATTATTTAATAAGAATATTAAATTAAAAAGGCTTGAACACTAAGCAAATAAAAATAAAACTTTTGATCAGAAAAGAATAAAAAAAAATTAGTGAATGTACATAATAAAATATACATACAAACTATATTTAAATATCAGTACAACGCAATCGTCTTGAGAACAAATTAAATTGTTGACGCAACGGCATGGAAACACAAAAATCAACATAAAACTGTGCAAACAAAATATATAAGAACAACAACCAATAGCAACAAAGAAAGATCAAAGAACCCCAAAAGTGGAAAACTAAAAAAGCGGAAAGGTATTTCAATAGCTAATCAGAGAACTTTCGTTAACCGTTGAGTGCCACCGGTCAATAAAAAATTATATTTTTTTACAACTGAAAAGGTCCAACTAAACAAAAGTTATTGGTGCATTTGAGTGGTACGTCATTTGTATGCGGGAAAACTGAGTGGAATATCACCCTATCTCGACTGCCATTTCAAAAACGTCCTGCCCTAAAACCGGTTAATTATGTTGTTCATATCATGGAGTTCATATCACGGGATTTGTTTCAAAAACACCCTATCTGTATTGAATTTATGCTCAGATCTAACTTTTTCGAAAGAAACTCTGAGACATGACGTTTTTGAATAAAATTATGAATTACATGGGTAGTTCTTAAAAAATGCTGAAACATGGCGGACTTGCAACGTCAGGCGAGA
The DNA here is from genome assembly GCF_040869045.1 of Eurosta solidaginis. Classification (NCBI taxonomy): domain Eukaryota; kingdom Metazoa; phylum Arthropoda; class Insecta; order Diptera; family Tephritidae; genus Eurosta; species Eurosta solidaginis. The sequence continues at coordinate 152,329,802 of NC_090323.1, read as the reverse complement.
TAGGTTGGTAATCCCTTCCATAGCCGATATATGATTCTACTATCGTCTCGATATGGTGGCGGAACCAATCCCGAAAAAGTGAGGAAAACAAACCCCAAACGGTCGTGAAAAGATCCCGCAATAGTCGCGAAATGATTGCTTCAATAATCCCAAAATAATGATCCCGTAAAAGCCACAACATTATGCCCGGAGCAGTACCAAAAATGATCTGGATATGGCCATAATTCATGATGGAATAGCAAAAAAAAATTATTAGTAAAATAATCCTGAAATGGTCCTCAAATTATACCAAAGACCATCCACAAAATATCGAGAAATAATCCCAAAATATTCGAAGAAAAGTCCGAATACAATTCCATGCCGATCCGTACTTATCTCGCAAATCATCCCGAAAGAAGCCGGAAATGTAATCTGGAGATAGTCCTTAGGTCATCCTAAACAGAGCTAAAATTATCCTTAAAGAAATGCCAAAAACAAACAAGACATAGTACTAAAACGATCGCAGAATAGTCACAAAAACATTCACTAAGATCAAGATGAAGATTTGCATTGACTTGTAAATTAGTCCTTAGTAATATGAGTTACATAGTCCCAAAATTATCCAAAAATTTTGCACAAAATATCCCAGAATTACCACAAATAGTTCCAAAGACAATATCAAAGAGATCCAGTCATAGGCACGAAATAAATTCCGATACAGCCCTGAAATGGTTCCTAGATAACCGGGATATAGTAATGGAATTATTGATAAAATGTCGAAAATAGTCCCGAAAACAATTCTGAATTGATCCCACAATGTTCCAGAAATAATCAATAGTTTTAGTCCTTTATTATTATAATCCACAGACTTCATGTCATAGATCAAGGTCAATATGCTTTAAGTTGTAAGGATTAAAAATAAAACACAGCTGTTCACCAGGGACACGGGTCCGCACAATTATTAAAAAAAAAAAAAATTACCGCCTAAGCCCTTTTATTTTACTGTTCAGCTGTGTGCCAATTTTTACTCAAAGCCTTTCAGCCAATCTGAAGTGATTGAAAACTAACTTTTTACGAGGGAGTGGGACCTCTTTGTTTAAAAAAATAAACAACAGATCTTCCCAGATTACTTGCTATTAGTGGCTTAAATTTCATGCAAATCTGTTTGGCGTAGAAGCTTACGATGAAAACTGCTCCCTAAATTTCCTTCATGTAGGTAGATTCTTTGATATACAAATAATGCAGATAAACTGTGAGTAGCCCAAGCTGAAGAATCATTATAGTGATCGCGCTCTTAACCATGGAGAATCTGAAGTGTTTACCGCAAGAAAGCTCACCATATTGAGCTTTACTTGCCAAACCTCCGTTCAGTGCGACCCTCTCTAGTACTTCCCTCTAGTATTTTTCCAAATTCTTATGTACTTATCTTTATGAGTGCACAAATACACACATACACATACATACTACATATGCGTAAAGGTAAAAATCAAATAAGGAAAATTTCCAAATCCAGAAGTAATATGATTTCCAAAGTTTATTTGCACAAGCAGCTCAAGTGGGATTATGATAAATTTTCAATGTGCATAAGATTGCGTATGTGAGTGTGTATGGGTGCGTATAAAAAAAGGGATTTGATGTTTAGTAACATTTTCATTTTTTTTATACTCAGTTGAGCAGAGCTCACAGAGTATATTAAGTTTGATTGGATAACGGTTGGTTGTACATATATAAAGGAATCGAGATAGATATAGACTTCCATATATCAAAATAATCAGGATCGAAAAAAAATTTGATTGAGCCATGTCCGTCCGTCCGTCCGTCCGTCCGTTAACACGATAACTTGAGTAAATTTTGAGGTATCTTGATGAAATTTGGTATGTAGGTTCCTGAGCACTCATCTCAGATCGCTATTTAAAATGAACGATATCGGACTATAACCACGCCCACTTTTTCGATATCGAAAATTTCGAAAAACCGAAAAAGTGCGATAACTCATTACAAAAGACAGATAAAGCGACGAAACTTGGTAGATGGGTTGACGTTATGACGCAGAATAGAAAATTAGTAAGATTTTGGACAATGGGCGTGGCCCCGCCCACTTTTACAAGAAGGTAATTTAAAAGTTTTGCAAGCTGTAATTTGGCAGTCGTTGAAGATATCATGATGAAATTTGGCAGGAACGTTACTACTATTACTCTATATGTGCTAAATAAAAATTAGCAAAATTGGATTAAGAACACGCCCACTTTTTAAAAAAAAATTTTTTTTAATTCAAATTTTAACAAAAAATTTAATATCTTTACTGTATATAAGTAAATTAAGTCAAAATTCAACTCCAGTAATGATATGATGCAACAAAATACAAAAATAAAAGAAAATTTCAAAATGGGCGTGGCTCCGCCCATTTTCATTTAGTTTGTCTAGAATACTTTTATTGCCATAAGTCGAACAAAAATTTACCAATCCTTCTCAAATTTGGTAGGAGCATAGATTCTATGACGGTAACTGTTCTCTGTGAAAATGGGCGAAATCTGTGGAAGCCACGCCCAGTTTTTATACACAGTCCACCGTCTGTCCTTCCGCTCGGCCATTAACACAATAACTTGAGCAAAATCCGATATATCTTTACTAAACTTAGCCCACGTACTTACCTGAGCTCACTTTTTCTTGGTATAAAAAATGGGCGAAATCTGACCATAACCACGCCCACTTTATCGATATCGAAAATTACGAAAAATGAAAAAAATGCCATAATTCTATACCAAATACGAAAAAAGGGATGAAACATGGTAACTGGATTGGTTTGTTGACGCAAAATATAACTTTGGAAAAATCTTTGTAAAATGGGTGTGACACCTACCATATTAAGTAGAAGAAAATGAAAAAGTTCTACAAGGCGAAATCAACAGCCCTTGGAATCTTGGCAGGAATACTGTTAGTGGTATTGCATATATAAATAAATTAGCAGTACCCGACAGATGATTTTCTGGATCACCTGGTCCACATTTTGGTGGATATCACGAGAACGCCTTCACATATACATCTAAGGGCCACTCGCTTTTAAAACCCTCATTAATACCTTTAATTTGATATCCATATCGTACAAAAACATACCAGAGTCACCCCTGTCCCACCCTAATGGCGATATCTCGAAAAGGCGTCCACCTATAGAACTAATGCCCCCTCTCTCTTAAAATGCTCAGTAACACCTTTCGTTTGATACCCATATCGTACAAACATTCTAGAGTAACCGCTGGCCCACCCTAATGGCGATATCTCGAAAAGGCGTCCACCTATAGACCTAGTGTCCACTCCCTCTTAAAATGCTCAGTAACACCTTTCGTTTGATACCCATATCGTACAAACATTCTAGAGTCACCCCGGGCCCACCCTAATGGCAATATCTCGAAAAGGCGTCCACCTATAGACCTAATGCCCACTCCCTCTTAAAATGCTCAGTAACAGCTTTCGTTTGATACCCATATCGTACAAACATTCTAGAGTCACACCTGGCCCACCCTAATGGCGATATTTCGAAAAGGCGTCCACCTATAGAACTAAGGATTACTCCCTTTTAAAATACTCATTACCACCTTTCATTTGATACCCATATCGTACAAACACATTCTAGAGTCACCCTGGCCCACCCTAATGGCGATATCTCGAAAAGGCGTCCACCTATAGACCTAATGTACGCTCCCTCTTAAAATGCTCAGTAACACCTTTCTTTTGATACCCATATCATACAAACATTCTAGAGTCACCCCTGTCCCACCCTAATGGCGATATCTCGAAAAGGCGTCCACCTATAGACCTAATGCCCACTCCCTCTTAAAATGCTCAGTAACACCTTTCGTTTGATACCCATATCGTACAAACATTCTAGAGTCACCCCTGGCCCACCCTAATGGCGATATCTCGAAAAGGCGTCCACCTATAGACCTAATGTACGCTCCCTCTTAAAATGCTCAGTAACACCTTTCGTTTGATACCCATATCATACAAACATTCTAGAGTCACCCCTGTCCCACCCTAATGGCGATATCTCGAAAAGGCGTCCACCTATAGACCTAATGCCCACTCCCTCTTAAAATGCTCAGTAACACCTTTCGTTTGATACCCATATCGTACAAACATTCTAGAGTCACACCTGGCCCACCCTAATGGCGATATCTCGAAAAGGCGTCCACCTATAGAACTAAGGATTACTCCCTTTTAAAATACTCATTACCACCTTTCATTTGATACCCATATCGTACAAACACATTCTAGAGTCACCCTGGCCCACCCTAATGGCGATATCTCGAAAAGGCGTCCACCTATAGACCTAATGCCCACTCCCTCTTAAAATGCTCAGTAACACCTTTCGTTTGATACCCATACCGTACAAACATTCTAGAGTCACCCTTGGTCCAGCTTTATGGCGATATCTCGAAAAGGCGTCCACCTATAGAACTAAGGATTACTCCCTTTTAAAATACTCATTACCACCTTTCATTTGATACCCATATCGTACAAACACATTCTAGAGTCACCCTGGCCCACCCTAATGGCGATATCTCGAAAAGGCGTCCACCTATAGACCTAATGCCCACTCCCTCTTAAAATGCTCAGTAACACCTTTCGTTTGATACCCATATCGTACAAACATTCTAGAGTCACCCTTGGTCCACCTTTATGGCGATATCTCGAAAAGGCGTCCACCTATAGAACTAAGGATTACTCCCTTTTAAAATACTCCTTACCACCTTTCATTTGATACCCATATCGTACAAACACATTCTAGAGTCACCCCTGGCCCACCCTAATGGCGATATCTCGAAAAGGCGTCCACCTATAGACCTAATGCCCACTCCCTCTTAAAATGCTCAGTAACACCTTTCGTTTGATACCCATATCGTACAAACATTCTAGAGTCACCCCTGGCCCACCCTAATGGCGATATCTCGAAAGGGCGTCCACCTATAGACCTAATGCCCACTCCCTCTTAAAATGCTCAGTAACACCTTTCGTTTGATGCACATATCGTACAAACACATTCTAGAGTCACCCCTGGCCCACCCTAATGACGATATCTCGAAAAGGCGTCCACCTATAGACCTCATGCCCACTCCCTCTTAAAATGCTCAGTAACACCTTTCGTTTGATACCCATACCGTACAAACATTCTAGAGTCACCCCTGGCCCACCCTAATGGCGATATCTCGAAAAGGCGTCCACCTATAGACCTAATGCCCACTCCCTCTTAAAATGCTCAGTAACACCTTTCATTTGATTCCCATATCGTACAAACACATTCTAGAGACACCCCTGGTCCACCTTTATGGCGATATCTCGAAACGGCGTCCACCTATGGAACTAAGGATCACTCCTTTTCAAAATACTCATTAACAGCTTTCATTTGATACCCATATCGTACAAACACATTATAGAATCACCCCTGGTCCACCTTAATGGGGACATCTCGAAAAGGCGTCCACCGATAGACCTAAGGCCCACTCCCTCTTAAAATGCTCAGTAACACCTTTCATTTGATACCCATATCGTACAAACAAATTCTAGAGTCAGCCCTGGTCTACCTTTATGGCGATATCCCTAAATGGCGTTCATCCATAGAACTATGGCCTATTCTCTCTTAAAATACTCTTTAATACCTTTCATTTGATACACATGTTATACAACCACATTCCAGGGTTACCCCAGATTGATTTTCCTTATTTTGTCTCCATAGCTCTCAACTGAGTATGTTATGTTCGGTTACACCCGAACTTAGCCTTCCTTACTTGTTTTTGTATCAATTTGAATTATGTTAACATACACGAATATTCATTTATCAAGGCGTACGTGCTCCTCGAACGACGAAGCTAAAAGATAAAATGTTATCTTTTATAATTTCCATTTGTGATTTGATGCAAGCATTATTCATCTTCAAATTTCAGATATGATAAATCATAACATACATAAAATGATTTGGTCCAAAAATACAAATTTTCTATTTACTTATTTATACATTTGTACATATGTATGTACGCTTTGGTTAACTTAACGAGCTAAGGGCATATGAAAAGCAAAGGTTGTGCACAAAAGCCACATGTTCACATGTCCCAAGGCTCTGGATCTGTGGAAAGTTTTGGCAAATATTAGCTTTTGTTATTTGAGTATTCGGTCATTCATCGGCGGCACAAACAAACTGACTCATTTTTTTAGAAATCATACCTTCTTTGAAAAAAATTAATTTCCGCCTTAGTTTGGAATCACAAATATTTATATTGAATGCTTTCAGCAAAGCCGCTAGCTTTCCCTTTCGCTTCTTCGCCTTCCACGCCTACCGGCCCTTTATCACACTATTTTCCTTTTTGATCCCTCTTCCAATCCTTCATGCTTTTCTTTTTTTATGCCTTTTCATGCCTTTTCTTTTGCCCTTCCGCCTCTTATCCCGGTCCCTATTTTTAACCTCTAAACTTCCATTCCTTTTTATTTCAACCACCGCTTTCTCACTCTCCTATTCGCCTTCTTTTCCTCTTCCTCACAATACTCTCTAACTACCTTCACACTATCTTTTCCTCACCATTTCTCTTCTCTACATTTCCGTCTACCTAATTCGCTACCTCCGCTCTTCCTTCTCTCCTCCATTGCCTTCTTCCTTTTCCCCCTCGAAAAGGTCCTTCTCAAAACTTGCATAGCCAACGAGTTTGCTAAATGTCATTTCACGTCATCAAAATCAGCTTTGAAGTCGTCAGAAAAATGGTGCATATGAATTCTCTTACCGCGAGTCTTCTCTACGATTTAGCACGAAATCTCGTCGATAAATCAATTTACCAGATGTGAAGCCGCACTGATAAGATCTAGCAAGTTCGTTGACTTTGGCTTGGGTATAAAACTAGCGCAATTTGCGGTATGATCTTTTTTTTTTGATTGCGGAAAGCACATATAAATTCCAGCCTGAACATTTGACCACCTTTCCTATCTGTGTTCGAATAGCTTGGTGGGTAGTCCGTCATATCCCGGCTCCTTATTATTATTTAGTCGGGATATTTCTATTCCGTTTTTTTGGGGCGGCGGAACCTATATTCAGTCGCCATGGATTGAGGGTTCGGTTCGTCTTCCCCTTCTTGTAGCGAAAAGAAGACATCCGAAGGTTTTCGGGAGTTTTACCCATGTTGATGGTCATTTGCCCCATACGGATTCGGTACGTTCCAGAAAATAGTACGATTAATATCAAAATAAAAATAAATACAAGGCGCGATAACCTGCGAAGATATTTTAGGCCGAGCTCCTTTTCCACTTTGCGTCGTGCTCCTTTTTTAGTTTTTCCTACATATTGGCGGGGTGGGACATTTACACCGATTCTGAACGGCATCTGCAAGGCAGATGAATTTTTATTGAAAAGCTTTTCATGGTAGAAATACACTCGGAGTGTTTGCAAAATCACTGCCAAGGGGCTACCACGCATAAAAAAAAGTGTTTCTAAATTTTTGATGTTGCTTTTCCCGCGACTTGAAGCCCGGATCTTGGATGTGGTAGGCGGAGTACGATGCCATCTCACCACGGTGGCCCCCGACTGTGTGGAAATAGCACAACTTGGATAGTAAAATATCTAGAAGTGTTCGCCAGAGGCTCGCCTACTAAATAAACGGGAGTCACCACAACTGTGTTTAAAAAAACTATAAATTCCGCTGGCAACCCTTTGAAAGGGGGACGTTACACAAATTATTATATCCCGTAGTGGGTTCGGCATTCGGTGTTAACTTCATAGCTTAAGCACACTAATACCGGGTCGTCATTATCATTCCTGCACGAATATACCCTGGTCTTCAAACTTTCAGGCGCCATATAATCGAGCAAAGTTTTCGTTTCTTTTTTCTAAGGAGGCGTCTGTCTTCCCTTTTCCCGTCACGCTTTGCTTTTCCGTGAAAACATTTTAAGGAGATTATTATTGGCATAACCTGGCCTAGCCAGTGGACTATATTGGTGTCCGCATAAAGTTCGCACAGCTCATCGTTAAATCTTCTTCGGTGCTCGTTGTGGCCGACGTGTAGAGGTGCGTAAATCTTTCGAAGAACAATAGGTCACTCTGGCTGATTTTACTGACTAGAACTCCCGCCATTCCCACAAAATCATATAAATGCTTGCTTTTTATGCATGAGGGGCCAATATTCTTATATTCTGTTTCCAGTAGATTAAATTTTTTGAAGTAAATATCTATAACTGATACCACATGCTTGTTTCAGAAATTCCAAATATGCATAGGGGTTGAAAAGTATTTAAAAACTCATTTATTTTAGCTTGTAATAATTTGTTTCCACAATTAAATAGTTTACTTCTATGCCCGAATATATCCATCTAAATATGTTTGTAAGTTCTATAAATAGGACTTGTCTCCCTTTAAATTAATTGTGCACGAGCGATTGAACGCTGTCGCCCTACAGCATAATAATAATAAAGTCATCATATATATCTGATAAGCAATGATACTCCGATCTTTCACCGAAATAAAAAATAGTTACACACGCCTCAGGGCAGGGAAAAGACGGCAAAGAAGATACAAAGCACTAAAATGAGAATGAATGAAAATAAGCAACAAAAAACTAAAAACTAAAATGTGAAAAGAGGTGTTATTTACTACCTGCCTTTTTTTTTGTGTGACATTGTCTACTGTCAGCACCGAACTTTTATTGTCATCCAAAATATAATGTCACATATATAAACATACAGACTTACAGGTATATGTTTTTAGGCCTGCAGGCTGTACACGCGTCATGCTTGGCATGTTTGAATACAATAAAAAGTGTTATAAAATGATAGACGGTTAGTTATAAAAAGGTTACCCTTTTCCGGTCTATGGCTACTCAATGTAACTCGCCTTACATATCGACTACAGACAATAGCGCAACTGATAACGTCTAAAAATGTCGCCTTTGCTGTTGATGACATTAATGGTATCATCACACATATTTACTGTACTATATATATGTATATGTGTTTGTGTGGGTGTCCATCAAGGTGTGTAACAACTTTATTTATCATTCTCATGACCGCGGCTACTCACAAATTTCCTTATTTACTTAATTTTCAGAGCTTGAGTTTAGTTTACACGGTTTTAGTAGTTATCGTTATTTTTATATTTATCGTGTGTATGTTTGTATGTATGTATAGGAGTAATCAATTTTAACTAATTATTTTCAAAGGGTTATTGGAAATATACAGGGTGGTTCATATAGTGGCCAGCGATTGATCCCTTTGGTCTAAAACAGGCTATAATTAACTCCCACTAGTCCCCTATGTGTAAAGTTGTAAAAGCTCAAATTTTAATGTGAGTTTTTCCCTAAGATTACGATCAGTCCGACCGTAGCCATAAGCAAAACCTGTTCGACAGGCCATGAGACGTGCCTTGACCAAACGGGGTACACAGATTATTTGTCCGAAAATAACGGGTAAAAAAAGGATTAGAAATAGAGCTTGTGCAGCATATAGGCGTATGAAAAAGGCCAGAGAGACAGTAACCGTTCTGGCTTTAACAGATATAATAAGTGTCTTCATAGAGCATGTTCAAACAAAAGGAATCTTTTCAAACCTTATAAAGAGATTAAAATTGGATATAGGCGCTTGCTCCTTTGCGCCTCAACTCGGATTCATCCTTGACTTATGGCATGGTGGTTATTAGTTAAATATTAATTTGGCAGTCATAGCTTTTTTCTACTGGAAAATTTCGCAGAAAATCATCCAGAACTATCTTTAAGTTCAGCATAGTTCAAGCTCCCGTATTTCTAAAGTGAATAATATGTTTCTCAAACAGATGGTCCTTATATAGATTTTCATTCTTAAACGCTCCAAATGTATGAAAACCGAAATGTTTCATGACCGATTTTGAAAACATTTACTTGGGGCGCTCTTATTTTCAGCATGAAAACGAGCAGTTCCCTGTATGCCGATGTCTTACAACGGAGTATTTAACTGTAACACCGCGCCAATGGAAATGAGTGCAGCAGAGTCCCAACAAAAAAGTATCTGTCACGTATTGAAACGAATATACAAATATTCAATTATGTACTCCAGGATTGATTTTGAATGGTGGGCATCATAAATGACAGATAGTATTATTGGATGATCATTAACAATTTTGTAATAGATCGGTCAATAGCTTCTCACATCGACTGCAAGAATTATCTATTCCAGTATAAGAAGTCGGTTTGTGTGCAGTCTAACTTTATTTCGAATGGCTCGTGGAAGTCTTTTCCAATCCTTACAGAGTCAATGATATTACTAAAATTCATTTGGCAAAGCTTTATTAACAGGGAACTAAAATTCAGATATTGCAGATTATATGCAACTCGTTTTCGGGTTATTAAAAGCCGCTTTGAAAAGCATTCATAATGAACTTACTTGGATGTTGATACCCGCTCCTGCTTATGTAACATATAAAGTAAAATGCAATGGATAGACCAAGGAGTTACCGAAATTGGGACTATGGCTTTGTAAATCACCGTGTTGGTTTAGTCGTTGATTGACTTGCAATGAGGCGAAAGTATGCACGCATGGTTGCTAACAGTCAAAAAAACTTTGCAATTCACAAGGTCTTCTATTCATCGTATGTGCTATGTGTTAATAAAATGCTATAATGGAACACGGAAACAATCTAAGTTTTAAAATTTTAGAACAAATACGACTCTCTTGTGAATTCTTAAAATAAACAAGACGAGTATCCACTTATACCACGCCTCCTGTTGTTAGATCGGCCTGGTTTACTACTAATGTCATTTCAACTAAATTTTACTTACAAATTTCATAATAATATCTTGAAATGAAACAAGTAAGAAAGTCTAAGTGCGGGTGAAACCGAACATTACATACACAGCTGTGCACTTGAAATGCTGTTGTTGTTTGCTTTGTGTGGTTAATATATAGGCTGGGCAATAAGATGTATGTATATTTCTATTCTCAACTCATTTTCGTTTCGAAGAAGCAAAATTTCATTCGGATTGGGAGATTTTTGTTCGACTTATGGCATTAAAATGGTTTTGGAAAGAGTAACAAAAAACGAGGCGGGTAACGCCCATTTTCAAAATATCACTACGGAGTTAGGATATAAGTCAAATATAGTCAAATATCAAAGAGTTATTGCAAACTTTGTTAAGGTTAGACCTTTAGGAAAAGTGGACGTGGTCTTTAACCGATTTTGATTATCTTCACTCAGTCTATATGAATTGGCAAGAACAGTGTTTCTGCCAAATTTCAATGTAATATCTTTAATTGCTTTTGATTTAAGGCTTGTTAAACTTCGAAATCTTCTTCTTATTAATGTGGGTGGTAACCACGCTCATATTCCAAATTTTGTTTAGAATTTATGTTTTGTGTCAAAAAAACAATCCAGATATCAAATTTCATTAGCTTACCGGCATTCGTTTTGAATTATTTCATTTTTTTTCCATTTTTCTAAATTTTCGATATCGAAAAAGTGGTCGTGGCTATAGCCCGATTTCGCTCACTTTCAATACCAACCTATTACTGGTCCAGATAAGCCCTTATACCGAATTTGATGAAGATATCTCAATATTTGCTTAAGTTATTGTGTAAACAGACAGACAAGCGGATATGGCTTAATCAAATGTTTTGTCGGTACAGATGATTTTGAAGGGAAGTCTATATCTATCTCCATTCCTTTATACCTGTACAATCAACCGTTATCAACCCAAAGTTAAAATAACCTGTGTACAAATACAGCTGGGTATAAAAAATAACTATTGACCGTTGTGAACGAATTTTGTAATTAAAATTTAATTAACTTCCCTATAAGCTACAAGCTTGAAACTTGGAATATAGTTCAGAACCCGAAGACAATACAATAATAAGAAAAAAACTCCGGTGGCGCATGGATCGAAAAGTTTTAAAAAATCGTATTTGTGGTCCGATTTGGCTTTAAATGCAATTTGTGTGGAAAGAGCGTTAAATTTCCTATAATAATCACTCAAAGTGAAGAACGATATTTTCGCACAATAGGGTGGTTGCATGATTCCAGGTCACATATCGTCGCCCGCTCGCCAGAAGCATGAATGTGCCAAAAATGTTGGGAAATCGAGTTTCAAAGTTTATTGCTCTCTCAAAATTAGAAGAATTAGTTTCTAGTGTAAAAATGTACTTATATATTATACTCACACTGTGCTCTTTTAACTGAGATAACTGTTTTGCACTCATCCCTTCTATTCTCCTAGATTTAGCATATTCATTTTGCTGGCACAACACATCTATACAAAAAAATTAAAAGTAGCTGGATCAGGTAAATCGGCTCATGCTTTTTATGCATTTTGATGCGCTGAATCCGAATAAGCTATAAGAATTGGCCCAACTGGTAATGGTATAGCCTTAACCTCAAAAATCACTGCATATTTATTTTGAAACAACGTTAGGGCCAAGCCAAGACCTGCTAGGCCAGTTCTGTTTGCGGATTGGGATTCGGAGCATCACAGTACTTGGGAAAACATCTGCGGCTTTGACTTATCGAAAGTATGTATGTAAATGAAAAAAGTTACACATTCAATTCAATTTCATATATACTAATGTGTTTTTATTTAAGTTATTACTGCAAACATAGACCTAGTTCTTATTCACATCAGAATCGGAATCGCCTGAAATGTTGGGTTCGGGAAAAGCAAAAAAGAATGATATTATTTTGGTATAACCAGTTTTTCACAAAATTTTTCCAAGTATTTTAGTTTTGATTCGGGAAGAGGCAACGGCTTTGAATAAACCCGTTTGCCTTCATTTAAACAACTATTATTTTTAGGATATTAAGCTATTAAAAATTTTTCATCGGTGTAATTTTGTTTGAAGAATACCAGGCACGTATACCCGAACGATGGAACATGAACATACGAATATGTGCTGCTCTTATTTTTTTTCAAAAATTGTAAAAATTGTTTAGCCATATCAACGAACGTGTCATACAATATGCCACATCATTTTTCTGGCTCAACTTTGTGTGACTGAATTGTACATTCGTGGAAATGGCATTGCAAATTGTTGGGGTTTCCATGTACGTATGAAGCTCTAGATTTAGGTAGAACCTAGAGAATCTAAAGGGTAATCCAAAGAGGCCTCTAACACAAAATCGAAAAAATTGCACATTCATGCTTCTGGCTAGCGGGCGACGATATATACATAGTTCGAATATTAAAAAAAATCTCTATGGCTCAAGCTAGGCACACAACGGATATATTCTCCTGATATGTGCGAGTTCGACTTCGGGTTTGACGCGTATGAGCTGGTCTGGAAACGATTCAAACGAATTTTTTAATTTTAAATATTCGAATGATGTGGTCGACGAATGATTTTGCGAAAACGGTCCCATGAAAGATACGCATTACATAGGAAAACTGCTCAGGAAATAACACAGATCAAAGATATGTTTAATTTATTATAAAAACAAAAACATAAAATAACATAAACTGTTAAAACATTTTTTTTTTTGCAGAATACTAAGAAAATTGCAAATATTCAGAGTATGTAAAACAACCTAATAGTGAGACAACTTTCATTTAAAAAGACTTCAGGCATACAGTGAAAGCAGTTGAAAAAATGGTGTGTAAAAATCACGTAGCGCAACATAATTTCAAATAGAATTTGATTAAATACTTATCGAAGTTAAATATTTGCTAAATCTTTCCATTATCGGTATTATAAGTATATGTGCATATGTATTTGTATAAACCACCCTATTTAACAGACATTGACTTTTCAATCCAGCGTTTACTTAATTAAATTTTTATTGACTTTTGTATATCTTTTATTTACATTTCTCGCCACTCATACTTTTAGAAAATCGATTGAATAAACAATGAAGTAGCATTTATAGATAATGCGGCACACTTTCAATTGCATAAAGCACATCGTTCATATATACATACTTACATACATACATAAATACATAGGTAAACACATCCAACATAAGTTCATTCCCCTAACTCACTTTATACCAGGGATGCACCTTAACGTTAAGCTAATCGTTTATCAAAAAATTTCCACCGTTTCCGTTGCAACACTTCGAAATATTATCGATAAAGAAATTATCAAGATAAATTGTATCTCGTTTTTAACCGAAACGAAAAGCTTTCGTTAACGTTAAAAACGTTAACAAAAACGTGATACTTTATGTTTGAATTGTGCTGGCAATGCTATAGCCATGGTGAAGCCGTAAGGTGGCAACAACGAGCGCACATACACACACAAACTCTATGTAATTTGTTTGTGTAATTCGTTGGTGGTAATGTCAAAAATACTCTGAGAAATGTTTGTACTGTCAAAATTCATGAGAAAAGTTGCAATCAGCTTGGCTAATGCTTTCACCTTTAATGACTCCGCCATCAATCAGCTTTGCCAGCATAGTTTGAAATTAATAATCAACATAAACGATTTGATTTCGTTTTGATATGGCAGAAAACGAAACGAAATCATTTCGTTAATTTGACGATCTTAACGTTAATAAACGAAACGAAATGACTTCGTTTCGTTTATTAACGTTGATTATCGTAACGAAATGATATCGTTTCGTTGGTTAAGCATGCCTGCTTTATACAATAATGCGTAGTCTCTGTTCAATTATTTATATTTCAATTTGCCCACTCAAAGCAATACAAAAAAAAAATCACCAACTTTCCCACTCACTTTCCAAATTTTGCCTCAGATCCAACTCACTCACTCATTCAGAAATAATGCATTTCAATGTCGTTTCATTTCCACTTTATTTACGCGTACTCTCACTCTCTCTTGAGTAACACTTTCTTCTCGATGCCAGCAATTTCCTCATGCTCATTTCATTGAAAAAATAAATAAAAGAAAAGTCAAAAGGTTATTCACTTTGGCTTGTTTTTATTCAATCTTTCTCTGCCACTCAATTATTTATTTATTTAACTTTGCTTGCCACAGTTTGTGGCAAAGATTTTAGTGTATTTTATAAGTACTTGTGTGTGTTGGTGTGCGTGTAGGCGTTAGCAAATTTTATTTTATCTTGCAAAGCTTTTTATTAAGTCCTTCTTCCTTTTGAAAGCGACGTATTTCTATACAAATTATGTATGTTGTGTGACTGGAAGAAATCGTATCCCGTTCAAATTGAATTTAGTTGTGAAAGGACATGTTGAAAAATGAAATGACAAAAGACAGGAAATTAAATCACGCACGGACTGTGCATTTTTGCCTAAGGATTCTAGATATTTTATGAAAACAATGGAATTGTGCTATCGTATTGAATGCGGCAACAAGAACCTAAGTAATATTTTGGATTTTTCAAGAGAGCCTTTTGCCAGTTTAGTTGATTGAAATCAAGCTCCTGCTTATTTCTTGGCTCATAAAATCTGAAGTTTTTTATCAGTAACTGGGAAATAGTTTGCAATTTTAAATCAGATAATGGAGGGTAATTCTCGTCTTAACTCGACTTTGGCTGTCATTCCTTGATGCCCAGGGCCGCAGAGTGCCGAGCCGGGCCCCTGGGACAGTTCCCGTTTACGGCCCCCTAAAAAAGAAACTCAATCCATTAAAAAAAACAACATAACATACATAAATTTTCCAATTCACATTGTCAGTTTCATTTCATCTAAAATAAGATGTACTGGTGCACTTACATAAATGAAATGTTAGATTTCATTGTTTGATTTGTTTACATTAACTTTTTCTAAATATTTGCATTTTTAGAGCTTGAATCAGCCAAGGAAAACCGTCCTTGCTTTTTGGTCTGCGAATATGGAAATTACCGATTCAAAACTTATGCTGCGAGCAACGCTGGACTCCAACGCCAATGCTCCATGGCTTGTCAAGCGATTTTGGCTCATAGTAGAACGTAAAAAATTTTTCACGCGAGACAATAGACTAAAAAAATCCTCCCCTTCAGCCACACTGACTGGAGGTGTGCAAAATATTCTTAGTGCTATGCAGATGTTAGGAAATAATACTTCCCTCTTCAAGTCATGAAATTTATTCAGAAGTTGAAATGGTGGCAGCGAATCACATCCCAAGTTTGCTAAGTAGATGGCTTTGAGATGAATGGTTCCATCTATTAGATCCGTAGAAATATCGATGCCATAAATCGTGCAGAATACCGCTGCCTTTTCTCTGAGCTCTTTTTCCGTCAGATCCTCATACTTCCACAAAAAACTAAATTTAATCACAATGTCATTTACGGCTTCGAAACGTCTTGTCATGTTACCAATTAAGCAGTCCAAAAGAACGTAAAAAACTTGCTGTTTGAATTGAGTTTCGGAATCACACTGAGGTGATTCGCCAGGTAATTTATCGAACTGGCGCTTTCTTATCTTCCTTCTTTCTCTGCGAAGAATACCTTCGACAACTCCTATACACCCTGCCAGAACCTTACATTCTTAAAGTATGATCGACCATTGATCCGTGAAGTTCTTCAACTCATCAATCAGGCTACGTATATTTTCTGTTTCCACGTCCAGTGTGGCATTTCTAGCTTGCATCACCAGATTTCGATGGTTGATTACCGTCAACACTTTGAGCCAAATTTCCCCATATATGCTTCAATACCTTTCAAATCCGTTACTGTCTCTGAACTCAGATTCAAAAGCTTGATTTCATCAATAGCTTTCAATATTTGGGGAATGTGAATTGCGAAAGGTTTCACACTATCCACAGGAGCAGACCATAGTGTTTGTAACATGCCGTGCAAGGAGCAATTAATTTTTTCCTTGAGAATTTCCCATCTCTGAGGGTTTGCGCTAAAGATATTATACAATTTCTGCATAATACCGAAAAATGTGATAACTTCTGCACATTACAAAATTTACCAATAATTGCACATTGACAAAAGAAATACGAAGCTTGCAACAATTAACGCGAAACTGACCTATGTAAGCTTATCCAATGCATACTCATATGTTTGCACAAATTTGCGCTTCGCAAAACAAGTCAAGTGTACTAATTTTTTCAAATTAACGCTCTAGTTTATTATCAGCCTGTATCTACAGATGTCGCTGGCTTTTACAAAAATGAAAAAGCAATACGACCAAACCGATAGGGCAGAGTTATAGTCGAAATAGAATATGATTTTAAGTTAGTTGAAGCATTTTTGACAGATATAGCTTATAAAATTGTATCAAAAACGTTTAGCTAACTTAAAATTACATTTCATTTCGACTATAACTATGCCCCATAGTATTTGATTGGATGCTTATGATTTTAGTTTAGTGATTTTCACTTTTAAAACAATTTTTTATAGCAACAAAATATATATGTATCTATGAAATCCTAGTTAGAGTACTGTCAATACTGCTTTACCTTGCCGGGCCCCAGGGCAATTTCCCTGGCTGTTCTTCACCAAATTCGGTATACGGACTTATCTGGACCCAGGATAGATTGGTATTAAAAATGAGAGAAATTGGATGATAACAACGCCCACTTTTTATATATGTAAACTTTTGGAAAATACAAAAAACCTAATTATTTAGTAAATAATACACCTAGAATGTTGAAATTTTACGTATAGACTGATAATATGACCCTTTATACAGGCAGCGCGCACATGTCATAAAACCAATTTCATCACAATTTTACCATCAAACCTATCATAACAAAATTCGACAGAAAGCTTGCCTTTACCATAAGGAATGCTTCGAAGAAAAGCTAAATCGGTTAAGAACCACGCCCACTTTTATATAAAAGATGATTAAAGGGGTCGTGCACGAAGCAAATCAGCTATATCTTTTCATAAAGAGCTTTATATCAATTAAATTTCTTTTCCAAAGTGGAATTATAACAAAAAATAGGAAAAAATTCAAATTCTAAAATTGGGCGCGGCACCGCCCCTTTTATGACTAAGCAATTTTCTATGTTTCGGGAGCCATAACTCGAAGAAAAATTACCGGATCGTAAAAAGATTGGGTATGCATATTTTCCCAATAGCAGAATATTTCTAGTAAAAATGAACGGGATCGGTTAAAGACGACGCCTACTTTTATATAAAAGAAGTTTAAAACGGTCATAGACCAGAATGATAAGCTATATATTAGCGAAAAAGTGTATTGTATCAATGATATTCAAATTACCAAGTTTTATTTTAAGAGGAAATTGGAATACATTTGTTTTAAATAGGCGGTGCCACGTGTTATTTAGAAAATTAATTTATCTGAAATGAACTGTACAATTGAAACTCATGCTGAGCATATAATGTTCGGTTACACCCGAGCTTAAACGCACTTAATTGTTTTATTTTTATTTTCGAAATTTTAAAAGAGATTTAAATCAATTGTATAAGAAAGTTTGTGTAAATCGAACAATTCCAAAAATTCGTGAAATTAATTTTTTCATAAGAATTTCAAAATGTATACTTAAATGTATGTAAACTTATTTCAATTTCCGACTTTTCATACAAATTTCCAAAGTTATATATGTACTTCTTCATTCCATTTTCGTTATTTCGTAAAAGAATGATACAACGAACTCGATGTATATATGTAAATCGCTTTCAAATGTATGTAGTTTCGAACAATTTCGAAAATTCAAGACGTTAAGATTTTCATAAAAATTTCAAAACTTATGTTTAAAAGTATGTAAACCGATTTCTAAAGCATTTTCGAAAAAATTCGAATATTCGAGAACTTATAAAAATTTCAAGCTAAATTTTTTCTTTTCACTTTTGTAACGAAAATTCAAGAATTTTAAAATTCTCATTAGAATTCAAAAATGTTTATTTAAAATATGTAAACTGACTTAAAAAAAAGTTTTTATGAAAATTTTCAACTGTTAAATTTAAATTTTTTGAAACTTTTCGAGTTCAATTGATTATAGTCCATCGAAGTACAAATTTTAAGATTCTTTTTAGTAATTTTTGTTGAAATTTGTTTTTCTAAAGAGCGTTTTCAAATGTATTACTTAATAAAAAATTTAATTTTACATACTTGGCTGTACACTCCACAAGTTTATCGAAATTAAAATTTGAAAATTTTTTAATCGAGTTTTAGAATTTTTTAAAACTTTTTCAAAATACATAGGTTTACTAAATTTTCGTTATAAATAGTGTTTCCCGATGTACTGATAAAAAATTGAATTTTACATACTTTTAATGGAAGAACATCTCAAACATAAAAAAAAAAAAAATAAATAAACGTAAGGCGCGATAACCTCCGAAGAGATCTAAAGCCGAGCTTCTCTTCCAATTTGCGTCGTGCTCTCCTTGCTTTTCCCTACAAATTGGCCGGCCGGGCCTACATGTTTTATGCCGACTCCGAACGGCATCTGCAAGGCAGATGAGTTTTCACTGAGAGCTTTTCATGGCAGAAATACACCCGGAGCGCTTGCCAAACACTGCCGAGGGGCGACCCCGCTTAGAAAAATTTTCTTCTGATTGAAAAACCTTATTTCTAAAATTTTGATGTTGCTTTGCCCGGGGTGTGAACCCAGGGCATACGGTGTGGTAGGCAGAGCACGTTACCATCACACCACGGTGGCCACCATCTCAAACATACTTATCAAAAATTGACTGAAATGAATAGGACTACAAAGCTGCACACTCAAAAAGTTTTCAATAACTCGAAGAAAGAATTTGAAAATTTTTCGAAATTCATCGAGTTTTAGAATTATTGTTTAAACTCGACTTTACAAACTTTGTTAATGTCTTTTAAAAGCTCAAAAATTTTCGAAATATAAAAAAAAATGTCGCAAGTTTTAAATCGAGAAATCGCAGTAATCGACGCTTAAACGGTGTTCATGCTTTTTAAGTGTTCAAAACCATTTCGAAACTTTATAAAAGTTTTTTTATTTTTTTAAATTTGAATCAAAAACCGCAGTAATCTGTGCTCAGAACTTTGTTTAAGTCTTTTGAGAGCTCACAAATGTTACAAAAAAATTTCCAAATGTCAAGAGACGGCAGTCATCTAAGTTCGAAATTTTGTTCATATCTTTCAAAAGCTCAAAGAAGTTTCGAAAAATTTTCCAAATTTTATATTATTCTTTTCTTAAATCTGGAATTCGTGATAATCTTTGTACGTCAAAAGCTTTATTTGTATGTTTTATTTCAAAAAAGTTTTCAAAATTTCTTTGATATTTAAAGTCAAGAAACCGTAGTATAAATAACATTTCCAACTTTGTCCATATCTTTTAAACGTTCAAAAATAATACAAAATTTTTTTTTACAGTTTTTGTCAATAAAGCTCATTTCATTTAAAAATTTTTCATTTTTATTAAAATCAGTGTCAATCTTCGCTCTAAACTTTATTCATGTCTTTTATACCTTTTAACTTTTTAACTCAGCGCTAACCTGAAATAAGGGTTAATCTCATACATTTTCGACAAATTTTTTAAATTAACTCTGAGCTTTAAAAATTACTTCCCGGTCTGCAGGTGGGCCTAATACCTATATGACACTACTTTATTTTGTCTTGGATTCCAAACTAAATAACCTGGCGAAACTTTTTCAGAGCGTGAAATTACAAGAAAAATATTGCACAAGAGAAAGCGAGACCAATATTCCCCCAAAATGTATGTTTTTGGCATGTTATCGTTTACATTTAGAATTTTATTTTTCATACACTTTTTTTTCACATTAGAAACAATGCACATAACACAGGAGCATTATATTGTGCTCTGCTAATTCACATATTTCACAAAGATCTTGATTTTATTTGTACATTTGTGCACACAATTTTCAAGCTAAAAAAAAATTTTTTATTTTGTCAGAAAAAATTAAGAAAAAACAGTCGAATGTCAAAAAAACCTAACGAGATACAAACTAGCTCATTTGTTTTTAAGGAAATAGGTTGTATGTATTTTTCTCGTATTTCGCAATTTTTTTGAAATATAATTTACACCCTTACACCAGTACAGAAACCATATTAGGAGGGAGGGTGACAAAAAGTATAAGGATAAGATACGGGAAAACTACAGAGAAAATAAAGTAGTGTCATATAGGTATAAGAGCTATAAAGAATTTCAAAAATCTTTCAATTTTTGTTTCGAACTTTGATTCTTGGTTCAATAATAACGTTTCGATGCCCATATTTTGGCCCTTTTTTGTCCGAAATCTGACAACTGATATATCTCAGAACACCCCCATTCTTACAAACACCACTTCGCTGACTGCTTCTCTTAAAATGCATACTCGTTCCGAGCTAGTTTAAAACTCGTTGGTTTGCTTGCAGGATACAACACATATGTGCACATGCCATCTACAGAGATTTGTGTGCGTAAATACGTGATGTAATTTTATTTTATTTTATATATTTTTTTTTTTTTTGCCCTACAAAGAATACTTCACAAGTAGGTACCAGAGTACCACATGCAAGTACCACAAACTTAATGCAGTCCTAATAAAAAATGCAAAAATTATTTAAAAACTTAAGCACAGCTGGCATTCAGAATACGCAGCACATATTTCCTTTGAGTTTTTTTTAGTATGGGAGTATAAATTCATATCAGTAAGTTCTTAACTTACTGCCTATGTTAGTATGAGTGTGTGAATACGTAGTATTTTAGCCGCATTCTACTTACACCTAATTTGCATAAATGCTTTAATATGCAAAGTTAATGTCTTAATTATGAAGCGAACAAGCTTTTGGGCCACACAATACAAATATAATAATGTGGGATGATAATTACTTATTTACTTTAGAGCTGCAAAAGTATCGATATAAATATCGATACATCGATACCAGGTTCGTGGTGTGATTATCGATGTTTTTTTCTAAATATCGAGTACTTTATTCCCATTTCTTATTCATTTTTCTAGCGGCGGAATTACTAGCGTCTAAAACTTTGGTAAGACAAATAAAACATTAATAAATAAAATTATATACATTATGTCAGATTTGTGTTTATTTTAGATGAATACCTAACAAGTTGGTGGCTCTGAATATTGAAAAATTCCCATAAAACTGATCGTTCAGATAGAAAGATTTTTGGCAATTTCTCCGTTAATTTCCAATATAAAAACGTTAACCTTGGTGATATTCATTCTAATATATCATAGAAGATTTCAAGAAAAAATCATTTCGATCGGAGCTATATATAATTATATCCCGTAATATATATCCCATCGATCGGAGCTATATATAATTATATCCCATAATATATATCCCATACAACCGATCGTTCAGATATAAAAATTATTTGCCATTTCTCCCTTAATTTAGAAAGTATAAACGTAAAACTCGGTGATATATATTCTAATATATCTTAGAAGATATCCTGAAAAAATTACTTTGAGCGGAGCTATATATAGTATATATCCCATACAACCGATCGTTTAGATAGAAAGATTTTTGGCCATTTCTCCCTTAGTTTCGACTATAAAAACGTGAAACTTGGAGATATATTCTAATATGTCATAGAAGATTTCCTGTAAAAATCATTTCGATCGGAGGGGGTTTTTTGACATTTTTTATTTTATATTTATCTTAAAAATCGTTTAGGTATGCAGATCTTTACTCTATATATTACTTATCTTATACAACCGAGTATTTGGAGATTACGAACGGGATAAGATTATTAATTAGCGCCATTCATGAAAGGTATATAGTCTTCGGCACAGCCGAAGACAGTCCCGTCCTTACTTATTTTTTTCTTATTATATACACATATATACATGTATTCGTATATGTAGATATACACGCAACAGAAAACGTCATTGAGTTTGAAGACGAAAATTGTGTTGCCAAAAAGCTGCGAAGTACACAGTCAAGCATTTGGAGCCATTTTGACAAAATCAGTAATACTATTGCAAAAAATTTTATACAACTAGTGATACGTCCAATTTTTTTCACCATCTAGAACGATCGCATACAACTGCAAATTTAGATTCACATAGCTCGCCTAATAAGATAAATTTTTATATGAAAAAACACATGAAGATCCATCATTACGTAAAAGGCTTTTGCCAGCACCCTACTGGGGTTTAGCCACCGCAGACGTTCGACCTTTTCCCATAGTGGATGACAAAGGGTGTCGTAACTTTGTATATACCCTCGCTTCGCTGTATAAGCTACCATCGCGGACAACATTGTGGAATGTGTTTTATGATCGTTTCGAAGTTATGAAGACAATATTACATATATATATACATGCATATATTATATTTGCATAAATGTCTGATATATACCTGATATTGCTTTTAAATTGAGTAAACGCTTTTCACTATAACAAAAAATTCGATATATGTCGCGATATATCGGTACCCTCCCTCTTAAATATCGAAAATATCGAGTATGCCGAATATCGATACTTTTGCAGCTCTAATTTACTTGCCTAAAAACTCTTTTACCTTTTGTCTGTATATTAAATTGTTTGACAGTCTGGTGTCTGACTGCCTCCACTTCTCACAGTTCCACACTTTGTTCGGCACTTTTGCTTGTCACTTAATCATAGCATTTTCCTACTCATCTTCACTTATTTTTACATCTCTGCAACAACAACTGTATATACACACATGCGTTCATATAAACAGATGTATTAGTTTAACTTGGCGGCCACCGTGATGGTAGCGTGCTCCGCCTAACACACCGTATGCCCTGGGTTCACACCCCGGGCAAAGCAACATCAAAATTTTAGAAATAAGGTTTTTCAATTAGAAGAAAATTTTTCTAAGCGGGGTCACCCCTCGGCAGTGTTTGGCAAGCGCTCCGGGTGTATTTCTGCCATGAAAAACTCTCAGTGAAAACTCATTTTCCTTGCAGATGCCGTTCGGAGTCGGCATAGAACATGTAGGTCCCGTCCGGCCAATTTGTAGGGAAAAGCAAAAGGAGCACGACGCAAATTGGAAGAGAAGCTCGGCCTTAGATCTCTTCGGAGGTTATCGCGCCTTACATTTATTTATTTTATTAGTTTAACTTTATGTTTTTTTGATGAAGCCGCCCTTTTATAAATATGTAACTACACACCGACTACTTTTACCACTCTTTAACTTGTGCTTCAGCTGTCTTATTTAACATAACAATACGCTTAAACGAATTAAGGTATGAATGGCATATAATTATTAAAATTTGTGGTTAACTTTTTCGTGAAAAGAATATTTAACTGGAACTTAATCGTATGGTGGTATGTGTGTAAAATTTTTATTTTTTGCTCGTTTGTATTTGCATATGTGAATTGCACAATTTTCCACATAATCTTGAAACAATAGCCGTATTTTTTTTACATTTATATACATATACACTTAAACTTTATATGGACTGCTAAACGTTTAACTTTACCTACACTTCTGAAATTGCTGCGCAGAAAGTAAGTGCTGATAAATTTCAATACGCACTATTCCAAGATGCAATTGAAATATGTGTCCAGGTTTTACCTCAACACTACCTCTACTCAACAAATGGTGTGTGTCCACTATTCACCGCAACCGATTCAGCAATAGGTTATACACTATCGCCAAAAGAGGTGTGTTTCTCCGATTTTCGGTACAACCCGTTCTGTATCCAGTTATTTAACCACTGCTGCTAAATGGGTCTCCTAAATATTATCTAAGTGAGGATAAGCGTTTTTTTACCCGCAAATGTAAATGTATATACGTGCAAAAAAAGCACGGCTAATACCTCAAATTAAAGTCTTGCAATATGAAATGCCGTTCAATTTAAACAATTTAATAAATTTGTAATAGCATTGCCACTGTTTAGATGGCAATCCATGTGAATCGGATACCAAATGTCATTGGTCAAGGCCAAATAGATTCAACGATGTAGAAAAACTGTTCATAGGAGTTGGAAGGAAGGGATTGGGTTTGCTGAAGGGAAATGGAGCCTTTGTTTGTTTTTCCAATATTCTTTTTTTTTTTTGGTCTGGGCTTAATGCAATAAGTCGAAGTCAATAAATGTACTTTAAGTTATAATGGCAAGAACTAATTGGAATATAATGTAAGGTGGCCTGGGACCTACCTGAAAAGAATATATCCTTCCCGGCTATTGCCTATATGCAGCACAAATCTCATCCAAATCTCTCAAGCTGGATGATTAATTCCCACGAAAAATTAAAAAAATCAACGAGCTTACTGTTCCATGGAAGCTTGGAACTACCCCCACATGAGCCTACTGCATACATTTTATAAAGATCGGTTAAAGCTATTGGACACCCATAACATCATCATTCATATAGTGCCCTAGCATTTTGGGTCAAGTGATGTTCTATTTTAAAGTTGTCTCCGAATGTCATCTACAAAGGCAAGTACGTTTTTTCTGGACACTTTCTAAAGGCCTACCGCGATCCGCGTTTTGAGCAAGAGGACTTTAAATTGGTACTTGGAAATTTTTTAATTAACTGGATAGCTTTTGGTCACTTTAAAGTATTTTCAAATGTAATGATTTGAGATACACAGAGACTTGTCGTTTAGAGAACCCGTTGTGTGCAACCCGTCCAAGAGGTCATGACAGCTTTGAGGTGTATTACGTAAGGGGTATAGCATCTGTGTATACAAGTATTTGGAACAATCGCAAGTTATGTATATGAAAAATTATAGCTTAGAGTTCTGTATTTATACCCAGTTTTATTTCCTCAATAGGAACAGTCTACGCACTAAGACATGACAAGTTTAGGCCTTCGTCATCTCTCATGTACTTAACAGCTTAAGCTCGAAAAACAAATTCCCAAAACAAGGAATATATTAATGACTTTTCGCAAAAAATAAAAAATGTGACATACGAAAACATTATAAAACAAACTTCTAGCAATTAAATTCAAATTTACATAATTCAAGAGAAGCAAGTTGTTAGTGAATCTAATTAAATATAAGTCGAAGTGTTATTGCCTTAGTGACAATGTAGGAATTATCTTCTTAAAAATTTGACACATGAGCGCACAAAATAATGTGAAAACAGAAAATTTTATTTTGTGACCATTTCCATTTAAAATATAAGCTTTTCACAGGGAAAACAATTTCTAAAGCAAATCCATTTATTTATTTTTTTTTTTTTTTTTTTTCCCTTTTTGACAAATGGCATCTCATAATTGTGACTCCCATAACAGCAGTGCTCTAAAGCATAAATAGCTACATTAAGGTGTATCGAAAAAAATTCAACGTAAAACGCTAAAAATGATGATGAATCTTGGTCGGAATAATCCTCAAGTCGTTTTCACCTACCAGCCCCCTTTCGAGGTTCAAAGCGGCTTGTGGTTTGCCTACGGGTTGAAGTAAAGCATATCACCATTGCATATTAATTCTTAGAAAAAGTTTTTTTTTATATGTAGTAGGAGCTTGATAAAGACCTGTGGAGAAACATTATTTAACCCTCCATCCATATCGAGACTGAATTTCTTAAATACAAGTTTTTCTTTATCCGGCTTACAGGTTACTTACAGCTCGGTTGCTCTAAAAGACTTGCTATTCTGCCAACGACTTTTTCTCACGAGTAATTAGACGATGAATTCAGTTAATGTGGGTTTTGAAATGTACACTTATCTTTCATATAAATTGTATGAAAGAAATATTTACATTGTGAAATGCGTACTTACTGAATCAAACCCCAGGTGTTATAGTTAAAAGTTAATAGTTAATAGTTAATTGGCTGATGTTATATAAAACAAAACATAATCTTACATGGATTTGCGAAAAGCTACCATTGGTAAAAATTTAACACAAAAAGTCATGCTGGGGAGCATAAGAAATCGATAAATTAATTGATTATTATTTTTTTGAATTTTACTATAAATATCGAAAATAATAATTATTCTTGAAGTTTTTTATGTCGATTGAAAAATAACAGCTGTTTGGTGTTTTTTTTTTTTAATATAATTTTTCGATACACTCCAATGTACTCATAATGCAATTTGCATACTCGCATTTTAAACGAAAATCCACTTTCACTCGCCCGCCTACTCAATTAACATTCGCGTTAATTGAATTTTTCGAGTTTAGATAATTCTTTTAAAATGAAACAGAATTGAAAATTTTCTCTTGACACAGCTCACAGCGGCATACCAACTTTAATTTTAATTAATGCAAACACATTTATACACAGTTGAGCAAAACTCACAGAGTATATTAACTTTGACTGGATAACGGTTGGTTGTACAGGTATAAAGGAATCGAGATAGATATAGACTTCCATATATCAAAATCATCAGTATGGAAAAAAATTTGATTGAGCCATGTCCGTCCGTTAACACGATAACTTGAGTAAATTTTGAGGTATCTTGATGAAATTTGGTATGTAGGTTTCTGAGCACTCATCTCAGATCGCTATTTAAAATGAACGATATCGGACTATAACCACGCCCACATTTTCGATATCGAAAATTACGAAAAATCGAAAAAGTGCGATAATTCATTACCAAAGACGGATGAAGCGATGAAACTTGGTAGGTGAGTTAAACTTATGAAGTAGAATAGAAAATTAGTAAAATTTTGGACAACGGGCGTGGCACCGCCGACTTTTAAAAGAAGGTAATTTAAAAGTTTTGCAAGCTGTAATTTGGCAGTCGTTGAAGATATCATGATGAAATTTGGCAGAAACGTTAATCCTATTACTATATGTATGCTTAATAAAAATTAGCAAAATCGGAGAACGACCACGCCCACTTAAAAAAAAGTTAATATCTTTACAGTATATAAGTAAATTATGTTAACATTCAACTCCAGTAATGATATGGTGCAACAAAATACAAAAATAAAAGAAAATTTCAAAATGGGAGTGGTCCCGCCCTTTTTCATTTAATTTGTCTAGGATACTTTTAATGCCATAAGTAGAAAAAAAATTTACCAATCCTTGTGAAATTTGGTAGGGACTCAGATTCTAGGACGATACCTGTTTTCTGTGAAAAAGGGCGAAATCGGTTGAAGCCACGCCAAGTTTTTATACACACTCGACCGTCTGTCCTTCCGCTCGGCCGTTAACACGATAACTTGAGCAAAAATCGATATATCTTTATTAAACTCAGTTCACGTACTTATCTGAACGCACTTTATATTGGTGTTAAAAATGGCCGAAATCCGACTATGACCACGCCCACTTTTTCGATATCGAAAATTACTAAAAATGAAAAAAAAAAAATGCCATAATAATATACCAAATACGAAAAAAGGGATGAAACATGGTAATTGGATTGGTCTATTCACGCAAAATATAACTTTAGAAAAAAACTTTGTAAAATGGGTGTGACACCTACCATATTAAGTAGAAGAAAATGAAAAAGTTCTGCAGGGCGGAATCAAAAGCCCTTGGAATCTTTGCAGGAATACTGTTCGTCGTATTACATATATAAATAAATTAGCGGTACCCGACAGATGATGGTCTGGGTCACCTTGGTCCACATTTTTGTCGATATCTCAAAAACGCCTTCACATATACACTACCACCACTCCCTTTTAAAACCCTCATTAATACCTTTAATTTGATACCCATATCGTACAAACACATTATAGAGCCACCCCTGGTCTACCTTTATGGCGATATCTCGAAAAGGCGTCCACCTATAGAACTAAGGCCCACTCACATTTAAAACCCTCATTAATACCTTTAATTTGATACCCATATCGTACAAACAAATTCTAGAGTCACCCCTGGTCCACCTTTATGGCGATATCTCGAAAAGGCGTCCACCCATAGAACTAAGGCCCACTCCCTTTTAAAATACTCATTAACACCTTTCATTTGATACCCATATCGTACAAACAAATTCTAGAGTCAACCCTGATCCACCTTTATGGCGATATCCCTAAATGGCGTCCACCTATAGAACTATGGCCCTCTTAAAATACTCTTTA
Source organism: Eurosta solidaginis (assembly GCF_040869045.1). Classification (NCBI taxonomy): domain Eukaryota; kingdom Metazoa; phylum Arthropoda; class Insecta; order Diptera; family Tephritidae; genus Eurosta; species Eurosta solidaginis. The sequence continues at coordinate 152,301,139 of NC_090323.1, read as the reverse complement.
ATACCTTCCATTTAATACCCATGTCATACAAACACATTCCAGGGTTACCCTAGGTTCATTTTCCTACATGGTGGTTTTCCCTTACTTTGTCTCCATAGCTCTCAACTGAGTATGTAATGTTCGGTTACACCCGAACTTAGCCTTCCTTACTTGTTTTATTTTTCTTTTGGTACCAAAAAAAAAACAAACTTTCAACATTTTTTTTTTACAAATGTATGTATATTAGATTTTTATCAGCTTGTAATGCCTGATGGCTATCTATGTAAGTTTGTAAGTTTGTCCTCATTGCGCGACCTTTCATGCTGCATTTAGTTATTGTTATTATTATTATTAATTTCATTGTTTAATATTATCTATTGTTATGGGCAATTTATTGTATATGGGTCTTGACTCCTATTTTTTATTAGTCATTACTTATGCTTGTTTTAATTTCATATTCAAATGGAAAAATATTTTTCTTTATTCTCTGCTACTCCGCATTCGTCATCTTTTCATTCAAGTACGTAAAAGCCGCCTTTTTTATGAGCTGCGAAATGTAGGAGCTGTACAACCCTCATTGTGTGATTATGACAACATATTTGTTTGTTTTCTTGATTTTATGAAGTTTTAGTTGAGTGCCCTGGATCTAATTTTCTCTTATGTAAGCCCAGCGTGTGACTAATATGCAAGAGTTTAACGACTCTGTTTCGTTCAAATTTTATTTTTTCAATTTATTAAATACCTCGGAGAGCAGATAGGACATTTTTTTGAGTGAATCCTCAAGATATGTGGTCAGTGGGGCAAACCAAATTTGCCATTTCTTGGTTCTATGAAGGGCGATGGGCACTTCTTAGATAAGCGTGTTTAATGACGACCTTCTGACCCTAGTCAAACTCGACCTTTAGCTCAGTTATACCCCCACCTTTTCACAAAATGTCACCCAAGGCAAACTTCCGCAGAATATCGTGGATGGTGCTCGGCTTTATAGAGTCTAAATAGCAACAGTGGTGAACCGAGAATGTTTTATCGACTTACTCAGTGACATCGTACAAAGATGCATGTGTTCTAGACTAGCAATGAATTTTGTTTTCTTGAGTTAGGTTTATTTTCTTCTATATGAGTTTATCTGCGGCCACCGTAGTGTGATGGTAGCGTGCTCCGCCTACCACACCGTATGCCCTGGGTTCACACCCCGGGCAAAACAACATCAAAATTTTAGAAATAAGGTTTTTCAATTAGAAGACAATTTTTCTAAGCGGGGTCGCCCCTCGGCATTGTTTGGCAAGCGCTCCGAGTGTATTTCTGCCATGAAAAGCTCTCAATGAAAACTAATCTGCCTTGCAGATGCCGTTCGGAGTCGGCATAAAAGGTGTGTGTCCCGTCCGGCCAATTTGTAGGAAAAGGAAAAGAAAAGAGCACGACGCAAATTGGAAGAGAAGCTCGGCCTTAGGTCTCTTCGGAGGTTATCGCGCCTTACATTTATTTTTTATTTATGAGTTTATCTGTAATTTTTTAGGCGCTATGGTTTTTTTTAACAGATACCTCGCAAGCTTAATGCTCGCTAACCGTCGTTCGGTCCATTTTGCACCGTAAGTCAGCCCAACAGGATGGTGTTCTGTTCTGAGCGGCTAAGTTATTTATTCTCTTCACACACTGGAATATTAATGTGGACTTATGACCAGATTTTATATGACGTCGTGACATTTTCAGTCGCAGTCACTCACACTCTCATTCAACACTATATAACACCAAATTACTTACAAAGAACACAGGTTTACTTTCACTCACTTAACTTAGTGAACGCTCTTATGTTCTTCGAATAGGGCTCACACGTCACTCGTGATGCTCAGGCAAACTCTTGTTATACCGCCATGAGTTCCGTTCTTCCATTTGTCAACCTTCTCATGTAGGTCCAGTCAAGACTGCTTCCTAATCAAAAGGCATATATACGAGTAAGAAACTTCAAAAGCTAATAGCGCACCACTAGGCAGAAATGCAATGAGGAAGCTAACCAGAAACCAACGTCGTTGAAGCTCGCAATTTTCCTAAAAGAAGTATTTTTTTTATTTCGCTTGACAGCTTTGACTACGTAATTATTTCAATTAATTTTTTCATTTGAAGATTGTGTCGCTTCGGATAAAATCCGATTAACACCATTTCGAACGTAGGCATTAAAGGAAGTAGTGTGACTATGACTTTACGCCACTATCTCACATATTTTCTATAGGGTTGTCCTAAATCTGCTTTCATTTAAGAGTAGAAGAAACCTTTATCTATTGCTTAGAAATAAGGCCGCTCAGAAACGAAAGCCAGTGGCATAAAATAACTAACCATCAGTACTATTTAGGTCTTTTACTGCACCAAATAGAATGATGCGCCGGCTGTTGGGGTAGGGATAAAAATAACTCTATATTACCCAATAAAATATTACCTGGGAAGAGATGTAAGTAAAAAGTGGATGAGCTAGCTTAAAGGGCTTTGATGCTTGTGCCGAAGACGTCTAATCAGTTTAGACGAGACTAGAAGAAGACAAGAGCTGCAATTGATCGACCAAACTCGAAAAGCGTGGAACCAAGCGCGAGGAAAGGATTGTAGGCTCACAGTTTAGGTTAGGTTAGGTTAGAGTGGCCACCGGTGAGAGCACCAGTGCACTTAGGCCCAAAAGGTCCCATTGTGATACCACGTGGATCTCTCCCCTACTCAAACCAACAGGTCGATTCAGCAAATGTCAGGAATTTCTTAGGTTCCAACTTAGCCTGATCACAAAGATCGTCAAAGAAGGAAGATCCCAGAGATCCTTCCCCTTGCGCCAAAGCGCAGGATAGTCGCACAGAAAATGCTTGACTGTTTCTATCTCCTCTTCGACTTTGCAGCTCCTGCACTAATCGTTATAAGGAGCACCCAGCCGTTGTACATGTTTCCCGATTGCTATGTGGCTGGTTATAAGTCCAACCCCCTCTTCTAAGAAGAATGAGACTTCTTGTACGTCTCGCGTCCCGTTCAGGCCACACGAGCTTAGTGTGGTAGCAGGATACGAGATTGCTCCTTCCCATACCCGCTTCCCAAAGAAAATTCCTTTCAAAGTGAGCTTACAAGTAGCGAGCGGCATGCTCAATCCCTTCCAGGACGACGAAAGCGGAACGCATGTGCCCGCCTCTTGCAAGTTCGTCAGCCATCTCATTGCTCGGTATTTCCAGGTGTCCAGGCACCCATACCAGACTGAGGGAACTTTGCTCAGCGATCTCGTTAAGAGATTTGCGGCACTTCTCCATTGTCCTGGACTTACATGGGACCGATCTGTCTCCGTGGACTTCCCTTTCATATACGCATGCTGGGATATAAACAACTTTCCCTCAAAGGACTCCCTTAATGTGGAGTCCATTAACCTCTCGAGTGTCTTCAGCTGGAACGATGTCAGACATTTCGATATGAAGTCTTTAGGGGTCGTGTGACCAGTCCTTCCAGCTTTTGGTATAAAGGTGACCCTTTAATCGTTCCAACCCCGTGGAATATGGTTAAGAGCACAAACCCCTTTGAAGATGTTAAGCACCCACAAAGAGTTCAGCTCGTATGTTTGCTGGAGTTGTACCGGGGCCAATCCATCCGGCCCTGGTGCATTGAAGGGCTTGAACGACATTATAGCCCATTTAACTTTACCCATAGTAATGAACTTCCCCTTAAATGGTTCACCAGTATGTGTTTCCCTCCAGTTCATTTCTTCATCACTAGCGCCTGGAAAGTGCGTACTTAGGAGCAGGCGTAGAGTGCTCTCTGCCGAATCGGTCCACGTACTATCAGATCCTTACACGCATCCAGGGACACTTTTTGGAACACCAGAGAGCACCTTTCTGAGCCTAGATCCCTCAGACTTCGTCTCCATTTCGCTACAAAACTTCCGCCGGTAGGTCCTCTCCGAAGACCTTAACAGTTTCTTATAATCCCCGAGCATCATTTTGTGTGCATCCCATTTTTCAGCCTCCCTGGAAGCTTTAGCAAGATTGAATGCTTTCCGACAAGCCTTGCGTAGATTGTCTGGGTCCGCGTTCCACCATGGAGGCTTGGTTTTACCCCTAGATTTCTTCTTAGGGCAGGCCTTATTAAGAGCCTCCCCGCAAGCCTTCGTATATTCGTTTCTGTGCCAGCCATTTCTGAGCGCCACCCCGCCAAGGGTGAAACGATCCGAAAAGGAGTGTTCTTCAAGCACCATCCAGTTTTTTATCAAGGATTCCCCGTTGCCCGTGATCTGGGTGACGTCCGCAACCTCCTGTCTGCTCATAGTAACAAACGTGGGTACCGAACCCCTATTGCAAATCTTAAAGTTATGATAAATAACAAAAAAAGAGTGACTCACCCCTCTCGTTCGTGTGTCCGCTGCCGTCAACATCAAAGTTGTAGCATCCTCGTCGCTAAATTGGGAAAAAAAAGAAAATTTATATTAGATCTTACCAAAAAGCAAGCTCTCTGTTTCCCACGTGTGGCACCACTTACCAACGTCAATCCTGCTGCCTTCAGCCCGCATATCTTGTGCTCTACTACCCAAGGCCCCTGGATAAGGGCTATGTCAGCCGCCCCACTGGAAAACTGGAGCAGCGGCGCAGCAGATACTGCTTTACAGTGGTGGAGGTTTATTTGTAGGACTCGCACTAAGCCGAGCACCGACCACCTCCACCACTGTGGAATCGCCGTCTTCATCAGACATAGGCTCCTTCCCAGTGTAATCACTGAGCCTGTCCAGCGTTTGCGACAGCCCCGCCCAGCATGTCATCCGTCCGACTGACCCTGTTATGTTTTGCGCCCTCTTCCTCCAGCTTCATAACTCTCCAACCAGAGCAAGGTAGCTCCGGGTTGAAGGTCCTTATGACCTCAAGGACTCCCTCTGGATCATCCGGCTTCGATGGACTCCAGACCCTAGCTCTCGGCCTAGATGTGATGTCCTTAAAGTCTACAGCCATGAGCATCGCACCAGGGTAGAACTCACCCAACCTAGCCATCGCTTTTTATATAAGTCGGCTGACCTCTTGTCATCGCAGGCCACCAACTTAACTTGCCCCTGGTACCAACCCACCTCTTTGCAAGCAGGTGGAGGTCCAGGGTTGTCCCTTACCAAGGCGACTGCAAAACTGGCCAATTCGGTCCTTATCCAGTCCCATTTGTCTTTGAAGACCTCCGCCTCCCCAGTATTAGATTCAAAGACCCCCACAATGATGCTATTTTTAGCAACATCAGCGAATGAGAGGCCTTTGACTCTAAACTTCTTGGGAGTGTTCTGCGCAACCTCCATCGAACGGTTGCGCTTGCCGGAGGCCTGTTCCTTCACCGAAGCAGACTTCTTAAAGTCGGGCACTATGGATTTCGCCCACTCGATTTCCGCCCCTAACTCATCAACATCCCCAGGCAACGTCATAGAGGGCAAATTAGGAACGTTTGCCAACCTTTTCAGGATTCATAGGATTCAGGATACTGTAGACTCATAATCTGACTGAAAACTGCTTTCTGGCGCCACATGCTTTTTAATTGGACCTCGTCAATAATAGCAAATGAAGGAATTACGGGTTGCAGAAACGATATAGCATGTACTTTGCTCGTGTCCTCCATTTGCCAGGCTGAGACTCCAGCTAAAAGGAGTAACACAGTTATCATATCTAGAAGCAGCAAGTGGGTAATTTATAGCATAGTTCCTGGTCATAACTTTAAATAACCCGTTGTTGCCCAATATGATAGTTTTTTCAACCGTTCTGCCTTAGTTCTTCCTAGTACTTTTCACAAGTCTCGCACCCTTACGAAGTGCCGAAAGTCAAACTTCCTCGTCGCTGTAGAAGGCCTTAGCTAGGACCGAATGCTAATTTTATTTCATTTTGAACCAGTTCTAAAAGAGTGATTTCTTAACTTTCCATAACCTCCCGCTCCTCAATTGGCGCCTAAAGGAAATACGGGAGACAGCCACACAAAGTAATAGTTTCATAATACAAGTTTAATGCTTACTTTCAAACTGGTGTAAATCGGATGCAGAGCAGGATAGTTGATAGCCACATTTGTACAAACAGCCTTAGATCTGAGCTATATGAATTCAAACTAATCAATCAAAGGCAGCGACTGTCTTAGCACCGCTTACGACTGAGCCACTAAGTGCGCGATTTTAAGGTCTGCGAACGGAGGTAATTGCCATTTAATTGGACTTCACAATGTTACAAAATTGACAATTTCGACAGTTGAAAGCACTGAAGGGGACTGACTTAAAACGAGTATCGTCTCTTACTGCGATACTTCTGCCTCACCCCCAGCGGGTTAGGGGATTAGAATATACCCGCGGTAGGTATACCTGTCGTAAGAGGCGACTAAAATATCAAATAGATTCAGGGGGTTGTGTAGGCAATCCTTACACGTTGCCAGCGCAATATATAGCTCCTCCAAACCCAATTTCCTACCTCACCTATCCGTGGCGAATCCTGTTACTTTAACAACCGAGGCACTGGCGACCCCGAACTCCTCATGGATCTAGGGGGTGGGAGGGCAGTATGGCCTAGAAGGTCGCATGTGGTCATAACAAATCGGGCTTGGTACCGGAACGTACCGGATCTGCATCCGGCGAAGGACCATCAACATCGATAACACTCCCCAAGAGCTTCGGGGAGTGTCTTTATCGCTGCTACAACAACAACACCAAGAACAAAAACACACTTCTGCCTTAGTTCGGAAACTAGTACGATTTGTTGCAAGTAAGTTAATTATAAGTTATATTAAAAAGTCTTCCTTCTTAGTAAGTCTGCTGGTCAAAGCATACTCGTAAACTCAAGTCTCTTGCCCTAACTGCGTTTGTTGTAATTTTTATGTTTTAACATTTTTCTACAGAAAAAAATAAGAATAATTTATGTGGGCTTATGCAAATTTTGCCAATTTTAATTATAACTTTCTATTGTTATTAAGTAATTAATGTAGCTGTTATATGGTTAGCTAAACATAGACATTTGTCTCGTAAATAATAAAAATATTTTCTCAAATGTTTAAATGCAATTGTTACGTAATGCAATTCCTATTTGCCAGGCCACTCACTCACTTTTTTTCAATGCTTTTCAACATACGAAAATATAAGGTGTGTTATTTCGTCAATTTGGTATTGCTTTTTCCGTTTTGATGTGGCGCCGGTGTTGCCGCACAAATTGTCCATCATAAATCAATGTTTATGCCTATTTTAATGTGGGAAGGTAGCTCGCTTTAACTTTTTCATTTTAATTATTTAGTAGATCTAGATTTATGATTGACGATAAAAGCGTGAAAGTTGAAAAATTTGACTTGAAAAATGACATATTAACATTTATAATTAAAATATTTTCAATGTTGGTTATTCTACTACCTTTTTTCTGAAAATCAAAAAAGCGTAACGAATTGTGTTTGAATGAAATATTTATAAAAAAATACGAGTATCCTCTAAAAATACCACGAAATAAATGAAGTCATTAAATTTAAACCATATAATTTTTCAAAATGTATAAACTTTAATTTGTTGTATTGCAAAGCGCTACGCAAGCGTCTAATGTGCATCACAGCAGGTGAGTGGGTAAAGCGTAAATTGCCATATGCGTATAATTTGTATCAAATTATGTTGTTTCCATAAATGTATGTACATATGTGTGCTGATGGAACAACATGTTATCCTAAGCCGTCGCATAATGTTATATTTATTTGTGGTTATTAGGGTTACTCTTAAACACGTTCCACTAAAAAAAAACAATTCCGAAATGGACCAGTGTTCTTGAATGGCTCAGACGAGACAAAAATAAAAACAAACTAGCCGGACTTGTGCGCATCTTGCGCAACAAAGAATTTTTTATGAATGTATGTATATAAAAGTCTCATATCAACTATCAACAGAAATCAGCTGTGCTATCAATCAATCATCTATCAATAAAAACTTACATGCGCTTCCGCTGCCATCTGGCGAAAGTTAGCAACTGCCGTTAATGCAATGTTAGTTCTAATCAAATATTCACAATAGTGCCATAGTACAAATAGATTTCTTTGTGTGCTCACAATCATTTATTTTTATAACAAATTATTTAATAAAATATAGCTAAACAAAAGCACTACGCCCAATAATGCCCAAAGCTCGCTAATAGCACGAATCCCCATCTTTACAACCAACACTTTATTTATACATTTGGATTCCAAATAAGAGCGAAAAAGGGACCTGCACATAAAACCAGCAATTAGAAATAATATATAAGATAATAATTTGAAACAAGTAAGGAAGGCTAAGTTCGGGTGTAACCGAACATTACATACTCAGTTGAGAGCTATGGAGACAAAATAAGGAAAATCACCATGTAGGAAAATGAACCTAGGGTAACCCTGGAATGTGGTTGTATGACATGTGTATCAAATGGAAGGTATTAAAGAGTATTTTAAGAGAGAGTAGGCCATAGTTCTATGGATGGGCGCCATTTAGGGATATCGCCATAAAGGTGGACCAGGGCTGACTCTAGAATGTGTTTGTACGATATGGGTATCAAATGAAAGGTGATAATGAGTATTTTAAAAGGGAATGGGCTTTAGTTCTATAGGTGAACGCCTTTTCGAGAAATCCCCATAAAGGTGGACCAGGGGTGACTCTAGAATATGTTTGTACGATATGGGTATCAAATGAAAGCTGTTAATGAGTATTTTGAAAAGGAGTGATCCTTAGTTCCCTAGGTGGACGCCGTTTCGAGGTATCGCCATAAAGGTGGACCAGGGGTGTCTCTAGTTGTACGATATGGGAATCAAATGAAAGGTGTTACTGAGCGTTTTAAGAGGGAGTGGGCATTAGGTCTATAGGTGGACGCCTTTTCGAAATGTCGCCATTAGGGTGGGCCAGGGGTGACTCTAGAATGTGTTTGTACGATATGGGTATCAAACGAAAGGTATTACTGAGCATTTTAAGAGGGAGTGGGCATTAGGTCCATAGGTGGACGCCTTTTCGAGATATCGCCATTAGGGTGGGCCAGGGGTGACTCTGGAATGTGTTTGTACGATATGGGTATCAAATGAAAGGTGGTAATGAGTATTTGAAAAGGGAGCAATCCTTAGTTCTATAGGTAGACGCCTTTTCGAGATATCGCCATAAAGGTGGACCAAGGGTGACTCTAGAATGTTTTTACGATATGGGTATCAAACGAAAGGTGTTACTGAGCATTTTAAGAGGGAGTGGGCACTAGGTCTATAGGTGGACGCCTTTTCGAGATATCGCCATTAGGGTGGGCCAGGGGTGACTCTAGAATGTTTGTACGATATGGGTATCAAACGAAAGGTGTTACTGAGCATTTTAAGAGAAAGTGGGCATTAGGTCTATAGGTGGGCGCCTTTTCGAGTTATCGCCATTAGGGTGGGCCAGGGTGACTCTATAATGTGTTTGTACGATATGGGTATCAAATGAAAGGTGGTAATGAGTATTTTAAAAGGGAGTAATCCTCAGTTCTATAGGTGGACGCCTTTTCGAGATATCGCCATAAAGGTTGACCAAGGGTGACTCTAGAATGTTTGTACGATATGGGTATCAAACGAAAGGTGTTACTGAGCATTTTAAGAGGGAGTGGGCATTAGGTCTATAGGTGGACGCCTTTTCGAGATATCGCCATTAGGGTGGGCCAGGGGTGACTCTAGAATGTTTGTACGATATGGGTATCAAACGAAAGGTGTTACTGAGCATTTTAAGAGGGAGTGGGCATTAGGTCTATAGGTGGACGCCTTTTCGAGATATCGCCATTAGGGTGGGCCAGGGGTGACTCTAGAATGTTTGTACGATATGGGTATCAAAGGAAAGGTGTTACTGAGCATTTTAAGAGGGAGTGGACATTAGGTCTATAGGTGGACGCCTTTTCGAGATATCGCCATTAGGGTGGGCCAGGGGTGACTCTAGAATGTTTTTACGATATGGGTATCAAACGAAAGGTGTTACTGAGCATTTTAAGAGGGAGTGGGCATTAGGTCTATAGGTGCACGCCTTTTCGAGATATCGCCATTAGGGTGGACCAGGGTTGACTCTAGAATGTGTTTGTACGATATGGATATCAAATTAAAGGTATTGATGAGGGTTTTAAAAGCGAGTGGCCCTTAGATTTATATGTGAAGGCGTTCTCGCGATATCGACCAAATGTGGATCAGGTGATCCAGAAAATCATCTGTCGGGTACTGCTAATTTATTTATATATTCAATAACACTAACAGTATTCCTGCCAAGATTCCAAGGGCTGTTGATTTCGCATTGTAGAACTTTTTCATTTTCTTCTACTTAATATGGTAGGTGTCACACCCATTTTACAAAGTTTTTTCCAAAGTTATATTTTGCGTCAATAAACCAATCCAGTTACCATGTTTCATCCCTTTTTTCGTATTTGGTATAGAATTATGGCATTTTTTTAATTTTTCGTAATTTTCGATATCGATAAAGTGGGCGTGGTTATGGTCGGATTTCGGCCATTTTTTATACCAAGATAAAGTGAGTTCAGATAAGTACGTGGGCTAAGTTTAGTAAAGATATATCGGTTTTTGCTCAAGTTATTGTGTTAACGGCCGAGCGGAAGGACAGACGGTGGACTGTGTATAAAAACTGGGCGTGGCTTCCACCGATTTCGCCCATTTTCACAGAGAACAGTTAACGTCATAGAATCTATGCTCCTACCAAATTTCAAAAGGATTGGTAAATTTTTGTTCGACTTATGGCATTAAAAGTATTCTAGACACACTAAATGAAAATGGGCGGAGCCACGCCCATTTTGAAATTTTCTTTTATTTTTGTATTTTGTTGCATCATATCATTACTGGAGTTGAATTTTGACTTAATTTACTTATATACAGTAAAGATATTAAATTTTTTGTTAAAATTTGAATTTAAAAAAAATTTTTTTTAAAAAGTGGGCGTGTTCTTCATCCAATTTTGCTAATTTTTATTTAGCACATATATAGTAATAGTGGTAACGTTCCTGCCAAATTTCATCATGATATCTTCAACGACTGACAAATTACAGCTTGCAAAACTTTTAAATTACCTTCTTGTAAAAGTGGGCGGTGCCACGCCCATTGTCAAAAATCTTACTAATTTTCTATTCTGCGTCATAACGTCAACCCATCTACCAAGTTTCATCGCTTTAACCGCCTTTGGCAATGAATTATCGCATTTTTTCGGTTTTTCGAAATTTTCGATATCGAAAAAGTGGGCGTGGTTATAGTCCGATATCGTTCATTTTAAATAGCGATCTGAGATGAGTGCTCAGGAATCTACATACCAAATTTCATCAAGATACCTCAAAATTTACTCAAGTTATCGTGTTAACGGACGGACGGACGGACGGACGGACAGACGGACATGGCTCAATCAAATTTTTTCTGGATCCTGATTATTTTGATATATGGAAGTCTATATCTATCTCGATTCCTTTATATATGTACAACCAACCGTTATCCAATCAAACTTAATATACTCTGTGAGCTCTGCTCAACTGAGTATAAAAACTAAAAAACTATGTTTTTATGGCTAAACGAACTAAAAATAAGAAAATCACAAAGGACTTATGTTACATTAGTAGAAGGTCGAATAGTTTACCATAAATAATTTACTCAAATAAAATTACGTATAATAAAATTTAATTTATTAAATTTACAGTAAAAAATAAAAAAAATAGATAAATAAAAAAAAAATTCAGAAAATAAAGTAAGAAATTTCGTTGAGCAGCAACAGAGCAGAAATAGCCCCTAAATAGTAACAGTATAACCCTAAACAGCGGTCCGGAATACAGGCTTTAAGAATTCTGTTGTGAAGATTCGTGAACAGTCGTAAAATGATAACGTAAACAATCCCCAAATATTTCGGAAATAGTCTCGAAAACATCTCGAAACAAATTCAACATAAAACCTAAAAGACACCCTAAATAATCCTAAATGCTCTCCCGGATTATCCTAAAATAATCAAAATATACCGAAAGCCATCCCGCGTTTATTCCAAATAGTTGCAAAAAAATACTTAAAACAATACTGAAGCTATATCGAAATAGTCCTTAAACCAATTGCGACATAAAATTGGTCTGAATTGTTCTCAAATGGTTTCAAACCCATCCCTAAAACAGACTTATAATTATAAAACATAGCATTACATAGTTCCGAAATCATCCCAAAAATAAAGCTGAAATAATGAAGCTGGTTTCAAAATTACCTCGAAGCTATTTCGCAATATTCGAAATATTCTCGAAACAGTTTCTAAACTATCCTAAAATAGCCCTACAGACATTATTCTGAATTAGTTCCGAAAGTTTCCCGTTAATCACCAAATGATCTGAAATGAACCCGAGACGGACCCAAAATGATCTCGACCTAGATTCGAAGTGATCTTGAAAACAGTCACACATCTATCAGTAGATGTCTATGATGGTCATGAAATGGTCACGAAATTATTTTGAAAAACACTTCGAAGCAATCCCAAGTTCAACTTAAAATAGACCCCTGGCACCGCGCTGCTCTGAATACTACTATATACTGGCGGAATCATACAGTGCTGGCCATCTTTGTAAAAAGAGTGGTGCGTAAATGGATTATTGTTGTATGTATTAAGCTGATTTAATGTTTTATTCAGTTGTGATGTTATTTTTATTATTTCTGTGGTCACAAGTCATAACAGCTTAAGTCTAAAATCAAGCTATCGTAAAGGTTGTATAAAACGCTTCAATTCTCAAATATAAAACTCAAATATTCCCAAATATTATTCAAAATCAATAGTCCAAATATGGACCGTTATAAATTTTTCAAACCTCAAATCGTTAGTAATTATTCAACTTGTAGAGATAGTATGCTGTCAAAAATTTATTTTGCGAATCATCCAATCACGACTTAGGCGAATAAAGCAAATAATGCAAACCTATGTTATGTTAACAAAAAACACATGGTTCGAAAATAGGTAAATAAAAAACTATGATTCGAACTTTGAAAAATAAACGCTTATCTTAATACTATACTCGAAAATGCTAAATTGAGCATGAACACCATATGAATATATGGTTAGATATACTGTGTAAGCATTGGAATGATTAAGATTCATACCGTCTCCTGCAAATGGCCCTAAGACGGCGAAAAGTGTTTCATTTATTTATTTTTTTTTTTTTTTTATAGAAGCAGCCTTATAAGTTTTTAAACACTCCACTTATACCAAATCTTGTATAAGAAATATTCGTTTTAAATCAAAGTTTGTGTGCTTTGAATTTTCCATAATATAATTCCGTGATATGAAACTTTTCCTACACCCTAATATCATTTGAAATAGAACGTTTAAATAAACGACGCGCATTAAACCATCATTAGCGGTTGACCCAATGTATATGCACCTGTATCCGCTCTGCGCTCAACTCTGTAACCCGACCGCTCATAATAGTCTGGTTTGCGTACTCAACTCGGTATTATAACCGGCAGCCACGCGCACACAACTGAGTTGCAACAAGTAGCACCTTTCAACGTAGCTTTGTTATTTCTATTCACCTTTTTTATTTGGCTTGCATTTCTAACAACCCTCACACAGAGAATTAACCTACCACGCCAACAGGCAAATGTATTGTGTATGGTGGTAGCCTCAATTACATGCATAATTATGCATTTATATTCGAGAATAACTCAAGTACAAATTATATAAAAAATAAAAATTATAATTGCCCACGGCATTTGAAATGCAATAACAAAGCCACACACAACAATAAAAAGGCATTGAAATGACATGCAAATGGCGATGCGCGCGCTCGAATAAAGAAAGAAAGTAAGCGCCAGTGTTTCTTTTATTATGCGGGTGAAAATATTGAATTGAAAATATATGCAACGTGTTTAAAGCGCGAAAGTATTATAATTGTGCTCGAAAATAAGTACTTATGTGTGTAAGTTTAAAGTTGAATTCCTATATTCTCGGGTCAGTTACTTCCTGTCTAAGCACCTGTCTGGATAAAGCACAGTGAGCAATTTTGAAATGATGGAGTATTAAAAAATATTTTTGTACTATGTTGGGGAGTTTTATACCCCACTTCCATGAAGGAATTTTCGCACTCATTTCATATTTTTTAAATAATTTATTTTGAAATAACTAATCGTATGTATCTTCTTCTTTTTTTAGGTAAGTATATCATATACGTCATACATGATGAGCATAGAGGTGAGTCTGCGTCCCGGCAGAAGTTGGTCTGCTCTATTAATTTCACTGTACAACAGCAGTTTTGCTGCAAAAAACCATTATGCTTTTTTAAAAGGTGACACTAAACATATATATATATATATTTTTTAAGCACGTTTAGCTTATTTTTAAACGGTTTTATTTAGCTTGACTTGACAGGCCGGTCGTTGTGAACGAATTTTTTAATTGAAATTTAAGGCGCAAGGATCGAGAAATTCAAAAGAATCATATTTGTGGTCCGATTCAGCTCATATTTGGAACAAATATTACATACAGTCCGGTAGAAGTGACATCAAAATATTTTGGAGTTCGAGGAGAGACAAGCATACGTGGCGCAGAGTCGAGTAAAGTCTTTGAAAGGATTAAGTATTGGGGACTTAGATTGTAGCAAATTATCAGGAGCCCTTGTAATAATCAGTCACTAAATGAACTAAATATATATTGATAGTCATATATAAGACCAACTGAACCTTAATAAAGTTATGCTACGCCTCGCGCGTCAAACGCTTTTATTTAATTGTCTGATCAACGCCATAGATTGATGAGGAGTGTGATGACTAGTACCTAAGACCTACCTAATTATTTTCTAGCTTTTAGTATTATTATTACTTTATGTAATTATTGTTTTCAATAAAACCGTTTAACTTAAAATTTTTTTTAAATTATTTTATTAACCACCAAAACGGACGGACGTTGTTCTGTCCTAACTTTGGATAACCAACATACATTTTAATAAGTTTTTATAACTTTCTCCCTCTCTTTCTCCTTTTCCTATTCCTTTTATTCGCCCCCCTCCCCCCGCTCCCTTTCTCTCTTCGTGCTTTTATTTCTCTCATCTTGCCTTTTCTCTCCCTTTCTCCCTCTCTGTCGACATCTTTCTATCTTTCTCCCACTAGCTTATTCTCCGATTTGCACTTACATTATAAATAAGCGTTTTTTGCCTAGACTGGTACACTACCCGGAAAAATAGGCAAGGCGCTATCAATGTATGCAGTCGCATTCGAAATATGATTTTTTAGAGCCGCTCAATCTCTGGTCTAGTTCCCGAAAAAATCTTAATAGAAACACTCTGCGGGTGTCTATTCAGCTACCTTGACAAGATCGGCGAAGTGGAGTCGGACGACATGCATTTAATCTGTGCTTGCCAAGCATTTTATTGGATATATTGGTGTCTTTAAAATATGTTACATTTCATATTCATTCTAACATTAGGGAATTCTACCGTTTTCGCTTCCACCAACGATTTTTTTCGTCATTCCTGGTTATTTTCAATTAGAAAACAATTTAGTTTCGGAGTTGTAATATCTTCAGTACACGTAGCATTTAGTGAGAATTCACTGGGGCAGACATTATAATTACTTCATGTGGGAATATTTTTTTATTAAGGATAATTATGCAATTTTATTGCACTTGAGTACTCGAAACCATGCACTGTACGGTATGCTTTGTTGCCACCCACCTGCGCCACATTGTCTAATGCTGAAGTGCTCGATATTCTTAGAAATTTGCTTTGTACATATATTTTTATGTGGGCATGTATACTTATACCTACACACATACACATAAATACCTGCCAGTTTATTAATTTTGCCAACTCATTTGCTATGACCAACTATTAAACAAATTACATTTGACTAAGTTATAGGGCAGTTTGTTGTATTTACAATGCGCCACTTAATTAGTCTAATTAGACATGAGAATCGCTTACAAAAATTGAAATGAAGTTACTTTGCTGTTCATTCTAGTCTAGTAGAAGGGTACAAAAACTTATTTAGTAGTGCAGCAGAACTCACACATCATATTTTCCCATACAGCAGCACAAACATACAAACAAACACATATTGTAAATTATGCTCATTGTGTATGTGTGTTTGTTTTTTATAAATTGCATACCATGTACTATACTCGAGAGACTTGGCGCATAAACAATAGGCAAATGATAATTTATACGCCTAGATGTATGCATCTGCACCTCAACACACCCAAAGGCATTCATACGTTTATGCATATAAATAACGTTGTGCCATATCATGCAATTTGCTCGTGCTTCATAATCAAATATAAATGTAGCTGACTGTATTTGTAGCACAAAATACTCTTGGTAGAATAAACAAATTTTACTTGCATGCGGCATACTTACAATTCACCTATACATATGTATGTATATGGAGTATTCCTCCCCATTTCGACCAATTTTGAACCCGAAACCTTTAGAATTGGCTGAAAGTTTTTCTTCTTTTTCTAGCTTACGAAAGACGTTTTTCAGAATTTTTTCATTCAACTCAAAAAAAGTTATGAATTTTTAAAAAACATCGGTTTTTTTTTCAAAATTCAATAACTTTTTCAAAAATTCACCATTTGGGATCTTTTTCTTTTAAATTTTTTTTTAAATGTACTTTTCGGAAAAAATACAAAAAAAATTTTAAAGTTCTTTTTTTCAACTAAATAAAAAAAAATATCGTCCCACTCCGGGATTAGTGGGGATGATTGCAGAATTGATTGAAGTTTTTTATGAGAAAAAAACAAAAAAATGGCGAAATTCGAAAAATCTCGAAAAACTTTAAAAATTTTTTTGTATTTTTTCCGAAAAGTACATTTAAAAACAAATTTAAAAAAAAAAAAAGATCCCAAACGGTCAATTTTTGAAAAAGTTATAGCATTTTGAAAACAAAAACGGTGTTTTTTTTTTAAATTCTTAACTTTTTTTGAGTTGGATGAAAAAATTCTGAAAAACGTCTTTCGTAAGCTAGAAAAAGAAGAAAAACTTTCAACCAATTCTAAAGGGGTCGGGTTCAAAATTGGTCGAAATGGGTTGGAATTCCCCATATATATGTACACTGTTAACACATTACACACATACCAGTAATATTGAATGAGTAACCATTGATTCATAATAAGTAGATGTGCAGTTATGTTTTATTCAGGTTAATAACTTAATTATGAAAGTTGAGTGCATTGTGTCTGTTATCTAATGTACATATGTACATCTGTTCTCATATAATGAAAATCAGATTTACTTTATCGTGCATGCTCTCTTGTGTAATTGTACTATTTCAATTACGTTTAAAGTTTTTTACAGAAATTGTTTGCGATCAAATTGAAAAAGCGTCCTTTTCATAGGAATGCAGAGTGAGGATAGATAAATGAGGTGTGGGGAGTGAGAAGTGAGGAATAAAAATTGTTGAGTGGAGGATGGGGAGTGAGGTGTGAGGAGCCAGGACAGAAGAGTGAGGAATTAGAAATGAGGAGTAAGGATTGAGGAGTGAGGAGCAATGAAAAGCGAGTAAGAAGTGTGAAGCCAGAAGTGACAAGTGACGTGTAAGAAGTGAGGAGTGAGGGGCGGAGAGTGAGGACTGAGGACCGAGGAGTAAGAAGTGAGGAGTTGGGAGTGGAAAGTGAGGTGTAAGGAGGGACGACTAAGAAGTGGCGCCTCATGTGTGAGGAGTGAGGAATGTGCAGTGAGGAATGAATGAGATGGGAGGAGTAAAAAGTTAAAAAAAAATGTAAAGAGTGAGGAGTGAGATGCAAAGATAAGCAGTGAAGAGTGTGGAAAGGGGGTAAAGAGTGAGTAGTAAGGACTGAGGGGTGAGGGCTGAGAAGAGAAGAAGAAGGATTCAAACTTGGCGAGTGAGAAGTCAGAGTCTTTCACAGCAACATTTAGCACACCAATGCCCGTGTCTTACGGTATGGTTGGATATGTAATATATAGAGGCAGTGCGCGACTGGAGCCTAAGAGCTTCCTTGGTGGAATCCACAGGATATGACCCCTTAGCGCCTGGACCCCACAAGATTTGCGGTGAGGAGGTGCTCAAAGCGGAGAAGGTGCCCAAAGGAAGTACTTTAGAGTGCCACCTAAACCTCTATATGTCATCTGGCTCTGGCCCTATAACGGCGCGTGAGCACAGGAGGCTACTAGCTTTAGGGTTCACTTTTTTTCAGCCCATGGTTCTGCTTTCAATGTACACTTCGTACAACTTTGATCTACCATGTAGCTTTGACGTATCCAGGTAGACCAAGCACCTTAAATTTCCTTAGTCTCGTTGCAGGCGACTTCCCACCGGTATGATTATCTACTACCAAAGAAATCATCTATCATCGAAGGAGGTCACAATCGCCGTATTGTTCCACTATCAGTACACGTTCCTTAGTCTTGCGGTCGGCATTAACCGCCCCGCAATGCAACTTCTGCCTCTTGCTATCATAGCTCAGCACAGCTTTTTACGTCACAACCGTTTCTATTGCTACATCGGCCGCTCGCTGCCCCGCTATTCAGCTTCAGAGAGTGTTGTAGGTGTAGGCAGACCTTTATTTAAAATTAATCCGATACCTCACTGTACTATCAACTTCTGCTCCCAGCCAGACTAACTCGGGAGCGATATTTTTTGACGCCCCGAACCATCGAGTCTGTGGATTTAAGCTGCCTTTCAATACAGGTATGTCTACCGCAGGAATATTACATCCCCTACCCCGCGCCCCTTGCATTATGCATAGCCAGCCGACTTTTTTCACTACCTCCTTACTCTCTTTGCATGGAAACTGCTGCCCTGCTATCACCTGAAGCCGGTGTTGTATATATTTCACCGCAGCACTTTAATACTGTGTTTTTACTCAGTGATGTTTAGGGGACTTGTACTTGGCTCTGGAGTTATTTGGTGCTACTTCAGCCTCGTTGAAAATGAGAGACCTATCGGCTTAAAACAAAATCTATTAGATCTTATGCCAACTTCAGGGCTGAATGGAACACCGTCTTAGATTTCACAGAAAGGATGAGAGAACTGAAAGAAGAGGATGTGGAAGGTTGAGGGGTAGAAACGCTATCAAAGTCGCGGTTTACAGCTTGAAAAGAGAACTGAGCTAGAGCAGATAATGAAAAAATTGATTTGAATGAAATTTTGTCCATAGATAGTGAGGAGATAGTATCTTTACAAAGTTGTTGCTACTGCCTGGAAAGCGCCTTGGCAAATTTGGATGGTATTTTTTCGAGATACGTAACTTTGTATTCTTAGCTCTATAACTAAAGAGCTGCTTTGGATTTTTTACAAGGATAACACCTTTGTTGTTTAAAATTTGCTGCTTAGGGTGTATCTTACAAAGTTGCCGCCTTGATAATTGAGATGAAATTTTGTACGTAGGGTATATGCTAGATAGAGATATCCTATACTGTGATATTAGTCATGCTTTTTTTAACATGTCTATACATCTACATTTGCAACTAAAAAAACGCTATCGGCAATTACACATAGAAGTAGTGGACGGAGAGATAGTGGAGACACAACCCCTTTCCATCGTAGTTTATAACGAATACCGAAATTGAGATTGGAGAGTAGTGGAGACACATACTTTTTAGTAAAAATTCAATACGCAGCTATTTTATAAGTGTAGGTAAAGTTATGCACTTTGTAGTCCATATAAAGTTTAATTGCATATGTATATACAAGTAAAAAGAACACAGCTACGGCTTTTTCGATGTTCTAAAAAATTTTTAACTATCTACAAAAGTAAAACAGGCGTCAATTTTGATATCAAACGAAAGGTATTTTTCTTCGTATGTAAATTAAAAGAGTTTTGAGCAGGGCTGCCGCCTAATCTTAATTAGGTATATATTTTTAAAATTATGAAAGTTGAAGCCGAACAAAAACAATGCTGAGGTAAACCTTGCCAAGTGGTTTTCAATGTTTCAGCCTATAATATTGGACTGGATTTTACCTACTCCCTGAATGAAATATGGATGTATGTATTTTGAATATGTGTCTTCATGCAAAATCAGTTACTGGTTAACATAACAAGGAATTTAAGTTCCTTCTCCATAAATATTTGTGAAATACGACGAACATTTAACATACTTAGCGGAATGATTAACTGGCGCCAGTGTCACATATTCCAATCAGAACATTTCATTTACCTTTAAATTTAAGAAATTTTTAAAACCATTTAATTTTGTAATTTTGCCTTTTGTATGCCTACATTAAGGTCAAAACTCATTTACGTGCCGCAGTGTTGGTGGTAATTTTGCTGACAACAATAAAAAACAAAACAACAAGAAATTGTAACTGAATTTTGAGAGAAAAAAATGTTGAAATATGTAAGTGGAAGCGCTGCAACATGTTGCCGAAATTTGTTAATTTGGACGTGGCGACCCGGCAACGTACACAAAGGGCAAAGAAAATGTTTGTGTTTAATACAATGAAACTGCACATGTGTGTGTGTGTATATGTGTGAGTATTGAATAGTTGCGCATGAGCACATTTGGCAAAAATGATGCTCGAACAACAACTTAAACAACAAAAACACACGTAATCGAAACAGCAACAATGACAAATTGCCCCCCCCCCCCCACCCCCAAAACTACAATAACAATGCAGCAGATCCAATTCTGAAATTGCGATTGTTTTGTTGTAAGTAGCGATTGTCAGCTGCAAATGTCACTCGAATGCTGCTGCATGTAGCGGCAAAAATAAAAAAATTTATAAGATTTTGCGTAAATGGATGAAACTGTGCGTTGATGGCGGTTGCGCAGGCGCATACGAATGCGTTTTGGCGATAATCAAATGACCGCAAGCTATAAATCGACGAGTAGGATAAATTTTGACTACAAAAACAAGACAAGTAAGAAAGTTTAGGTTCAGATGGAAACGAACTGCATATACCCAGCTGTAGATTATCAATTTTTCTTTATTTGGTTTCTTAAAATTATGCCTCTGTGTAATTACAAATATAAAACATAGTATACTTAAGCGGATCTATCAACAATTTTTCTAAAAAGAGCTGCAAAAATGTTAAATGCAGAGCTATTTAATGACAGTCGTTGTACAGCCTAATTTGAACGTGGGCGTGTCTGTTAAGCGATTTACTCAAATTTTGGCATATGCTTCGTAGTATTAGTAGTAATTTTACCTATTTCTATTTATCCATAGTATTCGTCTGCAGAAAAAATGGGCGGTACCACGCCTACTTTTCAAAAATTGTTTATTTAGTTGAGTTTTATTTAAGGACTACATGTAGTTTTCTTGAAAATCTTACTTATTTTGTTGTCGATTTCAAATTTTACCAGCAAGTTTTTCAGAGCAACTGTACTTTGTAACCCAATTTCAGTCCTCTTCATAGCAAACACTTATGGTCATAAAAGTTATGTTATTACCAAATTTTGTTTTGCGACTTGTGGCGTTAAAAGTTTTGACAGAAGAAAAAAATAGGCGGTGCCACGCTTATTTAAAATTTTATTTAAAATTCCGTACACCTTCTATATCCAGTTAAGGTGGTAAAAATTTAAATTTAGTTGCAAACCACAAATATATTTTAAAATTTGTAATGATTCGTCCTCTAGCACAAAGTTTTTTAAAAAGTGGGCGTGGCATTCAACCGATTTTAATAATTTTAATCCGCCCTATAGCTAAATGTAAGGATAGGACTTCTGCTGAGTGTTAACAACTCAACTTAAGCAGATTTTATTTTATGGTTTGTGAGCATTCTAAATTTTCTCTTTTTAAATGTAGGCGGTGCCACGCCCATTTATGTTTGCGTCAGAAAATGAATCCACTTCCCAAGTTTCACTGCTTTTACAATGTTGTTAGTAAATTATAACATTTTTGTATACTTCGCAATTTTAGATAACGAAAAGGTGGGCGTGTTCATAGTCCGATTTCACCCATTTTCAACAAAAATATACTATAAGTTAAGATAAGCTAGGTTGGTAAACTTGATAAGAATATTTTGGGCCAAGTGGTCGTTTGGCTATAAAATGGGCGACACAAGTTTCACAGTAATCAGTTACCGTGATAAGAGCAATGATTTTGACAAATTTTGTCAGGATTGGTAAATTTTTGTTCGACTTATAGCTGTAGACCCAATGGCCAAAAATGTAGCGTTAGCAGCTGCAACAAAGCTTAAGGCCTCGGCGCCGCTTGAGTACAGGCCGTATGGCCATAGCAGAAGCCGCCATAGAACAAACGGATAGTCGCGTGATCATGACTTAGCTTAGAAAGAGATCTTGGGGCCATAAGCTGCAGTCGCCTCAAGTTTGTGAACGTTGCGAAAAGGCTAGCAATTGCTATAAAGATATTTTGGAGAAACTAGGAAAAAGGAAAGCAAGGCCACGCCCATTTTCAATACAAAACTACTACGGTGGAATATCTCTGTATAATGTAAAGGTTGGGTGGTCTGGCAATATTGGCGGTATTAACCTAGTATATCAATAATAGTAGGAAAACGCCACTGCCATATTTTGACAAGATATCTTCACCAAGTTTCGATGTGTGAAAAACTTTAAAATGTAGGCGGGACCACGCATATTTACCAAAATGTTTCTAAATTTGTCTCTTCCGATATGAAATAAATTTCAATTCCATTTTTCAACAACGAAAAAGTGGGCGTGGTATCATCCGAGTTTGCCTATTTTCAACGCCATACTACTTTAGGTATAAAGGAACCCCGTGTAGTGTCAAACGTCACAGAGAGGCGAACGGGCAGGGCTCCATGAAATCTTTTACGACACAGATGATTTTCAAATTTGGAAGTCTATATCTACACTACTACTACGTTATAACTTAGGACCCACTGCTTGCGACTGAATTTACAATTACACTGGTTATAAAAAATCAATGTGTCAACGATGGTCTGCAGAGGAAATAAATGATGGGATCATCATTAAGTAGCAAACGAATGTGCGCAAGTGCGTTAAGCGCCCATATGCGAAATTAAAAGTTATGTGATGCTGTAGAAACCAAACCAAAAAACTGTTGACAAAAATTTCAATGCAATTGCGCGCGCCGCAATGGAATTTCCAAAAATATGCGGACCCCCCAAAAGGGCGCCAATAAGCAACAAGTCGAGCGCCGCATGAGAAAAAAAGGAAAGAAGTAGAAATTAGTAAAAGCCAGAATAGCGAGCAAAGGTGGCCAACACACAACACAATTGTTGCACA
The DNA here is from genome assembly GCF_040869045.1 of Eurosta solidaginis. Classification (NCBI taxonomy): domain Eukaryota; kingdom Metazoa; phylum Arthropoda; class Insecta; order Diptera; family Tephritidae; genus Eurosta; species Eurosta solidaginis. The sequence continues at coordinate 152,278,070 of NC_090323.1, read as the reverse complement.
TGTGCGTTGACAGGTTATGGCGACATACATATGTACATAGCATGCGCATGCGTAACCAATGCACAGCAGTCTTTTGAGAGGGCAGTATTTTGCGCAGAAAGCGGATAATGCGCAAGCAATGAGGTTAATGAATGACACTGATATGGGCTGTATGCAACGGTTTTTTTTTTTAGGATGCATTTGCAACATTTCTATTTTTTTGTTGTTGACGCTTTTGTTGCTGCTGTTGCTCCATTTGACATTTCTCTTTCTTACCGCTGCGCTTTAGAACGCTGAAATTCATTTTTTGGCCATTTTCGTGTGCAACATTGATAGCTATCTTTTTTGCTGTAAACTGCATTTGTTGTTGTTTTTGTTCCATTTTTGACTCCTTTTTTTACCAACCAACAATTTTGAATTTTTTTTTTCGCAAATAAAGACAATTTAATGAAGCTCAAGCGTGCTCTGCAAGCAATTCAGAATATTGACAAACAAAGTAAATTTTGGTTGGTCTTTCTCTGCTTTCATTAGCACTTTGCATTGTATTTCTTACTGTTGTTGCTTTAATTTTGTTCTCAACATAGCATGGCTACGCGGCATTTCACTGCTGCTGATAACCCGATTTGTGCAATTTTTTCTTGTTTTTTTTTTTAACTAAAAAGCGTTACTTTCAGCCACTGTCGCATTGTGAACGAATTTTCATTTCTTGCTGCTACATTCAAGTTGTAATAATTGGTGGTCAATTTGTGGTATCATTAGCGCATTTAAATGTTTAGTTCGTTTTTCTGCTCATTTTTGGTTTGTTTCAGTGCTTTGTTTTTATACTCAGTTGAGCAGAGCTCACAGAGTATATTAACTTTGATTGGATAACGGTTGGTTGTACAGGTATAAAGGAATCGAGATAGATATAGACTTCCATATATCAAAATCATCAGTATCGAAAAAAATTCGATTGAGCCATGTCCGTCCGTCCGTCCGTCCGTCCGTCCGTCTGTCCGTTAACACGATAACTTGAGTAACTTTTGAGGTATCTTGATGAAATTTGGTACGTAGGTTCCTGGGCACTCATCTCAGATCGCTATTTAAAATGAGCGATATCGGACAATAACCACGCCCACTTTTTCGATATCGAAAATTTCGAAAAATCGAAAAAGTGCGATTATTCATTACCAAATATGGATTAAGCGATGAAACTTGGTAGGCGAGTTGAACTTATGACGCAGAATAGAAAACTAGTAAAATTTTGGACAATGGGCGTGGCACCGCCCACTTTTAAAAGAAGGTAATTTAGAAGTTTTGCAAGCTGTAATTTGGCAGTCGTTGAAGATATCATGATGAAATTTGGCAGGAACGTTACACTTATTGCTATATGTCTGCTTAATAAAAATTAGCAAAATCGGAGAACGACCACGCCCACTTTTTAAAAAAAAATTTTTTAAATTCAAATTTTAAAAGAAAAGTTAATATCTTTACAGTATATGAGTAAATTATGTCAACATTCAACTCCAGTAATGATATCGTGCAACAAAATACAAAAATAAAAGAAAATTTCAAAATAGGCGTGGCTCCGCCCTTTTTCATTTAATTTGTCTAGGATACTTTTAATGCAATAAGTCGAACAAAAATTTACCAATCCTTGTGAAATTTGGTAGAGGCTTAGATTCTAGGACGATAACTATTTTCTGTGAAAAAGGGCGAAATCGGTTGAAGCCACGCCCAGTTTTTATACACAGTCGACCGTCTGTCCTTCCGCTCGGCCGTTAAGACGATAACTTGAGCAAAAATCGATATATCTTTACTAAACTCAGTTCGCGTACTTATCTGAACTCGAAAATTACGAAAAATGAAAAAAATGCCATAATTATATACCAAATATGAAAAAAGGGATGAAACATGGTAATTGTATTGGTCTATTGACGCAAAATATAACTTTAGAAAAAAACTTGGTAAAATGGGTGTGACACCTACCATATTAAGTAGAAGAAAATGAACAAGTAAGGAAGGCTAAGTTCGGGTGTAACCGAACATTACATACTCAGTTGAGAGCTATGGAGACAAAATAAGGAAAATCACCATGTAGGAAAGTGAACATAGGGTAACCCTGGAATGTGGTTGTATGACATGTGTATCAAATGGAAGGTATTAAAGAGTATTTTAAGAGAGAGTAGGCCATAGTTCTATGGATGGACGCCATTTAGGGATATCGCCATAAAGGTGGACCAGGGCTGACTCTAGAATGTGTTTGTACGATATGGGTATCAAATGAAAGGTGATAATGAGTATTTTAAAAGGGAATGGGCTTTAGTTCTATAGGTGAACGCCTTTTCGAGAAATCCCCATAAAGGTGGACCAGGGGTGACTCTAGAATATGTTTGTACGATATGGGTATCAAATGAAAGCTGTTAATGAGTATTTTGAAAAGGAGTGATCCTTAGTTCCCTAGGTGGACGCCGTTTCGAGATATCGCCATAAAGGTGGAGCAGGGGTGTCTCTAGTTGTACGATATGGGAATCAAATGAAAGGTGTTACTGAGCGTTTTAAGAGGGAGTGGGCATTAGGTCTATAGGTGGACGCCTTTTCGAAATGTCGCCATTAGGGTGGGCCAGGGGTGACTCTAGAATGTGTTTGTACGATATGGGTATCAAACGAAAGGTGTTACTGAGCATTTTAAGAGGGAGTGGGCATTAGGTCCATAGGTGGACGCCTTTTCGAGATATCGCCATTAGGATGGGCCAGGGGTGACTCTGGAATGTGTTTGTACGATATGGGTATCAAATGAAAGGTGGTAATGAGTGTTTTAAAAGGGAGCAACCCTTAGTTCTATAGGTGGACGCCTTTTCGAGATATCGCCATAAAGGTGGACCAAGGGTGACTCTAGAATGTTTGTACGATATGGGTATCAAACGAAAGGTGTTACTGAGCATTTTAAGAGGGAGTGGGCACTAGGTCTATAGGTGGACGCCTTTTCGAGATATCGCCATTAGGGTGGGCCAGGGGTGACTCTAGAATGTTTGTACGATATGGGTATCAAACGAAAGGTGTTACTGAGCATTTTAAGAGAAAGTGGGCATTAGGTCTATAGGTGGGCGCCTTTTCCAGATATCGCCATTAGGGTGGGCCAGGGTGACTCTAGAATGTGTTTGTACGATATGGGTATCAAATGAAAGGTGGTAATGAGTATTTTAAAAGGGAGTAATCCTCAGTTCTATAGGTGGACGCCTTTTCGAGATATCGTCATAAAGGTTGCCCAAGGGTGTCCTAGAATATTTGTACGATATGGGTATCAAACGAAAGGTGTTACTGAGCATTTTAAGAGGGAGTGGGCATTAGGTCTATAGGTGGACGCCTTTTCGAGATATCGCCATTAGGGTGGGCCAGGGGTGACTCTAGAATGTTTGTACGATATGGGTATCAAACGAAAGGTGTTACTGAGCATTTTAAGAGGGAGTGGGCATTAGGTCTATAGGTGGACGCCTTTTCGAGATATCGCCATTAGGGTGGGCCAAGGGTGACTCTAGAATGTTTGTACGATATGGGTATCAAAGGAAAGGTGTTACTGAGCATTTTAAGAGGGAGTGGACATTAGGTCTATAGGTGGACGCCTTTTCGAAATATCGCCATTAGGGTGGGCCAGGGGTGACTCTAGAATGTTTTTACGATATGGGTATCAAACGAAAGGTGTTACTGAGCATTTTAAGAGGGAGTGGGCATTAGGTCTATAGCTGCACGCCTTTTCGAGATATCGCCATTAGGGTGGGCCAGGGTTGACTCTAGAATGTGTTTGTACGATATGGATATCAAATTAAAGGTATTAATGAGGGTTTTAAAAGCGAGTGGCCCTTAGATGTATATGTGAAGGCGTTCTCGCGATATCGACCAAATGTGGATCAGGTGATCCAGAAAATCATCTGTCGGGTACTGCTAATTTATTTATATATTCAATAACACTAACAGTATTCCTGCCAAGATTCCAAGGGCTGTTGATTTCGCCTTGTAGAACTTTTTCATTTTCTTCTACTTAATATGGTAGGTGTCACACCCATTTTACAAAGTTTTTTCCAAAGTTATATTTTGCGTCAATAAACCAATCCAGTTACCATGTTTCATCCCTTTTTTCGTATTTAGTATAGAATTATGGCATTTTTTTAATTTTTCGTAATTTTCGATATCGATAAAGTGGGCGTGGTTATGGTCGGATTTCGGCCATTTTTTATACCAAGATAAAGTGAGTTCAGATAAGTACGTGGGCTAAGCTTAGTAAAGATATATCGGTTTTTGCTCAAGTTATTGTGTTAACGGCCGAGCGGAAGGACAGACGGTGGACTGTGTATAAAAACTGGGCGTGGCTTCCACCGATTTCGCCCATTTTCACAGAGAAAAGTTAACGTCATAGAATCTATGCTCCTACCAAATTTCAAAAGGATTGGTAAATTTTTGTTCGACTTATGGCATTAAAAGTATTCTAGACACACTAAATGAAAATGGGCGGAGCCACGCCCATTTTGAAATTTTCTTTTATTTTTGTATTGTGTTGCATCATATCATTACTGGAGTTGAATTTTGACTTAATTTACTTATATACAGTAAAGATATTAAATTTTATGTTAAAATTTGAATTTAAAAAAAAATTTTTTTAAAAAGTGGGCGTGTTCTTCATCCAATTTTGCTAATTTTTATTTAGCACATATATAGTAATAGTAGTAACGTTCCTGCCAAATTTCATCATGATATCTTCAACGACTGCCAAATAACAGCTTGCAAAACTTTTAAATTACCTTCTTTTAAAAGTGGGCGGTGCCACGCCCATTGTCCAAAATCTTACTAATTTTCTATTCTACGTCATAACGTCAACCCATCTACCAAGTTTCATCGCTTTAGCCGCCTTTGGCAATGAATTATCGCATTTTTTCGGTTTTTCGAAATTTTCGATATCGAAAAAGTGGGCGTGGTTATAGTCCGATATCGTTCATTTTAAATAGCGATCAGAGATGAGTGCTCAGGAACCTACATACCAAATTTCATCAAGATACCTCAAAATTTACTCAAGTTATCGTGTTAACGGACGGACGGACATGGCTCAATCAAATTTTTTTTGGATCCTGATTATTTTGATATATGGAAGTCTATATCTATCTCGATTCCTTTATATATGTACAACCAACCGTTATCCAATCAAACTTAATATACTCTGTGAGCTCTGCTCAACTGAGTATAAAAAGTTTTGCAGGGCGAAATCAAAAGCCCTTGGAATCTTGGAAGGAATACTGTTCGTGGTATTACATATATAAATAAATTAGCGGTATCCGACAGATGATGTTCTGGATCACCCTAGTCCACATTTTGGTCGATATCTCGAAAACGCCTTCACATATACAACTAAGGGCCACTCCTTTTTAAAATACTGATTAATACCTTTAATTTGATACCCATATCGTACAAACATATTCTAGAGTCACCCCTGGTCCACGTTTATGGCGATATATCGAAAAGGCGTCCACACATAGAACTAAGGCCCACTCCTTTTTAAAATACTCATTAACACCTTTCATTTGATACCCATATTGTACAAACGCATTCTAGAGTCACCCCTGGTCCACTTTTATAACGATATTCCGAAAAGGCGTCCACCTATAGAACTAAGGCCCACGCCATTTTAAAATACTCATTAACACCTTTCATTTGATACACATATCGTACAAACAAATTCTAGAGTCACCCCTGGTTCACCTTTATGGCGATATTTCGAAAAGGCGTCCACCTAAAGAACTAAGGCCCACGCCCTTTTAAAATACTCATTAACACCTTTCATTTGATACCCATATCGTACAAACAAATTCTAGAGTCACCCCTGGTTCACCTTTATGGCGATATTTCGAAAAGGCGTCCACCTATAGAACTAAGGCCCACGCCCTTTTAAAATACTCATTAACACCTTTCATTTGATACCCATATTGTACAAACGCATTCTAGAGTCACCCCTGGTCCACTTTTATAACGATATTCCGAAAAGGCGTCCACCTATAGAACTAAGGCCCACGCCCTTTTAAAATACTCATTAACACCTTTCATTTGATACCCATATCGTACAAACAAATTCTAGAGTCACCCCTGGTCCACCTTTATGGCGATATCTCGAAAAGGCGTCCACATATAGAACTAAGGCCCACGCCCTTTTAAAATACTCATTAACACCTTTCATTTGATACCCATATTGTACAAACGCATTCTAGAGTCACCCCTGGTCCACTTTTATAACGATATTCCGAAAAGGCGTCCACCTATAGAACTAAGGCCCACGCCCTTTTAAAATACTCATTAACACCTTTCATTTGATACCCATATCGTACAAACAAATTCTAGAGTCACCCCTGGTTCACCTTTATGGCGATATTTCGAAAAGGCGTCCACCTATAGAACTAAGGCCCACGCCCTTTTAAAATACTCATTAACACCTTTCATTTGATACCCATATTGTACAAACGCATTCTAGAGTCACCCCTGGTCCACTTTTATAACGATATTCCGAAAAGGCGTCCACCTATAGAACTAAGGCCCACGCCCTTTTAAAATACTCATTAACACCTTTCATGTGATACCCATATCGTACAAACAAATTCTAGAGTCACCCCTGGTCCACCTTTATGGCGATATCTCGAAAAGGCGTCCACCTATAGAACTAAGGCCCACGCCCTTTTAAAATACTCATTAACACCTTTCATTTGATACTCATATCGTACAAAATAAATTCTAGAGTCACCCCTGGTCACCTTTATGGCGATATCCCTAAATGGCGTCCATCTATAGAACTATGGCCCACTTCCTCTTAAAATACGCTTTAATACCTTCCATTTGATACACATGTCATACAAACACATTCCAGGGTTACCCTAGGTTCTTTTTACAACATGGTGATTTTCCCTTACTTTGTCTCCACAGCTCTCAACTGAGTATGTAATGTTCGGTTACACCCGAACTTAGCCTTCCTTACTTGTTGTTGTTGTCTTTTGTTTTTATTTTTTGGTAAATCATAGTTGCAATTAATGTTGATCGGCCGCTCGGTCGGTCTGTCTGTTGGTGGTAAAGTAGGCCAATGCCCACAGGATTATTGCATTTGTATCATATTTCAGACAACTTTTTGGGGTTTTTGTTGCCTGTCAGCGATACATCAATTTAAACAGCTATGTCAATTAATTCTGGAACCTTGTGTGTCGTTTTGAGGTTATTTGTGATCTCATACAAATGTGATTTTGTTCTTAAGTTTATTGGTGCTATACCAAGTATTCAAAGATTACAAAGTGTTACAAAAAAGACGAAAGTGAAAACACCTGGGAAATATACAATCTTTCAAGTAGATGTAGAAGATCTAAGAATGACTGCGGACAAGATTTTTCCCCGAAACCTGCAAAATCGTCAGTTACGGGTAAAGAACCGACTTTCCGTACTTTTGAGCACTAACGAGCTCATAACTTTGTGCATTATAAACCGATTCTCAGTTTTTTTCCCGAATCTTATAAGAAGAGACTACGGCTTTTTCAACGACATACATAACATATCACCTAGGAAAATTTAACGAAGCTGTGAAAATGTTCACAATTTTTTATGGCCTTTGTCAACTTTGACGTCATCTGTATGCACGAGTTTATTGGCAGATTGCACCAACCCTGACTTGCATCAGAACTGGAAAGCAAATGCAAGTTCCATGAGTATTCATTGTTTTAAACATAGTACAGGTTTACAAGTAGGATATGTTTGACACTAACCGAAATGTCAAATTAGCGTGGAACCCGGTGGAACCTGCGTGGAACATGAGATTGACACTGAACAAAGTGTACAAATTACCGAGGCTGCTGTCGTCGAAAGCGACGCAGGGAAATAAAACAAGGAGTGGAATATCAGATATGGGTTGCTGTGATGGTAACTTTTTTTGAACGAATTTAGTATGAAAATGTAAAGTGCGCCTTAATGGGTCCTACAGAAAATAATGCAACAGTCTTCGAGTAGAGTATCTGAAGAAGCGTATTTATGCCAACATTAAGAATAACAAGTAAGGAAGTCTAATTTCGGGTGAAACCGAACATTACATACCCAGCTGTACATTTGAAATGCTGCTGTTGTTTGTTTTGTCTGCTTAATAATGTTAAAAGGCTGTGCAATAATACATATACATATGGTTCTATTCTGAACTAATTTTTCTTCGCGTTATGGCTCCCGAAACATAGAAAATTGCTTAGTCATAAAAGGGGCGGTGCCAAGCCCATTTCTAAAATTTGAAGTTTTTCTAATTTGTTGTTATAAATGCAAATGGGAAATGAAATACCATTGATATTGTAACTTCTCGCTTCGATGTTTAGTGAAACAGCTGAAACGTCCGGATTAATTATCTTAATTCTTTATTCTTCAGTCGTCAATCCAATAATGAATCGGAAGTCCACCATCTTCTCTTTTCTTCCTCTACAGTGATGTATTTTTGCTTATTCTATTAATTAATTCCCATGGTTGTATTTTTTGCTTATTCTGTTACATTAGTTGACACGGTTGCATTTATGATCTTTTTTGCAAAGATATAGCTTATTGTATTCGTCCACGAATGTGGGCGTGGTCCTTAACCGATTTCGTAAATTTTTCTTCAAAGCATTCCTTATAGTAAAGGCAACCTCTCTGCCGAATTTTGTTACGATAGGTTTAATGATTTTTGATTTATGACAAATAATATTTGTGAAATTGATTTTATCACAAGTGAGCGGTGCCGCGCCCATTTTAAACAATTTTTTCAAATGTTTACCAAGTGTCTCAATATCAGTCCACACGTCAAATTTCAACATCCTAGGTGTATTATTTACTAAATAATCAGGTTTTTTGTGTTTTCCAAAATATTATATATATATAACAAGTAAGGAAAGATAAGGGAAATTAACCATGTAGGAAAATGAACCGAGGGTAATCCTGGAATGTGTTTGTATGACATGTGTATCAAATGAAAGGTATTAAAGAGTATTTTATGAGGGAGTGGGCCATAGCTCTATAGGTGGACGCCATTTAGGGATATCGCCATAAAGGTGGATCAGGGTTGACTCTAGAATTTGTTTGTACGATATCGGTATCAAATTAAAGGTATTAATGAGGGTTTTAAAAGGGAGTGGTGGTAGTTGTATAGGTGGTCGCCTTTTCGAGATATCGCCATAAAGGTGGACCAGGGGTGACTTTAGACTTTGTTTGTACGATATGGGTATCAAAAGAAAGGTGTTAATGAGTCTTTTTAAAATGGAGTGGGCCTTAGTTCTATAGGTGGTCGACTTTTCGAGATCTTGCCATAAAGGTGGACCAGGGGTGACTCTAGATTATGTTTGTACGATATGGGTATCAAATGAAAGGTGTTAATGAGTATTTTAAAAGGGCGTGGGGCTTAGTTCTATAGGTGGACGCCTTTTCGATATATCGCCATAAAGGTGGACCAGGGGTGACTCTAGAATGGGTTTGTACGATATGGGTATCAAATTAAGGGTATTAATGAGGCTTTTAAAAGGGAGTGGTGGTAGTTGTATATCTGAAGGCGTTTTACAGATATCGACCAAAATGTGGACCAGGGTAACCCAGAACCTCACCTGTTGGATACCGCTAATTTATTTATATATATAATACCACGAACAGTATTCCTGCCAAGATTTCAAGGGTTTTTTATTTCGCCCTGCAGAACTTTTTCATTTCATTCTACTTAATATGGTAGGTGTCACACCCATTTTACAAAGTTTTTTTCTAAATTTATATTTTGCGTCAATAAACCAATCCAAATACCATGTTTCATCCCTTTTTTCGTATTTGGTATAGAATTATGGCATTTTATTCGTTTTTGGTAATTTTCGATATCGAAAAAGTGGGCGTGGTCATATTCGGCTTTCGGCTATTTTTTATACCAATACAAAGTGAGTTCAGATAAGTACGTGCACTGAGTTTAGTAAAGATATATCGATTTTTGCTCAATTTGTCGTGTTAACGGCCGAGCGGAAGGACAGACGGTCGAATGTGTATAAAAACTATGCGTGGCTTCAAACGATTTCACCCTTTTTCACAGAAATAAGTTATTGTCCCAGAATCCAAGCCCCTACCAAATTTCACAAGGATTGGTGAATTTTTGTTCGACTTATGGCATTAAAAGTATCCTAGAAAAATTAAACGAAAAAGGGCGGAGCCACGCCCATTTTGAAATTTTCTTTTATTTTTGCATTTTGTTGCACCATATCATTAATGCAGTTGAATGTTGACATAATTTACTTACATACTGTAAAGATATTAAATTTTTTGTTAAAATTTGACTTAAAAAAAAAAATTTTTTTAAATGGGCGTGGTCGTTCTCCGATTTTGCTAATTTTTATTAAGCGTATATATAGTAATAGGAGTAACGTTCTTGCCAAATTTCATCATGATATCTTCAACGACTGCCAAATTACAGCTTGCAAAATTTTAAATTACCTTCTGTTAAAAGTGGGCGATGCCACGCCCATTGTCCAAAATTTTACTAATTTTCTATTCAGCGTCGTCAGCTCAACGCACCTCCCAAGTTTCATCGCTTTATCCGTATTTGGTAATGAATTATCGCACTTTTTCGGTTTTTCGAAATTTTCGATATCGAAAAAGTGGGCGTGGTTATAGTCCGATATTGTTCATTTTAAACAGCGATCTGAGATGAGTGCTCAGGAACCTACATACCAAATTTCATCAAGATACCTCAAAATTTACTCAAGTTATCGTGTTAACGGACAGACGGACGGATGGACGGACATGGCTCAATCAAATTTTTTTTCGATACTGATGAATTGGATATATCCTATATCCATCTCGATTCCTTTATACATGTACAAGCAACCGTTATCCAATCAAAGTTATGATACCCTGTGTACAAGTACAGCTGGGTATAAAAACACGGGTGCTAAGTTTTCTACCCGTTCAAAAGTTCTCGGCGAAAAACAGTTTGAAACCGAGGTCGACTGCAATAACCCGTTCAAAAATGTGGAAAGAGAAATGAAAAGGCGCATTTTATCATGTTATCAATAGTCCAAAGGCGAAAAATTATTCGAATTATTGGAATCGAGGCAAAAACGCGCCTATTAATATTTCCCCCAAAGGTTTTGGTCATGTTTTAGCAATCGTCCCCGGTAATAAAGTATCACAATTTGTTAATTAAAATTGTCCAAAACATATGGATTTTAAAGAGAGATGTAATTAAGTGGTCGTTTGAAAGTAAATAAGGGTATTTCTTTGTAATTTTACAATTAAATTTTTACGCAGTTTTCTTTAGCAGCTACTACACTTTTTTTGAACCTAAGAAGTACAACAATGCTAAATAGCATCCACCATCCACAAAAAAACGAACACGAACAAGCATTTTGATAAGGTGAGCGTGGCTGTGTGTGTGCGTGCTGCTAAACATCCTACTTGTAAACCTTTACAATGGTTTTCAATATGTTGAAAACTGACTGTGTTATTCATATTTTCATTAAAACAAAATTTGGAAAAAAAATAAATAAAATAAAATTGTATCACAAATTCAAGCTCACTTCCGGATTCTAATAATGCAGGCCTGTTAACTTCTTCTATATATTTTCCAACAAATATCACACCTTTTAATTTTAATACAAGAATTTGCACTTCTTATCTCTTCAACCTTTCACAACCCACACTTAAAAGCGTAAATCCTTCCAATGAATGAGCGGATTTCAAACTACAAATACAATAACATCATTATCTCCTTTAAAATTAAAGCATGTCATCCTGCATTCATTATTATTATTATTAAATTACATTATCTCTTATATTAAGTCATTTTTGAGCGGAAATTTAATTAAGCTCGAAGGCGTAGCGATAAGCAATAGCGCAAGCGTAACGAACAACGCCAACAGGCCGCTTATAATTAAACTCCAAGTAAAGGAGATGAGACGTCAACGAAACTCTTGTGCTGCCAGGCGTCATTTAATGCGCCCTTTAGCACCTTCAAAAGACAGGCGCACAGACATGGCAGCAAGACAACTTCTGCGTCACACTGAAATAAATTTTATTATCATTAATTTTCTTTTTTATCAGCAGCAATTGCAATTTAATCCTACAGCGCTATTCAAGCGCGCTTACAGCAGAAGTGGTAGGGAGATTAAAAGCTGTACAAATAATGGGCTGATGTTAAAGCGTTACGGAAGTTAAAGCATATTTAAAAGGGTGTGACGGCAACAGTTGAAGTGTCGTATGAAAGTGTCTGTCGCTTTATGCAAATTGTGCCCAAATTTACAAATAACAACAAAATTGCTGAAAGTGACGAGACTGCAGCGGCTGTATTAACAATAACAACCAAGTCCTAACATTGAACAGGTTTTTAGCCATAAAGTCACAAGCTGAGGCGCATTCAATATCTGAATGACCGGTTGTTGGGTTGCTTAGTGATTTTCGCTGCGCTGGACTCGCTTCATTTGTTGTCTCTCGTCCGGAGGTGTATTTGACTGCGCCTGCGTATCTAAATGTTGCGATCAATTTAAACGTTTATCTGCAGTCGAATGCGCTCACTAAACCAACGACTAGCAGTCTTTCGCGATTTTACAGTTGGTGTTTGGTCTTCCGTACTTTGGTTGTTGTCACTTGAAAGTGTTTTTGTTTTTTCCAATGTACATTAACTGCGAGTATTCGTTCAACACAACACACTACAGCAAAATTTTAAGCTTTTTTGTAAAGTGACAAAGTGCAAATTTAACGCTTCAAAAGTGTCTAAGCTCGCACAAAGTGCCGGAAAAATTAACTGAGCACTTAAAGTACGCATGCAAATGTATGAATTAGGGTGTTTCTTATTTTTTACATTGGGAAAATTTAAAGTATCTCTCTTCAAAAATTAGTGAGTGACTACGAACCGCCCGAAATCTAACTCAAGCTTGAAGTTTACTATAAATTGATAAACTAAATTTCCAAGATAGAACATAGCTAACTAGATGGCCACCTATTTTGGCTTGTATTTGAGAAAAAATTGTCAGCATGGTAACCTAGCAACCACATAGCTAACAGCTGATTTAGTTTATTTTTTTGTTATACTCGCGCATGTTTGCTTTTCAAAATCGCCGCTCCCTTCAATAGAGAGACATGCGCCCGTCCGACCTTACTATGCTGCTTAAATATCTCGGCAGATAATGCATATCTTTCCTCCGCGGCCTGGCGCCGCAAACCGAAGTCTACGAACCTGGTAAAAGCTTCCTTCTCTACAAATGTCGGTAGGAATTCTAACATATCACCTAAGAATTTCAGACCAATCAGAGCCTAAGGCCATTGGAGCGCATAATTTATCTAAAAACTCTATAAAGATTCTTTGCATATTACTGTTGGAATCGCAGAATGCATACTCTAAAAGTAAGTCAAAGGATCCCTGGAGTGCAAAGAATTTGTTTTGTGTTCATTTGTGTACCTGATTGCAAACATCGAGAGGGCACCATAATCGAGGGGAAGATGTTCACAGGCACGGCACATGAACTCGTTCTATATCCTCTACTCTGAATAGTGGTAGGAAACAAGCACTTGGCGGAGCTCAAAATCAGTAGTTACCGAACGTCTGCGTATGCAGATAACCTAGGAGTCATGGTTTGGATGGATAGATAACCTGGGTCATGTAAACTGCCTGTCTTCCCAGGGAAAACAGATCTGACTTTTCTGCGAGGAGAAATGAGATCCCAGCAGTCAAGACTACCTCGATTGGGAGTGTGTCGCTGGTAATTTCTTATAGAATTCCATGTGGCTTCAGGCACTCTAACTTTGACTTTATTCCAGACAGGACCGACTATTACGTGCTGACAACTGCTCCCTGTGCAAACTTTACCTTTGTTATTCCAACGGGATAATATTTGGGAGTGGCGCTATGCTGCGAGGGGATGTAGTAGATAAAGGATCCAGTGGAGAGGATGCCATCCGGTGCTACTGCTGTGGTAGAATTTTACAAATAATCTTATACGAAAGAGGCTATTATAGCCACAAGGCCAAATATGGGTAGGCTGCGAGTGCCTCACCTGCAGATGATTATATTATAGGTTTTGGGAAGTTGCTGTATCTCTCTTAGTCCTCATGAGCGGAACTGAATCGGATGTAATTGGCTGCAACGACTTCGTAGTTTTGCCTGAACTAGGCGAAAGTAATTCGATTTCGGCTCATTTGGATCTCGGGGTTGGGTTAATTCCAAACTACTTATATCGGTTCGTTAAGAAGCTTTAGCTTTATAGTCATTATAACTTTTCCCCTACTTTAATTCAATAACACACCACTGTGCATCGATACGGAGGTATGATGTTGCATTAGTTCACACTAACACACATTCGTACCTGTGCTATTTGTGCTATTTGTATAGTGAGTGCATTTGTATCTATGCGGCAGTTGCATGTGACATTTAATTTGCCAATGATGTGTCTGCCATTTGTTAGCTCTTTTGCCGTGATAGTTCACTTTCTTATCCCTCCATTGTTTTTATAATTTCTTTTTTTTTCTATGGAAATTGGCAAGAAATTTAATTGAGTTATTAACGAGTTGCAAGCAAAATTTTTAATGCACAATTTCACTGTTAGCTGATGCAACCACCGCTTAAGTCGCTATATCACCAGGTGCTGCGTTGTTGCCGTTGTCACTGGCGCATTGTTGATGTCTTTTACACATATACAAACATCCACTCATAGACAACTACAATCACGAATTATCCGCTTTTCATTTGTGGCATATTGCAGTTTTGTGGCAAGTTGTAAGGTTGCATCATTCGTTTATATATTTACAATTAGTTGGCATAATAAACTTACACCGGCAGTCGAGTCGAGTCATAGATACTACAACGTGCCATATCATTGCTGACAACTTCGCTATTAACTCTTTTTTGTTTTTCATGCATTTTGTTTTTTATTCGTTAATTTTGTAATTTTATTCGTTTTTACCGCTTGTGACTTGTTGTCAGGTTAATAAAGTCATTTTACAAAAATCTCAGCTATGTTTGACGTTTAAATGAGTTAATGACTGCAATTAACATTGTTGTAGTCGCAACATGAACTTTAATTGGCTGCATTTACCATTTGATTTGCTTTATTATGAATGTGTTTGTATCGGCGAGTGCCAACATTTTAGCGATAGAGGAAAATGTAGTCGAAATTATTGTCAGCGATTTTCTTTAATCACATACACAATGTAATCACTTAACATATTTCGCTTGTTTGTAGGTGAAATTTTATGGAACGCTGGGGAAAATGTTTAATATTTGTCTTTATTATACTCAGACTGTGTTTTTATTGAAAACAAGCACATTATGAAATGAATACTTTCTTGAAAATTGTTATGTACATACTGTTATTTGCGGGAATGATAATGAACAAAAAGCATTTTACAGTGTACTTCTCTAAAATTATAAGTGCATATTGGGTTTATTAAAAATTTAATGAATGCTTGAGTTACCACAAGATATTCCGATTTTGTTGGATCAATTCAATAAGTCGTTATGTATTTTTTTATCGATAATTGAGACTATTGTCGCATTCGGTCAAAAATCATATAAATAAGCACATAAAGCATTTTTTATCTGATCTTTGTACATATAAAGGAATACACAATATAAGCGATTATGACGAAGTCAGAATAGCAATAACCAGATTAGAAACCGGCAAGGCCACTGGTGCTGATGGATTACCTGCGGAGCTATTCAAATACAGCGGCGGGGTTTTTGGTAAGGCACGATGCATGCAGCTTTTTGCAAGATATGGTCGGACGAGTGCATGTCCGACGATTGGAATGTAATACTTCTTTGCCCAGTCTACAAGGTGATCTTGCAAACTGCACCAACTATCGTGGAATCAGCTTTCTTAATATCGCATATAAGGCCCTGTCAAGTGCATTGTGCGAAGGATTGAAGCCCACCATGAATCGGCTGATTGCATCTTATCTGTGTATCTTGGTAGGTTAGGTTAAGTTGAACTGGCCGGTCCATGAGGACCTCACATAGACTGATTGAGCCCGTAGTGTTACCAAAAGTTTGTTTTAATGACCAAACCATATCAAATACCTGGACCTATGTTATAAAATAACTCCGTCCTCTTGGCAAATACTAGAAGCTTCCTAGGACTTAAGCCACTTGCTGCTTCTAGATCTGACAACTGTATCACCCCAAATAGCTGGAGTCTTAGCCTGCTAAGCGCAGGGCATGAGCACAGAACGTGCTCGATCGTTTCCTCCTCCAACCCGCACTTCATACATCTGCTATCACTGACCAAGCTTAATTTATAGGCATGTGATGCCAGAAGGCAGTGTCCAGCCAGAATACCCGTCATAAGTCTACAATCCTCACTTTTTAATGATAGAAGTAACTTTGTTTGTCTAAGGTTGTAAGACCTACACATAATTTTCGACACTTTACAGCCCCGCGCTTGAATCCACGCCTTTCCCGCTTGGTCAAGTTGTAAAATCTCCTCACCTTCGCTTAATCACGCCCAGTGTAATTGGGACGTCTACGGAGTAAGCTTCAAGGGATGCGCCCTTTTTAGCTAGCTAGTGTATCTTGATAAAAAACCACAAAAAAATTGACAGAATTCAACTCTTCGTTGATTTTAAAGACGACCTCGACGGCACGCAAAATAGCTGCCTATATGCCGCTTTGTCCGAATTGCGTTTCCCCTCAAAACTTATACGGCTGTGCAAAATGACGTTGAGTAACACCATCAGCTCAGTCAGAATTGGGAAGGACACATCCAAGCCGTTCGAGCCTAACCGAGATTTCAGACAAGGTGACCCCCTATCGTGCGATTTCTTTAATTTGATGCTGTAGAGAATTATACTAGCTGCAGAACTTAACCGCTCTGGAATAATATTCTATAAAAGCGTGCAATTACTGGCGTATGCTGATGGCATTAATATCATCGGCCTAAACACCCGCGCCGTTAGTTCTGCTTACTCCAAACTGGAAAAAGAAGCGGTAAAGATGGGTTTGATGGTGAATGAGGACAAAACGAAGTACCTGCTGTAATCGAGCAAAAAGTCAGCGTATATGCGCCTTGGCAACCACGCTACTGTTGGCAGCTATAATTTCGAAATAGTAAAAGACTTCGTTTATTTTGGAACCAGCATCAACACTAGCGACAACATCAGCTCTGAAATCCAGCGCAGAATCACTCTTGCCAATAAATGCTACTTTGGGCTAGGTAGGTAACTGAAAAGTAAAGCCCTCTCTCGGCAAACCAAAATCATACTCTACAAGGTACTTATCGTACCCGTCCTACTATATGGTGCAGAAGCATGGACCATGAAAACAGCAGATGAAGCGGCTCTTGGAGTGTTCGAGAGAAAAGTTCATCTAAAGATTTACGACCTCTACGCATTAGCGATGGTGAGTGCCGAGGAAGATCTAATGACGAGCTGTATGAGATTTATGCAGACATCGACATAGTATATACTCAATAGTGGCATAGTTGTTATACGAATGAAAGATGACACTCCGGCTAAGAAAGTATTTTTATCCTAACCCGCCTTTGGAAGCAGAGAGAGAGAGAGAGGGCGGCCCACAATCCGCTGGGAGGACCAGGTGGAAAACGCGCCTTGTTGGATGGCCATAACCGTTTAAACAGTTATGCGCCAATTAAGTAAGTAAGTGCCATCAAAAAAATGTCAAAAATTTGTTATCAAAGTGTTATAAATTCGCTGTCACTAATCAGGGTTATCAATGAGTTAGCGGATTTTTATCGAAGAGTTATCGGTTTGTTTTCGACTTACTATCTAAAAGTTATAGATTATATGTCGAAAATTTATCTATGTATATATTATCAAAAAGCTATCGATTATTTATCGAAAGTAATCGATTTGTTATCGAACAGTTATCGAAAATTAATCAAAAATGTATCGATTCGTTATCGAAAAATTTTCGATTTATCTGATATGAGTCCAAAAGGCTTCGGAACTAAGGCTTTCTGGTACTAGCCCAACTGCCTTCGAAACGATCTTTTTTTGGCCCTCTTACGTCTGCGAATTTTAGTCGAGCCTTACGTCAGGCACACTTATCGCGGAAATATTCTAAGCATCTCTTTATTTTCGGCTTCTCTTTTAGTTTTTCTTTCCGTTTTTATTTTTCCATTCTTATCTTTTTCCTTCTCCTATTCCCTTTCCTAATTTTCCCCCTCTTCTTGTATCCGATTCCATCTCGGTCCCTTTATGTATTCCTCTACTCTTTTTCTTTTCCCTTCCTTGTTCATGCTGTATACTTTTTCTTTTTCTTTTCTTCTTCTTTCGCAGTTATCATTTTTTCTCCCCTTTTGCCTTTTCTTTCTTTTCTCTTTCAGTGTTCTTTCTCTTTTTATCTTATCTTCCCCTTCCCTATGTTAAATATTTACTCAAAACTTAAATAAAAATCCCATAACAAGTCACAATTTCTTTGTAAAACACATACGCTTTTTCACTTACATATAATTCAATTAAAAATTTACTATGAAAATATAAATATACCACAATTGAATAAATGTGTTGCCCTCAAGCCATAAAATTACATAACCACGTCCGCACTTGTCACGCAACAATTCGCTACATTGACCAATATTCGCATATCATTACCGGGAATAACAGTAACAAATTTAACGAGTATTTTGTTGAGATTGTGAAGGAACTGGAAACATGACATGTGGTGCATATTACTATTTCAATGTAATTCAAAAATATTATTATAAATGGTGAAAAAGGCAAACAAATCCCGCCAACATAAAATATTCTCTGAAAATCCCCGCAATAAATGAAAATCGCATTAAAAAGCTGAAATAAAAATTTTTCGCATTCAAATAAATGTAAATAATAAGGCAACTCACACAAACTCGCAAATAATTCGTAACCACGGAAAACTCGTAAAGAAGCAAAATTTCCATGTGAGATCGCAAGATTTACGAACTTTGTGTTTTTATCTAATTCTCATGCTACATTTTAAGTGTGAGTGTAATTAATTTATGCACATTTTTCTCTATTTATGTTTTTATACTCAGCGTGCTTTGCACACAGAGTATATTAACTTTGATTGGATAACGGTTGGTTGTACACGTATAAAGGAATCGAGATAGATATAGACCTCCATATATCAAAATCATCAGTATCAAAAAAAATTTGATTCAGGCATATCCGTCCGTCCGTCTGTCCATTAACACGATAACTTGAGTAAATTTTGAGGTATATTAATGAAATTTGGTATGTAGGTTCGTGGGCACTCATCTCAGATCGCTAGGGGTGAGATCGGACTAAAACCACGCCCAATTTTTCGATATCGAAAATTTCGTAAAACCGAAAAAGTGCGATAATTCATTACCAAAGACGGGTAAAGCGATGAAACTTGGTAGGTGGGTTGACCTTATGCCGCAGAAAAGAAAACTAGTAAAATTTTGGATAATGGGCGTGGCACCGCCCACTTTTAAAAGAAGGTAATTTTAAAGTTTTGCAAACTGTAATTTGGCAGTCGTTGAAGATATCATTATAAAATTTCGCAGGAACGTTACCGCTCTTATATATGTGTGCTAGATAAATATTAGCAAATTCGGTTGACGAACACGCCCACTTTTTAAAAAAAGAATTTTTAAGTCAAATTTTAACAAACAATTTATTATCTTTACAGTATATAAGTGAATTATGTTAACATTCAACTCCAGTAAAGATATGGTGCAACAAAATGCAAAAATAAGAGAAAATTTCAAAATGGGCGTAGCTCCGCCCTTCTTCATTTAATTTGTCTAGAATACTTTTAATGCCAAAAGTCGAACAAACTACGTCCACCACTCCCTTTTAAAATACTCATTAACACCTTTCATTTGATACCCATATCGTACAAACTTTATGGCGATATCTCGAAAAGGCGTCCACCTATAGAACTAAGGCCCACTTTCTTTTAAATAATCATTAACACCTTTCATTTGATACCCATATCATACAAACGTATTCTAGAGTCACCCCTGGTCCACCTTTATGGCGATATCCCGAAATGACGTCCACCTATAGAACTATAGCCAACTCCCTTTTAAAATACTCTTTAATACCTTCCATTTGATACACATTTCATACAAACACATTCTAGGGTTACTCTAGGTTCATTTTCCTACATTGTGATTTTCCCTTATTTTGTCTCCAAAGCTCTCAGCTGAGTATGTAATGTTCGGTTACACCCGAACTTAGCCTGCCTTATTTGTTTGTAGTAATATTTAATAATAAATTCATGGAATTGGCGGTAGAGCAGAAAAATGCATTTTTATGAGTATGTTGGTAAATTTTTTGTAACTACCCAGCAAAAATGCTTGGAGTAATTGTAAAAGGAGCACTCATTTGTTGCTCCATTAGGAGCAAGTAAAAATTTTTGTGTGATCGTTACCGTTCGATACTTTTCGTGTCATTTCGCTGTGCCGCCAAACTGCTGATTGCGCTCGCGGTGTCATTGTGTGTTCGGTTTTTGGTGAAGCAACACCGTACGCTACGTGTTATTGTTTTAAAACAAAGAAAAAACTAAAAAGTATTAAAACTCAAAAGAAAGTAATATAAAATTAACTAAAATTAAAAAAAAGGTAAGTTAAATAATGTATACTTTATATTCAAAGCGTCATTTTAAGCGCCTTGTAAAGAAAGAAATTAATAGGCATAATGAAGGTGACGCTTTGACGAGTGAACCGCTTGAGGAGCCGCCATTTGCAAATTCTGCCTTCGCTGCAGATGCAAATTGTGAAATAGCTGCTCCAGATGCAAATCCGGAAATGCCTCAAGTAGAAAATGAAAGTATTTCCAAAAACCTGGCGGTATGGGTTGTAAAAAACCAAATCACCCAAAAAGCGTGTAGTGAACTTCTTAGCATATTAAATAATGGAGGTTTAAATGTTCCTTTATGCAAGCAAACCCTATTGGGAACTCATTGCAATAATGAACTTTTAATCTTTGTTATGCAGCCAGGGGAATACTTTCATTTTGGAATTCGTAAAGCTTTGCAGTTACTTGATGTTAATTTGTTTTCAAGTGAAAATATAAAAACTGATATATTTGTGGATGGGATTCCAATCGCTAAAAGTTCTTCAAAGACATTGTGGCCAATTTTGGGTGCACTACCCGGACGTGAAAGCCCATTTTTAATAGGTAGTTACATTGGCCCTTCAAAACCCAAAGACGTCCGACATTTTTTGAGTGAATTCACCAAAGAATATTGTGACATTAAGAACCACGGTGTGTTAATCGGTGAAAAGTTGTGCAGCCTTGAAATAAGGCATTTTATATGCGACACTCCTGCTCGAGCTTTTCTTACTGGAACGGTTGGCCACACCTCTGCTGTAGGGTGTTCGAAATGTGAACAGATAGCCTTCTATAAAAATAAGCGCTTAAATTACAGTACTAATATGGCAACAACAAGAAGTGATGAAGACTTTAGAATGCGAAAAAATTTATCGTTTCGCCAAACCTTGTTTCAAAATGAAATACATCCTTTGGAAACGTTGAGAATTCGAATGATTTCCCAGTTTCCACTGGATGTTATGCATTTACTTTACCTTGGAGTCACAAAGAAAATGCTGTTGCTTATACTTAAAGGAAAGCATAACAAGTCAAGGCTGAGTGCCTCACAAAAGTTGCATCTCAATAGGCGTATGATCTGTGTTTCGAAAAATACCCCAAAAGAATTTTCGCGAAAAGCTAGACTTTTTGATGAAATTCATAGATGGAAGGCAACAGAATTTCGTCAAATAATTCTTTATACAGGCATTGTAGTATTTAAAGGGATATTAGATAAAGATATATATGAACTCTTTCTCTTACTTCACACTGCATATCGTTTAGTTTCTTGCCCGGCAAAGAATCAAGCAAACTTGGAGTGCGTTCGGCATTTAATTGAGGCTTTTGTTTCCGAGTCTGCACCCACAGAGTTAGCTACAATGTTCATAACTTATTGCATTTAAAAGATTGTGTTCAAAACTATGGTATTGTCGACAACTACTCAGCTTATAAGTTTGATAACTTTCTGCAAACATTAAAAAGGTAGTGTAAAAAAGCTTCTAAAATTGGGCAGCAAATAAATAACAGAATACTGGAAAGAGTTTTGCACAAGCCACCTAAAGATCCCGATTTCGTTTTTGTAGCAAAACCCGGCAAAGATAATGTGTATTCTAAGTACAAATTCGATCAATTCATACTATCCGTGAAGTCGCCTGACAATTATTGTATATTATATAAAATATAGTTAATGAAGGTTCTGAATGCGTAAGAGGAAACATTTTTACAGATCCAGTTAGTTTTTTCGATTATCCTCTTGACTCATTGAACACATTAGGTATTTGCACAGCAAAAACATTAGACAGTTTGGAACATATAATAAAACTAGACGATATATATTGCAAATGCTTTTGTCTGCCTGAGGAAGATCATTTCATCTTCATAACAATTTTATATAATTGTCATGTATGAAGTGGAGTAACGCGCGTGGCCCTATTATTATTAATTATTTTATTAATTCATTAATTTGTTTATTATAGATGAGCAAGTTGACATTTACAGCAGCAAAAATGGATTGCCCCAAATTATACAGACCATCTGTGGGTGCGCTTAAATCGTTTGATACTGAAACAGTTGGTGAGTTAAAAAAAATTACATATTTTTGAATACACCGCTTTTCCTATATATAACCCACTCCCCATACACTCAGAATGTACATGTTTTAAATATTTATATTCCCTTTAATTTAAAAATTTTTCTTATGCATTCGTATATCATACATTTCTGTAATTAACTCTTTTTAAATTTTTAGCTCAAAGTGATGTAACTATAATTTTAAAAAGAATGGAGGACAAAATTGATTCAATCTCGGCTGATGTCAAAAAACTTAAAGAAATTGCTTGCCAACATACTGTAGCATTAGATTCAGTTTTAAAAACTATGGATGTGAAGCCAAGAGACTTTTCCCTATAAATTCCTTGTCGCAGCTGCAGGAGTTCGAAGAAAACTGTGAAAATTATACTCATGTGGAAATAGTAAGCATCTCACCCCGGTGGTAACAGAAATAGATAAAATTTTAATAACCTATTTATTTGCTTAGGTATCTTACATTAAACAAAAATTTGGAGGAATCGAGTTATACAAGATTTTGCAGGCAATTTTTGCAGATACACTCCTAGCTAAAATTAATTGGGATGGAAAAAAAGGGAAGGAAGCAATACAAAACTTCAAGCTATTCAACTATTTTATTTACGGTATGTGATTTAAATTCTTTAGGAATTAGAATTGAAGTTTTTACACATAAGATTCAAAAACTTTTTATATTCATATATGTATGTATGTATTTTTTATTCTTTTGGCAGTTTAAAAAAAATATTTTAAAATCTTATTTTTACAGAAGCCCTGAAGGAGAACCATTCGTCATATCCCGAATTCGAGAAAAAAATGAAAAAAGCATTCCATAAAGCAAAAGCCGCCTCATATCGTAGAAAATACAATGAAAAATTGAAAGTTTAATCTCTTAAATGAATCTCTTAAAACAATGAAATAACTTTTTTTTACTGTTATATGTTAATATTAGACTTGATCAAACAAATTATTATTATTATTACTTGTACCTACATATTTACTGTTGTTGAAAATAGTTCGATTTTGCAGTGTAAAATGGACTTTGTGAAGTATCTGATACTTTTGTTTTCTTTAGTACCTGAAGTACGAAAAAACAATGTTATAATTGGGGCGTTCCATGGTTGGAAGAACTTTTGAATCTCTGATTTTGTTTATACTTGGTCAATTTGTTGTGGTTAGTATGCTTTTGAAGTACACACAAAAGTTTTGCAAAAACAACAAAAAATTATTTTTTAACAAATTAGTAAAAAAAAATTTTTTTTATTTTAAACGTAAACGTGAAAGCTTTTCCTGCAATTTTTATATTAAAACTTTTTTTTCTGCGATTAATAGATAACGAGATAAAAAAATTTTGAGGAAAAGTTACTAAAAAATTAAATTAACAATATCATGCAAAATAATTGAAATTTTGCAAAACTTTTGGGTGTACTTTAAAAGCATTTTAACCACAACAAAATGACCAAGTATAAACAAAATCTGAGATTCAAAAGTTCTTCCAGACACGCAACGCCCCATTGTTTTATACTTTTTCGTGAATATGTAAGCTTATGAAAATTTATGTTTTTTTAATAATAAAATAAATTAAAAAACCATTTTTGGACTTCTCTGCGAAAAGACGTAGGAATCTTTATTAAGTATACTCCAAGGAGTACTGTTTCCAATACTCCATGGAGTAATTCATTCAATAATCCGAAGAGTGCTGCCTTCGATGCTCCAAGGAGTACTCCGTTCAATACTCCGAGGAGCGCTCCCCACAATGCTCCATGGAGTACTTTATTCCATAATCCTAGGAGTGCTCCCTTTCATGCTCCAAGGAGTACTCCGTTCAACAATCCGAGGAGCGCTCCCCACAATGCTCCATGGAGTACTTCATTCAATGCTCCGAGGAGTGCTCTCTTCAATTCTCCATGGAGTACTCTATTAAGAATTTTTAGCAGTGCTCCTCTCCAATGACATGCAATGTTAAAATGGAGTAAAATTTCCATGAGCATCGGAGCAATGGGGAGTAATTCTGTTATTCAAAATTTTGCTCCTCAATTACTCCTTGGATTACTTCTTTTTTTGCTGGGTAGAACATGTAAAACAAGTAAGGAAGTCTAAGTTCGGGTGAAACAGAACATTACATACCCAGCTGTACACTTAAAATGCTGTTGTTGTTTGTTTTGTTTGCTTAATAGTGTTATGTAAGGTATGTGAATCACCGTTGACAAAAGAGATTCATTGGAGAGAGCAGATCAGCTATATATTCCCTTAGAACATAAGAGTCATATGTTAGAAGAAGATGCAAGCTCAAATGTATAAATTTTTTTGCCTCACGTTTTACACACTCGTATTAAAAACTTGATGCGATCGCGTGAATTAAGAATGAATTAACAGTGATTACACTGCGGAACAATATTTTGCGGTCGGAAATTTTTAAGTCGATTAAGGGTTATTTGGGGGCGCTGATTACGAAAATAATATCAGTTTTGTCAAATTGGCTCTAGTTTTTGAGATAATGAATTTTAGATATTTCACGAAAAAACCTAAGTAAAAATACCAATAGGGATTTTAATTATATTTTTATTGCGCGCCTGTAGAAAAATATTACAAAAATAAAAAAAATATATTCTCTTCATTAATTAATTTTAAAAAAATTACAAAAAAGATTTTCTGTAAGGCCTGCTATGATGTTTTTGCTCAGGACAATCCCATATTAAGTTCCAGCAGTAGTGTGCCATCATGTGGTCGTCCCATCGACCTTGGTATCTTTCTTCCATTATTTTTATGTCCTGGTGGAACCGTTCCCCTTGTTCCTCACTGTAATCGCCTAGGTTGTCCGGAAATTTCCAAAATGACTATATAAATAATGTAATTTAATGCTCATTTTAGCTCCAGTTTGTGAGAATTGAGAAGCATGTCAGCAAGAAATTTTGCATAGTCTGGTGATTTATGATTTCCCAAAAAATTTGTTACTACATTAACAAAGCTTAGCCATGCTTCAGATTCAATTTGTGACATATGGTTTAAGAATTCAGTGTGTTTTATAAGGGTACGAATTTGAGGACCATTGAAGACTCCCGCTTTTAATTTTTCCATACTAAGGACTGTAAATTTGTGCACACATATTCGAAACAGTCACCTGGCTTATCAAGGGCTTTGATGAACTCTTTCATTAGCCCAAGCTTGATGTGAAGTGGTGGAAGAATGATTTTTTCTCGGCTTATGACTTGGTCATGAACCACATTTGCTGTTCCTACCTCCATATTTTCTCTCACCGGCCAGTCCTTTCTAATCCAATGTTCACTTCTTGCACGATTCTCACATAAACATATAAAGCAGGGGTATTTAGTATACCCACTTTGTTGGCCCAATTAAAAATTCACCATATTCAAGTCCACGCAGACTGACCACTTATGTTGTGCATACAAAATCGTTGCTAAAACCATTTTTACAGTTTCGTATTCGTCTTTTAGTTTGGTAATATGACCGATTGGAACCGAAGCAAGTTTATTTCCATTGTGTAGCAATACACACTTCAGACTTCTTTTTGAGCTATCTATAAAAAGCCTCCAATGTTCGGAAAGGGCCATATCACTTAAGAGTCCAGAAATATTGTTACAATATACAAGATTGTCTTCTTTTGTGAAGTAGGGCAGAAGGTATTACTCTCTGTTTCTAAAGGCTGTAATAGCAACACCAGGTTGTAGACAAGATTTTTGTTTTAGCCTCGAAGCCAGAAGTTCAGACGACTTTTTCAATAAATTCAAGTTACGAACCAAGTCATTGAGCTCTTCTTTAGAACATCCCTGTTTCGTACAACTACTTTCCTCGAACTCACTTTCACTGCTGTTTATCGAATTTTCTAGTGTCTCTGACTTTTGAACATCATCACAGTTTGCGGTAGATGGTGATAAAAATACTGGAATTGGCAATACGGGGGGCTTAGCCGATTTTAAATTAGGATAAACTCAAGTACGTTTTTTATGCCTGTTGATACCTTTTACATTAACTGCACAAAAGCAGCAATCATTTAAATGATAAGTTGGCTCAGTCCATATCATAGGAACTCCAAAATGAAGACCTTTACGTCCTCCTAGGCTCCAGTATCGCACGACACACGACATTGGGCACCCAATATTTATTCTTTTGTGTAAGGTTTCTCCCAAAGTAGGCTTTGTAGGTATTTTTCGCAAACTCTGTGATTGGTTTGCTCTGCATTTTAAGGCAAAATTTCTCATATATATAGCAAAAATTGTTGGTGTCGTTAACACAAGGTTTAAGGAGTTCGACACTCATATTTTTGAAGACAAAACGAACTATAATACTCGAAATAAGACACAAACTGATAACGTTAGGGTCAAAAAGCAGATAAATGAAAAATAAATAATTAAACACGTGAATATATAACAAAACTTATTGCGGAACAATGAAATTAATACAACTGGATGGGTCATATAATTTTTTTCATTAATTTCTTAAGTTTCGTTTATCTCAAGAACTAGAGCCAATCCAAAAAAAGTAAAAACACAGTTCGTACTGTTAATAAAAAAACAAAATCGTGACCGCAGATTATTTTAAAATTCTTGTTCCGCAAATATTTTTCTATTTACAAATATTTGCTTTTGAATGTGCTTGTAAGAAGGACGACAAGGCGTACGAGTAATATGTATCTGTTTCCGTAAGAGATGGCGGATCGAAATAAATAAAATTGATTTTCGAATCGAAATGAAGATGATCGATGCAGGTAGAAATCATCAAACTATAGATCCAAGCTCGAATTTTAGAATAGCGCTCTTAACTTGAAGTAGATAGAGCCTTAAAAAATTGGATCGGGATGTACATGCGGAAAAAACCGATCTAGCACTTTTTCCTAGGAAATATAAGGTCCCTTATGGGACTAAGCATGCTCTGGGAGTGTTCGAGAGACAAGTTCTTCGGAAGATTTATGGACATCCACGTGTTGGCGATGTTGAGTATCGAAGAAGATTTAATGATGAGCTGTATGAGCTCTACGCAGACACCCACATAGTCAAACGAATTAAAACGCAGCGGCTGCGCTGGCTAGGCCATGTTATGCGAATGAAAGATGACGCTCCGGCCAAGAAAGTGTTTCTATCGGAACCCGCCTATGGAAGCACAGGTAGAGGGCGGCCCCCACTCCGCTGGAAGGACCAAGTAGAAAACGATTTAAACTCCCTTGGTGTGACCAATTGGCGCCTGTTGGCAGAGAGAAGAAGCGACTGGCGCGCCTTGTTGGATCGTTTAAACGGTTAAGCGCCAATTAAGTAAATAAGTAATGAGACTAAGCCGAAGCCTGGAGGGGTATACTACAAGAAAAATATAGCATAAAATATCTAGGAATTATACAAAATAGTGAAAACTTCATGTTGGAGGGAGAGCAGGGAAAGCCTTCGTATGCATGTATCCATGCAAGAGGATGTTAGGATGCACGTGAGGTCCATCGCGCAAGCTCTCTCATTCAGTATTTACATCGATTGTTAAGCCTGTCCTCTACTATACAGTCCTTGTTTAGTGTAGAGATATACGCCGCCGATTTTAGTCGTTTTTCGCACGCCGCCGCGGAATGTCAAAAATATCGGCTCGGGGGTGGCGGCGGCGGCGTCCGGCGCGTTACCATAAAAACTACTCGTTTAAAACTGTTTAGGCCATTCGTCGGATATGGTCGAAAGTCGCATCACTGCCAGTTACATACAAGAAACTAATTGCGAAATTTATATCTTTCTAACTGTTCATAAGTTATTAAAAAAAAACAGGCGGTTTCGATGTTAGCTTATCACGGACTTCGCATCACCTAATTCACCAAGTTATTAAAACAAAACTCTAATAGAAAAGACTTATAATAAATCTATATGCTCACTTTGTTTATTTTGTTTTTTTTTTTTTTTAATTAATAATGAACAATGAATTCAAATAAAATGACCCAAGGCGAACATGTTTTCAAATTGTCCTGAAGTTGTTAAAAAAAGCAAATTACCCAAAAAAGGTGCCGATTTGAAAACAAAAACAGGTAAATTGCGATTGGCTGAAGGAATAAGCGAAATCAGTGATGCAAACTCCTTTAGTAGGTTCTAGGGGCACAAACACTCCTTTGAAATGATTCTTACCTCTTACTTAATTTGAGGATATATGTACGTATGAGAAGGATTTGAAAAATCACTTGGGCTGACATTTAAACACCTGTTGTTTTATAACGAAAACAATACGATAGCATCTGAAATGGTAATTTTGATTTTCTCACTTCATCCTTCAACACCCAAGTCTCCCGGTTTAACATTTCCTAAAGTTGGCGACTCTATCCAAAACTAGTCCCTTGGAGTGAATCACATTGTTTATAGCCTACCAAAAAAGTTTAAATATAACCTACGCGTTACGGCTCCTTTTACAAATGTGAATACGCAGGCAGATTTATTTACGAGGCGAGGATATGTCCTTCGCAAGAACACTCAAAGTGGTGAAGCAAAAGCTTGCCCAAGACAGTCGAACTAATGACCGTGTGTGCTACTACCCTAACGTAGTGACAGTCGAACTAGTCTGAAAACTAAAGCTACGCGGTCATCTATTCTAAAATATCGATTTCATTTAACGAAGACTATTGAAATCAATGTTGTGAACACAAACGTCTGCAAACTTTGGTCTACATTTTAAAAATTGTATCCAGGGTCCTTGTAGAATTTTAATTATGTATATGCGCCGAGGATTATATGATTTTCCCCCGTGAGTTACGCAATTACATCTACTGAGACTACTTGTGATTTCGAGGGCCGAATAGTCACTCCCTGACGATTCAAGGCGTTTCTCTGGTGTAGCTCGGTAGCATAGCGCGACAAAAGCATCCGTTAGAAAGTCTTCGGAGCGACACCTAGAGCTTCTAGGAAAGTGACGTAGACGAAGGTACATATGAGTTCAAAGTCGCAGTCCTATAGCTTCTGTGCTGGCATATGGCGTGAGGGTCATGCGGGATTGCTACTGTTCGCACATCGGGAATCGTAGCCCCTAATCATCGGGAATTGTAGCTCGAAACAACTGGACGCGCCGTGTGCCACGAGAGTCATGAGTATTAATAGACCATTTATAGCAACCGTAAGTCGCGTTTGTGCGTGACCGCCAAGGAGCCACAAAGGATTTAAAAAAATTTTGTTCGCGACGATTAATAGGAGTTACCCCCAGGTGAAACTACGCTTTGCACGAGACATACGGACACAAGTTTGATCATTTTATGTATTTCTATTTCTTTTCAGCAGACGCAGCAGTAGCAATTCCAAAGGCCGGGGTTAGGTTCGAAGCCTCCCTGGAGTAAGTGAACGAGGGAGAATCCCTCCGCAAAGAGCTACTCCTGAAAATTTTTGAACGATCTGCGAGTTTCTGATGCAAAAACCCCGGATCTTTCCGAAATGGCCGAAACGTTGATTTCCTTAAATACATACAAAGAAAACCTTTCCTAAATATTTTTTTTTTTAAATAGAAAAATCAAGCATTTTAAAGTAAGAGACCCGGCGTAACCGGCGCGCCGCCCACGCCGCCGTCGCCGGTATATAATAGAGCCTACGCCGCCGCCTCCGATAAAGTGATCGGCGTAAACCTCTAGTTTGGTGGACGTCCACACAAAAAATAACCTTCCTCAAAAATTAGATGAGTATGCAGGCTATCAATGCTTAGTATTACAAGAGCGCTGAGAACAACCCTGACAGCTGCACTGTATGTCATTCTGCGCATTCCACCTATAGACGTGGTGGGAAAGAAAATAAGAAACCGTTAAAAATTGCAACGAGGCCCAGTGCCTCGGGCAGATACAGCGGTGACCATATGGCCAAAGGAGTCATCAATTGCAGGCCTAACAGACTACCCGATTCCGTATTTGCACTTCGAAGGGCTCTTAGAGCCACAGTAGAGGTCGATGGTTAGCTCAAGGGTGCCCAAATGGGAACGGCGCAGTACACGTATACACCGATGGTTCCAAGGTAGTTGAAGGGGTAGGGTCTGCGGTATACTGTAACCAAACCAATAGAAACCCCGCAATATAATAGCTTAAACTACAGCTGCGTCAACTTCACTTTTGATAGCCATGCGGCAATTTAGGCAATAATCTTGCATAGCACAACATCTAAAAGTTTTACAGTGTAAGCAATCTACGGAAGAATCGAGACAGGGAGGATGATCATCTAAATTGGGACGTAGGGCACATGGGAATAGATGGGAATGAAAAAGCGGATGAACTAGCTAAAACGGGCGCATGCCTCGAAGCTTACTTCGTAGACGTCCGAATTAAATTGGGCCAGATTAAGAGAAGACGAGAGGTGCCCATAATCGACCAGCAGGAAAGGCGTGGATACAGGCAGACGTAGAAAGTGCGAGTTAAAGGAGGAAATGATGGAGCACGTTTTGTGCTCGTGCGCTGCGTTTGTCAGGCTAAGTTTTTCAGTTTTATCCTTAAACAAACTTCTGGTAGCACTACGAACTCATTCAGTCTATGTGAGGTCCTCACTGACCGGCCAGGCTTTCTGGTACGAAGATTCACAGCACAATATCCAGCGATGGGTAACACAAGTAGTTCTACTAAGCAATCTAGCCAAGGAAAATAAAGCAATCAAAATTTATTGGAAAAACCTTAACAGCCGGCTTAAAAAAATATTTCTAATCTAAAAGTTTTTCCAATTTTACTTTTAAGTAATTTTGTTTCTGGTGCTATTTATCATCATTAAGTCTAGATTTCATATCACAAATATACGTTCATATTTCCAAGTCAAACGGTTGTGTATGTACACGTTGGCTGCAGGTCATTAAAGTGCCATTTGCAACTCGTTTACATTAAATATAAAATAACAAGCAAAAAAACAACAAAAACAAGCGTATAGTTTATAGCCTATATATATTATGCTAAATAAACAAAAATTTAGCCACGCATTTGCAAAAATTTCAAAACGATTGTAATCATTCCCATAAAATTCTAATTGAAATTCCCCAAAGGCTCAAAATGCCAAACAAATATGTGTAAATGAATAACAGCATACTGTTACATAGTGTATGTACGTGTGTATGTATGTAGTTGCCACATGTACTGCAGCAGGCCAGGCTAACTTGTTGGCCTAACGGCTCTTGATTGCATTTCTATGTTAATTTTGTCACATCGAACTGCAATTATGGCTTTAATGGTTGCAGTTAAAAGAGAAAAAAATTTTTATTTGAGAAAAATGTCCAGCCAAAAAACTGTGTAAATAAATGAAATATTTTCATAGAAAATAAAAATCGCAACAGTGGCAATTTTAGAATATCCAAATCGATGCATAGATAAAGCGTTCTGATGGTGGCAGCCACCTGCTGCTCAAAAATATGTTGTTAAACATTAGCAACATACATATATTAGTGGCACACAAACACCAACCATATCGAGCTGGAACAATAAGTAAATTTGTTTCTTTTTGTTATTGTGTATTTTTGCTATATAAAATTAGTTAAATTACGCAACACTTTTGGCCAACGGCCGCTTGCTGATCGCACCGAAAGTGGATAGGCAGCAAATCGTGGTGTCGCGTAAATGCGATAAAATTGTTGCTAGATTAGCAACAGACAATTGTAACAATAGCAACAACAACAACAACAACAAGCAATATAACATATAAGTGATTGCATTTGAAATGGCATTTGCTGCAACATTAAAACGGCTGCGACATTTTTATCTGATTGTTGGGCAGTAGCTAATGTCGGGTTGTGAGCGCAATTTGAACGCATATGCAATGTAATCTAAACAGCAACAACAACAAAAACAACAAGATGGAAAAATTAGGGAAATAAAAATGAGCTATATTTAACACACTTGCACTCGAAAGAGCAACTCAATTAAATTTAACAACAAAATTGAAAATAGCAAATAACAACAAGGCAACAACAAGAAGCGCGACACAATCGCATTTTCCGGCAGCCAACAACAAAAGTGTAACATAACTAAACGCGATTGCGCGCAACGCATACCAATGTCGTGTAGTGTGGCAAATTTTTTGTTTGTTTTCAAATCAAACCAAAACAATACAAAAGTTAGTTTAATGAAAGGGAAATAAGTGTGTCGAGATATCGAAACATACATATGGCATTACAAACATGCATACTATGCTTGTCATAGTTAGAAAAAAATATGCGTGTGGCATTTGTGGCATGCCACAAATGTTGTTACAACCCGAGGGCACTTTGCATAGACAATATTTTTTTCTTTTCTTAGTGGGCAAGAAACACTCCTTAATGTATTGAGTCATTCAATTATAATTATCACAGTTAAATTTAGAAAAAAATTCAATTTGTGTAAAAAATGCATAAAAATGTGATAAACCACGCGTGCACTTACAACTAGATTTCTTGCCAACAATTTTTAGTTAAAACAGGTACAGAAGTCTAGGTTAGATTAGGTTATATTAAGTGGTAGCCACCACCGCCAGGGAAGCTCACTGGAACAAAACTACGGGCCAACCGTCAACCAGTTTACTAGTCCTCTGTCCCATATCAAGAGGTCTGGAATATTCCAGAAGACCATGTCACGAAGCCTGATCAGTGGCCGAATTGCAGCTGTTTTGCTCGCAATATCCACCGAATGTATATATCTTCAGCATGACATTCAATGCCATAGTAGGTGTTGTTCTAATGGTGTTTTCTTTCCTGATTAAAATGTTATCCGCATGCTGCACTCTTAGACTCTCACTTTTAAATAAGATCACCTCGCGCTATGCAAAATAGCTCTATTTATAGGTAACGAACCTTTTTTCTTATTCAGTGGGAAATATTTTGTGAAAGGAACACACAAACTCATGAGAGAGCTGAGAGGACCAACAGGGCGACATTATTTTCAGAAAAGAACGCTATAAATTTGTAGCTTATACGAATCAGCACTGTACGATGTACTGACACTTACATTTTGGCCCTAAAAACTACCCAGACATCAGCATTGCATGCCATTCTCCACATTCCGCCTGTAGACCTAATGGCCAAACACATCGCGTTAGCAACTGCAACAAGGCTTCAGGCCTCGGGGCAGCTTGAGTGCAGATCATATGGTCATAGCAGTATAGAGCGCCATCTAATATTAGGCAAATTGAATATATATTCCCGTGCCTGAGCTTCGAAAGAGATCTCGTCAATATACAAATTGGTAGTCAGACGGCGACTAAAGGAATTATCTCACACAGTATTGCATCAAGAAGTGTTCGTCTCAATCCATTTGGGAGAAATTAAAAGAAGACAGGAGCTGCAGGAGAGGCATGGACAAAAGCGCGGGGATTCTATGTTTCTAAGATCATATGCAAAGCCTGTGATATGAGACTCACAAAGTGGCTCATATCTGTGAAGAGAGAAGAGTTAAGGCTCACGATAGGCATACTAACAGGACACTGTCTTCTGGCGTCACATGCCTATAACTTAGGTCTCGTCAGTAACAGTAGGTGTAGGAAGTGCGAGATGCAGGAAGAAATGAATTAGCATGTTTTGTGTTCATGTCTTACGTTCTCCAAATCAAGGCTCTAGTTGTGAGGGGCGGCAGAGTTGCCAGTTCTCGCGGCAGCAATTAAGCTAGGTTCCAGAAAACTTCTAGCATTTTGTTTAAGCGACTTAAACTATGAACATTTTTCGTTCGTTTGTTTCAGTAGCCATTGAGTCTGCTTGTAATTCTCAACTGGTTAGTGAAATATTCTAAAGACATAGTTTGAGTTTTTTAATTAAAAGCGAGGTTCTTCGGATGGTGTGCTAATACATCAGAGCCCAGTGCTCGCCTCCATATCACACTTTGAAGGGGTTCTTCAAATAGAAGATGAGGTGGCTCATTAGAGCGAAACCTCAGAGTGCCCAACGCTCGCCCCAAATTAAATAAATAGAGGTTTTTCTTGTAGAAAATGGGGTGCCAATACCTCAGAGCCGTCCCGTGCTCGCCTCCATATCACATTTTAAAGGGTTCTTCAAATAGAGGATGAGGTGGCTCAGTAGAGCGAAGCCTCAGAGCCCCAGTGCTCGCCCCCAAATTAAATAAATAAAAGGTGTACTGATGCTATGCATCCTCCCATGACTTAAACACACCAATAACATTAAAACTACCCAACTTAATAAACTGAATCCCTTAAAATAAACACAAATAAATAAATAAAGGTGTACTGATGCTATGCATCCTCCCATGACTTAAATACACCAATAACACTAAAACTACCCAACTCAATAAATGGAATATATTAAATCAAAAACCCCATAAACTCAATACAGTCCATTAATAATAATAATTTATAAATTTAAAAAAAAGGAATGCTTGGTGGGAGTTGAACCCGCAACCCCGGGCGTTTGGTCGGGTACGTCAGCCACTGTGCCACGACTCATACGCTTACAAGCACATAAAATTACTCATTTATAATTCTTATTAAACTGCTCGCCCTCAATTGCCCAAAGCTTAGACACATTTGCCAAGAGGATGGAGTTATTCTATAACATAGGTTCTGGTACCTGATTGGGGTTCTTCCATTTGATCGTCCAACAGAACAGACTATAGAAACTTTCAGTATACGTGTGGTCTTTACTGACACGCCAGTTCAACCTAACCTGACCTAACCTATATTTTGTTTATACGTCTTAAATTCGTCCCACCAGGCCAATACCACAAGATCGGTCCAACTTCTGCTTTATAAAGCCAGTCCACTACCCTTGGCGGATCTCCACCACTTACCAGTGGCACCCCCGCAGCAGTAAAAAGCATTTATGCCTTCCCAGCCCTATCCTTTACATTTGCTCTCCAGCACAGTATCCTCTTGATTAAATATTATCCCCTCATACTTAACACTATCAGAAAGTACCAACGACTTTTGATATGATATTCAGGCCAAGACATTTAAGCATATTATTAACTTAGCTCAAACTTTTATTTTACTTTATCTGTTAAGATATTTCAGTTGTGTTTTTTTCGTGTTACAAATATGATTGTTCATTTTGTTTTTCTTATTTAAACATGGAAATTATTTTGTTGCTTTGTTAAGATTCTATTAAGTTATGTCATTGGTTATGTTTTTGTTCTGCATACATTTGTTTTTGTTTTGTTTGCTTTTGTTGCCACAATTACGTTGTTAAGCTTTTACTCTTCTATTAAATTTATTTGTTTATACGATTCGTATTGTGGCTGTTTTCCATTGTTGCTGTTTTGGTTGTTGTCGCTGTCAGCCTTTCGCATGCTGCCATCAACATTTGACAATTTCTTCCTTCTAGCGCTCAGCATGTTGCAGCAATTTTCTACGAAAAACGAACAATTTTCGTCAACAGCTTGTCTGAAATTTATTTATTTATTTTTTTTTTTATTGTTTAAATGCACAACTGTCATGTTGAAAATCGCTGCTTGAGCAACAACAACGAAATTAGCCAGCGCAAAAATAGCAATGTCGGCATTAAGCATTGCCCACAACTTGTAGTATATTTAATGTTCTATAAAGATTTTCTTGTTCCACAACGCCTACTCACTCACTCAACGCTGCCTTTTATTGCATACACACTCTGTTACATATCAAAGCAAAATTTCTTAGTCCCAGCGTTTTGTTCTCATTCCAATCATCCGATTATGGTTTATCGTTCTATTGTTTTAGCAATCCCTTATTTTGTTGTCGCTTTTTGTATGCTTGCTGCTTTCCTTGAATCATTAGTTTGAAGCCTGCTAACTGATTTATTTGTTGCCTTCTCGTAAAAATTGCTACCCAAGCTCACAAAAAATCTCGTAACTCAAAATTTAACCTTATCTCTGCCTGTGTCGCTTCGTCTGCCCACTACCAATCAATTGCGACATTTTGCTCGCCAACAGTCACTCATACCAGCAGCACATTCACTCACTCGCATACCTAGACCGTTCTTCAGGTGAGTGCTGATTCACACAAACACTTACCTATGTATACCAATAATCTATCCGTCAGGCAAAAAATCATCCGTCAAACATTGAGATTTGTAATGTGGCCAATGGCCCAACTGTCCAACCATGCAACTATTCATTCATCCATTGAGTTAGCGCGCTGATGCGCTTGTGAGTTTTGCGATTTGGGCCTGATTTCAAAATTTGTCTTGACATTGAGTTGTTCAATACAGTAATAAAGCAAACAGCAAATTTTCTAAGATAGAACTAGTGGCAACAACAAAAAATAAACCTAACAGGGATTGTAAATAACTGTTGCTATTTTTTGTGTTTTAGATGTGTAAACATCTTTGCTTACAATACGGCCGAGTCCAGAATGTAAGCGTAGGAGTAGTTTTTGGAATTGGTATGCTATATGGGGAAATACAGAATGTAGGCGTAAGTGTTGTCACTATATTTTAGCATAGGTTTTTTATAGATGTGTTATCCACAAGGGCCGAGCTATCGATTTGTTTTCGAAGTGTTATAAATATTTTATGGCAACAAAAGATATAGATAAGTTATCAGCTTTTTATCGAAAATTTATCTATTTAGCTTCGAAAAGATATCATTTTTGCTATCAAATACTTATGAGTTTGTTATGGAAAAGTTATCGGCTTATTACCGAAAAGCTATCGATTCACTATCGTTATCGTTATCGATTTACAGTCGAAGTATTAGGAATTTGTTATCTGCGTGTTATCGAAAATTTAACGACTTATTATAAAAAATGTTTCGATTTGTGATCAAAAAAAATATCGAATGCTATCAATTATTTATAGAGAAGTTATCGAGATTTTATCAAAAAGTTATTGAAAATTTATCGATTTTTTTTTCGAATACTTATCGAAAAGTTATCGATATTTTATCAAAAGGTTAAAGAATTTTAATCGGAGTGTTACCGATTTGTTGTTATCGTTTTGTTGAAAGTAATAGCTATCGAAAAGTCCTCTATTTCAAATCGGAGTGTTGCCAATATGTTATCGGTATGTTATCGACTTGCATCAAAAAGTTGTCGAAAATTTATCGATATTTTAGCAAAGGGTTAAAGAGTTTTAATCGGAGTGTTACCGATTTGTTGTCGAACAGTTATCGTTTTGTTGAAAGTAATAGCTATCGAAAAGTCCTCTGTTTCAAATCGGAGTGTTGCCAATATGTTATCGGTATGTTACCGGCTTGCATCGAAAAGTTGTCGAAAATGTATCGATTTATTTTCGATTATTTATCGAAAAATTATTGATATTTTATTAAAAAATTAAAGAATCTTAAACGGAGTGTTATCGATTTGTCGTCGAAAAGTTATCGTTTTGTTGAAAGTAATAGCTATCGAAAAGTTCTCTATTTCAAATCGAAGTGTTACAAATCCCGAACGAAATTACTCGTTACCTCTGGCGCGGGTTAACTGTCAACCCCTGGGCGAGCTTAAGTTAACAGCATTCATTTCCTAGACGTATGCGTGTATGTTTACAAATCGAACCTCACGAGTATTAAAAGTTATTTTTTGAGTTTCTTATTTCACTAGTAAGATAACAGCTATTTTTTGAGGTTATTTATTTCTCTAAATTAAATTTATTTATTTTTTGGAATTTATTATTTATCGCAAAAATACAAATTTTTCTTATACTTTTATTTTTGAAAGTAACATTTATTTTAATTTTAAAGTTCTTTTTGTTCGGAAAATAAGAGTTACTATTTTTTTTTTTTATTGTTACAATCCCTGCAAGTAGGCTAGCTGCGCCTTTTCCAGCGCTTTGTGACACCTACGCCCCCCCCCCCCCCCCCCAAAAAAAAAAATTAGAGCTATCAATTCGTTTAAGCCTATCTGGTAGGGCCATCCTCAAGTACAACACCATCGCTCGATGCTTAACCGCCTTGCATTTAACTTTTATGTTTGTTTGTTTACCTCGCTGTACCCCTAATCTAGTCATTTGTCAGTTTTTTTGTATTACTAGTTGGAATTTCACGTTGGGAAAGACCAATGGCTGCGCTATCAGCAACTGGAGTAATCGATGTTCAATGATGATTGATTAGAAACAATTTTGCTATTGCGTTGCTTAAAAATAAAAATAAATGTAAGGCGCGATAACCTCCGAAGAGAACTAAGGCCGAGCTTCCCTTCCAATTTGCGTCGTGCTCCTCTTGATTTTCCCTACAAATTCGCCGGACGGGACCTACATGTTTTATGCCGACTCCGAACGGCATCTGCAAGGCAGATGAGTTTTCACTGAGAGCGTTTCATGGCAGAAATACACCCGGAGCGCTTCCCAAACACTGCCGAGGGGCGACCCCGGTTAGAAAAATTTTCTTCTAATTTAAAACCTTATTTCTAAAATTTTGATGTTGCTTTGCCCGGGGTGCGAACCCAGGGCATACGGTGTGGTAGGCGGAGCACGCTACCATCACACCGCGGTGGCCGCCGTTGCGTTGCTTAGCTCAGCAATAATAAAACAACCGCAAAAGCTTCCTTCTAGAACAGCACCAACAACAACAATAGCAAATGGCATTAAGCGTACGAAGCTAAATGATTGTCTAAGCTTGGCGTTTCAGCGCTTCAAATGCTGTAGATAGGAAGACGCCTGCCTAACTGACGTTTGAATTGTCTCGGCACGGCATGGTACGGTCATTTTACCCGCTGCCATTGGCGTCAATGATTTTACACGGCCGCCAACCGGTAACAACTGCCAAACATTTGATTTGTGGCACTCTTGTTTGGTTTCAGTTGTGCTCAATGCTTCAATGGCTCAATGCTATGAGAAACGTTGATACGTCCTTTGTGGCATTGCCTTGCTTTCGTTTAGTTAGTGTTAAGTTTAGTTAATGTATTCCACTTTTGTTATTGTGGTTGTTTTCTTTTTTGAATATTTCTAATGGACCTAAGGGAGTAGGCCAATCAAGTTGCAAATTGCTTTGGGGCGCTGTGCCTATATACAAACATGGGTGTGTAAGTACGTTTGTGATCTTTATACGTAGTCATTTCTTATTGTAATAAATTGTTTTTGCTATTGCGTTGATATTGCATTGATTGGTGTGTATGTAATAGCGAAGCAAAAAGTCGAAAAAATCCCAACAAGTGGCGCTTTCAACGAAGATTTTCTTTTTGAAATGGGTGGACAAGAGCCGACTGTTTTAGTAGGGGCACAAAAGAGTCACACCTCACTTACCAATGCATACGCTTCCACTGGCAACACGATCAGTTTTTCAATCCCGAAACATTTGCCTACCGTGAGTGCATACATTTTTCAAACAGTTTGTGATTACTTTTCCTTATTTAAAATTATTTACCCATATAAAAATGATCGCAAGTCCGGTTTTCAATAAGGTAGGTTAGGTTTAAGTAGCTGCCACGAAGGCACATATAGGCCAGTATCAGGAGGCCCGTTGTGGCACTACAAAAGTACACTATTACTTCCCCTCTTCGAACAATTTCAAGGACCTGATGAAGGCTAACAAGTCCGTGATATTGTGCTCAACGAGCTGGCGTATGTTAACCAAAAAGTAAGCTCCCAGGCAGCACTGTCTGAAATTACTTAACGTCGAGCAGTTGCATATGAGGTGATCCACCGTTTCCTCCTCTTCGTAATTTTTACAACACCAAGAGCACCGGCACTCCTAGCCTTTCAACGTGTCTACCAAAGGCAGTGCCCAGTTAGAGCTCCTACAATAGTTCAAATTCTTATTCCTCTTCATGATATAAATATAACGGGATCTATTAAGATCCCATTTTCTTCAGACTTGCTTAGTTGTCCGTTGCCCTGGGACTTCTTGCCATCTGTCGTTGGATCCACGGTAGATGTACTATGTTAGCATAAGTTTTCATGTGCAAAGGATATACACAAGCGTTCTTTATCAGGAAGAATCCATTTTCTCGTGCCCTACCTATCAAGTTCGTCTGCAATTCAGCTGTCCTTGGTCCCGGAACCCCAGTGTACTGTAAATGTTTCTATCGGGCTATATCCTAATAGGGTCAGCTATAGCCAAATGATATGATAGCCGCAGTATTTAAAATTAAAAATTTTCGTACCGGTAGTTTATTTTCCCATCCAAGTGGCAGCTTCCATGGTAACTGATATTTCTGTCTGGAAGGCAATGATCTGGTGGTCCAACAGCGAGGTCTTAGTCCTTTGAATAGGCCCCTCCACTAAGCCCTCCGTTTTCCTTATAACCGTCGGACTTGCCATTAGAAGCGAAGCACCAATCAGACGCCGGGGTTACACTCAATCATCATTGCTGGCAATGTTTACCATAAATTTCCTGACCGTAAATATTGTGGTCGCACAGCGGTTCTTCGAGGAAAAACACTACAATTGCTTAGTTTGCTGGATGATTTTAATACTCCACTGGACGACTCTCTTTAACCCAGGGCTGACGTTGCCGCTGCTTAGTCTCTTGCTATATGCAAGGGTATGGTATTTGGAATGATCTGAATAGTTTTGCCTTTGTCCTCAGAGCACCACTTATGCTGATCATACAAGATCTATGCACTCTTAGCAGCCTATCTATCTTTGCTCAGGGCTTCCCACCATAAGGCTACCCAATACAGTAATAAGACTCTCATAATAGCAGTATAAATCCATCTGCATATATTGGCAATTAGTCCCCATATTTTGACATGTGTATAATGCAATATATGTTTTCTTCTGACGCTGAATGACGTTATCCTTCTAGTTCAACTCTTTGTTTCACAACTACGCCTAGCACGTTTTGTGCTCATGTCCTGGATTTGCCAGGCTAAGACTTCAGCCAATAGGTGATACAGCTGTCAGATTAAGAAGCAGCAAGTGGCATAGCTCCTAGAAAGCTTCTTGTATTTGTCAAAAGGACAGAGTTTTTTATAACATAGGTACTGGTTTTTGATAGAGCTTTTCCAGTTTGTTCGTTGCAGAAACTTCTGGTAAGACTGAATTTATTTAGTCTATGTGGGGTCCTCGCGGACCAGCCAGTTCAATTTAACGTCACCTAACCTAACCTAACGCCTAGGAATTTGGCTTTATCGGCCATATTGAGCCGTAAACCATTTAGTCCGGATAGGATTTTTATGGTGGTATTTTGTGCCATCTAGTGTATAAGACAAACACCACTTCATCGGAATTCACTCTAAGTTCGCATCACTTCCCGAGCATTTGGTACACCCTAGCGGGTTAGGGGGCTGCGAATATACCCGTGGCAGGTATTCCTGTCGTAAGAGGTGACTAAAATACCTAAACTATTCAAGGGGTTGTGTAGCGCAACCATTTCAAAGAGTTGCCAGCGCAATTTATAGCATCTCGAACCCAATTGTCAACCTCACCTATCCGTGGCGAATCCTGTTTCTTAACAGTCGAGGCTCTGGTGACCCCAAGTCTCTCGGATTGCCTAGAAGGTTCAATGTGGTCTTATTTAATCGTTAACGAGATGGTCGGACTTGTAGCTTAATGGTGCTTGTTACCAGAACGTACTAGATTTACATCCGGCAAAGGACCATCAATATTAATAACACTCCTCAAAACCCTCGGGGAGTGTCTTTATCGCTACAATAACAACAACAGTACTTAGTACACACCCCATTTTTTTAAGTTGGTCCTCATTAAAAACATGGTGCCTAAAAATTTAACTTAAAAAATTGTATTATTATTATTTTTTTTTTTTTTTCAATATGATCTAAGTAGCTTGCAGATTCACTTATCACTCACAATCTACAAAAATCTCAGTTCATAAAA
This sequence comes from Eurosta solidaginis, assembly GCF_040869045.1. NCBI lineage: Eukaryota > Metazoa > Arthropoda > Insecta > Diptera > Tephritidae > Eurosta > Eurosta solidaginis. The sequence continues at coordinate 152,235,926 of NC_090323.1, read as the reverse complement.
AAACAAACGAATCTATTACTAACCTAATAAAATAAGCAACCAAAGCAATTAAACGGTTGGTGCATTAAACGGCAAAAAAATATATAACAATTAAAACAAAAGCAACACAACAACTAAACTTTGCACCAAAAAGTGTTGAGATAAAGTTGTAAAAGAAATTATTGGGGCGCAAAAAATATCATTTAAAATTGTTTGTGAAATCCAATCAGTGGCGCAAATTTGAACATTTATTCTTAATTGATTTCAAGGCTGAGTTTTCATGGATTTTCTAGTGGCAAAAGAGAGTAACCACCAAAAAGTGGTTAAAAGGACTAACAAGAAGTGTGATATATGGCACAAAGATCAACTGACATACATACACACCTACTTACCTAAATCCATATATGTTTTACATTTTTTCCGAAGCATACATATGCACATCAGTAAGTTGAAATGTAGGATTTTCTATTCTATGCGCCTTCGACAATATGCCGCATGCAGTCAAACAGACATTCTGCCCCATTGTGCGGCAAGCGTACATTGTGTGGCAATTTCATGCTCTAATTCGAACTTTCGACCACAATTCTTGCTTTTTTGTTCTGCTGACACTGCTTTCGTTGTTAGTACAGCCGTTATTGCTGCGTCCCTCTCTTCTGCTGCTACTCGGCTATATTTTGCTGCTCGACTATTTTTAAAAGAAATTTCGTTTTAGGGGAGATACAGTTAAGTATTTAGTAGGAAAGTATTAAAAACCACTGTGAAAAAATATAAAAAGAAGCAGCAGAAGGTACTAGCCCCTAGTTAGAAATTGCAACTTACAACTTGCAACACTATTAAAGTCGGCAACACAGCCGTGGCCAAATGCAATTTTTGCGGCTTCAATAACACGTGAGGTCTTTTCTATGCTTGTAATCAGGGATCGTAGCAGTTATAAGTTATATTATAAAAATTGCTTCTTTATAAACATTTTTTGATTTTTTTTTTCGCTCCGAAAATAACAGTACTTTTTTGAGTTTTTTATTTCACTCGAAAAACAACTGTTATGATTTCGATTTTTTTTTATTTCGCACGCAGAACAACCGTTTTTTTATACTCAACGTGCTTTGCACACAGAGTATATTAACTTCGATTGGATAACGGTTGGTTGTACAGGTATACAGGAATCGAGATAGATTGGTACACAAATATACCCCCAGCGGGTTAGGGGTTAGAATATACCCGCAGTAGGTATGCCTGTCGTAAGAGACTGCTAAAATACCAGATTCAAGGGGTTGTGTGGCGCAACCTTTTCATGTTGCCAGCGCAATTTATAGCTTTTCCCAACCCAATTGTCAACCTCACCTTCGAGCGGCGAATTCCGTTTCACTAACAGACGAGGCTCTGGCGACTACAAGAACTTGGGGATGGAGAGGGAGGGATGGCCTGAATGTTTAATGTGGCCATATACATAGTTCCTGAGATAGTCGGGCTAGCACCTTAATGGAGCTGTGTTACCGGAGCGTACCCTATCTGTATCCGGCAAAGGGCCATCACATCGATAACACTCCCAAAAGTCTTCGGGAAGCAACCTTATCGCTACAACAACAACAGCAACAACAATCGAGATAAATATAGACTTCCATATATCAAAATCATCAGTATCGAAAAAAAATTTGATTGAGCCATGTCCGTCCGTCCGTCCGTCTGTCTGTCCGTTAACACGATAACTTGAGTAAATATTGAGATATATTCACCAAATTTGGTACACGAGCTTATCTGGACCCAAAATAGATTGGCATTGAAAATGAGCGAAATGGGATGATAACCACGCCCACTTTTTATATATATAACATTTTGGAAACACACAAAAAACCTGAATATTTAGTAAATAATATACCTAGAATATTGAAATTTGACGTGTGAACTGATATTGAGACGCTTGATAAAAAAAAAATTTTTAAATGGGCGTGGCACCGCCCACTTGTGATAAAATCAATTTTACAAATATTATTAATCATAAATCAAAAATCGCTAAACCTATCGTAACAAAATTCGGCAGAGAGGTTGCCTTTAATATAAGGAATGTTTTGAAGAAAAAATAACGAAATCGGTTAAGGACCACGCCCACTTTTATATAAATGATTTTTAAAAGGGTCGTGGACGAATAAAATAAGCTATATCTTTGCAAAACGAGCTTTATATCAATGATATTTCATTTCCCAAGTGGATTTATAACAATAAATAGGAAAAACTTCAAATTTTAAAAATGGGCGTGGCGGCGCCCCTTTTATGACTAAGCAATTTGCTATGTTTCGGGAGACATAACTCGAAGAAAAATTAATATATCCCAATGAAATTGTGTAGACATATTTTCCTTATAGCAGAAAATATTTCTAGTAAAAACGGACGGGATCGGTTAAAGACCACGGCAACTTAGATATAAAACAAATTTAAAAGGGTCGTAGACTAGAATAATAAGCTATAACTTAGCAAAAAATAGTTCTGTATCAATGATATTTCACTTATCAAGTTTTACTGTAAGAGAAAATGGGGAGACATTTTTTTTAAATGGGCGGTGCCACGTGTTATGTAGAAAAGTAATTTATTTGAAATGAAATGTACAATTGAAGCTCACGCTGAGTATATAATATTCGGTTACACCCGAACTTAGACAGTTTTTTCATCTCACTAGTAAAAAAGCGGTAATTTTTTGAGTTTTTTATTTCGTTCGAAATTTTTTTTTAATTTTTTTTTTTTTGCACTCGGAAAATAGCAGCGATGTTTTTTATTTCACTTGGAAAACAACTGCTATGATTTCGGATTTTTTTATTTCACTCGCGAATAAGCGGCAACTTTTCGAATTTTTTAATTCGCACGAAAAACAACAGTTTTTTATTTTATATTTTTATTTCACTCAGAAAAAAACGGTAATTATTGATTTTATTATTTCGTTCGAAAATTAAATAGTTTTCTTTTTTTATTGCAATCGCAAAATAGCAGCAGTATTTGAGTTTTTTATTTCGCTTGAAAATTATTATTTTTTTGATTCTTCGGAAATTAGCGGCAATATTTTGAGTTTTTTATTTCACTCCGGAATTAAAAATTATTTTTCGGAATTTTTACTTCGCAAGAAAAATTTTCGTAATTTTTTAAATTTTAAATTCGTTATTTTTCGTGTGTTTTCTTTTTCCCAAATGCTTCTTATATAGGCGGTTTTGCACCTACAGGATGATTTTTTTTTATACCTTTCATGAACATGAAATGATATATTAACTTTGGTCCGATCTTTGTAACGTTGAGAAATATAGAAGATAGACTCACCATTAAGTATACCGAATTGATCAGGGCGACGAACTGAGTTGATATAGCCATGTCCGTCTGTCCGTCCGTCTGTCTGTTTGAACGCAAACTAGTCCCTCAAATTTTGAGATATCTCACTGAAATTTGGCACAAGGATGTATTTTTGTATTATATTAGACATTTGTCGGATCCGGTAGGATCGGACCACTATAACATATATCTCCCATACAACCAATCGTTCAGATAGAAAGATTTTTGGCCATTTCTCCCTTAGTTTCCAATATAAAAACGTGAAACTTGGTGATATTTATTGTAATATATCATAGAAGATTTCCCTTAAAAATCATTTCTATCGGAGCTATATATAATATATATTCCATACAACCGATCGTTCAGATAAGGGGGTTTTTTGCCATTTTTTATTTTGTATTTATCTTAAAAATCGTTTATACACAGCCGAAGATAGTCCCGTCCTTACTTGTTTTTTGCTTAAATTTTGACCGACCAGAAACAATTATTTGCAATCCCTACTTGTAACACATACATACATACATAGCTTGTTTGCCGATTTGTTAGTTGATAGTTTGCTTACGATGCGTTGATTATTGCTGATGATGATGATGATGATTCTAGTTTGTTGTTGTTGCTGTGGTTTACGTTGGTCGCTCGGTGGCTTTGTGGCTTGATGGCTTGCCATAGAAGTCGTTCCATATGGTTGATAGCGGTCCGTTGGTGGATACATGGTCATGAATGAGTTTTACGACTTGCAGTAAAAATGAATAGACAATGGAGATAATATGTGGCTATCACACTTACAGTTACACATAACGGTTAGGGGTGAATGGGGGCTGCATTGTTACATATAAGGGTATTCATTATAGGCGTTAGAACACCGAAATCGATCGGTGTTATTGGGTGGTAGGCAAGTATTCATATGTGTGTGTGTATGTAGAGCAATGTGTGTCAGCAGGAAGTAAGATTTTTCTGCACAGTGGTTGAGAAACTTTAAATTTCTGGTAACAATTTGTGGAAGCGCATGAAAGGATTCAATTTTTTTTTTTAAGAATTATTCTTTGGAATGACGCACTAATTGGGAGTATTGGATATAAGAAGATTTAAATTCTTTTAATAATATTTTACATTGATATTACAGTACTAAACATTCCTCTTCCTGACGATTTGATTAGACCCGCAATTCGTTTCTGCCTACCAACCGCATTGGTGTCCTTGCGGGGACCCTGCAATTCGGACAGGGAAGGAGTATCTGAATAAAACCCTGCAATGTCTTTAAACAGATTTCTTTTGTGGAAGTCCTATTGTTCCTTATGAATTTTCAGCAGCCAATGACTAGTTTATAAAGTCAGTTTTGCTTGTCATTGAGATACCACTCATTCCACCCGTTTGTTTATGTATTAAGAAGCGCACGATATTGTATATTTCTTCTACCTTAGGAATGGTAAAAGGAGAATGGTTGGTAAGTAACAGCTCAACAGACGATTGCAAGGCTAGTCAAGCAACTGATGGCGACCTTGGGTTACATTAAGTATCGTGGGCATGTATTCGAGGCACATCTCATGTATATATTAAACAAGTAAGGAAGGCTAAGTTCGGGTGTAACCGAACATTACGTACTCAGTTTTGAGCTATGGTGACAACATAAGGGAAAATAACCATGTAGGAAAATGAACCGAGGGTAACCCTGGAATGTGTTTGTATGACGTGTGTATCAAATGAATTTAAAGAGTATTTTATGAGGGAGTGGGCCATAGTTCTATAGGTGGACGCCATTTAGGGATATCGCCATAAAGGTGGATCAGGGTTGACTCTAGAATTTGTTTGTACAGTATGGGTATCAAACGAAAGGTGTTAATGAGTATTTTAAAAGGGAGTGATCCTTAGTTCCATAGGTGGACGCCGTTTCGAGATATCGCCATAAAGGTGGACCAGGGGTGACCCTAGAATGCGTTTGTACAATATGGGTATCAAACGAAAGGTGTTAATGAGTATTTCAAAAGGGCGTGGGGCTTTAGTTCTATAGGTGGACGCCTTTTCGAGATATCGCCATAAAGGTGGACCAGGGGTGACTCTAGAATGTATTTGTACAATATGGGTATCAAACGAAAGGTCTTATTGAGTATTTTAAAAGGGAGTGGGCCTTAGTTCTATAGGTGGATGCCTTTTCGAGATATCGCCAAATAGGTGGACCAGGGGTAACTCTAGAATTTGTTTGTACGATATGGGTATTAAATGAAAGGGGTAATGAGCATTTTAAAAGGGAGTGGGCCTTAGTTCTATAGGTGGACACCTTTTCGAGATATTGCCATAAAGGTGGACCATGGCTGACTCTAGAATGTGTTTGTACGATATGGGTATCAAATTAAAGGTATTAATGAGGGTTTTAAAAGGGAGTGGTGTTAGTTGTATAGGTGGTCGCCTTTTCGAGATATCGCCATAAAGGTGGACCAGGGGTGACTCTAGACTTTGTTTGTACGATATGGGTATCAAATTAAAGGTGTTAATGAGTCTTTTTAAAAGGGAGTGGGCCTTAGTTCTATAGCTGGTCGCCTTTCGAGATATCGCCATAAAGGTGGACCAGGGGTGACTCTAGAATATGTTTGTACGATATGGGTATCAAATTAAAGGTATTAATGAGGCTTTTAAAAGGGAGTGGTGAAATGTTTGATTTGGAATAAAAGATGTGAAAGGTTTTATAGTCAAATTATAATTCTTTTTATTAAATAAATTCTTTCCCTTTTATAGTTATTTACTTAACCTATACATTCATAATTATCTTAATACTAATAAACTAAAAATATTTACATTGGTAATGGGGTATGCATACATGTAGGTTTGTATGCATGCTTGCAAAGTCAGCAGATCAATGTGAGTTTTTGGTTAATTCCCATTATTGGTTGTATGTAAAAAATAAGCAGAATTTATTAGCTGTGAACGGACAAGGGTTTCATATTCGGCATTCCATTGATGTTAGCTAACCGCTGGGTTAGTTCAATAATTTATGTTGTATAATATTGTAATATGATTATTACTAAAATGTATTTGGCATAGAAGTTCATGATGCGTAATGCCGCAAGTGTATTACATAAGTGGGTATGACGCATAATACTACAGTGGTGGTAGTTGTAAATGTGAAGGCGCTTTCCAGATATTGACCAAAATGTGGACCAGTGTGACCTAGAACATAATCTGTTGGATACCGCTAATTTATTTATATATATAATACCACGAACAGTATTCCTGCCAAGATTTCAAGGGTTTTTTATTTCGCCCTGCAGAACTTTTTCATTTCATTCTACTTAATATGGTAGGTGTCACACCCGTTTTACAAAAATGTTTTCTAAAGTTATATTTTTCGTCAATAAACCAATCCAATTACCATGTTTCATCTCTTTTGTCGTATTTGGTATAAAATTATGGCATTTTTTTCATTTTTGGTAATTTTCGATATCGAAAAAGTGGGCGTGGTCATAGTCGGATTTCGGCCATTTTTTATACCAATACAAAGTGAGTTCAGATAAGTACGCGAACTGAGTTTATTAAAGATATATCAATTTTTGCTCAAGTTATCGTATTAAAGGCCGAGTGGAAGGACAGACTGTCGACTGTGTATAAAAACTGGGCGTGGCTTCAACCGATTTCGCCCTTTTTCACAGGAATAAATTATCGTCCCAGAAACTTAGTCCCTACCAAATTTCACAAGGATTGGTAAATTTTTGTTCGACTCATGGCATTAAAAGTATCCTAAACAAATTAAATGAAAAAGGGCGGAGCCACGCCCATTTTGAAATTTTCTTTTATTTATGCATTTTATTGCACCACAACATTACTGGAGTTGAATGTTGGAATAATTTACTTATATACTCTAAAGATATTAAATTTTTTGTTAAAATTTGACTTAATATTTTTTTTTTAAAGTGGGCGTGGTCGTTCTCCGATTTTGATAATTTTTATTAGGCATATATATAGTAATAGGAGTTACGTTCCTGCCAAATTTCATAATGCTGTCTTCAACGACTGCCAAATTACAGCTTGCTAAACTTTTAAATTACCTTCTTTAAAAAGTGTCCAAAATTTTACTGATTTTCTATTCTGCGTCATAAGTTCAACTCACGTACCAAGTTTCATCGCTTTATCCGTATTTGGTAATGAATTATCGCACTTTTTCGTTTTTTCGAAATTTTCGATATCGAAAAAGTGGGCGTGGTTATAGTCCGATATTGTTCATTTAAATAGCGATCTGAGATGAGTGCGCAGGAACCTACATACCAAATTTCATCAAGATACGTCAGAAGATACCTCTGTGAGCTCTGCTCAACTGAGTATAAAATGATTTAGGAGCATGGAAGGAGTAACCGTTTGGAAGCTTACTTAAATTAAGAGATCAAACTGAAGCCTCACGACTTCTCCTTGAAAGTCTCAGCAATATTCAAGCAATTTAGTAAGTTAAATCTAATGTACCTTATTTTCTAACCGAAAAGGCTCTAAGAAATCGGACAAAACCACACCCGTATTCCTACTACAAATGTAGATTTTTCCCTCTTCTTAAAGATAAGTGTAGGTGTTATGTATGGGAGTTGTGGGAGGAAAGGAAAGTTAAGAAACTAAATCCGAATCCAAGACGGAAACAGAAATCTGTCTATTTCCGACCCTGGGAGCCAAAAACAAGGTTTTGTTAGGATGGGTTCCCGGACATCAGGGACATGAAGGTAATGAACATGCAGATTACCTAGCAAAGCGGGGTGTGACAGCAACATTCTATGGTCCAGAGCCCTTTTGTGGACTTACAAAAGCACACACCAGGGAAACTATTATAAGTAACTGGGAAACTAAACAAATCAGACATCACTGGATTGACTGCCCAGGGTAAAGACCTACTTCCGGCAACGAAAATATCAGCCAAACTCATTAATCTAAGCAGGGAGGACCTAAGAACTCTCATTGGGTACTATACGGGATACTGCGGTCTGCGATATCACCTAAGTAAGTTAAATCTATCCGATACCCAAATTAGTCGTTTCTGTGAGCTGGATGATGAAAAGCCGGTTCACATTATCTGCGGATGCGTCGCTCTGGCTAGGCAGAGACTATCCCATCTATCCCTATGTTATATGGAGTAACAAGCCTGAAGAGGTACTTATATACATCAAAACCCTCCAGAAACAAAATTAGACTGAAAGGTCTTGCACAATAGATCTGCACAAAGGTCGCAGTGCTTCCACACCTGGTAATAATAATAATAACTATCGGCGAGTTATCGGCTTGTTATTCATTTCTTATCGGTTGGCTATCGGTATGTTATCGACTAGGTCATTGTCATTAATGTGATATCGATTAAAGCCGTAATCGATTAATCATCGGTTTGATATCGAAATATATGGATTTGTTATCAAAGCGCCATCAATATTTTTTGGGATTGCTATCGTTATGTTATCGAGAAGTTATCAATTTGTAATCACCATCAATTTGTTATCGACGATGTATCAGTTTTCTATCGAAGTGTTGTCGGCCTGTTCTTTGCAATCCCTCCTCACCTTCCCGAGGCTTTGGCGACTCCAAATTGCTCATAAAGATAAGAGGTGGGGGACGGGATGGCATAGAGAGTGCAATGTGCTCATATTAGGGTTGGTATCGAAATTCTGTATGTAGAAAATTCTAAAAACAAAATTCTGCTTTTTTAAAATTCTGCTTTCTAAAATTCTACTTTCAAAATTCTGTATTAAAATATAATGTTAACAATGTTAAAGAGGTCATGTAATTATTTTGAAAAAGTGCGCCATGCACAGTAATTCTGCGTAGAACACCTTTCTGCATAGGCGGCCTTCGGCCGCGCTTATAAAAAATAATCTTGGGCTACGCCATGCCAAGTCCGGATGTGTGATATAAGCGTGGCTACCGCCACGGTGATGTCCTTCTGCGTAGTATACCCTTCTGCGTAGGCGGCCTTCGTCCGCACTTTAAAAAAATAACTCTTAGCCGATCCAGTACCGGCTACGCCATGCCATTATTCCGGAATTTTGACTTCCAGAATTAATCATGCAGGATTTTGAAAAAGCAGAATTTTAAAAAGCAGAATTTTGTTCAAGCAGAATTTTTTTGCAATTTACAGAATTTTGTCTCCCAGAATTTTGTAATACAGAATAATTACACTCTCCCCTCATATTATATAGTTTCCGAAATGGTAGGGCTAGTACCTTAATAGTGCTTGATACTGGAACGTACTGGATCTTTATCCAGCAAAGGACAATCGACATAAATAACACTGCCCAAACCCTTCAGGGAGTGCCTTATCGCTACGACAACGACAACAACATATATTTTTTGTAGAAACGAACTCAAACTTTTCAGCCCAGTGTGCAAAAATTTTATTCCGCTTGTCAGATTTGTTCACGTTGTTCTTTTATGGCACATAAATCCTTTTTATTCATTTCTTCAGACTGTTGCCACGCCGCCTTGGTTGTCATCCAAACACTAACCTCGATTCACTTCATCTGTTATTGTTATGAAATGAAATTGCTGTTTAAGCTTAAATGATCTAAGCAAATTACTAGTAAATATGTATAAGCGTGTTTATGTGTCTGACAAGCGGCCATCATTTGTTATAATCATGAGAATTAGTTATTACCATACAACCGCTGGCGGTGACTGTTTTTGTGCTAAGTGTAGCTTTAAATAGTAGCTCCGATTAAATAAGTTAATTTAATACTTTAATTCAGGTTTAGAGGGACATTTCCTTTCACTGTAAATTTTTGGTTCTTCAGCATCCTCTCCTGGACTCCTGCTCGGATCTTCCTGAAGCAGAGATAAATACTGACAGTGCTCTTACAATTTTTTCAAAATCTGGCTAGAAATCACTCTCAGGCTTTTGGTACATTTGGAGGATACAATATAAACAATCCTTTTTGGGGACGAAGTTCAAGAAGTATCTTCCAATCCTGTGTCGTATATTTGGGTTTGTTTGGAACGACTCCCTCTAGCCATTTCAAGATCGCAAGGTTACTGCACTTGCATCGAGGCACCCTACTGAATAGAAGGTTTTAAGTCGCTCGGCTCGCCTTCCATCATCTAGACCATGGCGCTAAGTAAGTTTTTTTCTGCATATCCCCACTACTCGAAAGAACTGTTTCGATAGGTCGCTCATCCTCTCAGGGAATTCCTGCGGCACAGCGTTACCGCCTTTTGGCTTCTCCGGGAAAGCAGACTCTCAACGTTCACCCCACTTCAATTCTGTCAGCTCTGTAAGCGATTTGTAGCCTCATCCTTCGTATTTTAGTGCTTTATCTATCAAGTACAGGTATGCAAAATGTTTCTAGTCCCATCCCCCGCCCCCAGTATACTTGGCAATTTGGGCTTCCCGCCTACCAGGAACTTAGGAGGTAAACTCAATATGCACAATGAAGAAACCCGGCACTTAAGAACTCAGACCTCTGAAAAACAGGAGCATGAAAAGGTCCCCAGAGACAAAGGCAAAAAGCCGTCAGACTGCTATGACAGAGGTTGACCGGTGAACCTCGTTCTTAAAGGCAAATACCCGAAACTCGTAGTTGAAGAAAGCAACCCCCTAGGGAGGCGAGTGTCACTCTATCTCAACTTTGATCCAAAATAGGTTACACTCTTACTTATCCAGAATCAACCAGAATGCCCCACATGACACCAATTCAATTGCAATGTAGATCCAATTCCTCACACACCCTTATTTCTTTGGTACAACCCTGTTGAAACAGCAAATTTCCTCGAACTGCCGTTAGAGGATATTGATGACAATTTTTGGGTGGTCGCACCTATTGGATGTGGGCCACATCATGTGGCGAAACACTGTTGCAACAACAACAACAGGAGGGCAAAACGAAAGGGAACCGATAGAAGAAAAGGAAGATCGAAAAGCAAGACGACAACAAAAAAGACTGGAAAGGAGAAAAAAGTAAGTGAGAAAGGAGAGCATGAGATGCAAAAAAATCAAGGAGGTAACTAAAGAGGTAAAGAAGGAAAGATATAGAGGAAATGGAAGACTAAAAGAGCCAAGGAGTTATAAAGACTGCATGGGGCGAAGGAGAACGAGGCAGAGGGCTAAGTGAACGGAGAGGAGAGAGAAGAAAAAACGAAAGGATTGGTGAGGGTAAACGCAAGAGTAAAGCAACAATGAAGAGGAAGAGGCAGAGGGAAATAATGTATAATAATTTAGAATTTTATATTTATTTTATCTATATAGAACCGCAGCGAAGCAAGGGAGTTTTTGCTAGTATTTCGGTATTAACAAGTGCTGACCCCTTTTTTATACTCAGCGTGCATTGCACACAGAGTATATTAACTTTAATTGGATTACGGTTGGATGTAAAGGTATAAAAGAATCGAGATATATATAGACTTCCATATATCAAAATCATCAGTATCGAAAAAAAAATTTGATTGAGCCATGTCCGTCCGTCTGTCTGTCCGTTAACACGATAACTTGAGTAAATATTGAGATAGTTTCATCAAATTTGGTACACGACCTTATCTGTGCCCAGAATAGATTGGTATTGAAAATCAGCGAAATCGGATGGTGAGCACGCCCATTTTTTATATATATATCATTTTGGAAAACACAAAAAACCTGATTATTTAGTAAATAATACACCTAGAATGTTGAAATTTGACATGTGGACTGATATTGCGACTCTTGATAAAAATTTGAAAACAAAATTTTAAACGGGCGTGGCACAGCCCACTTGCGATAAAATCAATTTTACAAATATTATTAATCATAATCAAAAATCGTTAAACCTATCGTAACAAAATTCGGCCTTTACTATTAGCAATGCTTTCAAGAAAAATTTACGAAATCGGTTCGGGACCACGCCCACTTTTATATATAATATTTCTAAAAGTGTCGTGGACGAATAAAATAAGCTAGATCTTTGCAAAAAACTGTATATCAATGGTATTTCATTTCCCAAGTGGATTAACAATAACAATAAATAGGAAAAACTTAAAATTAAAAAAACGGACGTGGCACCGCCCCTTTTATAACTGAGCAATTTTCTATGTTTCGGAAGCCACAACTCGAAGAAAAATTAACGGATCATAATAAAATTGGGTACACAAATTTTTCCTAGAGCAGGAAATATTTCTGGAAAAAATGGACGAGATTGGTTAAATACCACGCCCACTTTTATATAAGGGGTAAAGTATATCAACCGTTCCACTTAAAAAGCTTCATCGCTTCGAGTTGAATGAAATTTGGTGAAATTGCTGTGCTATATAGTAGTGTTAATTTCACTTAAGTTCGCTCCTAAATTTTGGATCGTTGCGGAGATATAAGCGTCTGAATTCTCAATTTTTTTTGTGGAAGTCTTTTTTCTATAAATCGTAAGTCGTGTAATTAGCTTTCTAAGAAGAAATGAATAAAACGGTTTCTAAAGTATTTTTTCAATTCTTTTCGAATATAAATATAAAAAAATTTTTTAGAAAAATTTTAGTAAAAATTTTATTAAAAAAAAAATTGTTTTTTCATTTTTTCAAAGACGGGCATTTTTCATATTTTTCTTTTTATTTTTAAATATAAGCTTGACCTTTTTTCTTTAAAATGTTACCTATTTTATTTTGGTACACGAAAATTTCTTTAATACAATAATTTTTGAAATGTCTTTAAAATCAGTTCTTGAAGATAAAGATATAGAAAAATCTTCAAGAACTGATTTTAAAGACATTTTAAAAATTATTGTATTAAAGAAATTTTCGCGTGCCAAAATAAAATAGGTATCATTTTAAAGGAAAAATATCAAGCTTTTATCTAAAAATAAAATATTAAAAATGCCCCTCTTTGAAAAAAATTTAAAAAAAACATTTTTTATACAATTTTTACTAAAATTTTTCTAAAATTTTTTTTTTAATTTATATTCGAAAAGAATGGAAAAAATACTTTAGAAACCGTTTTATTCATTTCTTCTTAGAAAGCCAATTACATGACTTATGATTTATAGAAGAAAGGCTTCCACAAAAAAAATTGAGAATTCAGACGCTTATATCTCCGAAACCAACCCAAATTTAGAAGCGAACTTAAGTGAAATTAACACCACTATATAGCACAGCAATTTCACCAAATTTCATTCAAATCGAAGCGATGAAGCTTTTTAAGTGGAACGGTTGATATACTTTACCCCATAAAAGATTTTTAAAATGGTCGTAGACGAAAATAGTGAGCATATCTTAGTGAAAAAGAGCCTTGTATCAATAGAATTTTACTTTATAAATTGAATTATAACATTAAATTGGAAGACACTAAAATTTTGTGAAAACGGGTACGGCACTGCCCCTTTTATGACTAAGCAATCTTCTATGTTTCGGGAGTCACAACTCGAAAAAAAATTAACATATTGTAACGAAATTGTGTACACATATTTTTCTTATAGCAGAAAATATTTCTAGTAGAAATGGACGGGATCGTTTAAAGACCACGGCAACTTAGATATAAAACAAATTTAAAAAGATCTTAGACTAGAATAATAAGCTATAACTTAGCAAAAAATAGTTCTGTATCAATGATATTTCACTTATCAAGTTTTACTGTAAGAGGAAATGGGGATACATTTTTTTTCTAAACGGGCAGTGCCACGTGTTATGTAGAAAAGTAATTTATGTACTGAAATATACAACTAAAGTTTACGCTGGGTATATAATGTTCGGTTACACCCGAACTTAGACACCATTACTTGTTTTGGATATTTTTGATTCTGGCGACCTGAGCTGAGTAATCGCTTAGACACATAGCTATGGCTGGAACATCCTTACTTAGCGGCATTTGTCATCCTTTTAAGATCTAATGGATCCTACAAGGTCAAAAAATTTATTTTTTATTTTAAACTTAACAAAGTTTACTGCTGACTTTAAACTTTTATACTACTTTAGAAAAAACTAAAGAATTTTAAGCAATTTCTAAGATATCTTGGTTTTAATTTTAGTACAGACACTTGAAAAAAATATATTTTTCGACTAAAAGTTTAAAACTAAAACCAAACAATTTTACCCATACCGCGTTTTTAAACTTTTTTTTGTCTATATTATAAACTATGATTGGATAAACCGAATAATAATATATTCGGGTTTAAATTTTAGTCCAGAAGCTTGAAAATTGTTAATTTTCTGATCTAAAATTTAAACCAAAATGTTTCAATTTAAAACCTGTAATATGAGCTCGTGTTTTAAACTTTGCAAGATCTGCAGTTTAAATCAAAAAAAGTTTGGTCATCAATGTTGACCCAAAAGTTTAAACTGAAATTTTCAACCGTGTACGTATGTATGCCTCGAATCGTTACGGCTATAACAAATCTTTACTATTTAATAAGAATTTCTAATTAACACTGTGATAGTACATGCGGCATCATTTCTTATTCGCCCACAATTCAAGAAATAAAATTAAGATAGGCATATCTTAGTAGATTTTATTCCCAAACGCCTACACATTCGAGAGTTGACAGCTACTTGGGTTTCCTTCGTCCAATAACAATTCGATGTGCGTATTTAGCTTTTATTCCATCATCTTATTATCTAAGAAAAGAGTGTGAGGAATCTTCGTTGTACTCAGAGGGGAAATGTTTGAATAATTCCCAAAGCCAATATTCTTTTGCCTAAACTTAGCTCTCGTTTACTTCATCTTTAATTCAATATACCGTTAATATGTGACTATACATCGAAGTATAATTTGTGCAAATAGAGACTTGAATTCAATAATCAATTCTACATATAATCAACTAATAGTTGTTGTTGTACATAGAAACAAGTAAAGTGGGCGTCGGATGTTGCTGATTTGCTATTTGGAGATTTGTTAACAATTCAAGCATAGAATATGAGGAAAAATAATAATAAATTAGAGATATATTAATTTTAACAATTTGTTTCTATTGGTTATGAAGCAGCGAGGCGTTGGAAACCAATTGCAATACATTCATACATACATACATACATACATTGATACGTACTTATAATGAGGCTGTGTTTGATTTGTGGTTGCTATTACAAGTTAATAAATATATATTAGGTACGCTCATATTTAAACATTACACCAACAGCTTATAACATATTAAGATTATTGATTGTAAGGGAACTTTGAAGAGGGCTTAAATTTTATTTTCAAGATATGCTTACTTACTTAATTTAAAAGTGCTTAACCGTTTAAATAGTTATGGCTGTTCAACAAGACGCGCCCCAAAGTAAATGTAAATCATTTTCCACCTGGTACTTCCAGCAAAGTGGTGGTCGCCCTCTTCATCTGCTTCCATAAGCGGGCTCCGTTAAAAATAGTTGCTTAGCATCATCTTTCATTCGCATAACATGGCCTAGCCAGAATAGCCGCTGTGTTTTAATTCCCTAAACTGTGTTGATGTCTGCGTAAAGCTCGTACAGCTCATCATTAAATCTTCTTCGGTACGCGCTGTAGCCAACGCGTAGAGGTTTGTAAATAATTATAATAATAATAATAAACCCAACGGATAAATACTCTCCAAAGACCGCCAAACTGACACGAGAGGTTGTTGAATAAATATATTATTTTATACTAAGCTATGTATATTTGGAATTACACATGCATACTAATAAATGCAACCGTTCTATGTAAATGATATCTTGAATATTAAATGTCAATAAAATACTTACTTCCGTTTTTTCTAACCATACAGAAAACACGCGTTTTCTTACAACTATAACTTTTTAATATAATCTGCGCAACAGGTTATGGGCCGACACTTAGTTGTATTAAATTAAGAGTTCGTTTGTGTTATTGCGCTTAGCAAATATAATTTGTCATCGTTGCTGAATAATTGGACTTTAGCTGGTAAAATGAGCCACAGTACATTAACATTCCCATTCGAAAAACTTCGTGGTAGAGAGAATTTTGATGTGTGGAAGCAACAGGCCAAGTCATACCTGGTCATTAAGGGACTATGGAAAACAATTGACCCTGGACTGAGCGCGAATGCGACTGCAGCTGAGAAAGATGCTGATTGTCGTGCATCTGCGGAAATTTATCTGATGCTAGATCCAAGCAACTTTGGAATTATTGCTCAAAAGAGCACTGCAAAAGACGCATGGGATAGTTTAATGGAAGCATATGAAGATAAAGGTCTTACTAGGAAGGTTGAACTGTTAAAGCAACTGGTTCAATTAAAGTTATCAGATTTTCCATCCATGCAGGAGTATATCAATGCTATGGTACTCACATCAATAATAGTGAAAACAGCTGGACTCGAACTTGATGATGAGTTAATTGCATCGCTGTTATTAGCCGGTTTACCTAATGAATTTAAGTCACTAGTATTAGCTGTTGAAAATTCCAAAAAAGTGCTGACAGTTGACTCAATAAAATCGCTATTACTTCAAGATGTAAAATTTGATACACAACGCAATGAAGAAAAAGCTCTATACTCAGGTAACAAAAACAACAGGCATAAAGCAAAAAAATATTTCTGCCATGCATGCAAGCAGCCTGGTCATTTCGCTAAGAACTGTCGGAACAAAACAAAAAAAGTAAATGATCAAGTTCTGCTGGCCTCGCTGTGTGCAAACACAAAGAACGCAACTGACTGGCACATTGACTCAGGCGCGACCAACCATATGACTTGCAGTGAAAAAAATCTTCACAACAGAAGACCTACACCAAACAAAGCAATAACAATTGCAGACAACAATAAGTTAAACGTCGAATGTGTTGGTGATTTAGAATTTTCGGTAATGACAAACAACGAAAATAGAATACTTACTGTGAAAAATGTTGAATATGTGCCGAATTTATGCACTAATCTCCTTTCAGTCAGCCAGATGGCGTTAAATGGAAAAAAAATTGTTTTCGAAGGTAATTTCTGCAAAATATTTAATAAAAACAACACAGTAGTCGCTTCTGCAAAATTGATTGATGGGCTTTATAAATTAAATTGTCAACAAGTTGGGAATAGAAACAAGTGTGCATTTGTTGCTGTGGATTACAATTTATGGCACAGAAGACTTGGGCATGTAAGCAACAAACTGATGTCTGCTACAGGCGTAATGAATGGTGTGACATTTAATTCGGCTGATAATCATAAGTGTGTCGTGTGTATTAAAGGCAAACAAGCCAAATCGCCATTCAACCTTAGCGAGAGTTATGCGACTAACGTTTTGGAAGTTGTCCATACAGACATCATGGGTCCATTTCAAGTACCATCACATGCTGGTGCACGTTATTTACTAACATTTGTTGACGACTACACACGCAAAGTGTTTGCTATTCCAATCAAATCGAAATCCGAAGTGTATGAAGAATTTATAAAATTCAAGAACTTCGTTGAAAATCAATGTGGCAAAAGCATTAAAATATTACGTTCAGACAACGGGACCGAGTATGTGAACGGCCCGGCCCGTTCAAGAAATATACTGCGAAATGTGGAATTTTGCATCAAACAACAACACCGTACACGCCTGAACAGAATGGCATGGCAGAGCGAATGAACCGCACACTAATGGAGCGGATTCGATGTATGCTTTTAGATGCTGGCCTTGAAGACAAGTTTTGGGCTGAAGCAGCGAATACGGCAGCATATATATTAAACCGCATAGCTCGTAACTCAAAAAATGCTAGCCCTGAAGAACTTTGGTCAGGCAAGAAACCAAATATAAAACATTTGCGAGTATTTGGGTGCAAAGCCTTAGCACTCATACCAAAACAAAAAAGGGGAAGCAAGTTGGCCCCGAAATCTATTGAAAGCACATTTGTAGGTTACAGTGAAACTGCTAAAGCGTATAGGCTGTTTAACCCACTATCAAAAACAATTATCATCAGTCGCGATGTTACGTTCCTTGAGAATGAAAAACAAATCTCTTTAGCGCTGCCTAAAAATAACTACGTTTATGATCTAAGAGAAAATTCGAACGAAACTGTTGCCGATTCAGAGGGAAGTGCTGAAAATATTGAATCGTCATCAGCAAATTATTCAGAAGAAGAAGGTGCCACAACACAAAGTAGTAATGCTGATGCAAGTGGCATTTTAGAATCCATTGATGAGAGCAGCTATGAGGAAGATGCCAACGACAAAACATATGTGCCGGAAGCTAACATCTCTTTAGCTGATATGGAGGTACGTAGATCTGAACGACTTAATAGTAAGTCATGTACTTCCAATAATTTTTGTGCATTGAGTTTTGTTCTTAAAGAGCCGCAAACAGTTGAAGAAGCTTTATCGCTAGAAAATGCAAACGAATGGAAGTCAGCTATGGAAGATGAAATGGCTTCGCACATGGCTAACCAGACTTGGGATCTTACCACGCTACCTCCAGGAAAGACAGCTATAAAAAGTAAATGGGTTTTTAAAACCAAAGTGAATGCTGATAGCGAAGCAGTTCGACACAAGGCGAGACTTGTCGTAAAGGGATATAGTCAAAAAAGGGGAATCGACTACGAAGAAACCTATGCGCCGGTCGTAAGGTATACATCGCTTAGATTCCTTTTAGCTTTATCGGCCAAGTTCAATTTGATTATACACCAAATGGATGCTGTCACCGCATTTTTAAATGGAAATTTAAAGGAGGAGCTATATATGACACAACCTATTGGTTTTGATGACAATTCCGGAAGGGTCTGCAAGCTTCGCAAGTCAATATATGGCTTAAAACAATCAAGTCGAGTTTGGAACGAAAAACTCAACCGCGTACTACTGAGCTTTGGGCTTCACAGAAGTGAAGTGGATCAATGCATCTACCATGCCAATCGGAAAGATAAATTATTCTTTGTGGCTATATATGTAGATGATGTACTGATATTCAGCAACGAAATTGATAAGATCATGAAACTAAAAGAGAGTCTAAGGAAGTCGTTTCAAATGAAAGACATTGGCGAAGCTAAGTCAGTTTTAGGCATGAGAGTTACACGCGACAATAGCGGCATAAAGATTGATCAGTCGGCATATATCGCCGATGTTTTAAAGCGTTTTGGCATGGATACATGTAATCCAATATCCACACCGATCGATACAAATCAAAAGTTGACATCTGAAATGTGTCCGAAGTCTGACTCCGAACGAAAGGCGATGGCTAACGTGCCGTACATGCAGGCGGTAGGGTGTCTCTTATACGCTGCACAGATTACTAGACCGGACATCTGCTATGCAGTGAATATTTTAAGTCGCTTCACCTCTAACCCCGGTCAGGCACATTGGACTGCACTGAAACCAATAATGCGTTACCTGCAAGGCACCATAAACAAGTGTTTGTTATACAGAAAAGACTCTGAAGAAATTACTGGCTTCTGTGATGCAGATTGGGCTGGTGACATTGACAGCAGACGATCCACTTCTGGGTACATCTTTATGTATCAAGGTGGCGCAATCTCCTGGTCAACAAAGCGTCAACAAACTGTAGCACTTTCAACCACAGAAGCAGAATTGATGTCAATGGTCTGTGCTATTCAAGAGTCTATATGGCTTAAGCGATTACAAAACGAACTAGTTCAAAGCGAATCGAAGACTATGGTGGTTTTTTGTGACAACAAAAGCGCAATGTTCATAGCAACTAAACATGTAAATATTAAAGCAAAGTTCATTCAAGAAAAAATTGAAAGCGGTGAAATTAAACTTGAATATATTACTTCTGAGAATATGTTGGCGGATACTTTAACGAAGGCCGTAACCGCAACCAAAATTAATTTTTTCTTGAACGAAGTTGGCTTAAAGTAATTTTACGCCCATTTGTATAAAATATATATTCCGGAAGGGTGTTGAATAAATATATTATTTTATACTAAGCTATGTATATTTGGAATTACACATGCATACTAATAAATGCAACCGTTCTATGTAAATGATATCTTGAATATTAAATGTCAATAAAATACTTACTTCCGTTTTTTCTAACCATACAGAAAACACGCGTTTTCTTACAACTATAACTTTTTAATATAATCTGCGCAACAGAGGTGCATCCGCATGACGCACGGATTTTGTTTTTGCCGAGTTGTTGATAGGTTTGTTAAGAGTTGAGATCTAAAACTGCTCAGCTACAGAATAAATATCATCAGCTGAGTATTATACAGTTGGAAATAATACATATACTACATAGTTAAATAAGTGAGCATTGTATATAAAGATTTATTTTTATTTTTTTTTATTATTTTGTTACGAGTTAAGATATGATAGGACAGTTTTCTTTATAGTAAAATTGAATCTGTTATATCAATCGAGTTCGAATGAGAGTTAAAGTCATGACACAAACACCGAAAAGGTTCATTTAATTCGAGATTAGTTCTGCACTGCCTTAAAAAAAGAGGTTTGTAATGTCTTGACGCTCGTGGTGGGACATTGAAGTTTACTTCGTTCAAAAGAAAGGGGCTAGAAATCGTCCATTCAGTAGTTTAGCCATAAATAATATGCCTAGCATTTCTCTACGACTTCCGAGAGTTGGAAGATTGATAAGCTTTAACCGACTAATATAAGGTGGAAGATTATACCCAGAGTCCCAATGAAAATTCCTTAAAGAAAAAAGTAATAATTGCTTCTGTATTGACTCTAGTCTATCTGCATGAATTTGATATCGTGGATTCCAGACTATTGATCCGTCCCTGCAAAAATCGCGAGTAATTCATGCATGCATGTATGGAGTACTCGCTATGGACCAAGCGAGTGCTTCAAAATTAACCACAATTCATACAAAAAATATGGTCCAATTAACATTTCGATGTCTTAGGAGTGGACCATATACTCCAACTCCACATTACATCAGAGTAATCCATGGAGTACCCACAGTCCAATAACCATCGTAGTGATTACAATCGTTAAAAACGAGTAATGATCGGCTTACAATATGTTCGTGTAGAAACATGAGTTGGTCCATTACTGCATTACAGTGGAGTATAATGGTATGTACTCCAGTATGAAACAAGTGGACCACATGATCCAACGATTTATGCAGGGATATAGCATGATGGGTTCGATAAGTCACTTGTAAAGCATGATTTTCATTTGCCTAAAGAGGGCTTTACTTTTCAATTACCTACCTAGTACAAAGTAATATTTACTAGCATAAATGTTTCTATGCTAGGTGCTGATGTTGTTGTTTGTGTTAATACTGGTTCCCAAATAAATGAAGTATTTTACCATTTTGAAATTATGGCTGCTAACAGTTGCGTAGTTTCCTCGCCGCAAATGCGCTGACTCTTTGCTTGATGACAGCAGGTTCAAGATATTCAGCGGAGGTAACTATATGAGAAATCAGCACGGACTTATATAAGTGCGTGCCATGTCATACGATCAGTGTTCGAATTATTTTTCTCACAGCACCCATAGTTCGTAGCATTGGTATATATTTATGCTGCTAAACTTGCTAGTCCGTAAGCTCATTAATTATAGTGTTACTAGAACTTTACTCTAAGGCTAAATTCAAAAACCCCAACAAAAACCAAAGCCTATTTTATAAAATAACTTTGACTTCTTATCGAATAGGTACTAAAATCTTCCTGGAACATGTCTTACCTTTTGAATCTAGATCCGACAGCTGCGTTGTTGTGCGTGCAGTGAGAATACCCATCATGAGTTAACACACACCTCTTTTTAGTGAAAAAAGTAAATTTTTAGTCTAATATCGCAAGACCTGCACATGATCTTCTATATCTGGTAGTACCACGCTTTTTCTGCGTCACAATAGCTAGAAATACTTAACGAGAGGGGAAGTGCAGTATGTCGCGCGTCTAGTCCAACATTATTTTATATGCATAAAGGGCCGTAGGGTCCTTCTTCACTTTCTCCTTTATGTTAAGCTTTTACGACAACTTACTGTTTAAAATTATTCCTAGATATTTTTATGACGCCAGATGTTCAAGTATGTATATATGTATATCTAGAAGTTCCAGATCCAAGAGAGAGTCAATTGTTGGGAAACATTTCCGACTTATGACGACTCAAACGTCATCTGCGTACGCAGTAATTTTGACGTGTCCCTCGTTGAACCGCCTGAGCAGTTGGTCGACAATCTTTTGCAGCCTCATACAGCCCCCTTTAGTTTGACATCAAACTCACCATCAAGTTAAATCTGATATCCCTGGTGTGATTTCAATTGATTTGTAATATTTTCGTTTGGGCACCTTTTCCCAGTTTTGTTTCACTGTTTCCAAAACATCTGAAATTGGTCCTGCCCCAGGGGGTTTCTTCGCCACACTCTCCTCGAAGTTAAGTGACTTGCGAAGTTAACAGCAGGGGCAGAAAATAGCAATCACTAAAGTCTGTGAACATTCTGCATTTTAATGCCTAAGTCCAGGCTGAGAACCACACGGCCAGTGTCTAGCGTTTTCAATGGGGTCATGGCAGCTTGAGGCTTTCCAAGCTCTACCCTCAATATTGAATTTCCATGATATCCGGCGTAGTGTCCGGAGTTTCCCCTTACTATGATTGCCCGATCCTAAGCATTGCGCGCCATTTGAAATCTTGGAGTAGTTTCTTTAAAACCTTGTTACAAAGGGGGCGACCCAAATAAAATCTACAGCCGCAAAGGATTGAGTGATAAAAAAAATTATTCCCGAGGCATTCGGGCTAGTACCAGAAGGTGCTAGTATTAAATCGAAATGAGTTCTACCATCTAGCAGTATGCCGAATCACAGAGGCCAGGCCATTCGCCTCCCAATCTGGTTAAATCTTTCTCGATAGCAATGGGAACAAGGTTATTGAAATTCCCTTCGGTATCGAGAAATATATCCAGCATGAACTTATTGCGCTTGACTGTCATTTCCATCAGTTTGGCAAACGAATGGAGCTGCTTCAGTAGTAGCATGGTCTAACTACAAATATTTGACGCAAATAGGAGCCAGCCAGCTGCAAAAGAATTTATAAGCCGCGCAGGCTCTTTTGCTCTTAGGAACAATCGCTAACGGAAAGGGAACGAATCTCTGTAAAATGTAGTGCATCGTGTGTTAAGCTTCAAAAATGCGACTCTGCTCATTGCCCAACCTCCAACTCCTTTTTTTAAGTAGTCCAAGAGAGCAGGACTCCTCTAAGAGATTTTCGTAAGCCACGCGAACTCATTGCACTGTTACTGTTGTTGTTGTTGTTGTTGTTGTTGTTGTAGCGATAAGGGCACACCCCGAAGCCCATGTGGAGTGTCATCGGGTTGATGGTCCTTTCATGAATTCATAACTTGCTTCGAGTATAGGTTATGAGAATAAAAGAAGAAAGTACTACCAAGAAAGGAGATATCTCTACTGAGTTGGGGGGAAGATGAAAGAAAATTTTAACTACCTTGGTGATCCCAATGTACGGCAGTCATTGCAAAACTGGGCTAGCTAGCGTGTCTTTTTATGCAACGAACATAATGGTCTGGACGCTTAAGCACTAATTAATCACGATGATGATGCATAACTTGCGCAAGTGACTACATTATTTTATTGAAAGTAGCTTCGATGGTAATGCGTATAAATAAATATAACGGCGTACATATAAGAGAAGAGCCAACCAACAAATATTCCAAACATTCATTTATTTACACATTGAGTAGTTTTTGTAGCGTTTTTGGTTGCATGCTTTGTTGAGTTCTGATGTTTCCTCGTATTACACTTGTCGATATGCTCAATCGTTAACCGACTTCCGCTAACGATTTAATCACAATCGAGCAGGAGGCGACGCTTAACTTACCGATAAACGCCCAAATTGATTTTATCCTTCATTTCATTTCCAATTGCTTACATAATTAGTAAAATTCAAATGATTTGCGTTTTTGACGCCCTACAAATTTTACTAGCTATTTTTATATTTATTTGAAACGATGTGTTGCTTGCTTTTGTTGCCCCTTTCGATTTTAAGCACACGCTAACGGCTACTCCTTTCTTACGAACGGCTGTGTGTGTGTGACATTTTAATTACTTTCATTTCATCCGTAATTTAACTGAAGTGCGAGCCCATTCATACCAAATACCACTTTATTATTTTGTGGCGGAAACTTTCTAAGCTCTAAACAACAACAAAATTGTGTGTATGCCACACTTGCCACAAACATAAATAAACACATCCTGTTTTGTACAAATAAATGTAGTGACTATTGACCGTCGCCTACTTTGTCTGCGCTTATTTATGTATATATGTACATATATACATATTTATGTTATTAGTTGTACCATTTGCACAAATACTCGATGGTACTTTGGTATCATTAAAAGCGCATAAATATTGAAAGTAAACGACCAAAAAGCCACAGACAGCAGCCAACTTTTTTGGTAGAAAGGAAAAAGCTTGCTACTGCCTGTTTCCTGCTACAAAATGAGGTCACATGGTGGATGCTACACAACAATTTTGCTCAGCTGACATTGCCTTTATAGTTCGCCTTTGATTTTGTTGTTTTACTAGCAAATTTATTCGATTAGATCTTTTGCGCACACTTTTAACTTCCTTCCCTTCGGTACTTGAGTTTTCAGTTCTGTTGGTTGTTATACTGTTTATACCCAGCTGTACTTATTATTCACATGATATTATACCATTAATTTTAATTAATCTGATACTGCTATGTCAGTCCCTCCTTCCGTCTGCTAGCATGATCACTTGATATTGTGATATCTTTAACAAGTTTGGTGAACAGACCTGGAATTGGTTGGTATACAAAATTTTCAAAATCGAAAAATAATCATACCACCTTTTTTGGTATAAAAAATTTCAAAAAGTGCAGAAAATGGGAGAAGAACAACGCCCATTTTTCCGATCTCGAAAATTTTAAAAGTGCAAAAATAGGGATAAATCTTGTTAATGACTTAACCCATTTTTGCAATTTTTAAATATTTCGTAAGTTTGGCGAAATCAGATTATAATCACGCTCATTTTTTCGGTATCGAAAATTTTGAAAGATCGGATAAATCATTAACAAAAGCTGAAAGATCGTGAAATTTGGCTATGGCATTGATTAGATGCTGTAAGATATGATTTTGTAAAATTTTTGAAGATGGGCATGAAATCGCCCACATTTTGGAAAAAAAAATTTTGATAGTTAAAAAATTGTTCACGCCGCTTATCCAAACCTGCTGGGGATATCATGTTGAAGTTTAGCAAAGGGGCGTTTGTTTCTAGTATACTATACTGGGTGAAAATACGCACAATCGATTTTAAAACCATGCCCACTTTAAAAAAAAAATTAAGGTCTAACCTTAGCCGAAGTTACAATGTTTAACGATACTATGCGAACTAAAGGAGTTTCTTGATAATTTTGCAGCTTCTTTAAAGGTTACAATCTCTAAACTGTAGAATAAATAACTCATATATTCAATATAGGAAAATATTCTTTATTGACAACACTACTATCGTAGTAGTGCTTCACAATCAAATTACTCGGGTATAAAATCAAACTGATTGCTTATTCCTCGGTTTGAGCTGCTTTTGAGAGAGTATCTGTTGCCCGCTCGCATATTTCTCTAAAAGTTGTTTATTTATTTCTCATTTCTGTACTCATCTTCATGTTTGCCTTCTTGTTTTATGCGTGTATAGTATGTGTGAGTAATAACTTCTGAGCTTTTAGCTTTTGTTTACATGTATGTGTAATAACGTCTAAGCTCTTATGCGCTCTCGTTGATGTCTTCTATGAATCTGTGTATATGGCTGAGTAGTAGCCGCGGTTTATTGCTCTGTACATGTATGTGTGTCTGTTTTCTTTTTCTTCTTCGTTCTTGGTTTTGCTGTTACGTGTATGTGTAGTTGCTTACTCCGCTGTTGTTGTGCATTTATTCACTAGCAGCATAGTGACTTATCAAAACTGCTAATATCCGCCAAAATACCTGAAGTTCTTTTTAATAAATTTTTTAGTGAATTAGTAACTGTAATGTTTTATGAAAATATTTTATTTAAACCCCACACAAAAACAGTATATCATTATTGAAAATGGCATTGGTACTATTTTAATTCTTAAAATAATAAATCCCATCTGCCTTTCTTAAGCTATCTTATAGTTAATATGTTGAATATAATATGGAAATTTAAGATATGTACATAGCATTTAGAAAATTATTAACAAATGAATGAATGAATAAATAAATAGCGATATGTAACCTTAGTTCGAAATTTTTAAAATTTTCAAAATTAGCGTGGTGACGCCCTGTTTTAGATAGCCTCTCCACAAAGCTTTTAATGCCATAAGTCGAGGAAAAATCTACATATTTAACGAATTTTAGTAAGAACTTTATTTTTATGAAAAACTCTTGTAAAAATTGGGGCAATTGTTTGGAAGCTACGCCCACTTTTTATACCCCGCTGTCCGTCTATCCTTCCGCTGATCCATTAACACTATAACATGAATAAACATTTTAGATATTTATGTAAATTCATTCAATTTATGAGCTAATCTGAACCCAAAATACATATATTGATATTGAAAGTCGGCCAAATCAATGTATAACCACACCCACTTTTTGGATATCGAAAAGTTCGAAAGATGTAAAAAGGTTTATAACTGAGTACGGAATCCAATCTGAATCCACAGCATATCGGTAGGGAAAACCGGTTAAATCAGATAATAACGCCGCCCTCTTTTTCGACATCGAAAACTTCGAAAGATAGAAAAAAGTTAATGTAACTTATCTGAACCCACAATATATCGATATCGAAAATTTCGAAAAATGGAAAATTTGGGACAACTCATTAACAATTACTAACAAAATAAGAAGAAATAGCAGCGTACTATTTCTATCACTTAAAATGGGCGTTGCACTACCCAAGTTTAATAGGAAACAATTTTAATATTTGTAAAGCTATGAAATAAAAAATGCTGATATCATGTTGAAATTTGGCGGAATTATTATTCTTGCTATTATATATAAACCTGAGCGGCGACCACGGTCACTAAGTAAAAAACGATTATTTGAAAATTATTAGCCTGAACAAAATATACGATATATTTATATTCAGACCAATTCTAAATATTCTCGCGGAATTTTTTTCTCGCGGATTTTTTTATTCCCGCGGAAAAATTCCCCCAATTCTTTTCTCCTAGGGAGAAAAATAATTGGGAAATAGGAATTTCGAATTTTCGAAGTCAGCTGTTTTGTCAGTTTGAGTTGAATTCGTCTTTCGTCATATGCCAAAATCTATTTAAGCCTTCTTAAAAACCCTGCACAATTTCTGGATGGCTGCATCAAATATACATAGAGCTCTTCCGTTGCTTATGTTATACTTTTCGACTTAAAATAAAGAATATTGTGGTAGAATGTGCATATTTTAGCAAAAAATGTGAGAAATAAGTGTTCTTTTTTAAAGGAACCAATTTACTTTAACTATTTTGATGCATTCCCTTTAACTTAAGATGTGAAAAAACTCCTAAGAAATGACAGAGAAATCTTCCTCTCACTCTCATTCATAATACCTACTTTTCTCCCATAACCGGTTTCCGCTTTTTCGAACATTTTTCAGAATAAGAGGAAAGGGAGAAGAGAAAAACTCACAAGGAATTTTTATTTTGAATACGAGGAATGGGAGAAGGGAAAAAACTCGCGAGGAAATTTTGTTTAGAATTGGGCTGATTATGTGACTTCATTATATAGATGAACCACCTCGATGTTGGTATGGCAAATCTAAGTACGAAATTTAAAAAATGTAAAGAGTTGTGACCCGCCTTTTTAATTCATCACTCCAAAATATTTCCAAGAATTTGTTCTTTATATATATGTGAGAGCGGACAGCCGGGTATATAGGTTAAAGTGTTCACTGTCGCCCTCATCTTACACTTCCTTACTTGTTCGATTTCCTTTTATGTTCTTTATTTATTTATTGAAAACTTTTCAACTAAGCCCACAACAGCCAACATTTGTAAGCCTCAAGCCTTTTGGCAGCACTCTAAATGCGAGTACTCTCATTTTTTTTTACTTGAATGGAATCTCGTTGAGAGCAAAAATGATGGTTGCAGAGGGTACAAAAAAGGACAGCCATACGAAAGGATAACATCAAGTGGTTGAAATGTTTATTGTTTTGGACGATTTATGGTTCTGGGATCAGATAACTAAGTAGGTCTAAAGTTGGCCAAGCCTTTAACTGCTATGTTTGATATGTGCTTCTTGTATTTCCATACAAATATAAATGTATATTAGGGCGGGTCGATTTAAAAATCGCTCATTGCTCGGTGAAAATCGTATTCTAGGGATCAAAATAAGAAACTTTGCCGAAGGAAATAAAAATATAATAAATATAATAAATATAATAAAACATCAGAATTCGTTTTAGAGGTATAGTTCCTTCGGCAAAGTTTCTTATATTTGATGATATGATTTTCACAGAGCAATGGACAATTTTTTTGCCTCCCCACAAATCGACCCGGCCTAATGTATATGTATTTGTATACTTTGGTATGTGACTGCTTCTTATTAACCCTTCATGGTAGCTTTTTTCTTGTTTTCTTTTTTCTTTAGCAAAGATTATCACTTTGTGATAAATAGTGAAAATAAAAGAGTGAATGAGAACTGGAGTGCGCCTCAGCGTGGGTCGTTGGGTTTTTAATTTTGATATCTGGCGCGTAAGACAGCTGTGCAGATTAAAGCCAATAGTAATAGTTGCACGTGTACGATGAACGAAGCTGATAGGAAATAGCTAAGTACACCTTAGGGAAATTTAGGGCTTGTCACATGTAATTATCGTGTCAGGACTTTTTTATTAATGACATTGCTTATTTGGTAGCAAAGTTAAGCACTTCCTACTTAAGTATTAATGTGGCATAAAATCTTAAGTATTAATGTGGCAAAACTTGTATTGAGAACTTCGCTCTATTGTAGCGTACCTAGAAACCTCAAAAGTTTAAGCCGCATTGCCTTATGAACTATAAAAATCATCACAACGAAATTTCCTACAACAACAGAATTGTGGTGTTTTGAATTTCATAAGATATACTTGAACATTTTTGGAAAGGTGGGAGTAGCACGGCGGGTTTGAGTAAAATTAAAAAAGTGTCATATCTTTGTATTCAGAAGTCTAAAAGTCGGTTAAAACGTTTCTTACTTATAACCAGAAGTAGAGAGTAAGAAAGGCTTAGTGAGGAAATGTTAAAGGAATAAGAAACATGCACTAAGACAGCAAAACAAGAAAGGAGATAGAGATAACAAGTTAGAAATTGTGATATTTTTCTAGGGATAAGTTTTATTGAGATATGTACATAGGGAGGGAAAAAGAGGAAAATATAGAGATAGAAGAAGAGATAGGAAGGTGAATTAAAAAAGATAGAGGACAATAAAGGAAAATATCAGAAAGAGCCAAGGCAGCTATGCTGAGAGGTAAAGGAAAACAGAAAAATTCAAACTATAAAGCAGGCCTCATATTTAACTTGTATAGATTTTGGTTAATCGGAATGTTTTAGCAATAGTTTTGTTTAATTTCATATCTCTTGCCGATTGGAATATCATCGTATCTCGGCTGACGTTTCGAAAACGCCCTATCCCATAAAACATTTGAATAACGCCCTATTCCTTAATTTGTTTCTAAAACGCCCTATCCGAGTCCAAACTCAATACATTTTGACATAAGCTGGGCCATTTAGAAAAAAAATGCATATGCACAATATTAGGCGAACTCTGTTGCTTTACCACTTAAGGAAAAGGATCATTTGCTTATGACTTATGAACTTACGGCTCCCGTCTCCCCAAGTCGCTATTTTAATAACCCTGTACGGTCTAATGTGAGCTAGTGCAAGAAAAAAACTAAATCTTTACTCTTTGAGGAGCCGGATCTTCTATTTAAAAGAAATTGCTTCCAATTGAGGATATTTTCTATGAAACGGGGACTTAGTCCTATACTTGGTTCTCCCTTGCAAGGGGTTAACTTGTTTCCTTCCCTTTACTTCTGTGTAAAGGAATAGCACTTTTTGTCCTCACTCTGTCTATAGAAATATTTGAATGCCAGGAAATGTTATAGCAACGCTTCTTTCTCTTCCTCTCCCGCGAACGATGTGAAATTTTTTTTATAATTTTGATTCCCTTCTCAAAAGGCTACCCCAATACTCTCTTGAAACTACTTGAAAACCTTTCAAAAGCGTAATCTGAGAATTTTTCAATAACAGTCCTGCGGGTCGATTTGCTTTCTATATGCCTTTAATCATAACTATTTCATCATTGAAAGCATTTTCTTAAGCTGATTGTTATACTCAGTTGAGCAGAGCTCACAGAGTATATTAAGTTTGATTGGATAACGGTTGGTTGTACATATATAAAGGAATCGAGATAGATATAGACTTCCATAGATCAAAATAATCAGGATCGAAAAAAAATTTGATTGAGCCATGTCCGTCCGTCCGTCCGTCCGTTAACACGATAACTTGAGTAAATTTTGAGGTATCTTGATGAAATTTGGTATGTAGGTTCCTGAGTACTCATCTCAGATCGCTATTTAAAATGAACGATATCGGACTATAACCACGCCCACTTTTTCGATATCGAAAATTTCGAAAAACCGAAAAATTGCGATAATTAATTACAAAAGAGAGATAAAGCGACGAAACTTGGTAGATGGGTTGAACTTATAACTCAGAATAGAAAATTAGTAAAATTTTGGACAATGGGCGTGGCACCGCCCACTTTTAAAAGAAGGTAATTTAAAATTTTTCAAGCTGTAATTTGGCAGTCGTTGAAGATATCATGATGAAATTTGGCAGGAACGTTACTCCTATTACTATATGTACGCTTAATAAAAATTAGCAAAATCGGAGTAGGACCACGCCCACTTTTAAAAAAAAAATTTTTTAAAGTAAAATTTTAACAAAAAATTTAATATCTTTACAGTATATAAGTAAATTATGTCAACATTCAACTCCAGTAATGATATAGTGCAACAAAATACAAAAATAAAAGAAATTTTCAAAATTGGCGTGGCTCCTCCCTTTTTCATTTAATTTGTCTAGGATACTTTTAACGCCATAAGTCGAACAAAAATCAACCAATCCTTTGGAAATTTGGTAGGGGCATACATTTTATGACGATAACTCTTTTCTGCGAAAATGGACGAAATCGGTTGATGCCACGTCCAGTTTTTATACACAGTCGTCCGTCTGTCCTTCCGCATGGCCGTTAACACGATAACTTGAGCAAAAATCGATATATCTTTACTAAACTCAGTTCACGTACTTATCTGAACTCACTTTGTATTGGTATGAAAAATGAACGAAATATGACTATGACCACGCCCACTTTTTCGATATCGAAAATTACGAAAAATGAAAAAAATGCCATAATTCTATACCAAATACGAAAAAAGTGATGAAACATGGTAATGTAATGGGATTGTTTTATTGACGCGAAATATAACTTTAGAAAAAACTTTATAAAATGGTTGTGACACCTACCATATTAAGTAGAAGAAAATGAAAAAGTTCTGCAGGGCGAAATAAAAAACCCTTAAAATCTTGGCAGGTATTACATATATAAATAAATTAGCGGTATCCAACAGATGATGTTCTGGGTCACCCTGGTCCACATTTTGGTCGATATCTGGAAAACGTCTTCACATATACAACTACCACCACTCCCTTTTAAAACTCTCATTAATGCCTTTAATTTGATACCCATATCGTACAAACGCATTCTAGAGTCACCCCTGGTCCACCTTAATGGCGATATCTCGAAAAGGCGTCCACCGATAGACCTAAGGCCCACTCCCTCTTAAAATGCTCAGTAACACCTTTCATTTGATACCCATATCGTACAAACAAATTCTAGGGTCAACCCTGTACCACCTTTATGGCTATATCCCTAAATGGCGTCCACCTATATAACTATGGCCCACTCCCTCATAAAATACTCTTTAATGCCTTTCATTTGATACACATGTCATACAAACACATTCCAGGGTTTCCCTCGGTTCATTTTCCTACATGGTTATTTTCCCTTATGTTGTCATCATAGCTCTCAACTGAGTATGTAATGTTCGGTTACACCCGAACTTAACCTTCCTTACTTGTTTTTTGTTGGTTTTTGTGACCATATAGGTGAAGGTAGTATGCTCGCCCACCACATCAATGTTCGTGGGTCCAAGTACCGGAAAACGCAATATAAGCATAGCAATATTATGATGAGGCAGGTTTTCTAAGTCGACTCGCCCAGGGCAGTGTTTTCGCAAACATTTCTAAGCTATTCCTGCTGGCTATAAAGTCAACGGTCATAACGTCAATTGACCTTATGACCACTTCAAATGGCCACAAAATCAATTTAAAATATGACCATATGAAATGGCCGCAAAATCAAATTTCAAATGATTACAATGGCAATTATGACCATCCTGCTTTCCCGAAGTTGTCATAAAGTCAATTCTTTTTTCGCAAGTGTCCATAGAGTCAATTTTTTTTAGTCGCGCCTTCAGGTATTCAAATTTTGACAACTGTTGAATTACAGTTACGTTTTACTGTTTACGCTATATCTTTGCTCAGCCGATTGAAGAAAGATTTTTTTATTTCAAAGTTTCGGACATGGCGCTTTTTTCCTATATTTAGCTCCCATTCTTGTGAAATTTGGAAAAAAACTGGCCCAATAACGTTCTCTCTAAGGTATAAAAAACGTATTCGACTAAAACTTGAGAACAAATTTGGAATGAAAAATCTCTTGTGTTGATCTTTAATTGCTGTATATGGTTATGGTCTCTTTCCCGAAATGTTCATAAGGACAAACGGAAATTGCCTTAATGGCAATAAAGTCAAATTAAGAAAAGTAACAAAATAATTTGGCCTTATGACCGTTGGAAGTTGTCATAACGTCAATTGACCTTTGGGGCGTTGACCTTACGCCACCCCAGTATTTCTGCCGTGACAATCTTCTCAACAAAAAAGTGCATCTGCCTTAAGGCCCGAACACATTCGACTTTTGCGTCATTTCCACGCACGTTGGAAATTTTTGCTGCCACAAGAACTCAAAAGGAAAGCTCAAATTTAGATTTTTCGTCATTAAAAAAATGCAAATAACAAATTTTTTAGTTCAAGAAGGGAAATATTTTTTCAGTAATGAATAAAATTAGTTGAAAACAAAATAAATTTCAGCTAGATTGAAGATCTGCAAAAAATGAATTGACAACGCCAGCATAACGTAATTTTTCGAGTTTATTTTTCGTTACTTTGACATGGCCGTTGCGTCACCTGTGGATTAGAAACATAGCGAAAAAGACGTATGTGTTCAAAGTCAGCTGTTGATGCAATGCAAGCGCTAAAACGCCGCAGAAGTCGATTGTGTTTAGGCCTTTAGCGGATTCCGCCTCCCTAGTTCGTATGCAAAATTGAAAGTAGCATTACGCAAATTGGTAGAGGATCTAGGGCTAAGTCTTCTCGCGCATATCGCATCAATGTGTTATTATTATTACTATATGGCATAAATGTTTCACTTTTCGACATTCAAGTCAAGGCAGGAATATTATGCCTCCTAAAGAAAACATAAAATAATTTAAAAAAATGTTTAGGTTAAACGGTTTTATTGAAAACAATATGTACATGAAGTAATAATAATACTAAAAGCTAGAAAATAATTAGGTAGGTCCTAGGTACTAGTCATCATACCCCTCATCAATCTAGGGCGTTGATCAGACAATTAAATAAAAGCGTTGGGCGCGTGAAATTTCTAAAAATGTGAGGCGTAGCATAACCTTATTAAGGTTCAGTTGGTCTTATATATGACTATCACAGAAATTTGACGCGTCAAACGCTTTTATTTAATTTTCTGATCAACGCCCTAGATTGATGAGGAGTATGATGACTAGTACCTAGGTCCTACCTAATTAATTTCTAGCTTTTAGTATTATTATTACTTCATGTAAATATTGTTTTCAATAAAACCGTTTAACTGAAAAAATTTTGTATACCTTTCATGAACATGAAATGGTATATTAACTTTGGTCCAATGTTTGTAACGTTGAGAAATATAGAAGATAGACTCACCAAATTTCATGTGGATATCTCAAAATTTGAGGGACTAGTTTGCGTTTAAACAGACAGACGGACGGACAGACGGACATGGCTATATAAACTCAGTTCGTCGCCCTGATCAATTCGGTATACTTAATGGTGAGTCTATCTTCTATATTTCTCAACGTTACAAACATCGGACCAAAGTTAATATACCATTTCATGTTCATGAAAGGTATAAAAATAGAATAACTCCTATACTTTTTTTCCGTTGATTAAATGAAAAAAATTTTTAAGTGGAAGTTCGCATTGCAAACATAAAAGTCTTGGTAGTTGAAAAAATAAATTCTATTTGATTTCCTTCATCGCTTTTATGTAAATGTTTCTCTCCTCTATTAGTGGGGTACCGAAACATTGTATATCCCATTAAAGTATGAAAGGTTAAACATATCCGTCTGGACTTTAACAGGTAAAACAAGGTTTTAGTGAAAGTGCGCTGGTTTTAGATTCCACAACTTATAAAAAGTTATTTCCATAGAAAATGCACGTAAACAAATGTCCACTGTAAATTCATTCAACTCTTAACATAATGTTAACCTCTGCTTTTTTAATTATATTTACAGATCACGCCGGTGAACTGGGTTGGGCGTTCACCTTAATCATAGTTTCAATCATATCAGCTCTTATAGGTGCTATTATAATGGTCATAGTTCTAAGGTGTAGAAGGTGAGTCACTTACTTTGTCATACTACTAGCACATGAACATTATTACCTGTTTTATTACTAAATGTCTTTTTTATTTAATATACTCTAATTCATTTTATTTTTTATTTTTCTTTTATTTGATTCATTTTTTTATGCATTTTTATTATTATTTTATTCCTTTTTTTGTTTTTCTGACAGCAAAAAAATTAGTTAATTAATGGCGTTTTCTTTTCTGAAAATAATGTCGCCCTATTATTTCTTCTCAGCTCTCTCGTGAGTTTGTGCGCTCCTATCACAAAATATTGTTTGCTGAATAAGAAAAGGGATATCATTACCTATAAGCAGAGCCATTTTGCATAGCGCCAGGTGACTCAGTTCAAAAGTTAAAGTTTAAGAGTGCAGCATGAGGGTAGCATTTTTTCCATAAAATAAAACGACATAAGTCATAATAATACGAAAGACTTAAGCGACAAACTTGGCATCATCATTAGTTAAATAGCCATTATTATGAGCGAATGTCACAGTAAAAAGGTTAACAATCATAATATTCATTAGTTTATGTACAAAAATATCAAGTAAATTTTCCCAAAAGCAACAAAAAAAGGCAGTCAACCAGTAAGTCAATTAGTCAGCTTATACATATCTACTTGATTTAGGTCTCATAAATATATACACACACACACATGTTTATAACCGCAGACTAGCTGTGGTAACTTAATATTGGTGTTGTGCTAATGATAGAACTGAAATTAACACGAGGTTTGTGCGCTTTCACGTCACTGCTGAACGCGATGTTAATTGGTGCGGTGCATTTGACAGACGGATGGGAGTGCGAAGAGCAATTAAAGTGTTGATGAGCTAATGGGCTTACAGTTAGTGTTAGTCAAAATAGATCACAATTTAAGGATTTTTTCGTGAAAGAAAGTCTTAGATGTCTTTACTTCAAACTTTATATAATGTTTTGACTCCAGTATTTCTCTCTTAAGAGAAAGGAGGCAGATAGAGATAGAGATGGAAATAAAGATAGAGATTGACAGGGAAAGATAGAGAGGGAGGGAGAGGGATATAGAAAGGGATGAAGTGGGAGAGGGATAGGGAGATGAAGACAACAACAAGACGATTTTGAGGTTCGCCGGTGCTACGCCGTTACAAACTCCTCTGTTATGTATTTCCATATCCCGTCCTAGTGTTTTCAGATACATATCTGGTAGCAAAGCCTGTTACCTAATGGGATATTTTGGGTTATAACTAGGTAGTTTAGAACTGCATGTCCAGAATTGCATTTTGTTCTTTAATATTGGCCACATTATGAACAGATTCACCATCATCATCAATTGGCGCTTTAAAACCTAAACGATATTAGCCGTTACGCAACCTGTCACGCAACTTACCCTGTTTCGCCATAACTGACGCCAAATTAGAGCACCAAGGGAGGTCAAGTCTTCCTCTACCTGCTATTCCCAACTCAGTGGGGGTCTCCCCTTTCCTTGATTCAAACTGCAATGATGACTGAAATACTTTCTATCCCGGAGCGTCTTCATCGATTCGCATAACATGACCTAGCCAGCGAAACCCTTGGTTTTATACTTGCTGCACTACCTGCATATCTGCGTCAAGTTCATACATCATAACATCATTATACTCGACGTCGGCATCATGATCAGGACCATAAATCTTACGGAAAACTTTTCTCTCGAACACTCCAAGAGCGCTCTCATATTCTATCGATAGTGTCCATGTTTCCGAGCCACACATCAGGGCAGGTGTGATAAGCGAGTTGTAGAGCGTCATTTTTGTTCGTCGAGAAAGGACGTTACTTTTCAATTGCATACTCAATCTAAAGCAACACTTGTTGGCAAGAGTAAGTAACCGTTTGATTTCTAAGCTGACATTGTTTATTAATGCCGGTTTCCAAATAGACAAAATCCTTCACAGTCTCGTATTTAAATTCGTCAACAGTGACGTGGCGGCTAAGCTCCGAATGCCCTCATTCTTTCTTGTATGACAGCTATTATTTCGTTTTGTCCCCACAAACCGCAAGACCAACTTCCGTTGCCTGATTACTTAATCCAGATGAGGCAAAACTCACGGCGCGGCCAATAATATCAATATCATCAGGAGCTCATCGTAGATTTAGTCGGTGAAAATGTCTTTTTTCGCGAAGTGAAGAAACCGAAGAGATTTGAAAGATACTTGTTTATTTTGTAGGAAAGGGATGGAATGAGCTAAAAAGTTCAATATATTCATATTAAATCATATCATATAGGAGCGTATCGGATCTATGCCCAGAAAAGGACCATCAACAGCGATAGCACTTCTTAAAACCCACGGAGAGCGCCTTTATCGCTACAAAAAGAAAAATAAGCAGGTCGCGGCATTTTTAGTGAAGAGCTCAGTCTCTGGTGCCTTTGCTACTGGTGAAAGACGAGATATATGGTGGTATGACTTTGATTGGATTGCTGCTTTTCCAAGTTTTTGCCGTCAGGTTTATCGCAGGAGAAGCTTGTGCAGCTTTTGTGGCTTCCTCAATCTCTATGCTGATGCCGATAGGAAGTGCATCGTTGCGCTTTTATTTTTTGTAAATTTTCTCGAAGCTTAGGTTTATCTCCTGAAAAATACCAGCAATTTCCTGGGATCTGCAATCATATGCATTGCCTCGGTTCTGACTGATTTTCATATTTGAACTGTTGGTGCAAATCCGCTAGTTTTTAAGCACGTTTAGATCTCGGATAGGGTGAAAGGGTTAAAATGTGTCATGTTAAATCGGTACTAAAAAATAAATAAATACTTGGTGCGATTTACCTTCGAAGAGATTTAGGCCGAGCTTTTCTTCCAATTTGCATCGTGCTCTTTTTAATTTTCTATAAAAATTGCCGGGACGGGATCTACATATTTTTACGAATATTAGCAAAACTAAGATGTGCTGCTATCTCTAGGCCGATGCTGAGCAATGACGTGAATGCACATCAATAATTCAATCATTATGTATCTACATAAACGAAACAATAATTGCGTCTACACATATGTACCATGCACGTATACGAGCAGCGGAGAGTCAATGCACAAACACATGCATATATCTGAGATACTCCTGAAAGTATGCGATGAGAGAAGCTAAAAAATCGTCCAATTGTAGTTACAGCTGAGAAGTTTGAGAGCTGATGGCAACTAGTAGATTGTGGAAGCGCCTAGAAGATGCGAACGTTGAAATCAGAGAGTATAAAAGGCAGCAAATATAGACGCGCTGGAATTCAGTTTGATTTGAGCTATCAAGCAGTTTCGATTAAGACGCTATCTAGCGAGCCATAGCAGTATTATTTTGAAAGTCAGTTTCATTTAAGCTATCAGTTTGGTTATTAAGCCAGCTAGTTGCAAAGTATGTGTTATTGTGAAGTACTTTAATAAAGGCCATTTTTCCATTATTCAATATTGGAGTTATTTATTTAACAGTGTAGTGATACGAACAGAGCAAAAGGGCAAATAAGAGGATTTGCAAGTAAATTCGTTACAATATATTTTGTCGACTCCGAACCGCATCTGCAAGGCAGATGAATTGAGCAACTTTTAATATCAGAAATATACGCGAAATGTTTTCCAAATCACTTCTGAGGGGCGAACCCAGCTTCGGAAACTTTTTTTCTAATTGAAAAACCCTTTTCCTAAACTTCGGCCAAAGTGCACTCCGTACGAAGCCGATTAAGTTAGTTGTATTGTTAGCTTTAAGTAACACATATTTGGCGTACCGGCATGTTGCTGCCTGATCCCCATTCAGTTATGGGATGGCTAGCTTGTGGTCATCGTGAAAAAGAATATAAATTGACGGTATCTTAAAGGAGGCACAGTGTATTGAGGGAGCATGGGCGAGCCGACATTGTAGCACAAATGTACGCTTATATGGCCACGTCTTATTTAATTTTTGCTCGTAGCTTTACTGTGTCTGAAGGAAAATAAAAGCTCCTAAAATAAGTCTTACTTTCCAAGCAAAATAAAGAAAGTGGAAAATTAGCTGTTACTATCCGATCGAAAGAAAAATCTCAAAAAATAACTTTTATTTTCCGAGAGATAGAAATAACTCAAAAAATAATTTTTATTTTCCGAGCGAAGTAAAAAACTCAAATATCATTTTCGATTCTTGCAGTAAAATGAAAAAGCAAAAAACAAGTAAGGAAGACTAAGTTCGGGTGTAACCGAACATTAGGTACTCAGCTGAGAGCTTTGGAGACAAAATAAAGGAAAATCACCATGTAGGAAAATGAACCTAGGGTAACCCTAGATATCTTTCTATGACATGAGTATCAGATGGAAGGTATTAGAGAGTATTTTAGAAGGGAGTGGGATATAGTTCTATAGGTGGACTCCTTTTCGAGATATCGCCATAAAGGTGGACCAGTGGTGACTCTAGAATGTGTTTGTACAATATGGGGATCAACTGAAAGGTGTTAATGAGTATTTTAAAAGGGAGTGGGCCTTAGTTTTACATGTGAAGGCGTTTTCGAGATATCGACCAAAATGTGGACCAGGGTGACACAGAACGTCATCTGTCGGGTACCGCTAATTTATTTATATATGTAATACCGTGAACAGTATACCTGCTATGACTCCAAGGGCTTTTGATTTCGCCCTACAGAACTTTTTAATTTTCTTCTACTTAATATGGTAGGTGTCACACTAATATTACAAAGTTTTTTCTAAAGTTATGTATATTTTGCGTTAAAAAACCAATCGAATGGTCATAGTCGGATTTCGCCCATTAATAATACCAAGATAAAGTGAGTTCAGATAAGTACGTGAAGATATATCGATTTTTGCTCAATTTATATTGTTAACGACCGAGCGGAAGGACAGACGGTCAACTGTGTATAAAAACTAGGCGTGGCTTCAGCCGATTTCGCCAATTTTCACAGAAAACAGTTATCGTCATAAAATCTATGCTCTTACCAAATTTCACAAGCATTGGTAAATGTTTGTTCAACTTATGGCATTAAAAGTATTCTAGACGAATTAAACGAAAAAGGGCGGGGCTACGCCCATTTTGATATTATCTTTTATTTTTATATTTTGATGCACCATATCTTTACTGGAGTCGAATGTTGACATAATTTACTTAAATACGGTAAAGATATTCAATTTTTTGTTAAAATTTTACTTTAAACATTTTTTTTTCTTAAAAGTGGACGTGTTCGTTACCCGATTTTATTAATTTTTATTTAGTACACATACAGTAATAAGAGTAACGTTCCTGCCAAATTTCATCGCGATATCTTCAACGACTGCCCAATTACAGCTTGCAAAACTTTTAAATTAACTTCTTTGAAAAGTAGACGATGCCACGCCCGTTGTCCAAAATTTTACTAATTTTCTATTCGTCGCCGTAAGGTCAACCCATCAAACAAGTTTCATCGCTTTATCCGTCTTTGGTAATGAATTATCGCACTTTTTCGGTTTTTCGATATCGAAAAAGTGGGCGTGGTTATAGTCCGATTTCGTTCATTTTAAATAGCGATCTGAGGTGGGTGCCCAGGAACTTACATACCAAATTTCATTAAGAAAAAAATTTGCTCAAGTTATCGTGTTTACGCACGGACGGACGGACGGACGAACATGGTTAAATGAATTTCTTTTTTCGCCCAGATCATTTTGATATATGGAAGTCTTTATCTATCTCGATTAGTTTATGCCGTTACGGGGTACCGTTTTGCGAACAAAATTAATATAATCTGTGAGGTCTGCTCAGCTGAGTATAAAAGAACAAAAATCTACCCATTTACCGAGAGTATGTGTAATGGGGAACGTATGAGTCGACTTCTTGTCTTGACCCTTTTCAGAATGATTTTTGGGTTTAAATTTTGAATTTTTTAACATTATGTAGTGAATTCATTATTTCTTCCACCACTGTAAATGCTAATATATTTATGTCTAGAAATCAAATTTTTTGGAATGTTTAAAACTAAAAGCAACAGAAGTAGACAAGAATTGGAGTGGAAAGTGAGCGTAGGTATAAAGTTTGAGAATAATAACTCAATTAAGTTCGGGAATCAAGCTGGCGCTTATGATAGACAAATATTTAGCGGTTTTAATTTTGGGGCTCATTCATTAGATTTTATTATGTCTAAAATTTGGATTTTTTATTAAAAAATATTTTTTATTCATTTCTTCTTCGAATCGAATGCTGTCAAATGAAGTCACGAACATTTCAAGAAACATTAACGGCACTTTGATGTACCTACATAATACCAAAGTAACACAAATGCTATTTAGGCATGCGGCTCTTTGTAGAAATCGTGCGTTTTAAATTTTTAACCGCATTTATGGTGTCATTTAAGCTAGTAAATTTACAATAAAGCTTTAATTACATTATACTGATTTGTATAGGTTGGAATTTTTTTTTTTTTTTCTTTTTCGAAATGATACATAAAAAATTTTCGTAGTCATAATTCATGTGGCATTGCATAGCCGCCAGATGTTTGATGTTTGAGTAGTCCCATACATCATATTTGTTTTTGTTTATGTGAAAAATTTTGCTTGCGCTTATGTGGGCGACAAATGACCCTTCACATTTTTGCAAAAGCACTATTGAAAATTTTTTTGTATTCGTATATATGTTTGTGTAAATTTGTGTGCATGTAAATCTGCTTATGTATATATATATATATGTACATTGGTGTGTTTGTTCTAAGTTTTAGTAATGATGCAATTATGGCTCAATTAAAATGTCAACATGAGCATTAAAATTTATTATAAGGCCAGACAAAAGCAGGAGTAGAAAATTGATTTAAATAGCTTGAAGCATAACAAATTATGTAGCGTGAAATATATGGTTTTCCATAACATGCAATAAACATATACACATATTTAACTGCATTTTGCTAATGACGCTTTAAAGCTAATTATCCGGTAAGAAATAAAATTTGATAGCAACAAAACCAAGCGGATCGAATGCACTTGTCTCAATGTCACCTACAATTCAGAACTTTATTATACTCAGCTGAGCAGAGCTCACAGAGTATATTAATTTTGTTCGCATAACGGTAATCCGTAACGGCATAAACTAATCGATATAGATATATAGCTGAATTCAGTAAGCCGTCTCTAGTCACTATTAGAGACTATTTGGGGTGAAAATCACTTTTGAGACAATTTGCCATTCTGTAAGCTGTCTCGCGTCTCCAGCCTCACAAAAGCAATCACTAATTTGTGAGCTGGGCCGGGGCAGATCACAAACGTGAAAATTTCAGAAAAAGTATGAAAATTATTTGCGAAAAACGCTTTAAATATATTTTTTTTTATTCCTCAAATTAAAATAAGCATAGAAAAAATTAAAAAACAGAAAATACTTAAAAAAACACCGAACTCTATGTGGCGCCGCTGAGATTCGAACATACACACTTTGCTTTTTTCTATAAAATTTGTGAACGGCGTCTTAGCGAGCTCAGCCAAAACACTACTCAAGATTGCGTTGACAAAATGCAATGCTATATTATTTGTTCAATGTATGAGTAAATTGTCATTTTGGTGAATTTCGTTGATATGGTGAATTGTTTTTGTGACTTTCGTTTACTGAATACCGAAATCATCTCAAGTCACAAAAATTGTCTCTAAAGGAAAATCTCAAATTTAGAGACTTGAGATGAGACTGAATTACAGAATTCAGCCGATAGACTTCTATATATCAAAATGATCTGGGCGAAAAAAGAAATTCATTTAGCCATATCCGTCCGTTCCTCCGTAAACACAATAATTTGAGTAAATTTTGAGGCATCTTAATGAAATCAACATTCAACTCCAGTAATGATATGGTGCAACAAAACACAAAAATAAAAGAAAATTTCAAAATGGGCGTGGCACCGCCCTTTTTCATTTAATTCGTCTAGAATACTTTCAATGTCATAAGTCGGACAAAAATTTACCAATCCTTGTGAAATTTTGTATAGAGATAGATTCTATGACGATAACCTTT
Source organism: Eurosta solidaginis (assembly GCF_040869045.1). Taxonomy (NCBI): domain Eukaryota; kingdom Metazoa; phylum Arthropoda; class Insecta; order Diptera; family Tephritidae; genus Eurosta; species Eurosta solidaginis. The sequence continues at coordinate 152,193,184 of NC_090323.1, read as the reverse complement.
TTCTGTGAAAATGGCCGAAATCGGTTGAAGCCACTCCCAGCTTTTATACACAGTCGACCGTCCGTCCTTCCGATCGGCCGTTAACACGATAACTTGAGCAAAAGTCGATATATCTTGACTAAACCTAGTTCACGTACTTATCTGAGCTCACCTTATCTTGGTATTGAAAATGGGCGAAATCCGACCATGACCACGCCCACTATTACCTTATCGAAAATTTCGAAAAATGAAAAAAATGCCAAAATTCTATACCAGATACGAAAAAAGGGATGAAACATGGTGATTGGATTGGTTTTTTGCGCAAAATATATCTTTAGAAAAAACTTTGTTAAATGGGTCTGACACCTACCATATTAAGTAGAAGAAAATGAAAAAGTTCTGCAGGGCGAAATCGGAAGCACTTGGAATCATGGCAGGAATAATGTTTGTGGTATTACATATAAAAATAAATTAGTGGTACCCGACAGATGATGTTCTGGGTCACCCTGGTCCACATTTTGGTCGATATCTCGAAAACGCCTTCACATATAGAACTAAGGCCCACTCCCTTTTAAAATACTCATTAATACCTTCCATTTGATACCCATATCGTACAAACACATTATAGAATCACCCCTGATCTACATTTATGGCGATATCTCGAAAAGGCGTCCACCTATAGAACAAGCCCACTCCCTTTTAAAATACTCATTAATACTTTCCATTCGACACCGATATCGTACAAACACATTCTAGAGTCACCCCTGATCTACATTTATGGCGATATCTCGAAAAGGCGTCCACCTATAGAACAAGCCCACTCCCTTTTAAAATACTCATTAATACTTTCCATTCGACACCGATATCGTACAAACACATTCTAGAGTCACCCCTGGTCCACCTTTATGGCTATATCTCGAAAAGGCGTCCACCTATAGAACTAAGGCCCACTACCTTTTAAAACCTTCATTAATACCTTTATTTTGATACACGTATCGTACAAACACAACATAGAATCACCCCTCGTCCACCTTTATGGCGATATCTCGAAAAGGCGCCCACCTATAGAACTAAGGCCACTCCCTTTTAAAATACTCATTAATACCTTCCATTTGATACCCATATCGTACAAACAACACATTCCAGGATTTCCCTCGGTTCATTTTCCTACATGGTGATTTTCCCTTATTTTGTCTCCAAAGCTCTCAGCTGAGTATGTAATGTTCGGTTACACCAGAACTTAGCCTTCCTTACTAGTTTTTGTTTTTTTTTTGTCAAGAGGCACAGCTGTTCCTCCTCAGTCACACCAATCGGCTTAAGGCAAAGACAGAGCTGAGGGGAGGGTCAATGTAATTTTAAGGGCGGCACCCCATTTTAACATACACGGGTGACTTCGAGATTAGCACCTTAAAGGCATCCGCCCCATCATTATTACCTAAATAAAGGGTGAATCCCCACTTGGCAGTTAGTAGCAACAAATTCTTTATTCTTATATGCCCTTCATTATGACGCGGCAGAGAAACGCACTACTTATTTGGCACTACATCGAATTGACATTAGCTGTTGACCATCAGCATATGCTTGCTTAGCTATTTTTTGCCCATTGTTGCTCAGCCTATCTATGTTTGGCATAACACGATGTCATAGTTTAGTTATAGGCTCAGGTGAAGCCGCAAGGGAGAGAACTTTGAAACGCAAATTTAAATGTCTACTCTGCAGGCGAAATCCCAACGGAAGCTGAACGTCATCTGGCGGCGACATGTTAGTAGTGCTAATACACACGCAGTTTTCAGGCTACACCACGGAACAACCACTAACAGCTGCCAATCTCCCGATTAGCTATGACACGTTTGGGCATTTATTCACCTCTCTAATCATGATCCGTCGAATCATTCCACAGGTTTAAATCTTTTTGATAAGATAACATATTTCCCGCAGAACTACAAGTGGCATGTAACAATCGTTTCCCTATGTAAAAATCTATGTAACATAGCTCAGAGAAAAGACCTGTCCGCCTTATAACCCTTCTTTTCAAAGCGTTAGGGAAACCACTGATTGTTAGCATTTTAAATAATCTATTCTCCTATAACCTCTCCAGTTCCATGCATTAGAGGCATTATCGCATGAATATGTTACCAACTTTAAAGGAAATATGAGCAGTGATATCCACTTTGGAGATTGGCGTTTCTTTGTCTTTGTCCTAACTACTGCCAGCGAGTGGCCGGAGGATTTTGTTATTGCTCTGAACTTTGGGTACCAACTGCTGCTGCATGCTCCCCAAAATGTTGACCATTATCGAATGTCATTCCCAGTATTTTCGGGTGCCAGAAAGTCCGTGATGTAATACTATAATACTATATATATGTCCAATATGGTCAACATTTGCTTTGCCCAAATTGTAAATAAGGTTGGCGGGGACTAAGAAACGTTCAACGCTACCTCAAAGCATACTACAGCAAGCTGCAGGCCTGACAAAACACTGCATTTAGAACTGCCACGGAATATCTTCTTACATCTCCAGAACTTCATCTACATAATAATCCGGCCTCATCACTCATATTCCTCATAAAGGTGAGAAACGAAATGCTGAAAAAACAGTTCCTGTTCAAAATTTATAAACCTGGGCATCCAAACAGACATCTGATTGAAGAGGCCCCGCCTGCTAGATCAGCTCTGCAAGCATTATGAAGAAATCTGGCAAACAAAAATTTAGCCATATGATACAAATGGGCATAAGCAGGCCCTTAGCCTCATCTACTATGAGTCGAAAAAATCACATGCCTATTAATTCCCGGCGAACACGGTTCTTAGAGCAACATACCCGAAACTCGAATTGAGGAAAACAGACTTTCCAGGGCACAACTTTGATCTAGATAATGTAATAGGTTAAACTCCAAATTAACCAGAATCAACCAAGTCAGGCGTAATGTATGTTCTGTATGTAACGTATTCCCATATGACACCAACCATATTGTCAATTGTAAAGCCTCAACACCCACAGCTGCATGTTAAAGGATATCTGTAACAATTTTTGAGTGATACTTAGCACCTATTGAATGGAGCGAAGCATTGCTGCCAGAAGAAGAAGAATTTTGAAGACCCTTCACTCTCCTTAATTATAAATCTCCCGAGCCTCTGATGCGGTCTTCAATAGGAATAATTAGATAAGAGTCACGGGGTAAATTTCTTACGTGCTTGCCAATTCAACGCAACCTATGCGAGACACCTAACCAGTTCTTGATGGCATACGAATCTACACCGATGGCTGTAAGATGGACTCAATTATAGGGCTAGAAAATACTATGAGTCTTTTCAGACATATTCGTTCTTTTAAAGCCGAAAAACCGGCTATCTATAAATATTCTTTATCAGTGTTTTAGGCCATAACAAATCTAGTGTAATGGGAAGGTTCATGACAAGGTATATCCTTTGCAGTACACAAGGAAAGCACGCGAAGTTTTTACATGCACAGAGCTTTACAAACGTTCAATAGCAGCAGTATCAAGACTAACATGACGAGACTACAATGAAAAAATTACAAGGAGTTACTTAGCAGTTCTAAACCTGATAACTAAAATCTTATGGCAATCTGTATCGGTCCTTGGGCTAAACGAACTTACGCGAAACAATTTGTTTTCGACATTGGACCCTGGAGCTTTGGTATGAAAGGCAAGCACAATACTGCCATATTCCGTCCGCCGCCTCGTTCTCATTAAGCCATTTCATAACATTCAAGGCAACAAAGTGTGTGGTATTAAGCGTCAAAGGCGATCGCAGTAATTGCGCATTTAATTGTGCTAGCTTAAACAAGAATACCCTACAAGAAACGCTGATAGTTTTACTAATACACTCACACTTGTAATTGACAATGCTGATCCTGCGATGACGTAAACATTGATACTCAAATTTATGTATGTTCCTTTGATCGCTCACGCATGTCCGCATGTTCCCAACGACAGCCTATAATCATGAAAAAGGACACAAACTGGGAAAGCTTCGGACACCTGGTACAGAACAAAAGAACATACAGCAGATACCATTATGCATGTGAGACAGATAAATAATTCTCAACGGAACTTTATGTATGCGAGAACAGTTTATCCGATTTAATCATGTTGTCACTACTGACTGTCATATGACAATCAAATGATTATCACGGTTGTTTTGTTATTTTTTAAATTCCGCCATTTTCAACCGACGAAAACCATATAAAAAATAAGTTTAAAAAATGAAAAAGAGAGCATTTCAAAGCTCCATGCTAAAAGAAAAAAAATCGAAAATAATATTAAACAAGTAAGGAAGGTTAAGTTCGGGTGTAACCAAACATTACATACTCAGTTGAGAGCTAAGGTGACAACATAAGGGAAAATAACCATGTAGGAAAATGAACCGAGGGAAACCCTGGAATGTGTTTGTATGACATGTGTATCAAATGAAAGGCATTAAAGAGTATTTTATGAGGGAGTGGGCCATAGTTCTATAGGTGGACGCCATTTAGGGATATAGCCAAAAAGGTGGATCAGGGTTGACTCTAGAATTTGTTTGCACAATATGGGCATCAAACGAAAGGTGTTAATGAGTATTTTAAAAGGGAGTGGGCCTTAGTTCTATAGGTGGACGCCGTTTCGAGATATCGCCATAAAGGTGGGCCAGGGGTGACTCTAGAATTCGTTTGTGCAATATGGGTATCAAACGAAAGGAGTTAATGAGTATTTTAAGAGGGAGTGGGCCTTAGTTCTATAGGTGGACGCATTTTCGAGGTATCGCAATAAAGGTGGACCAGGGGTGACTCTAGAATTCGTTTGTGCAATATGGGTATCAAATGAAAGGAGTTAATGAGTATTTTAAGAGGGAGTGGGCCTTTCTGGACCAGGGGTGACTCTAGACTTTGTTTGTACGATATGGGTATCAAATGAAAGGTGTTAATGAGTATTTTTAAAAGGGAGTGGGAATTCGTTTTATAGGTGTTCGCCTTTTCGAGATATCGCCATAAAGGTGGACCAGGGGTGACTCTAGAATTTGTTTGTATGATATGGATATCAAATGAAAGGTGTTAATGATTATTTTAAAAGGGCGTGGGGCTTAGTTCTATAGGTGGGCCCCTTTTCGAGATATCGCCATAAAGGTGGACCAGGGGTGACTCTAGAATTCGTTTGTGCAATATGGGTATCAAACGAAAGGAGTTAATGAGTATTTTAAGAGGGAGTGGGCCTTAGTTCTATAGGTGGACGCCTTTTCGAGATATCGCCATAAAGATGGACCAGGTGTGACTCTAGAATGCGTTTGTACGATATGGGTATCAAATGAAAGGTATTAATGAGTATTTTAAAAGGGAGTAATCCTTAGTTCCATAGGTGGACCTCGTTTCGAGATATCGCCATAAAGGTGGGCCAGGGGTGACTCTAGAATTCGTTTGTGCAATATGGGTATCAAATGAAAGGAGTTAATGAGTATTTTAAGAGGGAGTGGGCCTTAGTTCTATAGGTGGACGCCTTTTCGAAATATCGCCATAAAGGTGGACCAGAGGTGACTCTAGAATGAGTTTGTACGATATGGGTATCAAATTAAAGGTATTAATGAGAGTTTTAAAAGGGAGTGGTGGTAGTTGTATATGTGAAGGCGTTTTCCAGATATCGACCAAAATGTGGACCAGGGTGACCCAGAACATCATCTGTTGGATACCGCTAATTTATTTATATATGTAATATGGGTTTGCCAAGATTTTAAGGGTTTTTTATTTCGCCCTGCAGAACTTTTTCATTTTCTTCTACTTAATATGGTAGGTGTCACAACCATTTTATAAAGTTTTTTCTAAAGTTATATTTCGCGTCAATAAAACAATCCTTACCTTACCATGTTTCATCCCTTTTTTCGTATTTGGTATAGAATTATGGCATTTTTTTCATTTTTCGCAATTTTCGATATCGAAAAAGTGGGCGTGGTTATAGTCGGATTTCGTTCATTTTTCATACCAAGATAAAGTGGGTTCAGATAAGTACGTGAACTGAGTTTAGTAAAGATATATCGATTTTTGCTCAAGTTATCGTGTTAATGGCCATGCGGAAGGACAGACGGACGACTGTGTATAAAAACTGGGCGTGGCATCAACCGATTTCGCCCATTTTCACAGAAAACAGTAACCGCATAAAATCTATGCCCCTACCAAATTTCAAAAGGATTGGTTAATTTTTGTTCGACTTATGGCGTTAAAAGTATCCTAGACAAATTAAATGAAAAAGGGCGGAGCCACGCCCATTTTTAAATTTTCTTTTATTTTTGTATTTTGTTGCACCATATCATTACTGGAGTTGAATCTTGACATAATTTACTTATATACTGTAAAGATATTAAATTTTTTGTTAAAATTTTACTTTAAAAAAAATTTTTTTTTAAAAGTGGGCGTGGTCCTTCTCCAATTTTGCTAATTTTTATTAAGCGTACATATAGTAATAAGAGTAACGTTCCTGGCAAATTTCATCATGATATCTTCAACGACTGCCAAATTAAATTTAAATTACCTTCTTTTAAAAGTGGGCGGTGCCACGCCCATTGTCCAAAATTTTACTAATTTTCTATTTTGCGTCATAAGTTCAACTCATCTACCAAGTTTCGTCGCTTTATCGGTCTTTTGTAATGAATTATCGCACTTTTTCGGTTTTTCGAAATTTTCGATATCGAAAAAGTGGTCGTGGTTATAGTCCGATATCGTTCATTTTAAATAGCGATCTGAGATGAGTGCTCAGAAACCTACATACCAAATTTCATCAAGATACCTCAAAATTTACTCAAGTTATCGTGTTAACGGACGGACGGACGGACATGGCTCAATCAAATTTTTTTTCGATCCTGATTATTTTGATATATGGAAGTCTATATCTATCTCGATTCCTTTATATATGTACAACCAACCGTTATCCAATCAAACTTAATACAATCTGTGAGCTCTGCTCAACTGAGTATAAAAATACCAAAAGCTGTCGGAATGTATGGGGCGCACTCAAAAAATTGATACGCGAAAAATAATAGTGGTTAGTGGTGATTCATTTTAAATATGTTTCCGCATGAAGAAAGCGCTATTCTGTTGTTTTGTTATTTTCTGAATTTAAATTGAACATTCTGAAGTCGAATTCTTATAAAACTATTTATTTTAAACAAATAAGAAACGCGTATGTTTTTATCACGTACAAAATTAAAAACGTAATGAAATAAAGTAAATAAAAAGCAAAAAGCATTTTTTTATTTTTGGCGGAATATAACAATTGTCTGATTTTTAATAATCGGGGATTGCCCATATTGCTTTTTTTTTAAATGTATGAAAACATTTATTTGAAGCAATTTTTTAATTTTTATTTAATAAAAATATTATTTAAAATAAATTATTAAATAACAATTGTCATTTATGATAGTATAACAGTCAAACCTGATATCTACAGTAAACTATCATTTATGACACTTTTTGATAGTTAGAGTGTCAGCACTGATCCAGGAAAAGGAATGAGTGTGAGCAGTACGGCTATATACTTAATCAGAAGGCGATGTTGGTGTATAAGAAGGAGACAAAAACTCACACGTACACAGTTGTTTACATCACATTTGCGCAAGTCCCCTTATGTTTGTGATAGAAAGTTTGTATGAGGCGCTGATCGTTAGGTTGGCATTGCTGACAATCATATGATAGTCAGTATTCTTGTAGGGTAAATGACATAAACAAACATAAGAAAAACATCTTAAATGCTTTAACACTCCCACATCAAAATTTGTCAAAGCAGAATTTCAGCTTTTTTCTTCGATTTTGTGTAACGTCATTAAATTGGCGCTGCAAATTAATGTTACCTTGGCTCAGAGAGCGTGGGACGTTTGTGAGATTAGCTATGTCATAGCTGAAAATTGGTTACTTAAATTCAAACCAAAAGTGACAAACAATTTTTAAACATGCATATATGTATATGCACTTTTGCAACATATGTACATTTTTTAAATTATTTTTTTTTTTTTTTGTTACTTTGGACAAAGCGTTAAATTAGCAGAATATTAATAACGCGCATTCAGAAAGCCTGCAAAATGTGACAGAAACATCAGGTTGACCACCAGTTACTCGCATTAGCTGCGACAACCAATTAACATGTAATAAATGTTGTTTACTGTGTTTTTGGATTAGCTTTTGCTTTGTTTCAAATGTGATACACCGTGAAAATTATTGAAATGAGTGGTGCTCTAAGGCCAGACACTTCGAATCTGCTTGTTCGATAACAATGCCATTGGCATTGGCATTTTATCGAGGTGTAATTGGCTTTTTATCG